>NC_052148.1:71708972-72308972 GCF_902713615.1 Scyliorhinus canicula
AAAAAAAAGGGACCAAACACCCGAAGAAAAAGGGGTAAAAAGGGTAAATGACTAAGGGAAGTTGGAAACGGGAAGAAACACACCATAAGAAGAAAACGACCCGCAATAGAAATTTCAACAGTTCAAATATACAGAAACACCAAACAACTCGAAACCTTCAAGATATTCAAAAAGTCAAACGTTCAAGAAAAGCCAAACAATCCAAGAAACTGTTACCCAGCTCCGACCTGGCCTGAAAAGATAAGGGCCACTTGCTCAATCAAGAGTACCCAGGCGGCTACGACCGCCGGTGCTCCCAGGTTTTAGTTCATGTCCAGCTTTTCTTCTTGTACAAAGGTCCAGGCCTCCTCTGGGGACTCAAAATAATGATGTTGGTCCTTGTAGGTGACCCACAAGCGCGCCGGCTGCAGCATTCCAAATTTGATCCTCTTCGCGTGTAGCACCGCCTTCGTCCGGTTGAACCGGGCCCGCCGCTTTGCCACCTCCGCACTCCAGTCCTGGTACACCCTTACCGTCGAGTTCTGCCACTTACTGCTTTTCTCCCTTTTTGCCCACCTCAGGACTTTCTCCCGATCACATAGCCGCTGGAACCGCACCAGCACCGCCCTCGGGGGCTCGTTTGCCCTAGGCCTCCTGGCCATGACCCGGTATGCCTCTTCCAGCTCCAGGGGCGCAGGACCGGCCCCTTCCCCATCAGGGAGCTCAGCATCTCCGCAACATATCTCGGGAGATCCGACCCCTCCAGGCCTTCTTCTAGGCCCAGGATCCTCAAATTTTTCCTCCTCATCCGAGTGTCCAGCTCCTCGAAACGGCTCTGCCACTTCAGGTGGAGTGCCTCGTGCACCTCCACTTTGCCCCGAGGAACATGGCATCCTCCTCCCTCGCGGTCATCTCCTGCTGCAGCTCTCTGATCGACGCCTCTTGGGTCGCCTGGGCTCCCACCAACCTGGTGGTCGTCGCGTTCATGGACTCTAAGAGCTCCACTTTCAGCTCCGTGAAAAAACGGAGGAGAGCGGCCTGCTGCTCCTCCGCCCATTTCCTCCATTCCTCCGGTGCGCCGCCGGCCGCCATTTTGATTTTCTTCCCCCGCTTTTTTTGGGGAGCTGCTGCCACTTTTCTTGCCGCTCCACTCCGAGTACCGACCATAAAATCGGTCTAGTTCTCCTCAGGGGACCTTCCCCCACCGGGATTCGTCTTTTCAGCACCGTTGGGGCCCTCCAAATGGCCCGAAAACACCTTTGTCGCAGGAGCTTCCAAATGTGCGGCTTAGCTAGTCATAGCCGCAACCGGAAGTCCCCAGCACCAATCCTTGAGTACCCTTGCAGCCTGCCGTCTAAGAATAACCTGTTTATTCCTAATATGTCTTTTATCTGTTAATTTACTCCTGTCTTTCCCACAATGAGCCCTGTAAAAATTAATGGCGCCACGGTTTCTACATTTTTATTTCAATTCGCTCATGGGGTGTGGGCATCACAGGCAAAGCCAGTATCTATTGCCCATTTTTAATTGCTTTCAAGTAGGTGATAGTGAGCCACTGTAGTCCGTGTGGATTAGCTACACCCGCGCTGCTGTTAGGTAGGGAGCTCCAGGATATTGACCCAGTGACAACGGAGGAATGAATGATGATTCACTTCCAAGTTAGGATGGCATGCAACTTGGGAGCGGGACTTGTAGATAGTGGCACTACCAGGTGCAGGGCACAAGATTGGAAGGTGCTGTCGAAGAAGGCTTGCCAATTTGCAGCAGTACATCTAGCTGATGGTATGCATTGTAGCAAATTTGCCCTGGTGTTGGAGGCAGTGAATGTTTAAGGCAGTAGGTGGTGTGTTGCTTTGTCCTGGATTGTATCAAGCTTCTTGTTTTTTGGGAGCTGCATTCATTCAAGGAAGTGAAGTGCATGCCGGCTTGCTGATTTGTGCCTTGTACAGCAAGAAGTCTTACAACACCAGGTTAAAGTCCAACAGGTTTGTTTCAAACACTAGCTTTCGGAGCACTGCTCCTTCCTCAGGTGATTCAACGGAGGAAGGAACAGTGCTCCGAAAGCTCGTGTTTGAAACAAACCTGTTGGACTTTAACCTGGTGTTGTAAGACTTCTTACTCTGCTCACCCCAGTCCAACGCCGGCATCTCCACATCTTGTGCCTTGTAGAAGTAGATGGGCCTTGGGAAGTGAGGTGGTGAATTACCCAACCTTTGACCTGCCCTTGTAGCCACAGTATTTACACGACTGGTCCAGTTAAGGTTTTGGTCAATGGTGACCACAACATTTTAATGGTGAGGAAATGTATCGACGGTAATACCATTGAATGTCAAGGGGAGGTGTTTAATCTCTCCTTGGTTGCTGCCGGTCACTAAACTGGTATGTCATTTTCACACCAAGTCGTAATGCTGTCCAGCATGTAGACATAGACTGCACTATTTGAGGCATTACAAATGGAACATAACACTGCAATCATCAGAAAACATCCCCACTTCCTACCATTTAATAGAGGAAAAATTATTTATTGATGAAGTAGCTGAGATGGCTGGGTCTTCGATACTGCCTGACGGAATTTTTGCAGCAACGTCCTTGGACAGCAATGACTACCTCTAACAATCACAACCACCTTCCTTTGTGCCGGGTATGACTAGTGGAGAGTTTACCTGTCTGATTCCCATTAATTTCAATTTTAGTAGAGCATCTTGATAGCATGCTTAATCAAATGCTGCCTTGTTGTTATGAGCAGTAACTCTCATCTTGCACAATAAAATATCTTGGTGATCTGGCTTTCAGTTTCTTTCCCTCTTTCTATGGTTATGACATTAGCTACTGCATGAAAGCTTCTCTCCTTCCTCCATGTTACTCACAATATTATTAATTCACAATGGGTATAACTGCAGAGATATTTTTATACAAGCTCAAAATCTTAAATTAGCCAAGCATGAAAGATGTCTCACAACTGCAAAGCCTTCTACAGTGTTCACAGAATATTGCTTCCTTCCTACGAGTTGATGGTTTGCACCATGGTGGTGAACTCTGTGTTAAGTATTGCCTGGAGGGGCTCCAGAGCACCACTCTGGCATGGCGGACTATGTTACATTTGATGAAAAAGAAGATAATAGACAGAGAAGGCATGTGATTTTCTAGCCTCTGTTTTCTCTGGGCTATTATCTCTGCCAATTAAGCTTTTCATTTCTGCTTTGCCTCTGCCAACGCCCTTCCAAACAATCATCCCCCAAAGGTCACAGCCGGTGGATCCCAGTGATCATATCCACTATCATTTCTTCACACAAATAGTGGTGAGCCTGTGGAATTCATTACCACAGGAAGTAGTTGATGCTAAAACTTTGAATATATTCAAGAGGCGGCTAGATATAGCACTTGGGGAGAATGGGATCAAAGGCTATGGGGAGAAAGCAGGATTAGGCTATTGAGTTGGATGATCAGCCATGATCGTGATGAATGGCGGAGCAGGCTTGAAGGGCCAAAAGGCCTCCTCCTGCTCCCATCTTCTATGTATCTTTATATTTTGTCTACAGGCATTCTCAGGGTGGGGGTATGAACGTCCAGGAGGTTGTGAGCCAGTAGCCAGTTCACCATACTGATGATCTTTGGGTATATGGCCATCATCCATCGGATGAACATGGCCGAACTAACATAGGCCTGATTGGCTTAACAATAAATGTATGCGGGGTAGCACGGTGGCACAGTGGTTAGCACGACTGACTCACGGCGACAAGGATCCGGGTTCGAGCCCGGCCTCTGGTCACTGTCCTTGTAGAGTTCTCACATTTTCCCTGTGTCTGCGTGGGTCTCACCCCCACAACACAAAGATGTGCAGGGTAGGTGAATTGGCCATTCAAAATTACCTGTTAACTGGAAAAAAATAATCAGGTGCTCTAAATTTTTTTTTAAAAACTAATCGAATTACTACACTTCAGGATCTTAAATTAATGACCATGTCCTGCCAAGAGTTGCCACGGATACTTTTGAGACAGTGAAGGGGAAACTATTCAGCCTTTTCTCCTCCCCAACATTTGTTGTCCAGGTCTCACTATTGTAGAAGAGTGGGCTGAGGATGCAGACTTGGTAGACTTGGAGTTTGGTGTTCTAAGACATGTTACTGTTGTTCCACTATCCCATACTCAGCTTGGATTTAATATCTGAAGCGTTATTTTTTACTCAATTGCAGGATGTGGTCATCATCACTGGTTAGGCCAGCATTTATTGCCCAACCCTAGTTGCCCCGAGATGTAGATACACCACAGTGCTGTCAGGGAGTGAATTCCAGGATGTTGACCCAGCGAGAGTGAAGGAAAGGCGATATATTTCAATCAGGATAATGATTAATGAACTAAAACTTAAGTTGATTGATTAGTCTGTATTTGATTGACTTGTTTGACAAGTGTTTGTTGTTTCAATTTGCTTGTGTTCATATCACGGTTAAACTAAATCAGTTTAAAAGGGTAATTTGGGATCCAGTAATCAAGCCACATGCAACTAAATTTATGAAATACCCTTTTATAAAATGTCAGCTATTGTAAGTACTGCCACATGAAGAACTCAAATTTGTTGCACAGCAACATTGACTTGTTAATTAATGCTCTGTCCAAGTGTCACACTAATCAGCAGCTGTTACACGGAGCTCTTGTGACCCTGGCCCTGAGCCTGAAATTTCAGGTTCAAGCCCCATGGTTGCTACAGAAGGGGCATTTATGATGTGGTTCAACATGTTGATAATGAGCTTGCTAGTTCTTCCATTAGTGGAATTCACTACTCATCAAAGGAACAAAAAGATGTAAAACAAAAAAAACAGTTGTTATGTCAACATTTGTCTTGACAAAGAAAAGTAGACCAGTCTTTTGTTTATAATTAGAATAAGACTGATAAAGCACTGTATCCAAAAAGAAAATAAATTAAGAATCTGACTCTCAAGTAAGTTTACACGAATATACACATACACCCATATATATATTCATTCAAAAGTCTGGATGAAGTAGTAGACTGCTCGGAGTGTAAATCTGTAATGCATGGAGAAACTGCAGAGGACCCAATTATTTTTTTTTCGATTAAGGGGCAAACTTCCCCTCCATCAACAGGTAAACAAAGTGTTCAAGTCCCTTCAATTTCCATAAGTTAAATGTGGAGTCCAGCCGTGAAGGCAAGAAAGGGTGATTGTTACAGATAAGAGCCAGTGAAGACTGGGACAGACATTTAAAATGTTGTCAAAACTGTTTCCAAATTCTAAGAGAGGAGACCACCACCGGGCTTGAGGAAAATCTAGCGGAAGAAAAGGGCAATGGAGCAGTAACTATGGTTAGGAGAGTGGGTGTAGTCTAAGAGTTAGCGTTCATTTGGCCCCAGATTGAATTGGGATCACTGATCCGCAGCAAGATATTTTGGATATTGGCGGCCCAGTAATAGAACAGTAAGTTTGGGGGGGCCAAACTCCCGGTTTGTCTTTCCCTCTGGGGTAAAATGCTGCGGATTCTGGGATTCTTGCCCACCCAGATAAAGGTGGATATCAATTTTTTTTTAAATAATCTTTATTGTCACAAGTAGGCTTACATTAACACGTTACTGTGAAAAGCTCCTCGTCACCACATTCCGGTTCCTATTTGGGTACACAGAGGGAGAATTCAAAATGTCCAAATTACCTAACAGCATGTCTTTCGGGACTTGTGGGAGGAAACCCATGCAGACACGGGGAGAACGTACAGACTCCGCACAGAGAGTGACCCACCAGGAATCAAAGCTGTGACCCTGGCGCTGGGAAGCCACAGTGCTAACCACTGTGCTGTGCTTGATAACCTTTGTTAACCTTGATAAAAAAAAGGATTTGGGCAGTAAAATGGGGAGGCATTGAAAGGAAAAGAAAATCTAGGGAGTATGTTCATTTTTATTGTTTGAATCCTGACAGCTAAAGATAAAGAAAGGTTGTTCCATCTTGGTAGGTCTGTTCTAACATTGTTAATCAGGCTGTAATAATTCAATTTGTGGAGTGAGGCCCAAATGTGGGCCACCCTGATACCCAGGCAACGGAAACTTGTACTCGAAAGGCAAAAGGGCAGCATACCCAATGGGCTCGTCTCCCAAGGGGTTGACCGGAAAACATTAATTCTTACCTAGTTTGAATTTATAGCCAGAGGTGGAGCCAAAAATATTAGGTGTCTTCATTACATCACTGATGTGAAGGAATTAGGTCTGTAATCTATATAAGTAGGTGATCTGCATAAAGAGATACCCGAAGTTCCACCCCGGCCTGAATAATACCCATGTGTTGATTGGAAGTTCTCAAAGTTATAGAGATGCTCCAATGCCAGGACAAATAAAAGTGGAGGGAGTGGACAGCCCTACTGCCCCTACTTTCACAGTAACTTCATTGCAGTGTTAATGCAAACCTGCTTGTGGCAATACTAAAGATTATTATTATTCAAGGGAAAAGAGTCTGAATATACAGAATTTGTGCAAACACTAGCAATAGAGGCATTGTGTAACCAACGGATACAGGAGGCAAATATTTGGCCGGATCCGAATCTTCCAAGAATCTCAAACAAATAAACCCATTCTACCCGCATTCTACCAGCAGGGTAGCATGGTGGTTAGCATAAATGCTTCACAGCTCCAGGGTCCCAGGTTCGATTCCCGGCTGGGTCACTGTCTGTGTGGAGTCTGCACGTCCTCCCCCTGTTTGCGTGGGTTTCCTCCGGGTGCTCCGGTTTCCTCCCACAGTCCAAAGATGTGCAGGTTAGGTGGATTGGCCATGCTAAATTGCCCGTAGTGTCCTAATAAACGTAAGGTTAAGGGGGGGGTTGTTGGGTTACGGGTATAGGGTGGATACGTGGGTTTGAGTAGGGTGATCATGGTTCGGCACAACATTGAGGGCCGAAGGGCCTGTTCTGTGCTGTACTGTTCTATGTTCTATGTACCCTGTCAAATGCTTCCTCTGCATCTAGAGATATTATCACCTCTGGCTTGGATGCAGGAGAGGGAGAAAGTATGACATTAAGAGGGTGACATATATTAGCTGACAATTGACGGCCCTTTACAAAACCTTGTTTGATCTCTGAAATAATAGGCCAGAACCTTAATGAGCAGTTTAATGTCTGCATTTAAGAGTGAGTTAGGTCAGTATGAACTCGATCGGGTTCTTGTCCTTCTTGAGGAGAAAGGAAATAGAGGCTTGAGTAAGGGCTGGAGGCAATGAACCCCAAGATAAGGAGTCGTTGAACATATCCAACAGCAAAGGCACAAGTTGTTCAGAGAATTTCTTATAGAACTTGATTAGAAAGCCATCAGGTCCAAGGGCATTACCAGCCTGCATAAGACCAATGCATTTTAAAGAGAACGTATAATTTGGAACATAATGGGGAGTCCAACTCACAACTCGACTGTTTCAACAGATGGGATCGGCAGGCTGTCGAGAAAAATCAGCCTTGATTGACTTGTCTGCGGGAGGCTTAAGATTTATACAGATCACAGCAGTAGGATGTAAAAGCCGCATTAACTGGAGCAGGGCGGAAGCGAAGTTGCCACCCAGGTCGAGTAGCTGGGGGACCTCACGGGAAGCCGATTGGTGTTTAAGTTGGTGAGTCTTAAGACGACAGGCCTTCTCCCAATAAGTGTAGAAAGTACTCCTGAAGCGCTGTAGCATATGTACAGCCTTATTAGTGGGCAGTAGCTCAACCTGAGTCTGAAACTTTTGCCTGCTTGCATATAATTCCAGTGTGGGATTGAGAGAGTACTGGTGATTTACCTCATGGAGTCCACCAACCTCTGTTGTTCTAATTTCTTCATCTTTAGCACATGTGCACTATAAAAAATAATTTCCCCCTTAAAGACGGCCTTAAGAGCCTCCCAGGGACATGGAGATTTATTATTAAGAGATGGAGTCGGACCTATTTAATTTAACGCAGACATTAATAGGGGTTGACAGGCACTTGCAAAAAAATGTTTTAATCGGGCAACAAAGTAATATTTAACCTCCATGAAGGAATACAAAGCCCTGGGAACCCCTGATGGGACAAAAGATTTGGTCAATCCAATTTTGGGTCCAGAACACCTCCTAAAATATGATGGTATGTGTCAAAGTTGGGGAGGGAAGACAACAGAGAGTTGATGAAATTCATATCATCCCAATTAGAAGCATAGACATTGAACAGAACTACTCGGGTGTGTGTATGGAGGACCGCACACGATTATGTATTGACTTTTTGGATCAGCCACAATCTGAGATGAAGAGAATTGGACTCTTTTGTTGATTTAAATCTCCGTGTCCCTGGCCCTGCTATTAAACTAGAATGAAAAACTTGGCCAACCCATCCTTTGCGCAGCCTGGTCCGATCTTTAAAGCGTAAATGGTTCTTTTGCAAAAAACATCAGATTTTAGGCTCTTAAGATGCGTGAATGTTCTCAATCATTTTACAAGGCCACTCAAACCCCTAATGTCCCAGGTAATCAGTCGGACTGGAGGTCTCCCGCCACCCCACGAACCAGGGTCAGCCATTACCAATGAGAGATGTTAAACAAGGGGCACTGAGAAGACAAAGCAAAAAGATCAATCCAGGATGGCCACTGAGCCAAATCAGGTGACTCAACAAAGAGAGACCAGCAGACACCATCAGCAAACTAAAACTAAAACCCACACCACCCAAAAACGCCATTGCAGTCGATCACAACCACACCCAAAAGCAAATGGAATGGTGGCAAACAATAATATAAAATCGACATATAATAGAACACAATTCAACACAAACTATATGCTCATTTTAAAAACTATGATCTGCAGAAAACCCTTTAATATTGCTCCCATTAACTAACGTATCTTGTTAGTAGGGAGGCTTCGCAAGAGTGCCATGAGGGTGTCTGAAAGTTGTACCAAATAGTAAAAACTAAAAGAAAATAAGTTATTGTAAGAAGCGAACAGTCAAAATCCCTCATATACAACAATGGTTATCACGAATACAACCAAACAACAGATATAAAAAGTGCCTGTACAACGAGCCATAAAACAATTTTTAGCGGAGGACAAATTGTGCTTCTGAACAAAAAAGTGTCAGCATCTCCCGTCAAGTCAAAAGAAAATAGTGCTTTTCACAGAATGCTACACAAAGGAGGGCTGGACAAATCCAGAAGTTGACTTGGGCCAATTTCTTTCCTGGGATTCACAGAAAACAGGGAACTCTATCCAAATAATTTAAGGGCTTTCTCAGTAAATTAACCCGTGGTGCCGGGAAAAAATGTAGGTAGGTCAGGTTTCCAGTGGGAGCCGCCATGTGTGAGCCTTCCCCTCACATCACGGCACCGGAAGTCTACCTTAATGTCACCATTAAAAAAAGAACTGGTTCGCTCAGTTGGCTGGATGGCTGGTTCGTGATGCATAGCGACGTCAACAGCACGGTTCAATTCCTGTACTGGCTGAGGTTATTTGCCTTCTCAACCGTGCCGGTGCAGACTCGACAGGCCGAACGACCTCCGTCTGCACTGCTGGGGTTCTATGAACAAGACCTGTAGAGGAAAAGTTGACTGTTCAGCTTCAATGTCAAGCCGGATCCATCCCAACACAGTATCTAATGAATCTTAGGTGAGAAGCCAACACCCCTCCAGTATCTGATAGCTGGAGTTCAGCCAATTCAAGAGGTCTCTTGTTATTCCAAATAAAACGTGCCAATCATTCCATTAACTTCTTTAACGACTCCAGCCAACACCATAATAAGCAGCTGTAAAGGATATAAGAATCTGCACGATATGTTCATTTTAATTAGGGCGATCCTCCCAAGCTATGAAATCCAGACCACCGAGCGCGATCCCATCTAATAGCCGCAATCAATTGGGGGAACGTTAGCCCCATGTAGTTGCCTAAAGGCAGGGTAATAAAAACGCTGAGGATACTTAAATCCCCAGAGGGGACTATCTAACAGGGAAATTAGCAAGGGCCTCAAATTTAGTAAAGTTAATCTTGTAACCCGAAAATGCATAAAAATGTCCAGCACGCCAATAACAGCTGGGACCAAAATATCAGCATGTCATCCAGGGGGCAGCAGGGTAGCATGGTGGTTAGCATAAATGCTTCACAGCTCCAGGGTCCCAGGTTCGATTCCCGGCTGGGTCACTGTCTGTGTGGAGTCTGCACGTCCTCCCCCTGTGTGCGTGGGTTTCCTCCGGGTGCTCCGGTTTCCTCCCACAGTCCAAAGATGTGCGGGTTAGGTGCATTGGCCATGCTAAATTGCCCGTAGTGTCCTAATAAAAGTAGGGTTAAGGGGGAGGTTGTTGGGTTACGGGTATAGGGTGGATACGTGGGTTTGAGTAGGGTGATCATGGCTCGGCACAACATTGAGGGCTGAAGGGCCTGTTCTGTGCTGTACTGTTCTATAAGGCGCTATTTTGTTTCACCCAACAATCCAACCCCGATATCAAGGGGCCTGACCTGATGGCCTCTGTAAACGGTTCAATGGCCAACACAAACAAGGACGACAGAGGGCCATCTTGACTAGTCCCTCTCTGAAGCCCAAAGTTTGCGGACCATAAACCATTTGTCAGCACTGGACTTTGATACACCAACTGAGTCAACTTAATATAGTTCACCTGCAATCCAAAGCCTCAATGTATGAGCCTGATAATTCCACTCAATTTGGTCAAGCGTTTTCTCTGCATCCAAGGAAATAACCATTCAGTCCAGTGCATGTTTCTGAAAAGCCTGTATCATATTAAGGAGCCATCTCATATTATTACTGCAAAATCTTCCCCCAAATGAACCCAACCTGGTCCTCCTGTACATTGGAAGGATGTCTTCCAGCCTTTTGGCCAGAACCTGGAACAACAGTTTCAAGTCAACATTCAGAAGAGATATTGGCCTAAATAGGGGGCACACTCCTCTGGGTCCTTGCCTGCCTTCAGAATCAAAGAAATATTAGCCTTGTATAAACTCTCCGACTCAAAGTGACGACAAAAAATACCCAGCAGCAGGTCCAACAACAAATTCTTAAACTCGACCCAAAACCACCTGGTCCTGGTGCCTTACATGGCTGTAGCTCTCTAATGCACTTCAATACCTCCTCCCTAGATAAAGAAGCACTAAGAGCCTCAGGTTGGCTTTCCGAGGCTACAAGGAAGCGAAGACATGCTCCATACGTGCCAACTTGTCACCAGAGAGCCCAGACTTCTATAATCGCACATAGAATCCCCTAAAGGCCCCATGTATTTCCTCTGTCCCCGTTACCCTCTTCCCTCCCACAAGCCGTACAGAAGGAATCGCCCAAGAGTCAGCCTTTCTCTTTGTCAAACAGGCTAAGTATTTGCTCGGTTTATTCCCAAATTCGTTCAATTTCTGCCTCGCAAACTTTAAGCTTTTCTCAGCCTGTTGAGTTAATAACGAGTCCAAAGCGCTCTTGCCGCACCAACCTCTTTCAACAGCTACCTATTAGGAGTCTTCTTATAATTCTACACCGCCAAGCAACCCTCGAGTCACAGTTCCCGAGTATCTCAAATCTTTTATTTGAAGCATATAAATAATAAGCCTTACGCATCTCCTGGTATCAAATAAACAAAGAACTTTTTAAAAAATGTGCAGTAAATGATGATGCGTGTGTGTGTGCGTGTGCGTGGGGGGTCTTAAGTAAGAATTCCAAGAAAACAGGGCATGTTCAGGGATTAAAACGCTATCTATGGAGCAAGAGGAAACCAACTGCAAGATTACCCCTGGCACAAAAATAACCAATTCTAGTATGACATTGATGCGGGGCTGGGGGAAAAAGTGAAGTCCCTACCCCACAAAACCCACCTTATCCTCAACCAACCAAACAAAAGCAACCTCAAACTAACCATTGTTTGCAGCAAATTACCCAGCCTTCAGAACAGCGACCACGACACCACACAACCCTGCCAGGGCAATCTCTGCAAGACATGCCAGATCATCGACTTGGATACCACCATTACACGTGGTAACACCACCCACCAGGCACGCGGCACATATTCGTGCGACTCGACCAATGTAGTCTACATCTTACACTGCAGGAAAGGATGTCCCGAAGCGTGGTACATTGGCGAGACCATGCAGACACTGCGACAACGAATGAACGGGCATCGTGCGACAATCACCAGGCAGGAATGTTCCCTTCCAGTCGGGGAACACTTCAGCAGTCAAGGGCATTCAGCGTTCTCCAAGGCGGTCTTCAGGACACGCGACACGCAGAATTGCCGAGCAAAAACTTATAGCTAAGTTCCGCACGCATGAGTGCGGCCTCAACAGGGATCTTGGATTCATTTGCATTACATTTACCCCCCACCATCTGGCCTGGACTTGCAAAATCCCACCAACTGTTCTAGCTTGAGACAATTCACACCTCTTTAACCTGTGATTATCCCTCTCCCTGGATCTGTAATGATTTGATTACCTGCAAATGCTCGCATTCCAAGCTCTGACTTTGTTTATATAAATGTTTCTGGAACATACCTCGCCATTCACCTGAGGAAGGAGCTGCGCTCCGAAAGCTCATGTTTGAAACAAACCTGTTGGACTTTAACCTGGTGTTGTAAGACTTCTTAATGTGCTCACCGTATCACAGGCAGAGGTTACCGCTTTGGTGAAAAACAGTACATTCTGAGTAAGGATCCCCCACACCCTTGACCAAAAGGATGCAAAGAAAACATACCCCATCTCCTCTCGCTTCAATTTTTAATGCGCCCATCATCCAAATGAGCTTTCTGGAATAAGGCTATGACGACCTTCTCTTGAGAAAGGAGACAATCCTTTTCTTTTTTGATAGGGTGATGGCTGCCCCTTACATTCCATGAGCAAATTTTGAGATTAGCTGCCGCCATTAATTAGGCCACAGAGAAGAACAGGCCCAATTTTCACGTCACAATCGGGTGTGTGCCATTACCCCCCTCCTCCAACTCCCATTACACCAAAGGCACCAAAATATCCCCGAATCTTTCATGGATAGAAAACGTGACTGCACCAAAGTAGGATAAAGTCAACAACACAGAAATCATCCCATAATAACCAGAAACAAAAGAAATCACACCCAAAATAGGTCTAAGGGGACATTCCTCAATAATATTGAGGACCAGTAGAATAACCACACACCATGCTGTAATTACCAGAACGAGAAGAAAAAGGCCAACAAGGGAATGGGAATCGAATGCCCCACCCAACCCGTGGCAATGGCGCCACTCGGCTCAACCATGATTAAAACTCGAATAATAGAAATGATGGATAATAAGCACCCTGCTTATCTACCGAGACTAAGACGAGATAATACTAATATGGTAGTAGTAATAATAATACCAATACGAGTTCCTGAAACATTCCGGGAGAAGTAGACAATCAGTGTACAGATAACAAATCCCTTTAACAGAATAAAATACAATAAAATCAGACAACATAATCGGGAAAGAATCCGGACTAGAGTTAGTCTGAGCTGCAACCATCTAACCAAATCCCTCATGGATTGAATGACTCCCACGGTGGTGGTCGAATTATAGGACAACTTGACTGAGTTGTCAGGCATAATTTTCAGGGTAACAGGATAAAGCAAACTCCAACCACCTGGGAGTTGCCTTCAAACTTCATTGAAGCTTTGACACGCTTGCCCTTCATTACCGCCAAAAAGTCCTGGATGAAATCCTCACACCCTTGTGGAACCAGGTCCACTTTGGCCAAATCATATCTGATCTTATTTAAATCGGCCTTCGCCCAGTTCAACCACATGACTGTGGATCTGGAGTCACATGTCGGTCAGGTAAGGGTGGCAGATTTCTTTCCCTAAAGGACATTAGTGAACCAGATGGGATTTTGCAACAATCGACAATGGTTTCATGGCGACCATTAGACTTTTTTTTATTCCAAATTATCATTGAATTCAAATTTCACCCTCTGCCATGGCAGGATTCAAACCCAGATCCCCAGAGCATGACTCTGGATCACTGGTCCAGCAGACAATACCACTGCCTCCCCATTGCGACACTCCCACCCTCTTTTACTTCTTTCCCCGTCTTGCCTGAAGATCCTATATCCTGGAATATTGAGCTGCCAATACTGCCCCTCTCTCAACCATGACTCAATGACAGCAATTACATCATACCCCCATGTTTTAATTTGTGCCCTCAACTGATCTGCCTTGTTCATCAGACTCCTTGCATCAAAATAAATACCATCCAATCGTGCCAAACTCCCTTGTAACTTAACTGGTCAAGAAATTATATGCCTTTCTGACTCACTTGATAGATCCTCTAATTTTGGCTGTGAATCCCCCCTGCACCTTCCCTCAGGATCCCAGCCCCCTGCCAAGCTAGCTTCAAACATCCCCAACAGCACTAGCAAATCTCCCTGCAAGGACGCAGCCCCATTTTGGTACAGGTGCAAACCGTCCAACTTGTACAGGTCCCACCACCACCAAAAATGGTCCTCAAAACCTAAAGCCCTCCTTCCTGCACCATCTCTCTGACCACACATTCATCGGGACTAACCTCCCATTTCTTTTTTGTTAATAAATATTTTTATTCTCCTCCTTTTTAACATTTTCATCAAAATTTACAACAACAGATAATCAACAATAACAACAAATACCTTTTTTTTAAATTTAGAGTACCCCCAATTCATTTTTTCCAATTAAGGGCCAATTTAGCGTGGCAAATCCACCTACCCTGCATATCTTTTGGGTTGTGGGGACGAAGTCCACGCAAACACGGGGAGAATGTGCAAACTCCACACGGACAGTGACCCTGAGCCGGGATCGAACCTGGGACCTCGGTGCCATGAGGCAGCAGTGCAAACCACTGTGCCGCCCTAATAACAACAAAAACAATGGCAATCCCCCAGCCAATAATCCCCTTATCCCAGACATCCACAAACAGCTCCCAACATTTTTAATACACCAATGAAAAAGAATCATCAATAAGTTATACATTCCGAGGGGGTGTAGGCACTGCCCAATCAGCGATCAGGAATGGGGGGTATGGGGCGGGGCCACGTGTTGCCCCGCCCCCTCCCCAGTCAGCAGCCGCTGAGACTCTGAGAGGCGGACAGGCTGCTCAGAGACAGGTCCCTTGCAATTGAGTCCCACACCACTATGGCTGACATTCTTCCTCCGACCCCCTTGTGCAGCAGACCGACCCATGATGCTATGGAATTGGCTGCCACTGCTTTCTTCATGTCATCACCCCCAACAGTATCCAAAACAATATATCTTTTAGAAAGGGAGATGGCCACAGGGGACTCCTGCACTCCCTACCTCCTTTACTCTGCCTGGTGGTCACCCATGCCCTTTCTGCCTGTTCAATCATCACCTGCGGTGTGACCACCTCACTGAATGCGTTATCCATGACTTGCTCAGTGATGCTCCACGGTGAATCCACCCTCAGGTCCAGCTTTCTGAAATGCGGTTAGCCAGTAGCTGTAGCTGGACACATCATGCACACGTGATCACCAGGGACAATTGAAGCTTCCATGATTTGCCACATAGTCCAGGAGGAGCATATCACGGGTTAAGTTCCCCTGCATGAATGCCCTTAAGCCGCTTACTTAATCCCCTTTTTAATACTTACATAAGAATACTATTAACTTATCTCCCTTACACTAACTTTACTTCCCTTACCCTACTTCATTATTACTTCATTATAATGACACTCTCTTTCACTTATTTGTGTTGTTTCTCAGGTAATCCTGAGAATCAACAAAAAAAAACACTTTTTATATTCACGACTGGCAGCAATAGGGCAGCACGGTAGCATTGTGGATAGCACAATGGCTTCACAGCTCCAGGGTCCCAGGTTCGATTCCAGCTTGGGTCACTGTCTGTGCGGAGTCTGCACATCCTCCCCGTGTGTGCGTGGGTTTCCTCCGGATGCTCCGGTTTCCTCCCACAGTCCAAAGATGTGCAGGTTAGGTGGATTGGCCATGATAAATTGCCCTTAGTGTCCAAAATTGCCCTTAGTGTTGGGTGGGGTTATTGGGTTATTGGGATAGGGTGGAGGTGTTGACCTTGGGTAGGGTGCTCTCCTTTTGCACTGTAAATTCTATGATCTAAATTCTATGACTGCTTCAGTTTGATGCTGACTGTGAGGTTAAAGAGAACAGGAATCTGACCTTGGTGTTTATTAAACACAGCTGCACTCCGCTCCTGCCTGGACCGTGACCGAGCGCCGCACTCTGTCGTTTTAGCTTCACCATCTTGCAGTTTCACCTAACTCTCTGTTTTCAGCCAATTCAAAAAGCACCATTGAAATGAAAAATGAAATGAAAATCGCTTATTGTCACGAGTCGGCTTCAAATGAAGTTACTGTGAAAAGCCCCTAGTCGCCACATTCCGGCGCCTGTCCGGGGAGGCTTGTTTAGCCAAGCAGCATTCACAGTGCAGCTGGGGTATTTTTTATGACTCCATTACTGTCTCTGTTTACTGTGAAAGAGTTCATATTAACTCCTCTCTCCGCAACCCCCCCCCCGCACAATTTATTTTCCATTGAAATATGGAAGGGAAGAAAAGAGAGTACAGAAAATCAGCTGAGAATCCCAGTCCAATTCTTGGTTCACCTGAAACCACATTACCACTTCTGGCTATTGGTTTCAACACGCAAGTACAATTCCACATAATAATAATCGTTATTGTCACAAGTAGGCTTACATTAACACTGCAATTAAGTTACTGTGAAAAGCCCATTTCACACCCCCCCTCCTCCCCCCCAACCTTTTTCACAGGACATTTCCTCAGTTTTGAGAAGGTACTTCCTGCATGATCAAACACCTTGCATATCCAATTATTTTGGCATCAATTTATTTTTCCAATTTAAAAAAAAATGCAATTGCTGGTGGGCAGACCATTTTTCTCTGCCTATCCTTCAGTTCTTTTTTCGTTTCAGTTCTCCAAACCAAATCTTGCACCTCTGTCCTGCTTTTAGTTTCAAAATTGTTCCTTCCCTGTTGCTTAAGCAGACTCCACTTCTACAAGTTCCTTAATCTTATCTCTTGTTTCTGGCTGCCTGTGGTTATCGACTGCCTGGTTTCCAAAACTGCTAAAAGCCCCACCCCCCTGAATTTTATTCAACTTCCTCTTTTAGATGCACTCAGCTTTAAGTGTTTCAATGCAACTAAAGTCTTGCTGCTCTAGGGTAAGGAACTACCAAGGTTGACAATTTAGAGAAATAATTTGTTTTATTGACACGGAAATGCAACATTTTACTGAAAGAGATGCTTGAAATCTTCATCAGAAGTACATCTTGCAACTCAGTATGATCAAATTCTTCTCCTTTGGGAGTCTGAGAGATTAGATTTTTCATTGACAACCATTGCAATATTTTTAACTGTCTCTTCTCCTTCGTTTTAAATTAGTTTTTATATTATCCATTCTTACTGAAGCAAAAAATGTTTTGCAGGCATTTATTTTCCCGGTGTACAATAAATAGGAACACAAGTAGGCTATTTGGCCCCTTGAGGCTGCTCTGTTATTCAATTCAACGAGATCATGACTGATCAGTGACTTAACTCCAACTTTGCCCTGCACCCTTTCATACCTATGGGTAACAAAATCTTGTTTATCTCAGATATAAAATTAACAATTCATCTAGTATCAATTGCTATTTAAATGTTTCCCAACTTCACTCCTGAAAGAGCTGACTGCAATTTTTCGACAGAACACCTGCTTGTCTTACATTTCCCAACCAGTGGAAATAGTTTCTCTGTACTTCGTCTGGACACCTTCGTATCTTGAAATGTTTGAGCAAATCACACCGTTACCATTTAAATTCCAGGGAATATAACCCTATTGTGCATAATGACCTCTCATTGCTTAACTCTTGGGAGTTCAAGTATCATTCTGGTAAATCTACCCCACACTCCCTCTAAGGAAAATATACCCCCTCCCCCCACCTGGTGTGGTGCCCGGAATTGCTCATACAGCTCCAAATATGGTCTAACCAGAGCTTTGGAAAGCTGAAGAATGACTTCTACCTCCTTTTATTTTAGTTCACGAGATATAATGGCCAGCATTCAATTTGTCTGTCATATCATTCTCAGTAGAGTGCTCATGGCACTTTAATGATGATGGGACCCCCTGCCAAGTCTCTTTTGGACCTCTTGGTTCCAAGATTATCATTTAGAAAGTGTTCTATTAGGTCCAAAATGGATAACCTCACATTTGCTTTTAGCCTAGCGCATGTAACATAATGAAACATCCCAAGGCATTTTGCAAGGGCTTTATCAAACAAAATATGATACCAAGTCACATAAGGAGATATTAGTAAAATGAACAAAAGCTTGGACAAAGGAGTGAATTTTAAGGAGTGTCTTAAAAGAGGAAAGCGAGGTAGTTAAAGCAGTTATTAAACCAAGGCCTTGCCTGGCACAGGAGACAATCGAAGCCATGGTGCCCATGCCAACCAAAAGAGAGTTAACTATCAGCTCTTAGTCTGTAAACCACCCCCCCCCCCAACACACTCCGAGTGATAACATTTCTCAACTCCCCTCACACTCTCAGCCTCCTATGTTTCAAAGAAAACAACCCCAGTTTATGCCAAATTTCCTCAAAACTGAAACTTTCCATTCCAAGCAATATCCTCGTAAATCACTTTTGTGCCCTCTGGAGTGATCACACAATTTTTGTTATTTACAAGTGTTTGCAGGAATCTAGGTGAGGTTTAACTAGTGTTCTACACAGTTCTGCCATAATCTCCCTGTTCATACATTCTATGACTCAGTCAAGAGAAGAAAATATCCCATATGCTTTATTAATTAATCACCTAATTGTTCACCTACTCTGGGATTCTCTGGGAAGCTAGGGAGGAGATTGCTGAGCCTTTGGCTTTGATCTTTAAGTCGTCTTTGTCTACAGGAATAGTGCCAGAAGACTGGAGGATAGCAAATGTTGTCCCCTTGTTCAAGTAGGGGAGTAGAGATAACCCCGGTAACTATAGACCAGTGAGCCTTACTTCTGTTGTGGGAAAAGTCTTGGAAAGGTTTATAAGAGATAGGATGTATAATCATCTGGAAAGGAATAATTTGATTAGAGATAGTCAACAAGGTTTTGTGAAGGGTAGGTCGTGCCTCACAAACCTCATTGAGTTCCTCGAGAAGGTGACCAAATAGGTGGATGAGGGTAAAGCAGCTGATGTGGTGTATATGGATTTCAGTAAAGTATTTGATAAGCTTCCCCACGGTAGGCTATTGCAGAAAATACAGAGGCATGGGATTCAGGGCGATTTAGCAATTTGGATCAGAAATTGGCTAGCTGATAGAAGACAAAGGGTGGTGGTTGATGGGAAATGTTCTGACTGGTGTCCAGTTACTAGCGGTGTACCACAAGGATCTGTTTACACTTTTCTTCCTCGCTATCAAAACTGCCAATTTTCATCACATCTGCAAACTTCATAATAATCTTTATTATTGTTACAAGGAGGGTTACGTTAACACTGCAATGAAGGTACACAGAGGGAGAATTCAGAATGTCCAAATCACCTAACAGCACGTCTTTCGGGACTTGTGGGAGGAAACCGGAGCATCCAGAGGAAACCCACGCAAACAGAGGGAGAATGTGCAGACAGCGATCCAAGCCGGGAAGCAAACCTCGGACCCTGGCGCTATGAAGCAACAGTGCTAACCACTATGTTACCGTGCCACCCTCCTACTTTTAAAATCATGCCCCCACTTTTCAAAAGTTTAAATCATTGATATACATCATTGATATAAACTTGTGACCTCGATCATCATGAAGGACAAAGGCAGCAGGTGCATGGGAACATTGCCACTGCAAGTTCCCCTCCAAGCCACCCACTAAGCTGACTTGGAAATGTATTGCCGTTTCCCAATAGCACTGCGGGTATGTCTACACCACATAGACTGCAGCAGTTCAAGCTGCACCCTTCTCAAGTGCAATGAGGGACTGGCAAAAATGCTGGCCTAGCCAGTGACACCCAAATCCCATGGAAGAAAACAAATACTAGAAACAGTAAGAGACCACTACCTAGCCCTGCAGAACTCCACTAGAAATAGTCTTTCAGTCACAAAGACACCCACAGACCTTTACTTTGCATCATTGAGCTAATTTTGGATCCAATTTGCCTCTTTATCTTGGATTTCATGAACTTCTAACTGAGCAGTCTGTCACATGGGGCCTTGTCAAAAGCTATGCTAAAACCCATGTAGACTATTGCATCGAACACATTTCTTTAATCGGGCTGTAGTTCAGAACAGTTAACAACCATGATACCTAGGGCGGCACGATGGCACACAGTGGGGAGCACTGCTGCCTCAAGGAACAAGGACCTGTGTTCAATCTGAGCCTTAGGTCACTGTCCGTGTGGTTTGCACATTCTCCCCGTCTGCGTGGGTCTCACCCCCACAACCCAAAGATGAGCAGGGTAGGATTTTCCACGCTAAATTGCCCTTATTGGGAAAAAAAAGAATTGGGTACTCTATGTTTTGAAAAAAACATGACACCTTTTAAAGACAAAGATATTCTCATGCAACTAATATTACCAAAAACAAATCAATTGGATATTACTCGCATTAATCTACCTGTTATTACTCTACCTGTGGGACTTCTTGTGTACAATACAGCTGCTACATTTACTTGCGTAACAATTCTTGCACTTCAAAAGTAATCCTTTTTTTGGGGGAATTTTGAAATGCACAATTCAGTTGCTATATTAAGGTGCACTCTTAGTTCCCATGCCTACACTAGAATACGTACGGTAACATCTTCACAATTCACAAGTAACAATCCACTCAAGGAAATTTATTAGTTTTCATTAAAGCTACAAAAGGAACTTTGCTAATACCATTTTTGCAGGCTTATCAATTAAAACATCTGCACAGTAGGGATTCTATGATTCTAAAAGTTTTCCACACAACAAAATGAACAGAAATATTCCCTCACCAATATTCCTTGACAATGCACATGGCAGGTCTAGGTGTCAGATAAAACATGGTTAGAGATAATTAGATCAGGATGTAAAAGACATAACTCAGCCCCTTATTCCAAATCACACATTACATCCTTATTGCCACCCTAAAATCCAGTCAGCATTCATAATAAAAACTGTCATGCGGAATTGTTGTATCGTAATTATACCCTTCCCCACCCATGGTGGTGTTTGCAGCACTTCCAAAAGGGAGATGGGCGGAAGTAAATCTGCCATCCTTACCTGGTCTGCCCGACATGTAATAATAATAATCACATTAACACTGCAATGAAGTTACTGTGAAAATGTGACGACGGACCCAGAGTAATATGGTTAACTCTCAACTGCCGTTTGAAATGGCCTGGCAAATCACCAAGTTCAAGGCAATTAAGGGATGGACAACAAATGCTGACCTTGCCAGTGATGGCCACATTTCATGAAAGAATAATTACAAATAACGATAAATGCTGATGTAGGAGTTTATAGTGGATAAAGTGGACAGGAAACATATATGTAACATTAAATACATGGTAAGTAACAAAAGCTGGGAAGTAGGGAAGTAATGTTGGTTCGGGCAGTTGACGAACGAGGAGATGCAAAGCTAATGCGCCAAATTCACCCCATTGTTATTACACATTTAGAGATAGCTTCTTTATAAATTCGTACATCCACATTTATGAATGTAAGAAGTCACCACAAAATTGGGACAGCACAGGGACAGAAAGCAATGTTTTGTCAATTTAATTTTAAATCTGCAACAGTTAATGGAAATAAATATTATTCTCAGGAGTGTGACATCACAATGGCAAAATACTTCACAAACGAATCTCAACTGATTTCTGAACTACAAAAATGCAGAATATTTTGTTCAAAACCAACAGAAAATGTTTCAAATGGTGTAACTTTAAACTCAGTGATGGCATACTCTTCAATGTATTGTGAAGGACTACACCACTCAGAATCAAACATTTCCATAACGAAGATGGCTAAAAGCAAGATTACTAAGTGACATGTATCTACAATCCACACTAACAGAAACAAGTATGCTCTAATGTACCACGTTAATTATTTGATACCAAAGGATAAAGAGAAATCAGTCCAACACTTTTGCCAGACTGTCAAGCAACAGTGAATCTTTGAAACTCGCAGTTCCAACGATTGTCACTGGCAGTTTTGTTTAATGTTTGGGGTTGTAGTGTAACAGGTTACTGCTGATTTTACATGGTGCGCATTTAAAATTACTTTTTTATTGTACATACTTTGTTTCATGTAGATGCAAATGAAAATGAGACACTTCCCTTCGAGAGAAGCTTAATGTTAATTAAGACCCAACCCGAACGTTCACATCGGAAATTTGGATGACAATAAATGCACCAGATTGTTTTAAATTGATAGCCTAGTCCCAGCACATCTTCAGGGCAACTATAATCTCAGGTCGAAACAGACAGACCGACCCTTCTTTAAAATACAAAGCCTGATATTAACTAATATATTTCGATTGCAATGATGAACGCGGGAAAGTACACAAAATTTGATCAAGTCAAGGCGGGAGGGGCTGAAATGCGGAGCCTGCTGGATGTTGCAGCAAAAACACAAGTCCAGCCCGGCCCCGGCCGACAGCTCATCTAAAAGAGGAGGAAAGCGGATGGAGCGGCCTTGCCGTGTCCTACCTGCTCCGGCTCTAGATCCGCAGCCTTTCTCTTTCTGCTAACTATTTTTCTCGCCATGGTGTGGGAGGGAAAGTCTTTGAATCCACATGGAGGTAGAGTTAATAATAATCAGAGATTCAGTGGGTAGGTCCCGGCGGAGGCTGTGAGATCAGCAATTTTTAAACTTTTCTTTAAAAAGGCCACTTCTTCGGCATTAACTGTGGTGGTTATTTTAAACATCTAATTATCAAAGACCGTTTGCAAGTCGGCGTTATTTTATAAAAAAAAAAATTCCCAGCCCAACGCCGCACGCGCGCGCACTCAGACCGAGCGAGCGAGCGTCAAACAGCTACTTCCGGTCCGCCCGACACACTTCCGTCCCGGCAGTACGAAGCCCGACACACTTCCGATCCGTCCTTCCCCGGCAGCTTCCGCCCGATAGATTTCCGTTCCGTCCCTCCCCAGCAGCGTCCATTCGACACACTTCCGTTCCGATCCTTCCCAGCAGCGTCCGGCCATTAGACTTTCGTTCCGCTCCGGCAGTGCTGGCCGCCGATAGACTAGTTTCCCTCCACAGATGCTGTCAGAAATGCTGAGTTTATGAAATGAAATGAAAATCACTTGTTGTCACAAGTAGGCTTCAAATGAAGTTACTGGGAAAAGCCCCCAGTTGACACACTCCGGTGCCTGTTTGGGGAGGCTAGTACGGGAATTGAACCGTGCTGCCGGCCTGCCTTGGTCTGCTTTCAAAGCCAGTGATTTAGTCCTGTGCTAAACCTCTGGCATTTTCTGTTTTTATTCCAGATTTCCGTTGCCTTCTCAACAACAAAGTCCGACAAAGGCAAACGGTTTGCTTTTAATTTGGCATTGTGCAGCCTTCTGGACTCAAAAATTGACGTCTCCAGTTTTAGATCATACCCCGTCTCCAAATTATTTTGCTGGATTTCTTTGTTCTTGTTTCTTTTTTTATTCCTTCAGTTTGCATTTGGATGGCTGCTATCCAGTTATTCGTATTTCATAGAATTTACAGTGCAGAAGGAGGCCATTCGGCCCATCGAGTCTGCACCAGCTCTTGGAAAGAGCACCTACCCAAGGTCAACGCCTCCACCCTATCCCCATAACCCCACCAACACTAAGGGCAATTTTGGACACTAAGGGCAATTTATCATGGCCAATCCACCTAACCTGCACATCTTTGGACTGTGGGAGGAAACCGGAAACCCACGCACACACGGGGAGGATGTGCAGACTCCGCACAGACAGTGACCCAAGCTGGAATCGAACCTGGGACCCTGGAGCTGTGAAGCAATTATGCTATCCACAATGCTACCGTGCTGCCCTCATCTAGATGCATCATTTTGTTGTTTACCTGTCCCATTATAGCTCTGTTTAGCTTTAGTACCATTAAGTTTTTGTCAATTAATCTATCCTACCCTCCGCCCTATCAAATAGCTTTTCCTCTGTTCCATTCAACCTTTCACTTACTCAAACTAACTACATTCCCATCTTTCCTCAATTCTGATGAAGGACCATTGACCTGCAACCTGTTTCGCTCCCCAGATGCCGGATCTGCTCAGTATGTTGAGCATTTTCTGTTTTTATAAAACTAAGGCTGTGGACCAAGTACTGGAAAATGTTAATAGATAGATGCCAGTGCAGACACGATGGGCCAAAGGGCCTCTTTCTGTGCTGGAAAACTCTTATGAACCTATGACAAAAGAAATCTCCCCTTCTAAATCAAAATGTTGTTATGTGTAAGAATACTGCAGTGGTTACATATTGAGCTCGGCAGCATCATGGGTATAAAAGGATGCAGTTGTGTTCATTTGAGAAACCAGCAAAGGGTAACTAAAAATAAATTAAATAAGGGAAAAATTGTAGTACGAGATCAAACTAACTTGAAGTATAAAAACTGTAAAATCTTATACAAGTATATAAAAAGAATAGTGGCAAACAGTGTTGGTCCTTTCGAGGGTGAGACTGGGGAATTAAAAGTATTTTGTGTTTCCATAGTGGAAAACACACAAAACATCCCAAGAATATTTTTAAAAAGGAAGGGAGGAACTTAAAACAATCTCTAGCGAAAAAGTATTAGAAAAACTAATGGGGTTAAAGGCTGACAAATTTTCTGGACCTCATGACCTGCATTCTAGGGTCTTAAAGGAAGTCGCTAAACAGATAGGGGATGCATTGGTTGGAATGTTTTTCACGTAGGGTGGCATGGCAGCACAGTGGTTCACACTGTTGCATCACAGCGCCAGGTTCAATTCCTGGCTTGGGTCACTGTCTGTAGAATCTGAACTTTCTCCCCATGTCTGCGTGGGTTTCCTCTGTGTGCTCCAGTTTCCTACCACAAGTCGTGAAAGACGAGCTGTTAGGCGAATTGGGCATTCTGAATTCTGTGTACCTGAACAGGCGCCGGAGTGAGGCGACTAGAGGATTTTCACAGTAACTTCACTGCAGTGTTAATGTACGCCTACTTGTGACAATAATAAAGATTATTATTATTTCCTGCCTGGACTGTATGACAAACAATACCTTTCACTATACGTCAGTGTGGTGAGATAACCACTGTAGTTATGTGTACTGCAGTAGGCGGATGTATGCCTGTACCTGTAATACAGGTTCCTCCGGTCAGCCCCTGCCGGCTAGCTCCGCCCACAGGGAGCTTGTGTATAAATATGTATGAGAGCTGCTCAGGCCCTCAGTCTACAGTTGCGGATGGAGGGACAACATCGTACAGCAATAAAGCCTCTATTGTACTAGTCTCTCGGCTTTGAGTATAATTGTTAGCGCCACAATTTATTGCTGTACGATTTCCCAGTCACCATGGACATCAGAGTCAAGCCTGACCGTCTGCAGCTGGATCCACATTCGCCTCACGCCAGAAAAGACTTTGATCACTGGCTCGCAGTCTTCGAGGCCTACATCTCTTCAGCACACCCTCCCCCGACGGAGGCTCAGAAAAAGCAACTCCTGTACTCCAGACTTAGCTCCAGCGTCTTTCCGCTCATTCGAGATGCGACCGACTACACCGCAGCTATGGAACTGCTCAAGGAGAATTATGCACCATCGACGAACACCCTGTTTGCGAGGCATCAACTTTCTACTCGCGTCCAGCAGCCGGGTGAATCGATTGAGGACTTCTGGAGGGCCCTTATACCTCTGGTACGAGACTGCGACTGCCGGGCCCTCACAGCCGCGGAACATTCGGACTTACTCATGCGCGATGCCTTCGTTACAGGCATTGCATCGGACCCCATCCGGCAACGACTGCTGGAAGGGGTCGCCCCCGACCTCGCGGCCGCAAAGGCCCTGGCGCTCTCCATGACGGCCGCCTCCCGTAGCGCGCACACTTACTCCGCTAGCCACTCGGCCCACCCGTCCTACCCCTCGTGGACCCCGCAAACGGCTCCCCAGGCCCATCCGTCCCACCCCTCGTGGACCCCGCAAACGGCCCCCCCAGCAGCCGCCCCCGCGCACTATGCCTGCGCTGCCCGCCGCACCGCACCCCCTGGGGGTCCCCACTGTTACTTCTGCGGCCAACAGAAGCACCCTCGCCAACGCTGCCCAGCCCGCACAGCGACCTGCAAAGCTTGTGGAAAGAAAGGCCACTTTGCAGCGGTGGGTCAGTCCCGGACGGTCGCCGCTATCGCGCCGCCGGTCCCCACGCCTCAGCCGCTCCCTCAATGGGCCCCGCCGTCCGCTTCCCCCGACCCCACGTGCAATCAGTGGGCGCCGCCATCTTTTGCCGCCCCCGCCATGGGCGCCGCCATCTTCATCCACCACAGCCATGTGCGTTCCATGGGCGCCGCCATTTTGTTCCGACCCCATAACGTGCGCGCCATGGACGCCGCCATTTTACCCACAGGTACTGCGGATGCCGCCATCTCGTCTCCAGGGGCCGCCATCTCGTCTCCAGGGGCCGCCATCACGGGACACGGGTCGCTACCGCTCCTCGTCGGACTCATCTGACTCAACCGCCGACCAACCACTGCTCGCCTCCGTTACGCTCGACCAGTCCCGTCCTCGCAACCTGGCACCCTCTTCCACATCGGTGCTGGTCAACGGCCATGTGACCTCCTGCCTCATCGACTCCGGGAGCACCGAGAGCTTCGTCCACCCGGACACGGTAAGGCGCTATTCCCTTGCGATCCATCCCGCCGACCGGCAGATCTCCCTTGCCTCCGGTTCCCACTCTGTCCCGATCCGGGGTTTCTGCCTGGTTAAACTCACTGTACAGGGTGTGGAATTCGACCGTTTCCGTCTGTACATTCTCCCCGACCTCTGCACTTCACTCTTACTAGGCCTGGATTTCCAGTGCAATCTCCAGAGCCTCACCCTCAAATTCGGTGGACCCCTACCTCCCCTCACCGTTTGCGGCCTCGCGACCCTCAAGGTCGAGCCCCCCTCCCTCTTTGCCAATCTGACTGTGGATTGCAAGCCCGTCGGCACCAGGAGCAGACGGTACAGCACCCAGGACAAGGCCTTCATCAGGTCCGAAGTCCAGCGGCTGCTTCGGGAGGGTATCATCGAGGCCAGCAACAGCCCTTGGAGAGCCCAGGTGGTAGTGGTTAAGACCGGGGAGAAGCACAGGATGGTCGTGGACTACAGCCAGACCATCAACCGGTACACGCAGCTCGACGCGTACCCCCTCCCCCGCATTTCTGATATGGTCAATCAGATTGCACAGTACCGGGTCTTCTCTACTATTGACCTGAAATCCGCCTACCACCAGCTCCCCATCCGTAAATCGGACCGTCCCTACACTGCCTTTGAGGCGGACGGTCGTCTGTACCAATTTCTGAGGGTTCCCTTCGGCATCACGAATGGGGTCTCGGTCTTTCAGCGAGAAATGGACCGAATGGTTGACCGGTACGGATTGCAGGCCACCTTCCCGTACCTCGACAATGTCACCATCTGCGGCCATGACCAGCAGGACCATGATGCCAACCTTTATAAATTCCTCCACACCGCATCTCTCCTTAATCTCACGTACAACAAGGAGAAATGCGTGTTCCGCACAGACCGCTTAGCCATCCTTGGCTACGTAGTCCAAAACGGACTACTGGGGCCCGATCCCGACCGCATGCGCCCCCTCATGGAGCTCCCAATTCCCCACTGCCCCAAGGCCCTCAAACGCTGCCTTGGGTTTTTCTCTTATTACGCCCAGTGGGTCCCACAATACGCAGACAAGGCCCGGCCACTTATCCAGTCCACACATTTTCCCCTCTCGGCCGAGGCACAACAGGCCTTCGCCTGCATTCGATCTGACATAGCCAGGGCGGGGATGCACGCCGTAGACGAGACTCTGCCTTTCCAAGTAGAGAGCGACGCTTCAGATGTCGCCCTTGCCGCCACGCTGAATCAGGCCGGCAGACCCGTGGCATTCTTTTCACGCACCCTCCACGCCTCCGAAATTCGGCATTCCTCTGTCGAAAAGGAAGCCCAGGCAATCGTTGAAGCGGTGCGGCACTGGAGGCATTACCTGGCCGGCAGGAGATTCACTCTCCTCACTGACCAACGGTCGGTAGCCTTCATGTTCAACAACACGCAGCGGGGCAAGATCAAGAATGACAAAATCTTGCGGTGGAGAATCGTGCTCTCCACCTTTAACTACGAGATCTTGTATCGCCCCGGCAAGCTCAACGAGCCCCCAGACGCCCTCTCCCGAGGTACATGTGCCAGTGCACAAGTGAACCAGCTCCGTGCCTTGCACGACAGCCTTTGCCATCCGGGGGTCACCCGCTTGTACCATCTGATCAAAGCCCGCAATCTGCCCTACTCCGTCGAGGAAGTACGGACAGTCACCAGAGACTGCCAGATCTGTGCGGAGTGCAAGCCGCACTTCTACCGGCCAGATCGCGCGCGCCTGGTGAAAGCATCCCGCCCCTTTGAACGCCTCAGCGTGGACTTCAAAGGGCCCCTTCCCTCTACTGACCGCAACACCTACATCCTTAGTGTGGTCGATTAATTTTCTAGGTTCCCCTTTGCCATCCCATGCCCAGATATGACGTCTGCCATCGTCATCAAGGCCCTGGATTCCATTTTCGCCCTGTTCGGTTTCCCCGACTATATCCACAGTGACAGGGGATCCTCATTCATGAGCGATGAGCTGCGTCAGTTCCTGCTCAGCAGGGGTATTGCCTCCAGCAGGACGACCAGCTACAACCCCCGGGGAAACGGGCAGGTAGAGAGGGAGAACGGGACGGTATGGAGGGCCGTCCAGCTGGCCCTACGGTCCAGGAACCTCCCAGCCGCTCGCTGGCAGCAGGTCCTCCCTGACGCGCTCCATTCCATTCGGTCGCTACTGTGCACCGCAACTAACAGTACACCCCATGAACGCGTTTTTGCCTTCCCTAGGAAGTCCACATCCGGAGTGTCGCTCCCGACTTGGCTCACGACTCCGGGCCCAGTCCTTCTCCGTAGGCATGTACGGCACCACAAGGCGGAACCCCTGGTGGACAAAGTACGCCTTCTCCACGCCAACCCTCAGTATGCCTACGTGGAGTTCCCCGACGGCCGCCAGGACACAGTCTCGCTCCGGGACCTGGCTCCCTCAGGTGCCGATCCCATGCCCACACCCCTTCCTGCGCCAACCCCAGCGCCCCCCTAGTCGTCCCCATCAGGTCCATCCCTCATCCCCCTGCCCACCCTGGAGGACATGGAAGATTTCGGCTTGCTCTCGGAGTCATCCCGCCAGCAGCCAGCACCAACACCGCCAGCACCTGCACCATCGGGGCCATCACCGCCTGTGCCGACGTCACCACCACAGCTACGCCGATCACAGCGGAACGTCCGACCACCGATTCGGCTCAACCTGTAACCTGCTAACCGGATGGACTCTTGATTTTCCTTGTTGGACCCTCTTGTAAATAGCATCCTTTGTATTAGAAGTTACATGTCACCCCCGCCGGACTCATTTTTTACAGGGGGTGAATGTGGTGAGATAACCACTGTAGTTATGTGTACTGCAGTAGGGGGATGTATGCCTGTACCTGTAATACAGGTTCCTCCGGCCAGCCCCTGCCGGCTAGCTCCGCCCACAGGGAGCTTGTGTATAAATATGTATGAGAGCTGCTCAGACCCTCAGTCTACAGTTGCGGATGGAGGGACAACATCGTACAGCAATAAAGCCTCTATTGTACTAGTCTCTCTGCTTTGAGTATAATTGTTAGCGCCACAGTCAGTACACGTGACAATAAATACAAATACAATCCTCCAAGGTTTCATAGGTTCTGGAAAATTCCCAACAGATTGGAACATGGCAAATGTTACATCACTATTCAAGAAAGTAGAGACAGAAAGCAGGAAACTATAGGGCAGTTAGTTCGTCTAACATCCGTAATTAAGAAAATGCTACAATCTTATTAAGGATGTAGTAACAGGACGTTTAAAAAATTATAATATAATCAAGCAGTCGATATGATTTTTGTGAATGGGAAATCATGTTTGACAAATTTATTGGAGCTGTTTGAGGTGGATAATGGGACCCAGAAAATGTATTTGAATTTCCAAAAGGCATTTGATAGTGTGCTACATGAAAAGTTAGAGTAGAATCATCAAATTGTTACAGTGCAGAAGGCTGATCACATTCCATGCTGGCTCTCCTAAGGAGCAGTTTGGTACTGCCACCCCCCCCCCCCCCCCACTTCCTCCTCTCCCTCTCATCCCCCCCCCCCCCCCCCCCCCCACTCTCTCTCTCTCAAGCAATTGGTCCGTAGCCCTGGAGGTTACAGAACTTCATAAGTTCAGGAGAAGATACAGACACCTTTTAAATGAGTTGAGGGTGTCTGCCTCTATCACCCTTTCAGGCAGTGAGTTCCAGACCCCCACAACTTGAGGTAAAAATTGATTTCATCATCTCCCCGTTAATTTTTATATCAATCACTTTAAATCATAGAATCCCTACGGAAAGGCAGCAGGGTAGCATAGTGGTTAGCATAAATGCTTCACAGCTCCAGGGTCCCAGGTTCGATTCCCGGCTGGGTCACTGTCTGTGCGGAGTCTGCACGTCCTCCCCGTGTGTGCGTGGGTTTCCTCCGGGTGCTCCGGTTTCCTCCCACAGTCCAAAGATGTGCGGGTTAGGTGGATTGGCCATGCTAAATTGCCCGTAGTGTCCTAAAAAGTAAGGTTAAGGGGGGGGTTGTTGGGTTACGGGTATAGGGTGGATACGTGGGTTTGAGTAGGGTGATCATTGTTCGGCACAACATCGAGGGCCGAAGGGCCTGTTCTGTGCTGTACTGTTCTATGTTCTATGGTGCAGAAGAAGGCCATTTGGCCCATCGAGTCGGCACCAAACCTCTAAAAGAGCACACCACCCAGGCCCAAATTCTCAGCCTATCCCCGAGGGCCAATTTAGCATGGCTAATCCACCTCATCTGAGGAAGGAGCAATGCTCTGAAAGCTAGTGATTCAAAACAAACCTGTTGGACTTTAACCTGGTGTTGTAAGACTTCTAACCGTGCTCACCCCAGTCCAACGGCGGCATCTCCACATTATGATACAATGATCACTGCCCCCTAAATGTTCCCCTATTGGTACCAATATGGAATACAATTGCTGGTTGTTTATCCTTCTGTAGCCATCTGGATGGCCACTTTCCGTATGCAAAATGGACACTCGCAGAGCATACAGGGAAATATGGACAATACCAAGCAACAAGCAGACACAGAGTCTGAATGTATATTTGGAATGAGGTTTGCAGACGGAATCGAAACCCTGAGTCGATTTACATATTGATGGCCCATCTCCAGGAAACAAAGGACGAGTGCTGAGGTAGCCGATGCTGTCCCTGACAGTCTGGCGCCACTACCCCAACCAGAAGACACAAACAAAGCAAGGCCAACGGCCACCTAGGCCATCAGGGCACCCGCCCCTTTATTGGTTTAGATCGAAGATTGATCAAGAAGCTGCCCAAGGGACTTCCGGTTGCGGTGATGCGGAGCTAAGCCACACGTTCGGCAGCTATTAAAGGACTTTCGGGCCTATTTTAGGGCCCCAAATGGCGCTGTTACGACGATTCCCGGTGGGGGGAGGTGTTTGGAGGAACATTCCCTGAAATTTATGGTGCGTACCCGGAGTGGGGCAAAGGAAAAGGCTGCAGCAGCTCCCCAGGAAAAGCGGGGGAAGGAGGACAAAATGCGGCCAGCGGAGCACCCGAGGATTGGTGGAAGTGGGCGCAGGAGCAGCAAGCTGCTCTTCTGCGCTGTTTTGCGGAGCTGAAGGCTGAGTTGCTGGACTCCCTGAATGCGACTACCAACAAGCTGCTTGAGACCCAGACAGCCCAGGGGGTGGCCATTCAGGAGTTGCAGCGGCAGGCCGCTGAGCGGGAGGGGGAGGCCATGGTCCTCGTGGGGAAGGTGGAGTTGCACGAGGCACTTCACAAAAAGTGGCAAGACCGCTTGGAGGAGCTGGACTTTCGCACAAGGCGAAAGAATTTGAGGATCCTGGGCCTAGCGGAGGGGCTGGAGGGTCGGATCTTCCGTCTTATGTGACCACGATGCTGAGCTCGTTGATGGGAGCGGGGTCCTTCCATTTTCCCCTGGAGCTTGAGGGAGCCCACAGAGTGCTGGCCAGGTGGCCCAAGACGAATGAACCCCCGCGGGCGGTGCTGGTGCGTTTCCATCGATTCAGTGACCGGGAATGTGTGCTGCGCTGGGCCAAGAAAGAGAGGAGCAGCAAGTGGGAGAATTCGGTAGTACGAATCTACCAGGACTGGAGTGCGGAGGTGGCTAAGCGGCGGGCCGGGTTTAACCGGACGAAGGCGGTGCTGCATGCCAAACAGGTCAAATTTGGAATGCTGCAGCCTGCGCGTCTGTGGGTGACATATAAGGACCGGCACCACTACTTCGAGTCCCCAGAGGAGGCGTGGGCCTTTGTACAGGCGGAGAAGCTGGACTCGAATTAGGGTCTGGGGGCTGTGGGGTCCGGTGCACTACGGTCGTTGCTGTTTTTGCTGTTGCTGTTTTTGTAATTTTGACATGTGTTTTCTATGCTGGTTTTTGCTCTGTTTCCGGGTGGGTCTGTTGGGCATGGTTTTGGGTTATGTGGGGAATGTTGAGGGTTTGTTTTTTATTTTCTCTTCTGTACGGGGCTGGGGGATGGGGTGGAGCTGGAATTTGGGGAGCTGCGTCAGAAGGGTGGGGTGGGGCAGTGTGAAAGCGCGGGCTTTCCCCTGGCTTCCCGCGCTGCGGGGCGGGGGGGTGGAACTGGCGGTGGGGGCGTGGCCTCTACTGGTTTTTCCCCGCGCTGAAGCGGTGCCAAGGAGGTGTGGCAGGAGGGGGATGACCCCATGTCGGGAGGGGCCTTCTCATTTGAAGGGGCTGAAGGCGGACGTGGCTATGCTCCAGGAGACCCACTTGAAGGTGGCAGACCAGGTTCGTCTGAGGAAGGGGTGGGTGGGGCAGGTTTTCCACTCAGGATTAGACGCGAAGAACCGGGGGGTGGCGATTCTGGTGGGGAAGAGGTGGCGTTTGAGGCGTCTGAGGTGGTGGCGGACAAGGAGGGCAGATATATTATGGTGAAGGGTAGGCTGCAGGGAGAGAAGGTGGTGCTGGTTAATGTGTATGCCCCGAATTGGGATGATGCTGGCTTTATGAGGCGCATGTTGGGCCACATTCCGGACCTGGAGGCAGGGGGCCTGATCATGGGGGGAGACTTTAACACGGTGCTAGATCCCCCACTGGACCAGTCCAGTTCAAGGACGGGTAGGAGGCCGGCGGCGGCCAAGGTGCTGAGGGGGTTTATGGACCAGATGGGAGGGGTGGATCCCTGGAGGTTTGGGAGGCCGAGGGCGCGGGAGTATTCCTTTTTCTCCCATGTACATAGGGTTTACTCCCGAATAGATTTTTTCGTTCTGAGCAGGGGATTAATCCCGAGGGTGGAGGATGCCGAGTATTCGGCCATAGCAATTTCAGACCATGCTCCGCACTGGGTCGATCTGGAGGTGGAGGTGCGGGACCAGCGCCCGCTGTGGCGTCTGGACGTGGGGTTGCTGGCTGATGAGGAGGTGTGTAGGAGGGTCCGGGGAAGTATTAAGGGGTATCTTGAGACCAACGACATGGGGCAGGTCCGGGTGGGGATGGTCTTGAAGGCTCTGAAAGCAGTGATCCGGGGGGAGCTGATTTCCATCCTTTTACGAGGAACTAGAACATAGAACATAGAACAGTACAGCACAGAACAGGCCCTTCGACCCTCGATGTTGTGCCGAGCAATGATCACCCTACTTAAACCCACGGAACCCGTATACCCATAACCCAACAATCCCCCCATTAACCTTACACTACGGGCAATTTAGCATGGCCAATCCACCTAACCCGCACATCTTTGGACTGTGGGAGGAAACCGGAGCACCCGGGGGAAACCCACGCACACACGGGGAGGACGTGCAGACTCCACACAGACAGTGACCCAGCCGGGAATCGAACCTGGGACCCTGGAGCTGTGAAGCATTGATGCTAACCACCATGCTACCGTGAGGCCCCATTGTACCGGTCGGAGCCACCGGTGGGGGGGGGGGGGGGGGGGGGGGTGGGGTGGAGAGCTTCATGAACAGGCTACGTTTCCCAAAGGTGCAGGAGGAGCTGGTGGAGGGTCTGGGGGCGCCGATAGAGTTGGAGGAGCTAGTCAGGGGGATTGGTCAAATGCAGTCAGGTAAGGCGCCGGGGCCGGATGGGTTCCCGGTGGAATTTTATAAAAAGTATGCAGATCTGGTGGGTCCCCTGTTGGTGCGAGCCTTCAGTGAGGCATGGGAGGGGGGGGCTTTGCCCCCAACGATGTTGCGGGCGCTGATCTCTCTGATCCTGAAGCGGGATAAGGACCCCTTACAGTGTGGATCATACAGTCCTATCTCGCTTCTCAATGTTGACGCAAAGTTGCTGGCGAAGATCCTGGCCACCAGGATAGAGGACTGTGTGCCAGGGGTGATACGCGAGGATCAGACAGGATTTGTCAAGGGAAGACAGCTTAACACGAATGTGCGGAGATTGTTAAATGTTATTATGATGCCGGCTGTGGAGGGGGAGGCGGAGATAATGGTGGCGCTGGATGCAGAGAAGGTGTTTGATAGAGTTGAGTGGGGGTACCTGTGGGAGGTGCTGGAATGGTTCGGATTCGGGGAGGGGTTCATCAAATGGGTGAGGTTGCTGTATGAGGCCCCGATGGCGAGTGTAGTTACCAATGGAAGGAGATCAGAGTACTTCAGGCTCTACCGTGGGACCAGGCAGGGATGCCCCCTGTCCCCCTTGCTTTTTGAACTGGCGATAGAACCTTTGGCTTTGGCGCTGAGGGAGTCGGGGAGGTGGAGGGGCCTGGTGCGGGGTGGGGGAGAACATAGGGTATCGCTGTATGCGGACGACCTGCTGTTGTATGTGGCAGACCCAGAGGGGGGAATGCCGGGGGTGATGGAGCTGTTGGCTGAGTTTGGGAGCTTCTCGGGCTATAAGTTAAATCTGGGCAAGAGTGAGGTATTTGTAGTACACCCGGGTGATCAGGAGGAGGGAATTGGGAGGCTCCCGTTTAAGAGGGCAGTGAAGAGTTTCAGATAGCTGGGGGTGCAGGTGGCCAGGAGTTGGGGGACTCTCCATAAGCTTAATTTTACCAGGCTTGTAGAGCAGATGGAGGAGGAATTCAAAAGGTGGGACATGGTGCCGCTATCGTTGGCGGGTAGAGTGCAGTCCATCAAAATGACGGTTCTCCCGAGGTTCTTGTTCCTTTTTCAGTGTTTGCCCATCTTTATCCCTGGGGCCTTTTTTAGGAGGGTGAGTAGCAGCATCATAATCTTTGTTTGGGCGCATGGGACCCCGAGGGTGAAGAGGGTCTTCTTGGAGTGGGGTAGAGATGGTGGGGGGCTGGCGTTACCCAATCTCTTGGGGTATTATTGGGCGGCCAATGTGTCGATGGTGCGCAAGTGGGTGATGGAGGGGGAGGGGGCAGCATGGAAACGGTTGGAGATGGCGTCCTGTGGAGGCACAAGCCTGGGGCCCTGGTAACAGCGCCGTGGCCGCTCCCTCCTACGAGCTATACCACGAGTCCGGTGGTGGTGGCTACCCTCAAGATTTGGGGGCAGTGGAGGCGACATAGGGGGGAAGTGGGGGGCTCGATGGAGGCTCCGTTAAGGGGGAACCATCGGTTCGTCCCGGGGAACATTGATGGGGGATTTCAGGGTTGGCACAGAGCGGGCATCAGACAGCTGAGGGACCTGTTCATTGATGGGAGGTTTGCGAGCCTGGGTGAGTTGGAGGAGAAGTTTGGGCTCCCCTCGGGGAACATGTTCAGGTATCTGCAGGTAAAGGCGTTTGCTAGGTGGCAGGTGGAGGGATTCCCTTTGCTTCCCGCGAGGGGGGTGAGTGACAGGGTGCTTTCGGGGGTCTGAGTCGGGGATGGGAAGGTATCTGATATCTACAAGATAATGCAGGAGGTGGAGGAGGCGTCAGTAGAGGAGCTAAAGGCTAAGTGGGAGGGGGAACTGAGGGAACAGATCAAAGATGGGACATGGGCTGATGCCCTGGAGAGGGTTAATTCTTCTTCCTCATTTGCGCGGCTTAGCCTCATCCAATTCAAGGTGCTGCACCGGACCCACATGTCGGGGTCTAGGATGAGTAGGTTCTTTGGGGGTGAAGACAGGTGTGTCAGGTGTTCGGGGAGTCCAGCGAACCACGCCCATATGTACTGGGCATGCCCGGCACTGGAGGAGTTCTGGAAGGGGGTGGCGAGGACGGTGTCGAGGGTGGTAGGATCCAGGGTCAAGCCAGGCTGGGGACTCGCGATTTTTGGGGTTGGGGTGGAGCCGGGAGTGCAGGAGGCGAAAGAGGCCGGTGTGCTGGCCTTTGCGTCCCTAGTAGCCCGGCGGAGGATCTTGCTACAGTGGAAGGATGCAAGACCCCCAAGCGTGGAGACCTGGATCAATGACATGGCGCGATTTATCAAGCTGGAGAAGGTAAAATTTGCCCTGAGAGGATCGGTACATGGGTTCTTTAGCCGGTGGCAACCTTTCCTCGACTTTCTGGCCCAGCGATAGGGTACTGGGTCAGCAGCAGCAGCAACCCGGGGGGGGAGGGAGGCGTTGACTATGTTTGCTTATTCTCTTCCTTCAGTCCTTTTGTAGTGCTGATCTTGCTCTGATCCCTCCTTCGAACGTCCGAAAGCTATGGGATCAAGCATAGTATCTGTCAATGATTCGTTTAATACCTTTACTGCTAGTGTATCTGTCCTCTCATTCCAATTGTCCCTTAAATTAATGGCCAAGTCACACCCTGTGACTCCCCTCATTTTTTTTTTCAAAAGCGAATTTAGGACCAGACGTACACTTAACAACTGTGCTACTGCGAGCCGTCTCGCAGGTTTTGTGATTTACCATCCCAATGTTCCTGGATGTAAATAGCAGAAGGAATGGCAGCCGAAGGGCTACCTCAAACAAAAATGAAACCAAACTTTAGAAATGAGATATCCGAATGAGTTGCGTATGGGCCGCGACGGGTAAGATTTGAATGGGATCCCCGGGTAGGGCGTGCTGTGCTGTACCCGAGCTTAGCTGACCAGAGGGGGGGTCCTCAGACAGGATGGGTCCTCAATGCCGTTTCTCCACTGCTTGAGCGACCTGGAACGAACGGGCATGAATGTGTTCATCTTGAATTTGCAGCCTCTATTCCCTGAATAGAGGGCACCTAAAAAAGGGGGAGCCAAGATGCTCCTAGTGGGGTGAAGGGTGAAGCCTTAAGGTGGGCTCCAGACATTGCAGCTGAGACAAGTTCTCAGAGATATCTGCGGACAAACTTAACGTGTATGTGAGGTGGTCACAAGCTTTTCAGCTGAAAACCGAGTGGCCAATCTCCAAAAACAAACATTTAACAAACAAACAAACAAACATCACCAACATTCGTGCAGGTTCCATCAGAAAGGACACCGTTTATCTCTCAAGCGGTTCCTCTTTTTACATCATCTGGACACCTCAGTTCTCTTCATTCTCTGCGAACAGGGTCGCAAAGGGGTTGACGTGTTGGGAGTCAGACTCAGAGTCATCCTCCTCTCCCGGATCCCATACCCTTGTATGGATCAGGCATGCAATTTTAGCGTTATGTGACCGGGGGTCACTCTCGTCATTACGGACAAGTCTCCAAGAATTGTCCCTGTGCCAAATCGTGGGGTCTAAATTTGTATGGATGTTGTCGGGGTCGTCAGTGTTGGGCGGTGGGGCTGGGTGTGGGTCTGGGGTTTTAATATAAGTGATCTCTAAATCACTGTAGTCGGGGTCGTAGTTGATGTGTGTGGGGTCTGTTGTAATCAGGGCAGTAGAGAGTCGTGCTGTGGCTGTCGTCCAAGTCACAGTCGCTGTCTCTGCTGTGGCAGCTTGTGGGCGTTTTGGGGCGTGGTGTGGAGTCAATGGGCGGAGTTAACGTCGAGTCCGATGAGGAACCGGTCTGTGAAGGGGAGGGTGGAAATGTGTCTCTTGTGGGCGGGGTGAGGTGTTCTGCTGCGTCTAGCAGGACATGGTGTGAGTGGTTGGACTGTGATCCATATGCCTTTAACTGGCTAATGTGGAACCACGCAGTCTTACCGTTGGGGTACTTTATCTTGTATACTGACAGGCTGATTTTGTCCAAAATTGAGTACGGGCCGGAAAATTTTGGGGCCAAAAACGTGCTGGGGTTATACACAGATAACATTACCTGTTGGGCAACCTGAAATTCTGTGGTATGGACAGTCCTGTTGAAACAAGCTTTGCCATGTTTCCGTTTCGTACCCAATTTTACTGCGCCTGCTAACCGAGCCGACCTTACAGTTTCAACTAATTGTTTTACTGCTGTCTCGTGTGTGAGGGCCGTCACTTCTGGGCTGGTCATGTCGAGCCCTGAAAGGAATTCAGATCCTTTCATAGGGCGTCCGGTCATGAGTGTGTGTGGGGTGAAACCTGTTGATGCTGAAACAGTGTTTCGTATAAACATAGGTGCGAATGGGAGCACTGAATCCCAAGTTGAATTGTTTTCCTGTACCATCTTTCTAAGGGTCGATTTTAGAGTCCGATTCATGCGTTCCACTATTCCGCTTGACTGGGGGTGATACGCAATGTGAAAATTTTGTTTGATGCCGAATATGGTCAGGACGTTCTTCATGATCCGTCCTGTAAAATGAGATCCCTGGTCTGAATCAATACTTCTGGGGAGTCCCCATCCAGTAAAGATGTGGTGGGTCAGGATCTTTGCGGCTGTCTTTGCTGTGTTTGTACGAGATGGGAACGCCTCTACCCATTTCGTAAACGTGTCTATGACCACCAGAACATATTTATAGCCATTCCTGCAAGGGGGCAATGGACCTATAAAATCGATCTGGAGGTTAGTCCAGGGGCCATTACCGGGGCGAGTGTGGCTGAGTTGTGCCTTCTTTGAATACCTCTCCGGGTTATTTTGTGCACAAATCAAACAGTTCTCAATGTAGTGCGTTACATCGTCTCTTAAATTGGGTCACCAACAGAGCTGTCTAAGGTGGGCTGTGGTAGGGTCGATCCCTTGGTGTCCATGACCATCATGGAATAAGGCAATCATTTGATTCCTGTCCTTCTCAGGAACCACTTACAACTTGTCTTTGATAATCACACCCTCATGTGTGATCAAAGCGTGTTTGAATTTGTCGTACTGGGCCACAAAGTTTCCTTTTAAAATCTCCCGGAGATTTGCATCCTGCCTCTGTGCCTGTACTAAATCCTCTATGTCTGTCTGTGAGACCTGAACTGAACTCACAGGGGCGCTAGCTGGTGCGCTAGCTGGGGGTGTCCAAAAATGACCTCACCTGGAACCTGCTTGAGCCAGTGCGTCGGCTTTCACATTTCCAGGGGGGGATGATCGATGGTGGCTTCTAACTTTAATAATGCCATACGTCCTATCCTTTGCCTTCTCCAGGATATGGCGGAGCAATGGGGCTGATTGAAGGGGCTTTCCGTCCGCGGAGACAAAACCTCTTGTCCTCCACAGGGGTAGAAAATCTGTGAGGCTGTTACAGACGTACAGACTGTCCGAATATATGTCTGCTGGGCTGGGGAACGAATCTGGGTGGTCCACTATGTATGCTATGGCCGCGAGCTCTGCTGCCTGCGCGCCTAAGTGACCGGGTAACTTTAATGCTAACTCCTCTAGTGTGCGTCCCTGCGCATCTTCCACATAAATTCCGCAACCAGTGATGCGTTCGCCATCTAAAACTGTGGATGAACCGTCCACATAGATCTTCAAGGGGGCACATGTGTCCGTGTGCTGGGGGCTCTGGCTTGAATTCCCTATCTTCCTGGGGGGTGTCTTAGCAATGAAGGGTCCTGTGTTGTGTAGGGGGGCTACTATTTCGCAATCATGGGGTTGTCCTGGGTATTGGAGGTTGTCTGCTAAAAATGTGTGTGTCCTGGTCCGTTTAACTGTTATGTCCCGTCCCTGTAACAGAAGTGTCCATCTACTGCTCTTATCTGGCTCACTGAACCGTCCTTCAGTCGTCCGTCTAAAAGTAACTATGTGGGGGGGTGTTCGGTCAAAATGGTGATGGGTTTGAGTCCGGTAATGTAAGAAAAGTATTGTACTGCCCAGAAAGCAGGTGCCTTTCGCAGGCTGAAAATCCTTGCTCTACTAGGTCTAACAGTCTGGAGGCATAAGCCACTGGTCGTAGCTGCTCATGCCATTCATGAAGGAGCACGGCCAAGAAGGTCAGATCTGTGCTTGCTACCTCAATTGCATAGGGGGAGAATGGGTCTGGAACTTGTAGTGCAGGTGCTGCGCTAAGGGCTTTCTTTAACACTTCCACAGCCTCTGTATGCTGCGGAAGCCATTCCCAAGGGGCTCCTTTCTTAAGGAGGTCTGAGAGTGGGGCTGTCTTGGTCGCAAAACCATCCATATGTTTCTAACAATACCCAACCAGTCCTAAAAATGACCGGAGGGCTGAAACATTTTGGGGAAGGGGCAATTTGACGATCGAGTCAATTCTTTTGAACTCGATCTCGCGTTTGCCGTGCGTGATGACTGTACCCAACTTTAATCTCCAATATTTGGGCCTTTCTGGGGTTAATTTTACATCCGATTGAGTTCAGAAGTTCCAGGAGTTCGGACAGAAGCGTGATGTGCTCTGCCTTGGTGTCTGTCTGCAGTAATAGGTCGTCCACATACTGTACCAGACATTCGGGTCGGGAAGATTTTGCTAGTCCATTTGCCAGCTTTCGGTGGAAAATGGACGGGGAATTGTGGAATCCTTGTGGGAGGCATGTCCACGTGTACTGCTGTCCTTTGAAAGTGAAGGCAAATTTGTACTGGCACGCCTTTGCCAATGGGATTGACCAAAAGCCGCTGCTAATGTCCAATACCGTGAAATATTTGGAGTGGAGTCTTGTTGCTACCGTGGGGGCTACTGCTGGGGTAACTTTGTTGAGTTCCCGATAATCAATGGTCAGACGCCATGATCCGTCGGGCTTCCTCACTGGCCAAATAGGGGCATTATTAGTCGAGGCTACTGTCCTAAGTACACCCTGCTCTAATAAGCTCTCTATTCCAATTTCTCCCTCTGCTTCTAGGGGAAATCTGTACTGTCTCTGTGGTCTCGGGTCAGGTCCAGTAACTTGAACTTGTCCAGTCATTCTGCCGCAGTCGTGCCGGTGACTGGCAAATGCTGTCCTGTGTTTGTTCAGTACTGCCCTAACCTGTTTGTCCGTGCTAAGTGTGGTCGGGTCAAAACAATAGTCGCCTACTGCGCTAATCCGGTTTGCGTACTCTCCTACTGTGAGCGTTGCGGGTGCTCTGATTTCGCCATTTGCCAGACCCACTGATTGACTGGGTCGGATGACAGGCTGTGGGCATTCATAAAGTCAATGCCCAGTATGTGTTCTGCTGTGCGGGGCAGATTAACTAAAACAACGGGGTGTCTGGTGGAGATATTCCCTAGCTGAATTGGTACTGGGGCTGTAATGGTTCCTTGCTGTGAGTGGCCTGTAAAGCCGCTGAGTGTTATTGTGGCTGTAGTGGGTCACGTGTCTGCCTGTGGTGTAGTGGAGGAATTAATGGTCGTGCGGGACCCTCCTGTGTCCCAGAGTAATTCTATGGGCTTTCCCCGAATTTTCGCCGTGACTACCGGTCGTCCGGATCGGTCCCACAGGGTGTCACAGACCCAAGTGGGGGAGCCCGAACACCGTCAGTCTGTTCCGTCCACATTGGTCTGTCCTGACTGCGTCCCTATACTGTGGATAGGCCTAGCTTTGTTCCTGTTCAGAGTGCCTGTCTGCTGGCCTCTCTGAGATTTCTGCGGGGCGTTGCATTCCCTAGCAAAATGCCCTAACTGTCCGCAGTTAAAACATTCCTGTGACTTCCGTGGGGGGCTGTTCTGTCCCTCATTTACCCATGCGGGGTTTTGGGGTGCTCTCACTGCCTGAATATCTGCTGCAGCCTGAGCTTCTTCGTGGTTCTTTAATGTTACTTTGCCGTGGACAGATTGCTCCCAAGCACGGGACAATCTTTTCAATACCCATTTTTCATTATGGGCCTCTTCTGAGGGGTCGTAATTGGAGCAGACATTCTGTCCTGCATCTGTGGCGCGGGAGATGATAGTGCGGGTCCATTTAACCATGTTATCTCGCGTCAAATGTGCGCGGTCTAAATCACCGAAAACTGCAGTGAAGTGAATCCACAGCCTTCCTGTGAATGCTGTGGGGTGCTCGGTCCTTTTCTGTCTACACTTATTTAGGCCTTCGACTGGGTCTCCTCTGTTGTACCCTATCGCGTCTAAAATAGCTGTATGCATCTCCTCGAGGGTGCCTCCTCCAACGTTCTGTGGGTCGGTGAGGGCTGCTACAACTGATAAGTCTAAACTCAAAACTGTGAGCTTAACCTGCTCTCGCTCATCCAGGCCGTACATGGTTGCCTGCTGTTTCACTCGTGCAACGAATTGGTGGGGGTCTGCAGTGGGGAGGAACGGGGTGATTTTCTCACACGCATCCCTTAGTTGTGTCACGGTTAAGGGGGTGGTGTACGTTGTGGTTAGCACAACCGCCTCACGGCGCTGAGGTCCCAGGTTCGATCCCGGCTCTGGGTCACTGTCTGTGTGGAGTTTGCACATTCTCCCCGTGTCTGCGTGGGTTTCACCCCCACAACCCAAAAATGTGCAGAGTAGGTGGATTGGCTATGCTAAATTGCCCCTTAATTGGAAAAAATAATTGGGTAATCTAAATTTTTTTTAAAAAAGGGGTGGTGTACGTGAACTCGGGTGTGCCTTCTGCGGTTGCTTTTCGTTGGGTGGTGACTGGGTTAATTGGTGCTGGTGCTATCTGATCTGTGGGGGGTTGGGGCGTTTTCCTTTTCTGCTGCGCTGCTAGCACGCATGTTCCCTGAACATAGCGCTGCGCTGTTTCACTTAATTCCTGCCAATCTGGGGCATTTTCTTCTTCTAACTGTGTTCCAAAGGTCTCTTGGAAGCCACTCTGCACAGAAAGCAGAGATTGCAGCTGTGCAATCTGCTTCCTACATTTAGCGTGGTCTACGGCGCTTTGCCTTTGTTCAGTGGTGGCAGCATGGATTGCCCTTAAAGCTGCCTTTAGGTCGCTACATTGCTTCTTCAGTGTCTCTATCTGCTTTTCTGACTCTTCTCTTATCAAGACTGCACGCTGCACATCTTGATAGGCTTTTTCGTACTGAACTTGAGAGCTGCTCAGATGGGCTAGACGAGACTGATGTGCCCTCTTGGCATCATCCACCTCTCTATCCTTATCTGCCAGTCGTTGCCTTAATCCTAAATTCTCCTTTTCGATGTCCCTGACATCCACTTTGCTCATTTTGTTTTTCTCCTCTAACTCTGCTCGGAGCGTCCTGACGACCTCCTCTGTGCCTTGCAATTGTGCCAAGCAGGACACAATTGCCATCGGCTTACGTGCTTTACTCAAACTTTTCTTGTGAATGTCAGATAGGTTCTCCCACCAAGTATGCCCTATACTCCCGGGACCTGTCTCCTCATTCAAACAAAACTCACTCCAAAGGGGCCATCCTTTCCCTTTGAGGTACTTCCTGAGTTCCAGATCCCAAACGGGACACTGACCTACTCTGCTGCTGTTGGTCGCTGCGACCACGAACTGCTCTGGGTTCATGAGGCGTTCCATTGCCTGCATGGCCATCTCTTTTTCTCCTATGCTCTCTTAAATTTGGAAAGAGGGATAATAAGGCAATGCTTATAAAATACGGGTACGGCTTTCGCTATGTTCCGAATTATAAACTCCCGACAGTTTGTCACAACAAAAATCTCTCGGTTTTACCTTACAACCCTGTTAGTTACGCATGCAAAAGCACACTTCCGAATTATGAGGATTGATTTGAACTACTTGAACACTTGTGGTTTTTCCTTTTCCCAATTGGATTTCAGATTCAAATTTCTGGGTTCTCCCGGAGTGGGGGGGCCAGTTCTAATCGAGTCCCGTCGGATGTCGCCACTAAATGTTGCTCGTTCTGGGTGAGTGTGCTTAACACTCAATTTGGCTCTGTTTCATTCCTTAGCTGTGGAGTCGCCAGGTATCGTTAAGATACCGCCACAAGTTTCAAGTTCAAGTTCAAAACAATAAATCCATACACCAGTTAGTAAGTTCAAACAAGACACGTTTATTATATTACAATAATCTACTAATCATGCATATAAAACTATAAGACTAGGCTAATCCTACCACTAATCGGCCAAATACTTATCTGGATAAGGGGACTGCCGGATCAGGGAACAACGGCCTCTAGCTTTGTCCTGGGTCCGCAGGCTTCCAGTAGTTATGGACTAAAGGGTGTGAGGAGTGTCTACTCTCGTAGCGTGCGTTGTATGACACTTACGTGTTGTGGCTACTGTCCAGGCCTCTCCTCCTCAAGGTTCTTCTGCTGCAATGGTGTTCTGCTGGGAGGGCTGGCTGGTCAAGGAGAGGCTGACAGAGAGAGCTGGGGTCGGGGTCTCTGTTTTATACCTCTCTCAGGGTCTGGGCAGACCCTCTATTCACTCACAATCGATTGGGTCTCTTCCCAATCGATTGATTTGAATTCCCCAATAACGGGGCAGTTCCTCGATCCCTGGGCGGTTCTTAGGACTTATTGTTTTAGACTTCTTTTGGCGCCGAGAAGTCTGGCCTTCCATTTAATGTATTGATTTGTGTTAACTTGTTTCCATTGTACCTGGGGATCGCCCGGTATCGCCCCATTAGTATGCTAACTTGTTTTCTTTCACAGTGCTGTCTGGTTTCTGCAGCAGTCAGAATTGGTTTCTGCAGTAGCCAGAATACACAAGCGCTTTGCAAGCTGCTTGCTTTTGCAACATGTCCATTTTCCCTGCATTCCTTGCAATCTTCCATTTTGTGTTGGGCAGTGGTCACCCCAAGTGGCTACAACCTCTCCCCATATCTGCATGGGTCTCACCCCCACACCCAAAGATGTGCAGAGTAGGTGAATTTGCTGCGCTAAATTTCCCCTTAATTGGAAAAAAATAATTGGGTACTCTAAATTTTTAAAAATCAACGTAAAGAAAAGATAAATACACGTGAATAGGACTGCTCTATTCCCATGCAATTAAGATGCTAAACACACACTGTTTTATATAGATTGTACCCCTTGTTCCAAATTTTATCTACAACACCTGACTTCTTACAGACTTGGCGGCTGGAGACTAGCTTGTCTGCTTTCTGAGACTGCTAGATGTTAACTGCCCTCAGGGTCTGGTCAATTATACCTTTGTTCCTTTTTGATTATGGTAAAAGCAAATTACTGCGGTTGCTGGAATCTGAAACGAAAGAGAAAATGCTGGAAAATCTCAGCCGGTCTGGCAGCATCTGTAGGGAAAGAAAAGAGCTAACATTTTGAGTCCAGATGACCTTTGACAAAGGGTCTCTCTTTGACAAAGAGTTTCTCTCCCTACAGATGCTGCCAGACCTGCTGAGATTTTCCAGCATTTTCTCTTTGGTTCCTCTTTGATTATGCCTTCTGTCTGCCCCTATTAACTTCCTTCAGTATACATTAACATATGTATACCTCATGGATGTTCCCAATTGTCTATATGCAGTGTCTCCCCATAAGCTATTCATGCCTAATTATTATCTAAACAGACTTATAATCACGTTATTAGGAGAGAGGCATATCAATGAGGCCATTTGAATACAGTTTACTACTGTCTCTAGGCAGATTTCTACCTGGACGTCTTGCATACATCTTGCTGTACATTTTGCATACTGTTATGTTATGTTTGTTTACTGCTGTTGCTAGGCAGATTCATGAAAGGGTAAAAGGATCACAGGTTTAAACCAATTGGCAAAAACAATATGAAAAAGACATTTACCTGCAGAGAGTAGTTAAAGTCTGGAATGCTCTGCCTGAGAGTGTGGTGGATGCAGGTTCAATCAAAGCATTCAAAAGAGAAATAGAGTGTTATCTAAAAAGGAAGAATGTGAAGGGTTATGGGGAGTAGGCAGGAGAATGGCGCTAAGTGAATTGCTCCTTTGGCGAGCTGGTGCAGACACAATGGGCTGAATGGCCTTTTGCGCTGTAACAATTCTGTGATTCTTCATTCTTCAGAGAAGGTGCAGGAAAGAATCATGGCAATCGAACCAGGGACAAGGAACTAATTTAAATCAGCAGATTAAAGTGGTTGGGCTGTTGTCCTTTGAGAAGAGCAGGTTGGGATTTGATAAAAGTGTTTAAAATCATGAGTGTAGTAATCCGCGGGAGGCAGGAGTTCCGTCACCACACCAATATTTATTTACAATAACGATATTACAGGAGCAGCTACAAACAGTGCTGCTAGCAGTCCAGTCAACTTAAGACTGGCTCACAAAGCCTACACAGGTGATTATATGGGCCCCCTCATTGAGCTATCATTGAGGAAGCTCATACTCCAATTGGCCAACCAATAAAGCCAATTGGAGTTCATTACAATGAGGAAGACAGATTAGGTGAAGAGAAACTATTCCCATTGACAGAAGTGTTGAGAACCAGAAGACACTGACTTAAGGAGGTTGACAAAAGAACCAGAGGCAACATTAGGAAAGCTGCTTTTCCACGACAAGTCTGGCTGAGAGTGGTGGAGAGTTTTCAATCTGACTTTCAAAAGGGAATTGGATAATTAACTGAAGTGGACAACTTTGTAGGGCTGCAGGGAAAAGGCGGGAGAATGGGACCAGCTGAGTTGCCGAGAGCCAGGGACAGTGATCAAAACATCATTTTCTGTGCTGTAACTATTTTATAATTCTCTAAACAATTGCTGCCCCGCCTGCTGAGTATTTACAGTTTTTTCTGTCTTTCAGGTTTCCAGCAACTGCAACGTTTTGCTTTTGTCCTTTTGAATTTTATTGTTTGGTCAAGATGGTGCCCCCTTCTGAAAGGTTGTGCTTGATAAGAGTTTTCTGAAGAGGGGTTTTATGGAAATTGCAACACAGTAACGGGCCTTGAGGCCGACCAGTTAAAGAGACAACGCTGAATTTATATAGCACTGTGCTAGTCGAAGGTAAGGACTTCATACGATACCAGGTAGGCAGGATAACAACTAGGTTTATTTACTCTGCTCACAATACTACAAATATACTACCCCCCAGCCCTCAGGGTCACCCTCCCTGACCTGCTCCCAGGTCGGGGTTTATATCCTGTGAGCTTCCTCCCAATTAGGGGGGAGGCTCTGCCCCCCCTCCCCAATCACCTGGGGAATTCATACTCCAAGGTGTAGGAGGGGAACATCCTACAATATAGGGTTTGGCCCCTGAGGGGATCGTAACAAGCACCTTCCATGGCCTCAGGCCATTCCAAAGCATCTTACATCCACTCTGTTTTTTCTGATTAAGCTGCTATTATAATGTGGGGAAACACAGTACCCATTTTACACACAGCAAGGACCCACAAACAAATATGATAATGACTGAGGCACTCTCAATTACGACACGAAAGTTAGGTCAGTAATCAAAGGCTTTAATAAGCAGTGAACAATGGCAGCCTCCATGAGAAGTGTGCTCGCAAAATGGAGTCTCATCTTAAGTACTGTTTCCCAGGGGGCGTAGCCAGAGGCGGAGTCCCCCAGGGTTCCAAGCCTCTTAAAGGGGCAATGTATTCCGATCATCACAAGCCTCTTAAAGGGGCAAGGTATTCCGATCATCACAATGACCAAATAACCTGTTTTGCTGGTTGAGGGTTAAATACTGGCTAGGATACTGAGGCTGGAAATGACCTCAGTTTAAACAAAAGATATGAAGCTGCAATAGTGAAGCACTCTCGTATATGAAATGTCAGCCCAGATTATATGCACAAGTTTCTTGGGGTGGGGCTTTCTCCTCTGTATCAGCGATGATGTGCAGATGCCAGCGTTGGACTGGGGTGGATACAGTAAGAAGTCTTACAACACCAGGTTAAAGTCCAACAGGTTGATTGGGAATCACTAGCTTTCTGAGCGTAGCTCCTTCATCAGGTGAGTGAACTTCGCCTCTCATGGCTATCAGCAAAGCAAGGCTGCAATTGTTACCACCTTGTATCTCTTTGTTTATTCAACATTCTGTGTTTCAGATGAAAATTGGTTGCAAATGTACATTCTGTTAGTTTTTTCCTTTTGAAAGTTAATTATTTAAAATATATATATTTTTATTCTCCTCCTTTTTCAAATTTTCATCCAAATTCACACCCACCAACAAATGATCAATGGTAACAAATACAATGTCAATCCCCTGACCATCAATTCCTTCCTCCCACCAACCCCCAAACAGCCCTCAACATTTTAAATACAATGCAATTGGTACTACGATTGCCACTCTGTTTTTTTTATAAATTTAGAGTACCCAATTCATCTTTTCCAATTAACGGACAATTTCGCATGGCCAATCCACCTAGCTTGCACATCTTTGGGTTGTGGGGGGCGAAACCCACGCAAACACGGGGAGAATGTGCAAACTCCACACAGACAGTGGCCCAGAGCGGGATTGAACCTGGGACCTCAGCGCCATGAGGAAGCAGGGCTAACCCACTGTGCCATCGTGCTGCCTACGGTTGCCACTCTTGAGTCTCCCCATTGCGCATTATTATCCTTAACAAGAACAAATAGCCCCAATCTCATTTATCTACCCGGTTACCATGTTCCTTCATTAAACTATCCAATCCAATTGCTAATGTTGATATATAGGGCGAGATTCTCCCAAACCGGGAGAAATCGTGAGGCTGGCGTCAAAAACGGGCGGGTTTGACGCCAGCCTCCGCCCCGATTCTGGTCCCCGGTCGGGGCTAGCATGCCGTGGCCGTGAACTCCGGCATCGCGGGCTTGGTTCCCAAGATCCGAACTTTACGGCCGTTTTTACGAACGGTCAGACCAGGTGTGTTTGACGTTCCTAAAAACTGTCGTAAAGGGCTTGGACTTCGGCCCATCGGCCAGCTGAGAATCGCTGCTCGCCGTAAAAAAACGGCGGGCAGCGATTCGTGTCGGGAGGCGGGCGTGGGGGGGGGGGGGAAATAGCGGGAGGGCGTCAGACTAGCGTGGCCATAAAAATTTACGACCCCCGCTATTCTCCGCACCGTCGTGAGTGCGGAGAATCGCCCCCATAGTTTCTGCCTCAACTACCAGCTCTGAAAATGAATTCCGCTCCCTCTGTCTGCCAGAGTCTTGTACATTTAGTTGAGAAGTGTGAGGTGAGACATTTACATAGTAACATACCATGAAAATAGAAGCTGTAGGAGGCCACTCGGTCCTTTGAGCCTTCTCCACCATTCATTATGATCATGGCTGATCGTGAAATTCAATAAGCACATCATCAAATTCAGAAAGCACAACAGCGCCTATACTTCCTCAGGAAACTAAGGATATTCGGCATGTGACGAAAATGAGGGGCTGGTTTAGCTCACTGGGCTAAATAGCTGGCTTTTAAAGCAGACCAAGCAGGCCAGCAGCACGGTTCGATTCCCGTACCAGCCTCCCCGAACAGGTGCCGGAATGTGGCGACTAGGGGCTTTTCACAGTAACTTCATTGAAACCTACTCATGACAATAAGCAATTTTCATTTCATTTTCATGTCCACATTAACTCCCATCAATCTTTACAGATGCATCATAGGAAGCATCTTATCTGACTGCATCACAGCCTGGTATGGCAACTGCTTGGCCCAAGACCGCAAGAAACTTCAGAGAGTCGTGAACACAGCCCAGTCCATCACACGAACCTGCCTCCCATCCATTGACTCCATCTACACCTCCCGCTGCCTGGGGGAAACGGGCAGCATAATCAATGACCCCTCCTACCCGATTACTCACTCTTCCAACTTCTTCCATCGTGCAGGAAATACAAAAGTCTGAGAACATGCACAAACAGACTCAAAAACAGCTTCTTTCCCACCATTACCACACTCCTAAACGACCCTCTTATGAACTGACCTGATTAACACTACACCCCTGTGTGCTTCACCCGATGCCGGTTTTATGTAGTTACATTGTGTACCTTGTGTTGTCCTATTATGTATTCTTTTATTTTATTTTATTTTCATGTACGTAATGATCTGTTGAGCTGCCCGCAGAAAAATACTGCTGGCAGAAAAAAAACCAATACCTTGATACCTTTAGCCCCAAGAGCTATATCTAATTGCTTCTCGAAATTACACAACATTTTGGCCTCAACTACTTTCTGTGGTAGTGAGTTCCACAGATTCACCACTCTCTGGGTGAAGAAATTTCTCCTCACCTCAGTCATAAAAGGTTTACCACCCCCCCACCCCGCTCAAAGCAATAAATTTGGACAAGCCTGTCTCGAGTCTACCTCTTTGATCAAGTGTTTGGTCAACTGGCCTAATGTCTCCTTATGTTGTGCAGTGGCATACTTGGTTTCATAATGCTCCTGTGAAGTACTTGGGATGCTTCAGCACATTAAAGTTGCAATATAAATATAAGTTCTTGTTGTCTCTGTGACTGGTTAACGCTGAGTCGGTTATATTTGAAAGTGCTGATTAATTTGGGAAGATGAGCATCTGGAGGAGACCTTAATGGAGGAATCCTTAATGTAGGAAATGGCATCCAAAGGCAAATTCACTAATCCTTGAATGACATAAAATACGTTATTTACAGAATATTACACATTCAGCACAGCTGGCCTATGCTAGTGTTTATGCTCCACACAGGCCTCCCTCATCCTATGTAATTTAACCTCATCAGCATAATCGCTTGTTATGTTGATATATAGAAATACAAGTTCCCAGGCAAGAGAATATCTGTGATGGAAATAAATGTTGGTGATCACAGTGGTTGCTTTTTCTGTAAACCAGCTACTGTAGAAAGCAGATACCCAGAAACAGCAGTGGCATCAATGCCCACAGGAGGAAAGTGATAAGGTTTTACTAAGATTGGTCTCCTGGGCAAGTGTGCAAAGAGCAGATGATGCCCACTGGAACTTTTAACCAGCACAAGTGAACACATGTAGCACTGTTGCAAAGGGAACTAAACTAAGTTGGAGCAGCTTTTGCTCTGTGTTTGTGGCCACTAAATTAAGAATGCTGCCAATGCAAAGATGTCAATATTCCAGAGGGAGATGTGGGTTGATCCAACTACTGTTCATCACCTTGAATAGTTTACAACGTAATAACAACATGCTGGAAGGTCTCAGAGGGCACAATATGCAAGTTGTGATGCAGCTTCAGTTTGTAACAAGTCACATCCTTTACATAAGTTTGAACACCTTTGTGAAACCATCTCATTATCTCCTTTGTTCTAGTTTTTCAAGTTTTTGTACTTTAATTCCTGCTCCTCATCCTCAGAACATACGTGCTGCTGCTGCCAGCCTATTTCCCTACCGTTCCGCCAGGAAGTCCAGGAAAGGCTGCCACCGCCTAAAGAACCCTTGTACTGATCCCCTCAAGGCAAATTTCACCTTCTCCAATTTAATGAACCCCGCCATATCATTGATCCAGGCCTCCACTCCATACATGTTTATGAGGCAAACACATGACAATGGTAATAAAAACAGAAAATCCTGGATAAACTCAGCAGGTCTGGCAGTATCCATGGAGAGAGAAACACAATTAACGTTTCGAGTCCCTATGACCCTTCTACAGAATTGAAGAAGGATAGTAATACAAGGAATTATATACTTGGAGAGGATGGTGGGCAGAATGGACAGTCAGTGATGGGTCGGAGTTAAGGAGAGATTGACAAAGTCATTGATATGAGGCAACGGGGCTGTTAATGGTGCCATTAGAGACGGAAGAGTGTTAATAGTGGCAAAGGTAGGATAGTTTAATATGTTAATAAGAGGACAGCAATGAGTCCTCAGTGGGAGGGGTGAAGCTGTGTTGGGACAAGCCAGTGGAACCGAATAACAGAACAAAAAGGGGGTCAAGATGGAGGGGAAAGTTCACAGTCCAAAGTTGTTGACCTCAATGTTGAGTCCAGAGGCTGTATCGTGCCTAATTAGAAGATGAGGTGTTGTTCTTCCAGTTTGCGCTGGACTTCACTGGAACATTGCAGCAGGCCAAGGATGGACATGTGGGCAAGATGCTGAGTTGAAATCAGAAGTGACTGGAAGGTTGGGGTCATGTTTGAGAACAGAGCAAAGGTGTTCCACAAAGTGGCGACCCAGTCTGCATTTAGCCTTCCCAATTTGGAACACCTTCACTCCATATGATTCTTCTTTGAAACATTAACTCTGTTTCTCCCTCCACAGATGCTGCCAGACTTGTTGAGATTTTCCAGCATTTTCTGTTTAAATTTCAGATTTCCAACATCTGCAGTATTTTGCTTTTATATATTATAATTCCTAACAACTGATTTAGTCCCCTTAAAAAAACAGGAGGAACTTCCTTCCAAACCACGAGAATCTACCCAGACCTAATGAGCAAGTGAATTAGAGGTTTTACATTTGGGTGGCTCGGTGGAACAGTGGTTAGCACTGTTGTCTCATAGCTCCAGGGACCCGGGTTCAATTCTGGCCTCAGGTGACTGTGTAGAGTTTGCACTTTCTCCCTGTGTCTGCGTGGGTTTCCTCTGGGTGCTCCAATTTCCTCCCACAGTCCAAAAATATTTAGTGGATAAATATTTAAATATCTTCCATGACTAGTATATCCATTCAGTCACCAGTTGTGAGGAGGTTAAAAGGCCAGCATTTATTGCCCATCCCTGATTGTGATTGCGAAGGTAGCGACAGGCTGCCTTCTTGAACTGCTGCAGTCCATGAGGTGTACACAACAATATAGTTCCAAATCACAATGGTGTGTGGTTTGAAGGGGAATCTACATCTGGTGCCCTTGTCCTAGGCAATAGAGAATGTGGATAGGGCAGGATGGTGGCACAGTGGTTAGTATTGCTGCCTCATGACGGCGAGGTCCCAGGTTCGATCCCGGCTCTGGGTCACTGTTCATGTGGAGTTTGCACATTCTCCCCGTGTTTGCGTGGGTTTCCCCCCACAACCCAAAAATATGCAGGTTAGGTGAATTGGCCAAGGTAAATTGCCCTTAATTGGAAAAAAATGAAATGGGTACACTAAATTAAAAAAAAAAGAATATGGATTTGGGAAGTGTTAACAAAGAAAACTTGGTGAGTTGATGCATTCCATTTTGTAGATAGGACACACTGCAGCAATTGTGCATCAGGGTGCAGGGTGTGAATGTTTAAGTTGGTGGACTGGGTGACAATCAAGCGGGCTGTTTTGTCCTGCATGATGTTGAGCGTCTTGAGTTGTTGGAGCGGCACTAATTTCGGCAAGTGAACAGTATTCCAACACTTGTGCTTTCAGAGTCAGGAGGTGAGCCATTCATTGCCTCTGACCTGATTTTGTTGCCACAGTATTTATATGACTGGTCCAGGTCAGTTTCTGATTAATGATTTTTTAAAAACAAATTTAAAGTATCAATTAATTTTTTCCAATTTAGGGGCATTTTAGCGCGGCCAATACACCTACCCTGCACATCTTTGGCTTGTGGGGGCGAAACCCACCCAGACACGGGAAGAATGTGCGAACTACACACAGACAGTGACCCAGACTGGGATTGAACCTGGGATCTTGGCGCAGTGAGGCAGCAGTGCTAACCATTGCACCACTGTGCTGCCCAGTTTCTGATCAATGATGACCATCAAGGATATTGATGGGGATGAGATAGGGTTGGGGAGTGTGGAGGGGAGTGGAGTGGATTCAGCAATGGTAATACCGTTGAATGTCATGAGATGGTTATAGAATATAGAGCATACAGTGCAGAAGAAGGCCTTTTGGCCCATCGAGTCTGCACCGACCCACTTAAGACCTCACTTCCACCTTATCCCCATAACCCAATAACCCCTCCTAACCTTTTTGGACACTAAGGGCAATTTATCATGGCCAATCCACCTAACCTACATGTCTTTGGACTGTGGAAGGAAATCGGAGCACCCGGTTAGATTCTTGCTTATTGGAGATGGGCACTGTGTGGCATGACTATTACTTGCCACTTATCAGCCCAAGATTGAATATTGTCCAGGTCATGCTGCATGTGCATACAAACTGTTCCATTACCTAAGGAGTTATGAGTAGAACTGATTAATGTGCAATCATCAGCATAAACTGCGCTAATTCTTTTTTTTAATAAACATTTTATTGAGGTATATTTTGGTATTGTAACAACACAATAAACAATGTACATGAAACTATAAACATAGTGCAAAAAGCCGTCTCCCTCCATTACATGTCCCACCTTTATTAACCCCCTACTCTAAGCTATCGCTGATGATTAATTTTCCGCGAAGAAATCGATGAACGGTTGCCACCTCTGGGCGAACCCTAACAGTGACCCTCTCAAGGCGAACTTGATTTTCTCCAAACAGAGACAGCTAGCCATGTCCGATAGCCAGGTCTCCGAGTTCGGGGGCTTTGAGTCCCTCCAAGCTAATAATATCCGTCTCCGGGCTACCGGGGAAGCAAAGGCCAGAACGTCTGCCTCTTTCTCCTCCTGGATTCCCGGGTCTTCCGACAGCCTGAAAATCGCCACCTCTGGACTCTGTGCCATCCTTGTTTTTAACACCGTGGACATGGCATCTGTAAACCCCTACCAAAGTCCCCGAAGCTTCGGACATGCCCAGAACATGTGGACATGGTTTGCTGGTCCTCCAGCACATTTTGCATACCTGTCTTCCACCCCAAAGAATCTGCTCATCCGGTCCACTGTCATGTGAGCCCGATGAACGACCTTCAATTGTATCAAGCTGAGCCTGGCACATGTTGCGGACACGTTGACTCTACACAACGTGTCCACCCATAGACCATCCTCTATCTCTCCTCCAAGCTCCTCCTCCCACTTGCACTTCAGCTCCGCGGTCTGCATCTCCTCTGACCCCATAGGTTCCTTGTAAATGTCCGAGACGCTCCCTTCTCCTACCCACTCTCTGGAAACTACCCTGCCCTGAATCCCCCTTAGCGGTAGGAGCGGGAAGGTTGACACCTGTTTACGTCGGAAGTCCTGCATCTGCAGATACCTGAATTTGTTTCCCTTCGCCAACCCAAACTTCTCCTCCAGTGCCCTCATCCTCGGAAAGTTCCCCTCTATAAACATATCTCCCATCCTCTCAATCCCTGCTCTCCGCCATATCTGGAACCCCCCCATCCATACTTCCCGGGGCAAACCGGTGATTATTACAGATTGGGGATCAGACTGATGCTCCCTCTGCTCCACATGTCTCCTCCAGGTCAAGAAGACACAGCCTGAGTGAGTGATGCACATCTAGAGTGGGAATTGCAACTTGGTAATTTGGTGCAGTGAGGTAATCAGGAAAGGTAAGTGGTAAATCTAATTCTGCTGTTTTTCAGTTAAAAGTGCAGTGTGTAGCTTAGTGTTTGATTGGCTGAATCTGTCCCCACCCTAATTATCTGTTATCTGTTATCTGTCAGTCACCTGAGGCCTGTTTAGGGGCTCAAAGGTGCACATTGTATTCTTCTCTTTGAAATTTAGGTAGTTTTGAGTCATTGGTTAGCTGAGGTCTGCATAAAAGACAGACAAAGCGCACTCAGTAAGCTTGCACAGGTGAAGGAGACACATCTTGAGTGAGTGAGGCACATCCAGAGTGGGAATTGCAACTTGGTAATTTGGTGCAGTGAGGTAATTCGGTGCAGAGTGAGAGAAGGTGCTTTTTCGGAGGTGCTTTTTAACCCTGGTAAGTGACTGGTAAGTAGTTTTTCTTTTCATTGTCTAATTTATTTATTTTTATTTTGAAATTGTAGTTGTATAAGTTTACCTAAGGTTTAAGACATGGCAGGAGATCCCAGACCCGTGTCATGCTCCTCGTGTGCGATGTGGGAGCTCAGGGACACATCCACTGTCCCTGGCTCTTTCACGTGCAAGAAGTGTGTTCAGTTGCACCTCCTGTTAGACCGCTTGACGGCTTTGGAGCTGCGGATGGACTCACTTTGGAGCATCCGTGATGCTGAGGAGGTCGTGGATAGCACGTTTAGCGAGTTGGTCACACCGCAGGTGAAAGTTACTGAGGGAGATAGCAAATGGGTGACCAAAAGACAGAGCAGGAGTAGGAAGGCAGTGCAGGTGTCCCCTGCGGTCATCTCCCTGCCAAACAGATATACCGCTTTGGATACTGTTGGGGGAGATGGCTCACCAGGTGAAGGCAGCAGCAAGGTTCATGACATCGTGGCTGGCTCTGCTGCGCAGCAGGGCAGGAAGAAAAATGGCAGGGCTATAGTGATTGGGGACTCGATCGTAAGGGGAATAGACAGGCGGTTCTGTGGACGCAATCGAGACTCCAGGATGGTATGTTGCCTCCCTGGTGCAAGGGTCAAGGATGTCTCAGAGTGGCTGCAGGACATTCTGGGGGGGGGGGGGAGGGTGAACAGACAGCTGTCATGGTGCACATAGGCACCAACGATATAGGTAAAAAACGGGATGAGGTCCTACAAGCTGAATTCAGGGAGTTAGGAGTTAAACTAAAAAGTAGGACCTCAAAGGTAGTAATCTCAGGATTGCTACCAGTGCCACGAGCTAGTCAGAGTAGGAATATCAGGATAGATAGGATGAATGCGTGGCTCGAGAGATGGTGCAAGAGGGAGGGATTCAAATTCCTGGGGCATTGGGACCGGTTCTGGGGGAGGTGGGACCAGTACAAACCGGACGGTCTGCACCTGAGCAGGACTTGAACCGACGTCCTAGGTGGGGTGTTTGCTAGAGCTGTTGGGGAGGGTTTAAACTAATGTGGCAGGGGGATGGGAACCGATGCAGGAAGTTGGAAGGTACTAAAACAGGGACAGAAGCAAAAGGAAGTAAGGGGGAAAGTGATAGGCAGAGAAGACATAGTCAAAAATCAACAGGACAAGGTGCAGTGACTGAGGGGAGCTCAGTGAATAGGCCCAGTAATACTAAAAGGAATAAAACTGGAGATGTTAAGATTCAAAACAGAGGTAAAAAACCCAACATAAGTGTACTTTACCTGAATGCTCGTAGTATTCGGAATAAAGTAAATGAGTTGATGGCGCAAATCATCGTGAATGACTATGATTTAGTGGCCATTACTGAAACATGGTTAAAGGATGGTGACGACTGGGAGTTAAATATCCGAGGGTATCAAACTATTCGGAAGGACAGAGTGGATGGTAAGGGAGGTGGTGTAGCTCTGTTATTTAAGGATGACATCCGGGCAATAGTAAGGGATGACATCGGTGCTATGGAGGATAAGGTTGAATCCATTTGGGTGGAAATCAGGAATAGTAAGGCGAAAAAGTCACTGATAGGAGTTGTCTATCGGCCACCAAATAGTAACGAGATGGTGGGGCAGGCAATAAACAAAGAAATAACTGATGCATGTAGAAATGGTACAGCAGTTATCATGGGGGATTTTAATCTACATGTCGATTGGTTTAACCAGGTTGGTCAAGGTAACCTTGAGGAGGAGTTTATAGAATGTATCCGCGATAGTTTCCTAGAACAGTATGTAATGGAACCTACGAGGGAACAAGCGGTCCTAGATCTTGTCCTGTGTAATGAGACAGGATTGATTCATGATCTCATAGTTAGGGATCCTCTCGGATGGAGTGATCACAATATGGTGGAATTTAAAATACAGATGGAGGGTGAGAAGGTAAAATCAAATACTAGTGTTTTGTGTTTAAACAAAGGAGATTACAATGGGATGAGAGAAGAACTAGCTAAGGTAGACTGGGAGCAAAGACTTTATGGTGGAACAGTGGAGAACCTTCCAAGCGATTTTTCACAGTGCTCAGCAAAGGTTTATACCAACAAAAAGGAAGGACGGTAGAAAGAGGGAAAATCGACCGTGGATATCTCAGGAAATAAGGGAGAGTATCAAATTGAAGGAAAAAGCATACAAAGTGGCAAAGATTGGTGGGAGACTAGAGGACTGGGAAATCTTTAGGGGGCAACAGAAAGCTACTAAAAAAGCTATAAAGAAGAGTAAGATAGAGTATGAGAGTAAACTTGCTCAGAATATAAAAACAGACAGTAAAAGTTTTTACAAATATATAAAACAAAAAAGAGTGGCTAAGGTAAATATTGGTCCTTTAGAGGATGAGAAGGGAGTTTTAATAATGGGAGCTGAGGAAATGGCTGAGGAATGACTTAGGATGTGTTGGTTGGAGAAGTAGGCTGCAAGGGTTGGGCACACTGGATATGTGGAGCTTGTTCAAGGAACAGCTATTGCATGTTCTTGATAAGTACGTACCAGTCAGGCAGGGAGGAAGGGGTCGAGCGAGGGAACCGTGGTTTACCAAAGAAGTGGAATCTCTTGTTAAGAGGAAGAAGGAGGCCTATGTGAAGATGAGGCGTGAAGTTTCAGTTGGGGCACTTGATATTTACAAGGAAGCGAGGAAGGATCTAAAGAGAGAGCTGAGACGAGCAAGGAGGGGACATGAGAAGTCTTTGGCAGGTAGGATCAAGGAAAACCCAAAAGCTTTCTATAGGTATGTCAGGAATAAAAGGATGACTAGGGTAAGAGTAGGGCCAGTCAAGGACAGTGGTGGGAAGTTGTGTGTGGAGGCTGAGGAGATAAGCGAGATACTAAATGAATACTTTTCGTCAGTATTCACTCAAGAAAAAGATAATATTGTGGAGGAGAATGCTGAGACCCAGGCTATTAGAATAGATGGCATTGAGGTGCGTAGGGAAGAAGTGTTGGCAATTCTGGACAAGGTGAAAATAGATAAGTCCCCGGGGCCGGATGGGATTTATCCTAGGATTCTCTGGGAAGCCAGGGAAGAGATTGCTGAGCCTTTGGCTTTGATTTTTAGGTCATCATTGGCTACAGGAATAGTGCCAGAGGACTGGAGGATAGCAAATGTGGTCCCTTTGTTCAAGAAGGGGAGTAGAGATAACCCCGGTAACTATAGGCCGGTGAGCCTAACGTCTGTGGTGGGTAAAGTCTTGGAGAGGATTATAAAAGATACGATTTATAATCATCTAGATAGGAATAATATGATTAGGGGCAGTCAGCATGGTTTTATGAAGGGTAGGTCATGCCTCACAAACCTTATCGAGTTCTTTGAGAAGGTGACTGAACAGGTAGACGAGGGTAGAGCAGTTGATGTGGTGTATATGGATTTCAGTAAAGCGTTTGATAAGGTTCCCCACGGTCGTCTATTGCAGAAAATACGGAGGCTGGGGATTGAGGGTGATTTAGAGATGTGGATCAGAAATTGGCTAGTTGAAAGAAGACAGAGAGTGGTAGTTGATGGGAAATGTTCAGAATGGAGTTCAGTTACGAGTGGCGTACCACAAGGCTCTGTTCTGGGGCCGTTGCTGTTTGTCATTTTTATAAATGACCTAGAGGAGGGCGCAGAAGGATGGGTGAGTAAATTTGCAGACGACACTAAAGTCGGTGGAGTTGTAGACAGTGCGGAAGGATGTTGCAGGTTACAGAGGGACATAGATAAGCTGCAGAGCTGGGCTGAGAGGTGGCAAATGGAGTTTAATGTGGAGAAGTGTGAGGTGATTCACTTTGGAAAGAATAACAGAAATGCGGAATATTTGGCTAATGGTAAAATTCTTGGTAGTGTGGATGAGCAGAGGGATCTCGGTGTCCATGTACATAGATCCCTGAAAGTTGCCACCCAGGTTGATAGGGTTGTGAAGAAGGCCTATGGTGTGTTGGCCTTTATTGGTAGAGGGATTGAGTTCCGGAGCCATGAGGTCATGTTGCAGTTGTACAAAACTCTAGTACGGCCGCATTTGGAGTATTGCGTACAGTTCTGGTCGCCTCATTATAGGAAGGACGTGGAAGCTTTGGAACGGGTGCAGAGGAGATTTACCAGGATGTTGCCTGGTATGGAGGGAAAATCTTATGAGGAAAGGCTGATGGACTTGAGGTTGTTTTCGTTAGAGAGAAGAAGGTTAAGAGGTGACTTAATAGAGGCATACAAAATGATCAGAGGGTTAGATAGGGTGGACAGCGTTAGCCTTCTCCCGCGGATGGAGGTGGCTAGCACGAGGGGACATAGCCTTAAATTGAGGGGTAATAGATATAGGACAGAGGTCAGAGGTGGGTTTTTTACGCAAAGAGTGGTGAGGCCGTGGAATGCCCTACCTGCAACAGTAGTGAACTCGCCAACATTGAGGGCATTTAAAAATTTATTGGATAAGCATATGGATGATAAGGGCATAGTGTAGGTTAGATGGCCTTTAGATTTTTTCCATGTCGGTGCAGCATCGAGGGCCGAAGGGCCTGTACTGCGCTGTATCGTTCTATGTTCTATAACAGAAACTTGGCTACAAACTGAAAAATAATGGAAAATAAACATACCAGGATATAAATATATTCAGGAGGCATAAGAAAGCTGCCCGTGTGGTAATACTGGTACAAGAGGGAGTACATGTAGTAACATGAGGATTAATGCAGGCTTGATCGTGGTAGAGAGTCAACAATGCCTGGGGCTCAAAGATATAAAGGATGAGTTGAGCCAGTGAGGAATTAGAACCAACATACTGTGGAAGAAAATTGAACAGAAAACCTTCTGTCGGATTAGATAGAGATGAGTACGAATACCAAAATCATTTGCCTGAAAGCTTGTTCATAAACACTTAGCAATTGGGACAGAGTGTGCATTACATTTGGGGGGGGGAAGAGAGAGAAAGAACTGGAATTTTTAAGTTGTGTGCAGGACTTTCTCTTCAATTATTGTATCAGTTCGACTCTGAAGACGAACATATTGCTGCATTCTGGCTATGAATAATGAACTTGGTAACTAAGCATGTTGTGGATGAGCTCCTTAGCAACAGTGAATACAATTTGACTTACGAACAAAGAGAAAAGGAAGAAGTCAGTACAATGACAAGCAGCACTTGTGAAGCACCTTAAATATAGTAAAACATTCCATAGCATTTCATCGGACAGTAATCAGATGAATTTGACATCAAGCCAAAAGAGACATTAATTAGACAGTAACCAATTCCTTGACCGAAGAGTTATATTTTAAGTTGCATCTTAAGGGTAAATGTAGAGGTTCAGAATTTCTGAATCTGGCATTCAGGCAGCTGAATGCATGATTATCAGCAGTGAGGCAAAGCAAAGTCAGGAATGCACAAGAGACCAGAATGGTCAGAGGTTTTTGCTTTGCACTCATAAAAAAATCAGCCTGTTTCGAACACGTGTGCCTTTGAACAATTTAATCAACTTTTGTCGCAAATGTCAAACATGCCTGAAATTAAACTTGGAAACCTAAATCTTGAGCTTCTTTCCAAGCCTTTGGGTAAAAGCAAAGAAATAAAAAATCATCACTGGAAAAGGGGCACGTCCTTCTACTGATGCGGACGTCCTGACTGCATGCTGGAATTTCAAAGTTCACAAATTCAGGACAGTTGTATTTGAAAGCTCTGCCCGATTGGTGCAAACATTGGGTCTATATATGCCTTTAGATGAGGTCGAGGCCCTGCAACAAAACCTGCTCAGCTCGAGGCTACAGCACAGATTCATACTAGGATCAAGGCCAAGAGCTGAAAGCCAGTGCAACAGCAAGATCAGCTACCCACAAAAGCAGTGCTCAAATTAAGTAAGGAACTCCATCAAAATTTACTTTCATGTGGATCAGTAGCCAGAGTCGTACCAAACAATGGAAGATTTCCCAATGGAGTGCATCAACTAGAGTTACTGAGACCGAAACAGTCCACATCCACTATCATCCTCCTCCACCTGGCTGAACTTGTTCTCTCACTGAACAGCTTCGCCTTTAACTTGTCATATTTCTTCCAAATTAAAGGTGCGGCTATGGTGCCCGCATGGGTCGCAGTTATGCCTGTCTTTTTGTGAGGTATGCAGAACATTCCTTGCTCCAGTCCTACTCGTGCTCCTTCCCACAACTTTTTATCTGGTGCATTGATCATGGTATCGGTATTACTTTATGCAATCATCTGCACCTGGATAATTATCAATTTTGCTTTGAATTTCCACCCCTCTCTCACCTTCACTTGGTCTATCTTTGCCATTTCCGTTCCCTTCCTTGGTTTCACTGTCTCTATTTCTGAGGATAACTATTTATTGGATAAGCATATGGATGATAAGGGCATAGTGTAGGTTAGATGGCCTTTAGATTTTTTCCATGTCGGTGCAACATCGAGGGCCGAAGGGCCTGTACTGCGCTGTATCGTTCTATGTTCTATGTTCTATGTTCTAACTGAACAGGTTCTTTGGGTCGGTCTTCACAGTGGAAGACACAAATAACATGCCAGTGACTGATAGAAATGAGGTTATGACAGGTGAGGACCTTGAGATGATTGTTATCACTAAGGAGGTAGTGATGGGCAAGCTAATGGGGCTAAAGGTAGACAAGTCTCCTGGCCCTGATGGAATGCATCCCAGAGTGCTAAAAGAGATGGCCAGGGAAATTGCAGATGCACTAGTGATGATTTACCAAAATTCACTAGACTCTGGGGTGGTCCCGGTAGATTGGAAATTAGCAAACGTGACACCACTGTTTAAAAAAGGAGGAAGGCAGACAGCAGGAAATTATAGGCCAGTGAGCTTAACTTCGGTAGTAGGGAAGATGCTGGAATCTATCATCAAGGAAGAAATAGCGAGGCATCTGGATAGAAATTGTCCCATTGGGCAGACGCAGCATGGGTTCATAAAGGGCAGGTTGGGCCTAACTAATTTAGTGGAGTTTTTTGAGGACATTACCAGTGCAGTAGATAATGGGGAGCCAATGGATATGGTATATCTGGATTTCCAGAAAGCCTTTGACAAGGTGCCACACAAAAGGTTGCTGCATAAGATAAAGATGCATGGCATTAAGGGTAAAGTAGTAGCATGGATAGAGGATTGGTTAATTAATAGAAAGCAAAGAGTGGGAATTAATGGGTGTTTCTCTCGTTGGCAATCAGTAGCTAGTGGTGTCCCTCAGGGATCCGTGTTGGGCCCACAATTGTTCACAATTTACATAGATGATTTGGAGTTGGGAACCAAGGGCAATGTGTCCAAGTTTGCAGATGACACTAAGATGAGTGGTAAATTGAAAAGTGCAGAGGATACTGGAAGTCTGCAGAGGGATTTGGATAGGTTAAGTGAATGGGCTAGGGTCTGGCAGATGGAATACAATGTTGACAAATGTGAGGTTATCCATTTTGGTAGGAATAACAGCAAACGTGATTATTATTTAAACGATAAAATATTAAAGCATAGGGCAGCACGGTGGCCTAGTGGTTAGCACAACCGCCTCACGGCGCTGAGGTCCCAGGTTCGATCCCGGCTCTGGGTCACTGTCCGTGTGGAGTTTGCACGTTCTCCCCGTGTCTGCGTGGGTTTTGCCCCCACAACCCAAAAATGTGCAGAGTAGGTGGATTGGCCATGCTAAATTGCCCCTTAGTTGGAAAAAATAATTGGCTAATCTAAATTTAAAAAAAAAATAAAAAATATTAAAGCATGCTGCTGTGCAGAGAGACCTGGGTGTGCTAGTGCATGAGTCACAGAAAGTTGGTTTACAGGTGCAACAGGTGATTAAGAAGGCAAATGGAATTTTGTCCTTCATTGCTAGAGGGATGGAGTTTAAGACTAGGGAGGTTATGTTGCAATTGTATAAGGTGTTAGTGAGGCCACACCTGGAGTATTGTGTTCAGTTTTGGTCTCCTTACTTGAGAAAGGACGTACTGGCACTGGAGGGTGTGCAGAGGAGATTCACTAGGTTAATCCCAGAGCTGAAGGGGTTGGATTACGAGGAGAGGTTGAGTAGACTGGGGCTGTACTCGGAATTTAGAAGGATGAGGGGGGATCTTATAGAAACATTTAAAATTATGAAGGGAATAGATAGGATAGATGCGGGCAGGTTGTTTCCACTGGCGGGTGAAAGCAGAACTAGGGGACATAGCCTCAAAATAAGGGGAAGTAGATTTAGGACTGAGTTTAGGAGGAACTTCTTCACCCAAAGGGCTGTGAATCTATGGAATTCCTTGCCCAGTGAAGCAGTTGAGGCTCCTTCATTAAATGTTTTTAAGATAAAGATAGATAGTTTTTTGAAGAATAAAGGGATTAAGGGTTATGGTGTTCGGGCCGGAAAGTGGAGCTGAGTCCACAAAAGATCAGCCATGATCTCATTGAATGGTAGAGCAGGCTCGAGGGGCCAGATGGCCTACTCCTGCTCCTAGTTCTTATGTTCTTATGTTCTTATGACTCTCAGGGCCACCACCACCACGGGGCTGATGGAGTACCGTGCCGACGGGAACTGCAGAGGCGCAGTTACCAACGGCCCCACTCTGGTGCCCTTGCATGAAGCCGCCTCCATACGCTAACTGCGCTAATTCTGACCTTATGATAGAGGGAAAGTTATTGATGAAGGAGCTGAATATTTGGATCGAGAACACTGTTGCAGTGATATCCTGGGGCTGAGATTGTTCTATTTCACAAAGTAATTTGGTGAAGAATAGAACTGAACCAATCTTTACCCACATGTATAAGCACTTATTTATAGAGTTGCACATTACAAGCATGCACCTAATCAAACAGTCTTGCATTGATGGTGTGGTAAACCACTGTTGCACCTCTATTAGAGGATGTATGGTAGGACCTGTACTACAGGTACGTTGGTGGTCCCTGAGTATAAATATATGTGTCCTCCATGCTGCAGCCATTTCGTCAGCAGCTGTGGGAGGCCACACATCTTAGAGCAATAAAGCATCAGTTGTATCCAACTCAAGTCTTTGTGCAATTGATCGTGCATCAGATGGGGCTCATAAAATTAATTGGGGAACCTCACCAACGCCTACAACAACCTGTCTGCAATTTTATGGGGTTGAACGAGGTCTAGGGTGGCCCATCTACCCTCACGCCAATAGAGGACTGAAGTGGCCTCAGGGCCATTTCTTGCTCGCACCTCAATTTTGCGCTCCGTGTGAGGTGTCTAGGAACAGGGAAGAAGCCCAGCAGGTAATACTCAGGTGGGAGAGGAGGCACCTCCTTTTGAAATCAGGCGCTCCGCCCCTCCAAGCTCTGGGCCCCCTCAGTGATCCTCCCCACCTGGCCTTGAAAGCATGACACCACACTGTGGTGAATGTGAAACCAGTATAATTCACACTGTACATTACTGTGTCCCTGTGGGCTCCATCTGTGGATGTGGATGTGGATCCGTTGCACGACTCTGCCCACAGTGGGAGATGTGGAGCATGTACAGGTCTCCGCCCTCGGCTCCAACCCCTTCAGGAGGTATAAGTGCTGCAGTCCTGTGAGTCCGCCTTCAGTTCAGCATAGTCACAGGCAGGCTCAGTTGTAAGCCGATTAAAGCCACAGTTTACTCCAACTCGTGTCTCTGGTTGAATTGATGGTCGCATCAATTTAATCGGCTTGAAGAATCAGCCCTCAAACCTGACCGACTGGAACTCGATCCACAGGCCACAGAGGCAAAGGAAATTTTTTTGCATTGGCTTCGGTGCTTTAAGGCCTACCTGGCTGCGTCGACGACCTCCTCTGTTACAGATGAACAGAAACTCAGTCTCCTCCATGCACGAGTGAGCCATCGTATTTCTACTCAACTTAATGAAGCTGACACTTATACTGAGGCCCTCGCCATGCTCGACCGCCTGTACGTGCGGCCCGTGAACGAAGTCTACGCGTGACACATCTTCACGACTCGTCGCCAGCGCCCTGGGGAGTCGCTAGAGGACTATCTACACGACCTCAAAGCCCTAGCACGCGACTGTAACTTCCAGGCCGTGACAGCCTTTCAGCACATGGGACGCGCCGTCCGAGATGTGTACGTTGCAGGGGTCCGATCAAATTATGTGCGGCAGCGTTTTCTTGAGAAAGGGGCCCAGGACCTGGGGGGCACGGTAAAACTGCCGACCTCATTAGAGGTCGCTTTCCAAAGCCTAACTGCGTTCCCGGCCAATCACGCGACCCCATCGTGGACCCCCGACCAAAGGCTGCCCCAGGCCTGCGCCGCGCGGCCACCCGCCCACCACGGAGGACTATCGTGCCATTTTTGCAGCCAGCCCCAACATCCCCGACAGCAATGCCTGGCCCACAATGTGACCTGCAGTAGCTGCAGGCGAAAAGGGCACTTCGCTAAGGTCTGCCTTGCCAAATCCAAAAACTCAAACCCCAACTCGAACACTCGCTCCTCCGACTCTCAGGCTCGCAGACCCCGTAATGTGGCAGCGTGTCTGCCGACTCCGCCTCCGCACAACATGTGCGACTCACAGAGGCCGCCATCTTTGCCATCCTCCCCCACGCGGCTGGCCATGTGCGATCCATGGGGGCCGCCATCTTGGATGCCATCTTCCTCGCCGCCTGCCACGTGCGATCCATGGGGGTGGCCATCTTGGATGCCATCTTCCTCGCCGCCCGCCACGTGCGATCAACGGGGGCCGCCATTTTGGCCAGCACCCGCTACCCAACCCGAACAGTCATCGCGGGGCCACTCCAGCACCGCCGACCACGCCGTTTACCCTCAACTCAGCGCCGTCACCTTGGACCAGTCGCGGCCCAAGCACCTGAAAAGCTCCATGATGGCCGTCCGGATCAACGTCCACGAGACACTGTGCCTCTTCGACTCTGGGAGCACCGAGAGCTTCGTTCACCCGGACCTGGTAAGGTGCTGTTCGCTCCCGGTATTCCCAACGCAGCAAACAATCTCTCTCGCCTCGGGGTTGCACTCAGTCCAAATACAAGAGCGCACCTCAGCGACTCTAACGACACAAGGCGCCAATTACACAAATTTCAAATTGTACGTGCTCCCAGACCTCTGTGCCCCGCTCCTCCTCGGACTGGATTTCCAGTGTAACCTCAGGAGCCTCACACAGCTTCGGCGGGCCCTTGCCCCCACTCACTATATGCAGCCTAGCAACCCTGAAAGTCGACCCCCCCCCCCCTCACTCTTTGCTAACCTCACCATCAACTGCAAGCCAGTGGCCACTCGTGGCAGGAGGTATAGTCTGCAGGACAGGGTGTTCATCAGATCTGAGGTCCGGCGTCTATTGCGTGAAGGAGTCATAGAGGCCAGCAACAGCCCCTGGAGAGCTCAGGTGGTGGTCATCAAAACCGGGGAAAATCTCCGGATGGTGGTTGATTACAGCCAGACCATTAACCGATTCACGCACCTTGATGCGTACCCCCTCCCCCAGATTGCGGACATGGTAAACCAGATCGCACAGTACCGCGTGTTCTCCACGGTGGATCTGAAGTCCGCATACCTTCAGCTCACAATCTGCCCGGAGGACCGCCACTACACAGCGTTCGAGGCAGACAGCCGCCTCTTCCATTTCCTCCGGGTCCCCTTTGGCGTCACAAACGGGGTTTCGGTGTTCCAAAGAGCAATGGACCGAATGGTGGACCAGTACAGGCTGGGGGCCACTTTCCCGTACTTGGATAATGTCACCATCTGCGGCCATGATCAGTAGGACCACGATGCCAATCTCCACCGATTTCTCCAGACCGGCCAAAAGCTCAACCTCACCTATAATAAGGAGGAATGCGTTTTCCGCATGACCAGGCTAGCCATCCTCGGCTACGTCGTGGAAAACGGAGTCCTAGGACCCGACCCTGACTGTATGCGCCCCCTCTTACAACTCCCTCTCCCTCACTGTCCCAAGGCCCTCAAGAGGTGCCTTGGATCTTTTTCGTACTATGCCCAGTGGGTCCCCCAGTATGCGGACAAAGACCGCCCACTATTTAAGGCCACCCTCTTCCCACTGTCAGCCAAGGCTTGCCAGGCCTTCGACTGCATCAAGGCGGACATCGCTAAGGCCGCCAGATGAGTCTGTCCCGTTCCAGGTGGAGAGCGACACCTCAGAGGTCGCTCTCGCTGCCACTCTGAACCAGGCAGGCAGGCCAGTAGCGTACTTTTCCCGAACTCTCTCCTCTTCCGAACTTCGACACTCCTCAGTCGAAAAAGAAGCCCAAGCCATTGTGGAAGCCGTGCGGCACTGGAGGCATAACCTCGCAGGTAGGAGGTTTACCCTCATCACCGACCAAAGATCGGTTGCCTTCATGTTTGACAATTCGGAGGGCAGCACGGTGGCACAGTGGTTAGCATTGTTGCCTGCGGCGCTGAGGACCTGGGTTCGAATCCCGACCCTGGGTCACTGTCCGTGAGGAGTTTGCACATTCTCCCCTTGTCTGTGTGGGTTTCGCCCCCACAACCCAAAAAAAAAGATGTGCAGGGTAGGTGGATTGGCCATGTTAAATTGCCCCTTAATTGGAAAAAATAATTGGGTACTCTAAATTTATTTATTTTTTTAAATGTTTGACAATTTGCAGCGGGGCAAGATCAAAAATGACAAGGTCTTGAGGTGGAGGATCGAACTCTCCACCTACAATTACAATATCGTATATCGTCCTGGGAAGCTCAATGAACCCCCAGATGCCCTGTCCCCGCGGCAAGTGCGCCAGCGCGCAAGGTGACCGTCTTTAGGCGATCCACAATGACCTCTGCCATCCGGGGGTCACCCGGCTCGCCCATTACATCAAGGCCAGCAACCTGCCCTTCTCCACTGAGGAGGTTAAAGCCGTCACCAGGAATTGCTCAATCTGCGCGGAGTGCAAACCGCACTTCTATAGACCAGACAAGGCACACCTGGTAAAGGCATCCTGGCCCTTTGAACGCCTGAGCATCGATTTTAGAAGGGCCACTCCCTTCAACTAATCGCAACATTTATTTCCTCAACGTTATAGATGAATTCTCCCGTTTCCCGTTTGCCATCCCATGCCCCGATATGACCTCCCATACAGTTATCAGTGTCTTCACCCTGTTCGGTTTCCCCAACTATGTCCACAGCGACAGGGGTTCATCCTTCATGAGCGACGAGCTGCATCAGTACCTGCTCGACAAGGGCATCGCCTCGAGCAGGACTACCAGCTACAACCCCAGGGGGAACGGGCAGGTGGAGAGGGAGAACGCAACGGTCTGGAAGACCGTCCTACTGACCCTACAGTCCAGGAATCTCCCGACCTCCCACTGGCAGGAGGTCCTCCCCGATGCGCTCCATGCTATTAGCCCCCTCCTTTGTACGGCCACGAATCAGACTCCTCATGATCGCCTATTTGCCTTCCCTAGGGGAACTACTACGGGGGTCTCGCTTCCGCCCTGGTTGAGGACACCGGGCCCTGTCCTCCTCCGAAAACACGTTCGGACACATAAGACCGACCCTCTGGTGGAGAGGGTCTAACTCCTGCACTCAAACCCCCACTACGCGTTTGTTGAACACCCCGATGGCCGACAGGACACCGTTTCCCTCCGGGACCTGGCACCCGCAGGCTCTACCGCCGATATACCTCCCACACTACACCCCACCGGACTTCCCATGCCCTGCGCCCCTGCGCCTATTTGCTTCCCGCGCTCCCTTCCACCCGACACACCGGTTCGCAGGAACGAAGCTGAGGAAGAACCATCCCCGGAGTCCACCCCCGGACCCGCACCGAACATCCTTCCACAGCAATCCGAGACGGCTGCAACACCGGTGCTTCGTCGGTCGCAATGCATGATTCGGGCACCGGACCGACTGAACTTGTAGACCCGTCGCCCCTGCTGGACTTGATTTTTTAACAGGGGGTGAATGTGGTGAATGTGTAACCACTATAATTCACACTGTATATTACTGTGTCCCTGTGGGCTCCATCTGTGAGCCGTTGCGCGGCTCTGCCCACAGGGGGAGATGAGGAGCATCTACAGGGCTCCGCCCTCGGCTCCACCCCCTTCAGGAAGTATAAGTGCTGCGGTCCTGCGAGCCCGCCTTCAGTTCAGCATAGTCGCAGGCAGGCTCAGTTGTAAGCCGATTAAAACCACAGTTTACACCACCCCCCCTCCTTCCCCATTCCTTTTTTTTTAAAATTTAGATTACCCAATTATTTTTTCCAATTAAGGGGCAATTTAGTGTGGCCAATCCACCTAGTCTGCACATTTTTTGGGTTGTGGGGGCGAAACCCACGCAGACACGGGGAGAATGTGCAAACTCCACACAGACAGTGACCCAGGGCCGGGATTCGAACCTGGGACCTCAGCGCCATGAGGCGGTTGTGCTAACCACTAGGCCACCGTGCTGCCCCTCCTTCCCCATTCCTTACCCCTCCCTGCCTCAAGACTCTTTACTTACCTCCGTCTTGGAGCTCTGGCACTTCCAGTGGTGGGACTGCCTGTAGTTCTGGAAGGTGGCACTGCTCCTGGTGGCACTTCTGAGACTGCAGAGCTCCCAGGCAATGGTATTGGCCAGCAGCTCTCTGAGGCTGGACTTCTTCCGGAGTGAGGTGTTGAAATCTTGCAGGAATGCGTTTCACACTGACATGTCTGATGAAGGAACATTTTGGCCGTAGTTTCACTGTGAGGAAAGGTTCTAAAGGAAAAGTGAATCCCCCATTAACACCCAATACCTACATACAATTAACCAAAATATGTACAATTACAGCTCAGCAATTACAGATCAGCCAGTTTATCTCTGTGGGGGGGAAGCAGCTAGAAACTATTTTTCGGAATAGATCTACTATGAAGAGTCTTATTTTTATCTTATCAAAAATCAACACATGGTCGGTTGCACCACTTCTCATCCCAAACAGCAATGCTTTGTTGGGAGCTCATTCCTATCAGGTTCGCCCAACCTGACGGTCCATTACGGGTCCTTGTTATTGACACCACTCCCATGGTTAAAAGGCACGTGGTCCATCTCATTTTGATCGATAAAACATCAAGGTAATATCTGCTCTTAATTATAGTGTCAATCTTTGCTAGCCACTCGGCCAAAGTTTCTTCTTCACTCGGATTGTGTCGGACTAATCGTCTTCCCTTTCGTCTCCCCCAACCTGGGGGCATACTGTGAGATCTCCTTCAAGATTTTGCCTTTCTGTGCTTCTGTAAGCCTGTCACCTGATCAGAGATAGCGGCAGCAGCCACAGACACCCTATTGTCTACTGGGGAGGAGTGGGAGGTGAAACTGCATTTCCCTCACCTGCATCCAGCAAAATATGCTGCTGGTGATTGCACTGAGGGCTGAATAGCTTTACCTAGTTTACATGGTGCCACCCGGTTTTACCAGAGTCTAATAAAACTTGTAAACCGAGGGACTTGCTTTCTCAACTATAGAATGTGGTCCGTTATGTTTAGGGGACAAAAACGTTCCGGGTTGGTGAATTTGGAGCATGTTCCCAATCTCATACTCCACATGCTTGACCTTCCCTTCAAAATATGCTTTGTTGCCCTTCTTTTTCTGCCCCATTTTAACTGCAGTGGCCAATTGGGTGGCTTGGGTAACATTCATCAATTGTTGTACAGCCTTTTCATGATTGACAGCTGCCAATTCTGGCTCTGACATGTCTGATCCCAATAAGGGTTTCACTCCTCTCATGGGGCGTCCTGTCATCAGGACAAGGGGAGTAAAATCTGCTGAGCAGGATACGGTATTACATACTATCATTAGGATAAAGGGCAGAACTACATTCCCAAGTATAGTTAATTGGTTGGACAGTTTTCTGAATAATGTTTCTCAATTCCTGTTCATTCTTTCCACTATGCTGTTAGACTGTGAATGATAGACTATTTGGAATTTCTGCTTTATTCCTAATAGTGTCATTACATTCTGCATCATCTGAGTGGTGAAATAAGTTTGTTGGTCTGATTCAATGTTGGAGAAGGTCCCCATCTAGTGAACACCCTGCTATACCAGCACATTGGCTATTACTTTTGTTATGTTTGTCCTGGTAGGGAACAGTTCAATCCATTTACTGAAGGTAAAAATGATGGCCAAAATGTATTTGTAACCCTACATGGTGGCAAGGGGCCCACATAGTCTATTTGTAAATTTGTCCATGGTCCATTTACTGGCCTGGTGTGTCTAAGCTCTCCTTCCTTAGCATAGTGGTCTGGATTATTTTGGGCACAAACCAGACAATTTTCCACATAATGCTTTACATTTCTATCTACTTTGGGCCACCAACATAAATTTATAATTCCTTCCATAGTTGTATTTACACCCTGGTGTCCCTGGACATACTGGCATTGATAGATTATCTGGTTCCGATCCTGGGTCGGCACCACATATATTCCGTCCTTGAGGATGAAACCGTCCGTTATGTCTATTTTAGCTTTCATTTGCTATAAGATTCCAGAAACACCGCATCCCTGATTTGTTTCAAGTCTTCATCTGCCTTCTGTGCTCTACCAGGTTCTCGATCTTAGTTTGATTAACTGTGATGGTGTCAATTTGTTCTCCAATTGGAGGTTGCCATGACTCCCCTTTGCAGGCGCCCTGTTTTGCCAATTCATGTGCTCTAATGTTCTCTGTGGGTGATGATGTGTGATGTGCTTTCACCTTGATAATCCCATATTCTTGTCCCGGCACTGACTGAATAATGTACTTTAGAAGTGGTTGGTACAGATGGCAAAGGCTTCCTATCTGCTGACACAAAGCCTCTTGCCTCCCACAGGGATGGAAATTCTGTTACACTACTGCACACGTACATACTATCTGAGAGTATGTCCACTGGTTGGGGAGATTTATCTGGGTAACTAATCACATAAGCTACTGCTGCTAATTCTCCAGTCAAAAGTTTTTAAGGGTTGGGGCGGCCCAGGCCTTGGCATCCCGGGCTTCCCCCATTTTTGTTATTGCACAGACGGTCCCTTTGGATTGTTCGCTGTCAAGACCTGACATTCATGCTGTTCCCCTTCATAATTGAGATTGTCTGCGAGGAAGGTAGGTGTCCTGATTGTCTTAACTGTAATGTCATGGTCTTGGAGTATTAGTGTCCATCGGGCTACACTGTTCTGACTTACTGTCCCATCTTTAATGCGTCCATCCAATAACAGCTGGATTGGCGTAGTTTCCATGAGAATAATTAAAAGATTTAATCTGATAATGTATGCAAAATGCTGCACTGCCCAGAAAACCGCTTACAGTTGCTGCTCACATACAGAAAACCCGTTCTACAGGGGTCAGGAGCCGGGATGCATATGCGACGGACGAAGCCTGTCATGTCATTCCTGTCATAACAGTCAAAATGGTTGATTCAGTGGCTGCTACTTTTAGGGCAAAGGGAAGTGATGGATCTGAGGTCTGCAAAGCTGGGGCTGTGGCAAAAGCCTTTTTCAGCTCCACAATGGCCTGAGTATGCTGTTCCGTCCATTTCCATGGCACCTCCTTCTTGAGGAGTCCCAACAAAGAAGCGGCTTTTGTGGTAAAGCCAACAATGTGAATATGACAGTAGCCCTATTTCTTTAATCTCCTTATTCCATGCCTCTGTAGGCGCCTCAATATCCACTGTTCTGTACGGGCGGTGCAGTCGGGCAAAGGCCTCGCATGTCTTATTTCCTTCTCCAGACGAATGTGAGACTAAAGTTCTCGTCCATCAGGGAGTCAACATGCCCAGATTTTGTCAATTCAAACCTGCTCCGTATACCTCGTTAAAATGTGTCCACAGGTGGTTCTCTCTGCGGAATGGAGGGAATGGGATGAGGATGTTCAGACCAAGGAAGAGGAGGGTCAGGCCACTCAACAGCCTCCTTATTGCCGAATTCTTGCATGGCTTCGTCCAATCTACCTCACCTGCCTCCATATTCTCTGATTCTGCAGCTCTGAAGGCGAGCATCAGACCCCTCCAGATCTGGAATTGCGACTTCAATTTATCTATATGATGCAAAGGGTGTTGGTGGGACCACATCTGGAATATTGTGTCCAGTTTTGGTCTCCTTAGTTCAGGAAAGATGTGGTGACATTGGAGGCAGTACAGACGAGATCCATCGGGTTGATTCCTGGGTTGGGGGGTTGGCGTATGAGGAGAGATTAAACAGTTTGGGCTTATACGTGCTGGAGTTTAGAAGGCTACGGGGGGATCTGATCGAGGCATATAAATCGGATTGATAAATTAAATTTAGACCAACTGTTATCCCTTGTGGGGCAATCTAGAACAAGAGGTCACAAAAATAGGTTGAGAGGCAGTAGATTTAAAACTGAGATGAGGAGGAACTCCTTCTAGCAGACGGTGATGAACTTGTGGAACTCTTTGCCCCATAGTGCGGTGGAGTCCGAATCATTAAATGGTTTCAAGGGAGATAGATATATTTCTCTTTTTTTAATTTAGAGTACCCAATTAATTTTTTCCAATTAAGGGGCAATTTAGTGTGGCTAATCCACCTAGCTTGCACATCTTTGGGTTGTGGGGGCGAAACCCACACAAACACGGGGAGAATGTGCAAACTCCACACGGACAGTGACCCAGAGCCGGGATCAAACCTGGGACCTCAGCGCCGTGAGACAGTAATGCTAACCACTGTGCCAACATGCTGCCCAGATAAATATATTTCTGATAGAAAAACGGGTTAGAGGGCTTTGGGAACAGGTGGGAGGTGGATTTGAGACCAGGAAGAGGTCAGTCATGATCTGATTTAATGGCGGATCAGGCTCGAAGGACTGAATTGCCTACTTCTCCTAACTCCTCTGTCCTTTGTTTCCTATACTGACATTTTGAATGGTCAGTGGTTTGACGTTGGGATGTTTTGCTCGTTTGATGCAACACTTTTACGGTTGCTTGTAAATTCGCACATTTCTCATTTAACTTTTCAATTTCTTTCTGAGCTCAGCTTCGTTCACTAACAGTTCGCTCCTTTTCCAGATAAGTTTTCTGAATTTCCATTTGGAATTGGTTCATTTGTACCAAATTCATCTGATTCCTTTGCACCTCTAAGTAATTTATTCTGTGATATCAATAAATCTAATTTTGCAGCTTCCACTTCATGTCGCAAATTTTCTGTCTCCATTTCTTTATCACTTAATTCTTACTTGCAAGTAAGTATTGCTATGGCTGTCTCGCATTTAGATGCTCGTTTTCCTCACTCTGAGTGGGCTTCTTCCCACTGTCGTTATCCAATGGGTCCCAGATTCTTTAATTATTTTCCAACATTGTGTGTCCATTTGGGCCATTTACGGTTTAGATACTCCCTGAGTGCCATTTCCCATTTCACAAGACCATAGACCATAAGACATAGGAGCAGAATTAGGCCACTCGGCCCATTGAGTCTGCTCCACCATTCAATCATGGCTGATATTTTTCTTATCCCCATTCTCCTGCCTTCTCCCCATAACTCCTGATCCCCTTATTAATCAAGAAGCTATCTATCTCTGTCTTAAAGACACTCAGGTTAGGTGGATTGGCCATGCTAAATTGCCTTTAGGTTAGATGGGGTTACTGGTTTACGGGGATAGGGTGCAGGCGTGGATTTAAGTGGGGTGCTCTTTCCAAGAGCCGGTGTAGACTCGATGGGCTGACTGGCCTCCTTCTGCACAGTAAATTCTATGTCTAAGTCTATGAATGCTAACATTGGATTTGCCTTCCTAACTGCCAACTGAACCTGTACGTTAACCTTAAGAGAATCGCGAACAAGACTCCCAAGTCCCTTTGTGCTTCTGGTTTCTTAAGCATTTCCCCATTTTGAAAATAGTCTATGCCTAAATTCCTCCTACCAAAGTGCATAACCTCACTCAGTTAATCAGCACAGTAATTGACTGTTTTGGGGACCCAGTGACGATCTTCCAGAGAGGAAGAGAAGAGAGTGTCTCTCCTTAATCTCTTTAACTCCTTCCCATATATTTTTGTTGCTCACATCCCATCCTGTCTCTCCTCGTCTATGCAATTGAGGTTTTGCTGAAACCCTCAAGGCTGATATTTGGGGGTTACCATTGCCTATTGACTGTTAATAATTTTAATTTTTTGTTCTAAAAATTTGTTTGTGACGGTGGTTCGAGCATGCCCTTCGAACTTATCAGCTACCCAGTTCTTTGTTTTATGCGGCAGGGTCCCAGGTTTGATTCCCTGCTTGGATCACTGTCTGTGCAGAGTCTGCACGTTCTCCCTGTGTTTGCGTGGGTTTCCTCCGGGTGCTCCGGTTTCATCCCACAAGTCCCGAAAGACATGCTGTTTGATGAATTGGACATTCTGAATTCTCCCTCCGTGTACCCAAACAGGTGCTGGAATGTGGCGACTAGGGGCTTTTCACAGTAAGTTCATTGCAGTGTTAATGTAAGCCTACTTGTGACAAGAATAACAACTTTTATTATGCTTCCTTCACCCATTTGATCCTGGCTATCAAGAGGGGCCCACTGCCCTCTTGATTCAAGCACAGACTGGGTGACTGAGATGTTAACTCCTGACCGACTGCTGTGAACCTAGGTCGTGCCCACACATCGGACGCCAAAATGTTGTCGCCTCTGCTGGCTTCAACTGGCAAAACCAACAAATTAGTCATAATTTGAATTCTACTCAACACAGACTTTATTTAATACAACTTTACCTAACTCAACAAGCCTTTAGTTGTGCACTTATTTGAACAGTTATATAAGTTTCAAAACTTACACCATGAATGCAAAATACTAGAACTGGCCAGGCCCACTTTGTAGCATGTGTTATTCTTCTCTGAGCTCCAAACTCAGGAATTCTCTTCTCCGCGAACGTTGACCCCCAGGGTTATTGCTTCTGAAATCTCGGAAGCTTCTATCTATCAGATTTTAGTTCTTTAAACAATCCTTTACTATGTAGGCATCAATTTTCCTTGGAGAATCTTGTTTTCGCTGTTTCAGCACAAAGTGTTATTGGTGAAAAGTCCAGATCTACAGGTTGTTCTCCCTTTTCTCACAAAACTCGTTTTGCTGAGCTGCTTCTTTTCACACTAATCTGTTAGCCTCTTTTACCATCATGTTTCACGGCACAATGTTCACCATTTCTCTGCCTCAGCATAGCAGTCGCATGGAAAATTGTGGGTTGATTAAGAAGCACTAACATGGATTTGTAAAGAGGAAACCTAAGTTGCTGGATTTTTCTGAAGAGGAATCAGAGAGGGTTGATGAGGGTAATTCTGTTGATGTGATGTTCTTGGACTTTCAAAAGGCATTTGATACAATGCCACATAACAGACTTTTGAGAAAACTTACAACTCATGGACAAAAGGGACAGTAGCAACATGGCTACAAGATTGACCGAACAATAGGAAACAGAGAGTAATTGTCAATGAATATTTGGCAGACTGGAGAAATGTTTGTAGTGGAGTTCTCCATGGGTCAGCATTGGGATCTTTTTCTAGTGTATATATTAATGATCTAGATCTTAGTGTGCAGGGAACAATTTAAAAGTTTGCAGATGACACAACTTTTTGAAGCATTGTAAACTGTGAGGGGGAAAGTGTAGAACTTCAAAAGGTCATTGACAAGTTGGTGGAGTGGGCAAGTAGGTGGCAGATGAAGTTCAATGCAGAGAAGAGTGAAGTGATGCATTTTGTTAAAAAGGACATGGACAGAAAATATAAAACAAGATGTACGATTCTTAAGTGGGTGAAGAAGCAGAGGCATGTGGGTGTATATGTGCATAGATCATCGAAGGTGGCAGGGCAGGTGGAGAGAACAGTTAATAAAGTATACAATATCCTGGGTTTTATTTTTAAAATTTTGTTCCCTTTTTTAAAAAATACATTTACAGTAACCAATTCTTTTTTTTTCCAATTATGGGGCAATTTAGCGTGGCCAATTCACCTACCCTGCACATCTTTGGGTTGTGGGAGTGAGACCCACACAGACACAGGGAGAATGTGAAAACCCCACAGACAGTGGGCCCCCAGGGTTAGGATCAAACCCGGGTCCTCAGCGCCGTGAGGCAGCAGTGCTAACCACTGTGCCGCTGTGTCGCCATCCTGGGTTTTATTAATAGTGGGATTGAATACAAGAGTAAGGAGGTTATGCTGAACTTATACAAGACACTAGTTAGACCTCAGTTGGAATATTGTGTCCAGTTCTGGGAACCGTACAATTGGAAAGATGTGAGCACATTGGAGAGAGTGCAGAAGAGGTTTACAAGAATGATTCCAGGTTTGAGAAACTTCAGTTATGAGGATAGATTGGAGAGGTTGGGACTGTTTTCTTTGGAGAGAAGAAGGCTAAGAGGAGATTTGATAGAGATGTTCAAAATCACGAGGGGGCTCGGTGCATGGTGGTTAGCATAAATGCTTCACAGCTCCAGGGTCCCAGGTTCGATTCCCGGCTGGGTCACTGTCTGTGTGGAGTCTGCACGTCCTCCCCCTGTGTGCGTGGGTTTCCTCCGGGTGCTCCGGTTTCCTCCCACAGTCCAAAGATGTGCGGGTTAGGTGGATTGGCCATGCTAAATTGCCCGTAGTGTCCTACAAAAAGTAAGGTTAAGGGGGGGTTGTTGGGTTACGGGTATAGGGTGGATACGTGGGTTTGAGTAGGGTGATCATGGCTCGGCACAACATCGAGGGCCGAAGGGCCTGTTCTGTGCTGTACTGTTCTATGTTCTATGTTCTAACAAGTAGCACAGATTTCAAATGGCCTTGACGGAATCGAAACTGCATTGGTGGACAGGTTTTTGGTGACATAGTGCTATCAAGTGGCACTATCAGTGAGACCTATATCATTTGCTGATGATTGAGAGTTGAATGATCAAGCAGCAATCGGTCAGATTTTATTTCCTCCATTTTTTGTGCAAGAATATACCTGGGCAATCTTCCAGTTTGTTGATCAGATGCCAGTGATTTAGCTGCACTGGAATTGTTTGGTTAAAAGTGAGGTTTCTGGACTTCCGGTGGCAGTGATGCAGCAATAAGCCACACATGTGGGAGCTCCCGTTTTAAAGAGATTTTTCGGCTCTTTTGAGAGCCCAAAACGGAAATTTTTCGACGTCTCCCGGTGGGGGAAGGTGTGCTGAACGACTTTCCCTGCAGTCCATGCCTCGAACTCGGAGTGGAAAGGTGGAAAAAACAGCAGCAGCTCCTCAGAAAAAACGGGGGAAGGGATCCAAGATGGCCACCGACAGAGCTCCAGAGGAGTGGAGACTCTGGGCCCAGAAACAACAAACTGATCTCCTGCGCTGCTTTAAAGAATTCAAGGATGAAGTACTGAGCTCTCTGCAGGAAACAAACAGAAGGCTGTCAGAGATTCAGTCCACCCAGGGTGCTGCCATCAAGAAGTTGCAGACGCAGGCCATTGAACGAGAGGAGGAGGCCGTGGTCCTCGTGAGTAAGGTGGAGGGGCATGAAGCACTCCACAAGAAGTGGCAGGAACGCTTCGAGGAGCTGGATCACCGCATGAGGCGGAAAAACCTGCGGACCTTGGGCCTTGCGGAGGGGCTGGAGGGATCGGACCTGACAGCCTATGTGGCTGTAATGCTGGGTTCGCTAGTGGGGGCCGGGTCTCTCCATCTGCCCCTGGAGCTGGAGGGAGCACACAGAGTACTGGCCAGGAGGCCTAAGGAGAATGAACCCCCGCGTGCGGTGCTGGTGAGGTTCCACCGGTTCAGTGATCGGGACTGCGTGCTGCGCTGGGCCAAGAAGGTGAAGAGCAGCAATTGGGAGAATGGGGTAGTGCGGATCTACCAGGACTGGAGTGCGGAGGTGGCTAAGTGGCGGTCCGGATTTAATCGGACGAAAGAGGTGCTTTATAGAAAAAAGATAAAGTTCGGAATGTTGCAGCCCGCGCGCCTGTGGGTAACTCATTTGGAGCGGCACCATTATTTCGATTCCCCGGAGGAGGCGTGGGCCTTCGTGCGGACGGAGAAACTGGACTTGAACTAGGGGTTGGGGGTTGCGAGGTCGGCTGTAAGATATTAGTGCTGGATTCGGCTGTTGCTGTGTTCTCTTTTTCTTCTGTTTTTTTCTTCTTGTTTTAGTACTTTTGCAATTTTGATATGGTTATTTACGGGGGGGTTGTTCTGCTATGTTTTTGTTTTTGTGCTTGGGGCATTGTTTGGGCTGTGTATCTTGCGGGGAGGGTCGGGGGGGTATGTTGTATTCTATGTCGGAGTAGGGGTATGGAGGGGGGCTGATATTTGGGAGCTGCGTCAGAAGGGTGTGGTGGGGCAGGGCGAAAGCGCGGGCTTTCCTCTGGTTTCCCGCGCTGCGGGGCTGGGGGGCGGAGATGGTGACGGGGGAGGTGGGGCCTTAACTGGTTCTTCCCCACGCTGGAGCGGTGCCAGGAGGAGGGATAGATTGGGGGATGATCCCACTTCGGGAGGGGTCGGGCTATTGGCGGGAGTTTCCGGGGTCAGCAGAAGTTAGCTGACCCACGGAAGTACAATGGAGGACGGTTCGCGGCTGGGAGGGTTCCTAGCCTGGGGGGGAAGGGAGGGGGGGAAAGGGGAATACCGGGTTGCTGCTGGTAGGGTCAAGAAGGAGCTGGTGGGGGCTGGGGGGACAGAGGTGAGGGGTTGTCGCTATGGGGACGGGGTCGAGCAGGGGATGCTGGCCTGGGGCGGGCAGTCGACGGGCTATGGCTAGCCGACGGGGGAGGGGGGGCGGGACGCCCTCTGATCCGGTTGGTCACCTGGAATGTGAGAGGGTTGAATGGGCCGGTGAAGCGGTCAAGGGTACTGGCTCACCTGAAGGGGCTAAAGGCGGATGTGGCAATGCTTCAGGAGACCCACCTGAGGGTGGCGGACCAGGTCCGCCTGAGGAAGGGATGGGTGGGGCAGGTTTTCCACTCGGGGTTGGATGTGAGGAACCGGGGAGTGGCAATTCTGGTGGGGGAAAATGTGTTGTTTGAGGCATCGGAGGTGGTGGCGGATAAGGGGGGTAGGTATGTGATGGTTAGGGGCAGGCTACAAGGAGAGAAGGTGGTACTGGCTAGTGTGTATGCCCCAAATTGGGACGATGCGGGCTTTATGAGGCGTATGTTGGGACGGATCCCGGATCTGGAGGCGGGAGGTCTGATCATAGGGGGGGGACTTTAATACGGTGTTGGATCCTTCACTGGATCGGTCCAGCTCTAGGACGGGTAGGAGGCCGGCGGCGGCCAAGGTACTGAGAGGGTTTATGGATCAGATGGGTGGAGTGGATCCATGGAGGTTTGTGAGGCCGAGGGCACGTGAGTACTCTTTCTTCTCCCACGTACATAGGGTCTACTCTCGGATAGATTTCTCCGTGGTGAGTAGGGGACTGATTCCGAGAGTGGAGGAGGCCGAGTATTCGGCCATTGCAATCTCTGACCACGCTCCGCATTGGATAGAGTTGGAGATGGGGGAGGTGCGAGACCAACGTCCATTGTGGCGGTTGGATGTGGGGTTGTTGGCGGAGGAGGAGGTGTGTAGGAGGGTCCGGGCAAGTATTGAGGGGTACCTTGAGGTGAATGATCCGGGGGAGGTTCAGGTGGGGATGGTCTGGGAAGCCCTGAAGGCAGTAATTCGTGGGGAGCTGATATCCATCCGGGCACACAGGGAGAGGAGCGAGAGGAGTGAGAGGGATAGACTGGTGGGAAAGATGCTGGAGGTGGACAGGAGGTATGCAGAGGCACCAGAGGAGGGACTGTTGGGGGAGAGGCGCAGCCTGCAGGCTAAATTTGATTTGCTGACCACGAGAAAGGCGGAGGCACAGTGGAGGAAGGCACAAGGGGCAGTGTACGAACATGGTGAAAAGGCGAGTAGGATGCTGGCTCATCAGCTCCGTAAGCGGGATGCGGCTAAGGAAATTGCTGGAGTGAGAGACAAGAGTGGGAATGTGGTGCGGAAGGGGGTAGAGGTGAATGAGGTCTTCAAGGACTTTTACGGGGAACTGTACCAGTCGGAGCCAACGGGGGAGAGGAGGGGAATGGAGAGGTTCCTTGACAGGCTTTCTTTCCCGAAGGTGCAGGAGAAGAAGGTGGAGGGGCTGGGTGCGCCGATTGAGCTGGAGGAGCTAGTTAAGGGGATCGGGCAGATGCAGTCAGGGAAGGCACCGGGGCCGGATGGGTTCCCGGTGGAATTTTATAAAAAGTTCGTGGACCTAGTGGGCCCCTTGCTGGTGCGGACACTCAACGAAGCGTGGGAGGGGGGGACTTTGCCCCCGACGATGTCACGGGCGCTGATCTCGTTAATTTTAAAGGACAAGGACCCCCAGCAGTGTGGTTCATACAGGCCCATATCTCTCCTCAACGTGGACGCTAAGGTGCTGGCAAAAATCCTGGCCACCAGGATAGAGGACTGTGTGCCAGGGGTTGTGCATGAGGACCAGACAGGTTTTGTGAAAGGAAGGCAGCTGAACACGAATGTGCGGAGATTGCTGAATGTCATTATGATGCCGGCGATTGAGGGGGAGGCAGAGATAGTGGTGGCGCTGGATGCGGAGAAGGCCTTCGATAGAGTGGAGTGGGGGTACCTATGGGAGGTGTTGGAGAGGTTTGGATTTGGTGAAGGGTTCATTAGATGGGTAAGGCTGCTATATGAGGCCCCGATGGCGTGCGTGGCCACGAATAGGAGGAGGTCGGAGTACTTCCGGCTTTACCGAGGGACCAGGCAGGGTTGCCCCTTGTCCCCCTTGTTGTTTGCACTGGCAATCGAGCCGCTGGCGATGGCATTGAGAGATTCAGAGAGGTGGAGAGGCTTGGTGCGAGGTGGAGAGGAACATAGGGTGTCGTTGTATGCCGACGACCTGTTACTGTATGTGGCGGACCCGGTGGGAGGGATGCCGGGAGTGATGGAGTTACTAGCCGAGTTTGGGACCTTCTCAGGTTATAAATTAAACTTAGGCAAGAGCGAGGTGTTTGTGGTGCACCCTGGAGACCAGGAGGAAGGAATTGGTAGGCTCCCGCTTAGGCGGGCAGGGGAGAGCTTTAGGTACCTGGGGGTTCAAGTGGCCAGGGACTGGGGGACTCTCCACAAGCATAACTTTACCAGACTGGTAGATCAGATGGAGGAGGAGTTCAGGAGGTGGGACATGCTGCCATTGTGGATTCCTGGTTAATTTGCTGTCAGTCTAGATTCAATAAAATCTGAGATGGATTTGCAGGTATCATATCATTTAATAATAACCAACTTGCAAGGCTGACTTAATCCATAGGACCTCAGGACACACACACTGTCTTCTGAGAGCCCAGAATAAAGAGAGACAGAATACAAAGAAGCTTCTGCTGATATATTCAAAATCACAGTAAGATTCACATATAAGCTTCCCATTGGTCATTCTATACACCTCCTGACCTGGCCCTATATCCTAATTGGTCACTTTGCATTGTAACCCCAGCATCTTTGATTCCTTCTGACCACGAGGTTACCATCCCCCGCGAGCCATGAAACTTCTGCTTTCCTTTGTTCTGTCTGTGACCACAGTGCCCTCAGGGTCCTAGTGCCTAATTTTATCACATTCATTTATTAATTTCCTCATTCCCTCCTTTTATCATTTCATGATAAACTATCGGTCCAAGCCGCAGTCACGGCCCCTCATCTAGGAAAACTTGTTGCTGCATTTCTAAATCCTACTGCAGCACCTCATCGGCCGCTGCATGCTCGTGGATCCTAACAGTCAAGACTCTGGCGGCGGCTATTTGTTCCACGGCATCCTGCATTTTACCCATCACGCATTTAAGGATGATCGTGCCCACAAAGATGCAGGCAAGATAGTCAAGAGCATAACGGTTCTGCATGGCAAACAACCTGAGTTGAGATAATTCCCTGGTTAGTGCCCCAAGGGCCCCTAAGGTCTCGTTTCCCAGGATGGTAAGGCCGCAAATAAAATACTTCCTATCGTTGACCGCCAAGGAACCCCCCATACCCCCCCAGTGTCTAGGCGCTCAGAATTCCCCATCCGGCTGAGTGGCCCCGGTTGGGTGCTGGAACCTGAGGTTTCTTCCAACCTTCGAAAAATTCGTCTGAGACTGACCGACGCGCCAATTTATGGTGCAGTATCCACTCAGTGGGGCAGGGGACTGTGGTGGGGACTAGAGTCCCGATAGCAATTTGGCGGGGAAATGGGAGTGACTAAACATTGGCCGCTGTACCATTAAAGAAAAAGTAGTATCCTTGCTCCGTGTACCGGCTGGCATCACAATCAGTATATTGATTGAGCAGGGAACCCCCAGTAGCCCATTTCATCCAGCTTTGGAACGCCCATTCGGGCCTCATAGCAATGCGGAACGCCCTAGACTCAACAGTGATATGAGAGACATTCGCCCAGCTACAAAGGAGCTGGATGCCTAGCGTCAACGGGACACAAGTGGCATTGTAACAGGCACATTGACCTGATGTCAGGGTTATGCAACACTTTGGATCAGTACAAGTGGAGGATAGACATGTTATATTCATTTTCATCTCTACCAGCAAACAGCCGTACCTCTCACTGCTGAAACAATTCTCATATGACCGGGAATCTCTATTGGGAGTGAAGGGGCTAGATATATATGCCCTCCACCGTTGAAGCTTATCCTAGTGAGAGTGGGAATTATCCCCAGGAAGGGGAAGGCGAATAGCCGGTGGGCCGAAACTGGATTGTAAGGAAGAGTAACTTGCGCGGGCGGTGGCTCGGAACTCTGACAATGAACCACAGTTGGGGGAGTGCCCCAAAGCGGTGAAACAGAACATAACCTAGACACCGATGTGGGGTTTGGGTAGCAGACAACCCTCCCCTGGCCATACAAGCGGTGGTAAATCTAGAAGAGATTCATACCGTCCAGGTTTCCCTCATTCCGGATCCTAAATAAATTAAGTACATCTCCTGATAATCTACGTCTGGTTGTACCTCCCCTCTTACACAGCCCTTCCTCTGTCTAGTCCCTCTTTCTCTCTCACAACCTCTTCCTACCCCCTCCTCATAGTCTGATTTTACCTGTAAGGCATCAAGGTTAACACATCCAAAATCAAATTTACATATGCTCCAAAAACAAGGCAATGTCCATGCAGTCTTCCCTTCCCATCGTTGGGACCGGTGCAATTGCGTCATAAGTCCTGAATGGTCCGTTAACCGGATGACCTTCCATGAGTCGATACCACGTCCTCGTATATGGGGGCAGCGAAGAACGTCATCTTTGCAGAGGTGGAATGTCCGGGTACTTCGGTTGGGGTTACAGATGTAGATGATATTCCCCTGTTCCATTACCGCCGCCGATGTCACTCTAAGCGAGGCGTTGCCGAAGATCACACAGGCGGCGTGTAGCCACCCCATCATGCTTCACACCTGTAAAATAGCGCTGGGGAAGGGAGGCAGGTTAGTGACCGACCTTTTACAGTGGTGGAGGTGGGCCCAAACACTCCACCCCTCCACTTTAACTGCAGTGGGGGTGGTAAGGAGAACTTGGAAAGGCCCCTCCCATCGTGGCTCTGACCCTTTCCGAGTCCAATTCTTGACCATGACATAACGACCAGGCTGCACTGAGAGCGAGCTATGTAATAGGGACGGTGACGAGTGAGCTGCACGGTACTGGCCATGGAGCTCCTTGAGGGCGTTAGTGAGGGCTAGAACATAGTTAGTCCTTTCTTTAGTCAGATGGTGAAACTGGACCAATCTGGGAACAGGCAGGTTCCCGGGAGTTCTAATGGGCCTGCCGGAAAAGACTCGGCAGGAGAGAGCCAGGCCGATCCTGCAGGTGTGACCTACAGCTGAATGAGGACACCGGAGAGCAACTTAAGTCATGTCGGCCCCGTGTCCGCTCTTAATTTAGCCAATTTAGTTTTGAGGGTCTGATTATGTCTCTCAACCAACCCGGCTGACTGCGGTCTGTCCACACAGTCTAACTGCTAACATATCCCCAACTGGGAGCAGAACTCCTTGTTAATCTGTCCAATCAAATGAGGCCCGTTAACAGAACTTAACTGAGCCGGTATTCCGTACATAAACACCTCATCACATTTTTACAGCCTTTGGCTCTCCGTCCTCTTCCGTCTGGTGTCATGGTCACCAGTGACGAGATGTCATCTTTGGTGAATAATGATGGGCCAAGCCTATCGGCAGCATCCGAGCCCTAGCCAGCGTACAACACATATTAAAGCATCCAATGATTGTGCAGTCTACAATTATAATAACAAGTATTATCAATCCATGCAGCAGGTAAATCCCCATGACCAAGCTATGAGAGATAACCCCGAACTGAATCTGACTAGATAGATAGCCATCCTCAATACTACTGTGTTTCCCTTAGGATTTATCCTTCTTATAGTTATACTGACTAGCAACTATCCCTCAGCCTTGTCATTCGTGTTTACATGTCAGGATTTGTAAACTGTGCAGGAAAATCAATGGTAAATGCATCCATCTCGCAGACCAGTGTCAATAGACCCTTTGTGAGGTGCTTTCCTCAAGTCCAATCACCGTGAACCATAGCTGGCGCCACTCAGGAAGGTAACACAATAGCCATTCCGGTTGTTCCACTACCTCCAAGGCATCTAACTACCTCGGGGCAGTAGCACCATAAAAGCGTCCTCATGTCCCTTAGAAGCAGCCCACAACTCAGTCCATCAGTGACCACAAAGTCCTTATCCCTCACTGGGATTTTTTGTAGGAAGTGCTTTCCGTTTCCCATAGGAATGGTAATTGCTGATATTTTGTATCATGCACTGATTATCTTGCTTTATTAATTGCAGGAGCGTCAACCAATCCTGTTTCTATTTCTGACGTCCTGACTCTGACGTCGAACATTGTACTGAATCATGTAGCCTGCCCGCCCTGGCTTACTTGAGACAATAGCTCCGTTTTCTTCAACCCCCTGTTGTCTGTTATCATTTTCCTTACCGCATGGAGTGTATACTTGCCATTATTTGTTTTTTCTTAAACACCACTCACGCACTTAGTACAGGTAACTTCTTGTGGTTACAACCCAATTGAATTTATACATAACATTCCCAAACAACTTACAGGACATTTAGTCTGTAACAACTGTTATACTCTCCAATGCTATATTGGTTACAAATTTCCCCTCGCGGCAGCAAGCTGCTAATATTCTAGACCAGTGCCTCTCAAAGTGTGGTACGTGTACGTACCGGTACGTGGAGTGTTTCCAGAAAAGAAAGAGACAGTAATCCTGGATTGGCTTGTTTCGCTCACCGGTCCCTGGCACATTGGGAAAAAACTGCCGGTACGCCACATCAGATAGTTTGAGATGCACTGTTCCAGACTACTGTCATTTAAAATATGGGGGTTCCTCGTCAGTCACTGCTGTCTGCCGAGACCCTTAATAACTCCTCCGCGTAATACGTCCCTCCTGGAGACCACAGATCACCCATCAGCTAACGTCCCGTTAGAGATGTCTGACCGGAGGTTTCAGTATTCAGTAATAATTTGATATTTTGATTTGTTGCTAACCCGTAAGGTTTTTCTTCCGGGCTCTATCATTCAATTCCCTCAAACATGTAGCCAATTGTATCATTAGTTTTTTCCCATACTGTCTGAAACATTCTTCTGCAGAGTGTTGTTCAGGTTCTTCATCGGTATGATCGTTGCTTCATCTGAAACTAAAACGAACAGGTCAAAGGCGGAGAGGGTCCTATTTCTTAATTTGTATCTTCCTATCCGTGCTTGGATATCCCAGAAGTACCATCTAGCATAGCCCATGTACTGCCTCACAAATCGATACCATAAGTCTGTCACTTGTCTACAAGATTGCACAGCCTTTTAAAGTCACATTGTTGTCGGCCAAATTATCCTTGCAGTAATTGCACGTTGTCATTAATCTATCCCACTTACACTGACACTTATGTAGCATGGTGGTTAGCACAAATGCTTCACAGCTCCAGGATCCCAGGCTCGACTCCCGGCTGGGTCACTGTCTGTGCGGAGTCCGTACGTCCCCCCCGGTGTGCGTGGGTTTCCTCCCACAGTCCAAAGATGTGCGGGGTTACGTGGACCGGCCACGCCAAATTGCCCGCAGTGTCCCAATAGCAAGGCAAGGGGGAGGGGAAGCTGTTGGGCCACGGGTATAGGGTGGATACGTGGGTCCGAGCAGGGCGATCATTGCTCGGCACAACATCGAGGGCCGAAGGGCCTGCCCTGTGCTGCACTGCTCCATGCTCTTGGATTCAAAATCCCCTCTGTGGTCACAAACCTCAATCATTAAAGTTGCCTGATATTCCACAAAACAATCAGGACAAACCTGAATGCCCCAAATCTCCCTGGGGGCTGCAGCATCCCATCGCTGTCTTTGCAAATGCATTATCCATTCTCCTGAATACTCAGTATCTGACCGTCTCCTGGGTTTCATATGACTACTACCAGTCCAAACAATCGGGCTACAGAATGCCCCACAATCCAGACTTGTGGTTTCCTGATACTCACTGTGAACCATTTTAAACTGAGGGCCATTAATCACCGCCCTTGTGGCCTGTTAAGCCTCCTCCTTCTGATATTGCACCCCTGAGTGAGATGCGAAGAATCTCAAACTCCTCCCCTTTTGCTCACCCAGTGATCCAATCTGGTAAAAACCTTCCTTTGATACATTCCTGATAGTGCTACTGCATTTACTTTAATTACTTTATGTTGATGACGACCGGATTTGTATGAAAGTAAGATCCAAACATGACATTTGAACTTTATCAGCTGTCCAATCAATGCTGCGAACAGGTTTTAATTCACTGTCTTCTCCCCCATCGGATCATTTGTTTTAAATGTGATACAATTTCATTTGCTCCAGACACCATGCTGCCCTAATTCAACTGTATGTGTACTCAGAATCTGAACTAATCTTGTCTTCACATCTTACAGCTTCACGGATGATGTTCCCTGCAGTCTTAGTTGGTAGCTTCACCCAAACTTCCTCTAAATTAGCAATTGGTTTTAATATCTTAATTTTTCTGCATCAATTTTTTCATTAAATATTTCCCTGCAATCAGATTCTCATTTCCTGATACTGCAATTAATTCTCTTAATCTAACTTCTGGTCCAATATCTTTATTCTCCAAATCTCCTTCTTCAATGTCTATAACATGCTAAACATCATTATTTCTGCAAGTGACTTTTCGTGCTCGTCGGGCACTAGGACCCTGCGGAGCCATGCAGTACAGCTTACACAAAGCTGACTGCTTGAAATCTTTGTCCCAAGCACATTGCTGTGCCGGCCATTTATTTTACTTCTAATTGATTTGAAACTTTTGTATTTATCTCCCTCATTTTATTTATTTATTTTTTTCCAGCCAAGACTATGCCGAGTTGCAACTAATCATTTACGAATCCCAATTTATACAGTTTGATTTCAATTTTTGTTTTCTTCCTGAGAATTATGTTTAATTAACATCATTATTACTAAGGTTCTGAAGAACTTTCAAATACTTACTCCGTTTTAACTCTCACTTTAATACCTCCTAAAACACAACATTTCACAAAACTAGGAACAGAGGTTATCACATTCTTATCAAACAGACTCATTCATTCATTGGAGATCTCCATTCAGACAAAGGAATTCACATCCGTACACATGCATTCATCAACACACAAGTCATTTATAACCCAATTCTGTTTCATTCAAACAACCCATATCTTCGCGAAGCTATAGTTGAACGGCATTGAACTGTCCGCAAACATTCCATCAGCGATCCTTCCTTCACTGAACTGTTTCGCGACATCACATCAACCCGGTACGGACCTTAACCAATTTTTTCATCAAATTTAAAATTGAACGGAATTGAAGTGTGCGCCAACATCCCATCAGCGGTCTTTTACTGAACTGTTGCGCGATATCACATCAATCCGTTAAAGACCTTAACCGAATTAAAGTATAATTTAATAGAGCCAATTTTTAATTTGCTACTCACATGCAACCGAGTAACCAGGCAACATCTCATCAGACTCCAACTGAACTGTTCGCCTCATACAACTGAGGAACCAGGCAACATCCCATCAGACACCAACTGAACTGTTCGCCTCATGCAACTGAGGAACCAGGCAACATCTCATCAGACTCCAACTGAACTGTTCGCCTCATACAACTGAGGAACCAGGCAACATCCCATCAGACACCAACTGAACTGTTCGCCTCATGCAACTGAGGAACCAGGCAACATCCCATCAGACACCAACTGAACTGTTCGCCTCATTCCAAAACTTAACCATACCTGCAGTGACTGAAATAAAATCTTTGAATCCATCAGACTGACCTTTGATTTCGTCGAGGCAATCGAACCTGAGCAAATGCGAGTGATTAGACTGTTAGCAGAATACGAGACAGAGGAAAATCGATATAAAAATACCGTGGGGCCCATTTCCTTTCTCACCGTCTGCGAGCATTCCAATTCTGATTTCGCAGATGAAAGGCAAAATTGTCGAGAAATCCGGATTTCGGCACCAAATGTGGATTCCTGGTTAATTTGCTGTCAGTCTAGATTCAATAAAATCTGAGATGGATTTGCAGGTATCATATCATTTAATAATAACCAACTTGCAAGGCTGACTTAATCCATAGGACCTCAGGACACACACACTGTCTTCTGAGAGCCCAGAATAAAGAGAGACAGAATACAAAGAAGCTTCTGCTGATATATTCAAAATCACAGTAAGATTCACATATAAGCTTCCCATTGGTCATTCTATACACCTCCTGACCTGGCCCTATATCCTAATTGGTCACTTTGCATTGTAACCCCAGCATCTTTGATTCCTTCTGACCACGAGGTTACCATCCCCCGCGAGCCATGAAACTTCTGCTTTCCTTTGTTCTGTCTGTGACCACAGTGCCCTCAGGGTCCTAGTGCTTAATTTTATCACATTCATTTATTAATTTCCTCACCATTGTCGTTGGCGGGGAGGGTGCAGTCCGTCAAAATGACAGTGCTTCCGAGGTTCTTGTTCCTTTTTCAGTGCCTGCCCATATTTATCCCCAGGGCCTTCTTTAGGAGAGTGACCGGCAGTATTCTGAGCTTTGTGTGGGCACATGGGACTCCGAGAGTGAGGAGGGTATTCCTGGAGCGAGGAAGGGATAGAGGCGGGCTGGCGCTGCCCAACCTTCTGGGGTACTATTGGGCAGCCAATGTGTCAATGGTGCGTAAATGGGTGATGGAGGGGGGAGGGGGCGGCGTGGAAAAGAATGGAGATGGCGTCATGTAGAGGTACAAGCCTGGGTGCCATGGTAACGGCACCGTTGCCGCTCTCCCCCAAGAGGTTTACCACGAGCCCGGTGGTGGCGGCGACCCTAAGAATCTGGGGACAGTGGAGACGGCATCGGGGGGAAACAGGGGGCTCGATGGAGGCTCCACTGGGTGGCAACCATCGGTTCATCCCGGGGAATACGGATGGGGGATTCAGGGGATGGCAAAGGGCGGGCATCAGCAAATTGAGGGACCTGTTTATTGGCGGGAGGTTTGCGGGCCTGGGGGAACTGGAAGATAAATTTGGCCTTCCCCAGGGGAACATGTTCAGATACCTGCAGGTAAAGGCGTTTGCTAGGCGACAGGTAGAGGGATTCCCTTTGCTGCCCTCGCAGGGGACGATGGACAGAGTGCTTTCGGGGGTGTGGGTAGGAGAGGGGAAGGTGTCTGACATCTATAAGTTAATGCAGGAGGTGGAGGAGTCGTCAGTGGAGGAGCTGAAGGCTAAATGGGAGGAGGAACTCGGGGAGCAGATAGAGGACGGGACTTGGGCGGAGGCCTTGGAGAGAGTCAACTCCTCCTCCTCATGTGCGAGGCTTAGTCTCATCCAATTTAAAATGCTGCACCGGGCCCATATGTCCGGGACTAGGATGAGTAGGTTCTTCGGGGGTGAGGACAGGTGCACCAGATGTTCGGGGAGTCCTGCGAACCACGCCCATATGTTCTGGGCATGCGCAGCACTGGAAGAATTCTGGAAGGGGGTGGCGGGGACGGTGTCGAGGGTGGTTGGATCCAGGGTCAAACCAGGGTGGGGACTCGCGATTTTTGGGGTTGGGGTGGAGTCGGGAGTGCAGGAGGCGAAAGAGGCCGGTGTCCTGGCCTTTGCGTCCCTAGTAGCCCGTCGAAGGATTCTGTTACAATGGAAGGATGCGAGGCCCCCAAGTGTGGAGACCTGGATCAGTGACATGGCGGGATTTATAAAATTGGAAAGGGTCAAATTTGCCCTGAGAGGATCAATACAAGGGTTCTATAAACGATGGCAGCCTTTTCTGGACTTCCTGGCTCAGAGATAGGTAACTGGGTCAATAGCAGCAGCAACCGGGGGGGCGGGGGGGGGGGGGGGGGGGGGGGGGGCGGGTGTGTGCATTATTGTAGTGTTTATTCTGTAACTTTATAGTGTGTTAATTTGCGTTGTTGTTAAAATGCTGGGTTGTTCATGGGGATGGGGCGAATGTATATGATTGTTAATATTATTGTTATTTTCGGTATTTTACTAAGGTGCGTTATTGTTGTATAAAATCAAAATTTCTCAATAAAATTTATTTAAAAAAAAAGTGAGGTTTCTAGAGCACATGTCTTCAGTGCTACGGTTGAGATGCCAAGATCCAAAGCATCAAGTGTGCTCAGACTTTTCTTATTTTTTTTTTAAAATAAATTTAGAGTACCCAATTAATTTTTTCCAATTAAGGGGCAATTTAGCGTGTTCAATCCACCTACCTTGCACATCTTTGGGTTGTGGGGGCGAAACCCACGCAAACACGGGGAGAATGTGCAAACTCCACACGGACAGTGACCCAGAGCCGGGATCGAACCTGGGACCTCAGCGCCGTGAGACTGCAGTGCTAACCTACTGAGCCACCGTGCTGCCCCAGACTTTTCTTAATATTACATGGAGACAATTGAATTGAGTGAAAACTGGCTTCTGTGATATTGGGGATCTCAAGAGGAAGCCAAGATCCTCCTTTCAACACTTCTAGCTGAGGATGTTGCAAATGCTTTAGCCTTGTCTTTTGCCTTGTTGGGCTCCACCGTAACTTTGGTCAGGGACATTCATGAAGCCTCTGTCTCTCCTTAGTTGTTCAATTGACCACCATCATTCACAACTAGTTGTGGCAGGACTGCAGAGTGTTAATCCACTGAATCATAAAATTTACAGTGCAGAAGGAGGCCATTCGGCCCATCAAGTCTGTCCCGGTCCTTAGAAAGACCACCCTACTTAAGCCCACCCCCCCCACCCCCCCAGTAACCCATAACCCCACCTATCTGGGGTTGCTTAGCTCTGTTTACAGGAACAAATTGCTGAAGTCCCTCCTTGTCTATTAAAAAACCCTGGGATAGAGTTGCCACTTTTTGCAATCAAAATTAAGTTGTTTTTTCACAGTGAAATTATGGTTCAAGTCTTCATCCAAACTAATTTGCATAATCATAACTGTAAAGTTTTCCATAAATCAGAGCAATTGGTCAGCATGAGGTAAAAGGTTGGGATAAATGAGTCTTTTTCTGGTTAGGACAATGTACCAGTGGACGTGATTTATTGAGAATTCCAGAAGGCCTTTGACAAGGTGTTATGTAGGAGGCTGTTAAGATCCCATGGTGTTAAAGATAATATCCTGGCATGGATGGAGGATTGGCTGACTGGCAGAAGGCAGAGAGTGGGGATAAAGGGGTCTTTTTCAGGATGGCAGACGGTGACTCGTGGTATGCCTCAGGGGTCTGTGCTGGGACCACAACTTTTCACATTATACATTAGAACATAGAAAATACAGCACAGAACAGGCCCTTCGGCCCACTATGTTGTCCTGAACTTTTGTCCTAGATTAAGAATGAATCAATCTACACCCCATCATTCTACCATAATCCATGTACCTATCCAATACCCGCTCGAAGGTCCCTAATGTTTCCGACTCAACCACCTCCACAGGCAGCGCAGTCCATGCCCCCACCACTCGCCGGGCAAAGAACCCACCTCTGACATATCCCCCACCATTCATCTCAAATCCATGTCCCCCTGTAGTGGTTTGTTCCACCCGAGGAAAACTTCTCCGACCGTCCACTCTATCCACTCCCCTGACCATCCTATAAACCTCCATCAAGTCGCCCCCCCACCCTTCTCCGTTCCAATGAGAAAAGGCCGAGCACCCTCAACCTTTCCTCGTAAGACCTATTCTCCATTCCAGGCAACATCCCGGCAAATCTCCCCCGCACCCCCTCCAAAGCCACCACATCCCTCCTAAAATGAGGCGACCAGAACTGCACACAATACTCCAAATGTGGCCCCACCAAGGAACTGAAGGCACTATTGCCAAGTTTGCAGATGCTCCAAAGATCTGTAGAGGGACAGGTAATATTAAGGAAGCTGAGGGGCTGCAGAAGGACTTGGACAGACTAGGAGATTGGGCAAAGAAGTGACAGATAGAATACAACGTGGAAAGGTACGGGGTTATGCACTGTGGAAGGAGGAATGGAGGCACAGACTATTTTCTAAATGGGCAAATGCTTCGGAAATCAGAAGCACAAACGGACTTAGGAGTCCTTGTTCATGATTCTCTTAAGGTTAACATGCAGGTTCAGTCAGCAGTTAAGAAGGCAAATGCAATGTTAGCATCATGTCAAGAGGGCTAGAATACAAGAGCAGGGATGTACTTCTGAGGCTGTAAAAGGCTCTGGTCAGACCCCATTTGGAGTATTGTGAGCAATTTTGGGTCCTATATCTAAGGAAGGATGCACTGGCCTTGGAAAGGGTCCAGAGGAAATTCACAGGAATGATCCCTGGAATGAAGAGCTTGTTGTATGAGGAGCGGTTGAGGGCTCTGGGACTATACCCATTGGTGTTTAGAAGGATGAGGGGGGGATAGAGTGGGCGTGGAGAGGACGTTTCCACTTTTAGGAAAAACTAGAAGCAGAGGACACATTCTCAGACTAAAGGGACGATCCTTTAAAACGGAGATGAGGAGGAATTTCTTCAGCCAGAGGGTGGTGAATCTGTGGAACTCTTTGCTGCAGAAGGCTGTGGTGGCCAAATCACTGAGTGTCTTTAAGACAGAGATAGATAGGTTCTTGATTAATAAGGGGATCAGGGGTTATGGGGAGAAGGCAGGAGAATGGGGATGAGAAAAATATCAGCCATGATTGAATGGCGGAGCAGACTCGATGGACCGAATGTCCTTATTCTGCTCCTACGTCTTATGGATGAGGAAACTATCAGCCATGATTGAATGGCAGAGAAGACTCGATGGGCCGAGTGACCTAATTCTGCTCCTATATCTTGTGGTCTTATGGGGCACCACAGGGTTTGGTCCTTTGGCCCCAACTATTTACAACATATATTAATTATTTAAAATAAATTTAAATCGCTTTATTGTCACGAGTAGGCTTCAATGAAGTTACTGTGAAAAGCCCCTAGTCGCCACATTCCGGCGCCTGTTCGGGAGGATGGTACAGGAATCGAACCGTGCTGCTGGCCTGCCTTGGTCTGCTTTAAAAGCCAGCGATTTAGCCCAGTGAGCTAAACCAGCCCCTTGGATGTAATGATGGAAGGTACTACAGCCAAATTCGCAGATGACAGTAAAATAGATGGTACAGTAAATTGGAAAGAGGAAATAAGAAATTTTAAATGGATATAGATAGGATAGGTATTGTGCCAAAATTTGGCAGATAGAGTGTAATGTGAATAGGTGTGAGGAAAGGCAACTTATTATCTACATGGAAAGAAATGTCAGAGTACTTCGGTGCAGACGGATCTGAGTGACCTCATACAAGAATCACAGAAAACTAGTATGCAGGTATAGCAGCTACGAAGGAAGGAAAATGGAATTTTGGCCTTTATAGCTAAAGCAATATAGCATAAAAGTAGGGAAGTGTTGCTGCAGCTGTATAAGGCATTGGTGAGACTGCACCTGGAGTACTGTGTACAGTTTTGGTCCTCTTATTTGAGGAACAATGTAACGGCATTGGAGGCAGTTCAGAGGAGGTTCACACGATTGATTTCAGAGATGAGGGATCTGCCTTATGAAGACAGATTGAGCAGTTTAGACCTATATTCTCGAGAGTTTAAAACAATGTGGGGAGATCAAATTGAGGTATACAAGATGAAATACAAGGGCAGCAGGGTAGCATGGTGGTTAGCATAAATGCTTCACAGCTCCAGGGTCCCAGGTTCGATTCCCGGCTGGGTCACTGTCTGTGTGGAGTCTGCACGTCCTCCCCCTGTGTGCGTGGGTTTCCTCCGGGTGCTCCGGTTTCCTCCCACAGTCCAAAGATGTGCGGGTTAGGTGGATTGGCCATGCTAAATTGCCCGTAGTGTCCTAATAAAAGTAAGGTTAAGGGGGGGTTGTTGGGTTACGGGTATAGGGTAGATACGTGGGTTTGAGTAGGGTGATCATGGCTCGGCACAACATTGAGGGCCGAAGGGCCTGTTCTGTGCTGTACTGTTCTATGTTCTATGATAAAAGGTATTGACAAAGTAGATGTAGAGCAGATGTTACCTCTTGAGGGTGATGCACTATTAATTACGACGAGACGAGAGTAAGTGTAATTGAGGCTTTATTACGCAGAGATGTGTTGCCTCCTGCAGCTGCTGCCGAAATGGCCGCAGCTCGGTGAGCACACACATTTATACTCCACGTACTGGGCGGAGCCAGCAGGCAGGGATCTACCCCCGTACCTGTAGTACAGGAGCCTTACCGTATTACTTCTCATATACGTAATATATACAAACAGTGGTGACTACCACATTCACCCCCTGTTAAAAAAGAGTCCAGCGGGGGTGGTGGAAAAACTATTTACATGTATGGGAGCATTTTTAAGATGTACAGTTTAGGGAAAGTTCACAAATTTAGCCGGTCGGTGCCTTGATCCTCCACTTTGAGCGCCACAGTCCCGGTGGCGATGTAGGTGCCGGCTTGGTCGCCGGTGACTCCGGGAGCATGTAGTCCTCATCTTCATCCACTGGTGGGACCAAGGGAGGATGGATTGTCCTGGAGCGGGGGCTGTGGTGAGGTGCGCTGGGGGGAGGATGGGCGGCGCCGGGGCAGTTGGGGGAGGTGAGGAACCAGCTGGTGCCAGGTCCCTGAGGGAGACTGTGTCTTGACGTACTGCAGGTTTGCATGGAGTAGCTGTACCCTCTCGTTGGGAGCGAAACCCCGGCGGTGGACTTCCTAAGAAAAGCAAGGAGATGTTCATGGGAGGTTGCATTAGTTGCAGTGCAAAGTAGCGATCGGATGGAGTGGATGGCGTCGGGTAGGATCTCCTGCCAGCGGGAGACCGGGAGATGTTTAGACCATAGGGCAAGCAGGACGGCCTTCCAGACCGTCCCCTTCTCCCTTTCCACCTGTCTGTTTCCTCGGGGGTTGTAGCTGGTCGTCCTGCTCGAGGCAATGCCCTTGCTGAGCAGGAATTGACGCAGCTCATCACTCATAAAGGAGGATCTCCGGTCGCTGTGGCCGCTGTCAAAGCGAGGAAACCAAACAGAGTGAAGATGCTGTGGAGGGCTTTGATGACTGTGGCAGACGTCATATCGGGGCATGGGATGGCAAAGGGGAATCTGGAGTATTCATCGACCACGTTAAGGAAGTACGTGTTGCAGTCGGTGGAGGGGAGGGGCATGAAATCTATGCTGAGGTGTTCAAAGGGACGGGAGGCCTTCATCAGGTGCGCTCGGTCTGGCCGGTAGAAGTGCAGTTTGCACTCAGCACAGACCTGGCAGTCTTTGGTGACGGTCCTGACCTCCTCAATGGAGTAGGGTAGGTTGTGGCCTTTATGAAGTGAAAGAACCGGGTGACCCCTGGGTGACAGCGACCATCAAGTAGGGCCCGGAGGCGGTCCACTTGTGCGCTGGCACATGTACCTCGGGATAGGGCATCGTGGGGCTCGTTGTGCTAATCGGGGCGATAGAAAATCTCGGAATTGTTTCGTGGAGAGCTCGATCCTCCACCTTAAGATTTTATCATTTTTGATCTTGCCCTGCTATGTGTTATTGAACGTGAAGGTAATCGACCGTTGGTCAGTGAGGAGAGTGAATTCCTGCCAGCAAGGTAATGCCTCCAATTCCGCACAGCTTCTACGATGGCTTGGGCCTCCTTTTTGATGGAGGAGTGCTGAATTTCAGAGGCGAGGAGGGTGCGGGAAAAGAATGCCACGGGCCTGCCTGCCTGGTTGAGGATGGCAGCCAGAGCGAACGTCTGATGCATTGCTCTCGATTTGAAAGGGGAGGGTCTTGTCGACCGCGTGCGTCGCAGCCTTGGCAATGCCGGTCTTGATACGGTTGAAGGCCTGGTGAGCCTCGGCCGTCAGGGGGAAAACTGTGGAGTGAATGAGTGGGCGGGCCTTGGCCGCATGGTTAGGGACCCCCTGGGCATAGCATGAGAAGAGCCCCATACATCGTTTGAGGGCCTTGGGGCAGTGGGGGAGGGGGAGTTCCATGAGGGGGCGCATGCTACCAGGCCCTGACAGCTCTAGGGAGAATGTGCGCCTGTCCCCAGGTTTCGGCGACTGAGCACATGGAACTTTTAATTAGAGACGCTTATGTTGCCGGCATGCAATCCTCCTCTATCCGCCAACGATTGCTGGAGAAGAACGACCTCAGCCTAGCTGAGGCACAGACCCTTGCAACCTCCCTGGAGGTCGCCGACCTGAACGCCCGCGCATACGCCCCCAGCCACGCAGCAACCCCCTGGACATCGTGGCACGCGCCACCCCCGTCCTCCGCTGACTCTGACCCCCCCAGGCCTGCGCTGCGGGACGCTCCGACAAGCTAATGGGGCTGCGCTGCTATTTTTGTGGCCTCTCCAAACACCCCCGCCCGCGCTGCCCGGCCCGCTCCGCTCTGTGTAAGAGCTGCGGGAAGAAGGGCCATTACGCGGTGGTCTGCCAGACCAAGTCGGTCGCTGCTGTTCCGCGCAGCGACCGCGGATTGCCCCCCCCCAGGCCCCCCAGGGCCCCGCGCCGCACACCGACCTGTCCGGCCCACGCACCGACCCCCGCAACAGGCCCACGGTCCTCCCGACCCCCGCTCCCGGCTGCCCCGACCGGCCCGCAGACGCCACTGACACTGCCCCCAGCTGCCACGAGGTTCCCACGGGCGCCGCCATCTTGGGTCCCGGACACCACGTGCGGGTCATGGGCGCCACCATCTTGGGGCCCCGGCTCCACGTGCGGGTCCTGGGCGCCGCCATCTTGGGACCCCGATTCCACGAGCGGGTCCTGGGCGCCGCAATCTTGGGCCAACACGGAAGGAACTGCCAGCGATTACTCTGCCACCGAGGATGATCTGGAACTCTCGCCATGATTTGCTTCCATCACACTCGACCAGTCGCGATCACGCTCGCTCGCCAAGACTACGACAACGATCCAGCTCAACGGACACAAGACAAAATGCCTACTGGACTCCGGGAGCACGAAAACTTTTGTCCACCCCAACATGGTAAGACGCTGCGCGCTCCCCATCCACCCAGTTAAGCATAAAATCGAATTGGCCTTGGGTTCGCACTCCGTCCAAATCACCGGGTGCTGCATAGCGGACCTCACGGTCCAGGGGAGGGTTTTCAAAAACTTCAAACTCCTCATTCTCCCCCGTCTATGCGCTCCTGCACGCTTGGGCCTGGATTCCCAGTTCAACCTGCAGAGCTTAACCTTCCAATTCGGCGGTCCTATCCCCCCCCACCTTACTGTAGCCTCGCGTCCCTCAAAGTGGACCCCCCTTCCTTGTTTGCTAATCTCACCCCAGATTGTAAACCTGTCGCCACTAGGAGCAGACGATACAGTGCCCAGGACCGGACCTTCATCGGGTCCGAGGTCCAGAGGCTCCTTAAGGAAGGTGTTATCGAGGCCAGCAACAGTCGCTGGCGAGCCCAAGGTCTGGTAGTACGGACTGGGGAGAAAAACCGGATGGTCATTGATTACAGTCAGACCATCAACAGGTTTACGCAGCTGGATGCGTACCCTCTCCCCCGTATTTCCGACCTGGTTAACAGGATTACGAAGTACAAAGTATTTTCCACGGTGGACCTTAAGTCCGCCTACCACCAGCTCCCCATCCGCGCGAGTGACCGCAAGTACACCGCGTTTGAGGCAGATCAGCGCCTCTACCACTTCCTCAGGGTTCCATTCGGTGTCACAAATGGGGTCTCAGTCTTCCAACGGAAGATGGACCGAATGGTCGACAAGCCTGGGTTACGGGCTACCTTCCCGTATCTCGATAACGTCACCATCTGCGGCCACGTGAAACTCCTTAATTTAACCTACAATAAGGATAAGTGCGTGTTTAGCACCGACCGTCTAGCCATCCTCGGCTACGTAGTGCGTAACGGAGTGATAGGCCCCGACCCTGAACGCATGCGCCCCCTGATGGAACTCCCTCCCCCCAACTCCCTCAAATCCCTCAAACGCTGCCTGGGCTTCTTCTCCTATTACGCCCAGTGGGTCCCCAACTACGCTGACAAAGCCCGCCCCCTCATCCAGTCCACCTCCTTTCCCCTGTCGATGGAGGCCCGCCAGGCCTTTAGCCGCATCAAAGCGGATATCGCAAAGGCCACGATGCATGCTATCGACGTGTCCCTCCCATTCCAGGTCGAGAGCGACGCGTCTGATGTAGCTCTGGCGGCCACCCTGAACCAAGCGGACATACCCGTGGCCTTCTTCTCACGAACCCTCCACGCTTCCGAAATCCGCCTCTCCTCGGTGGAAAAGGGGGCACAGGCCATAGTCGAAGCTGTGCGATATTGGAGACACTATCTGGCCGGCAGGAGGTTTACCCTCCTCACAGACCAATGGTCAGTAGCTTTCATGTTCGATAATGCACAGAGGGGCAAGATCAAGAACGACAAGATCTTGCGGTGGCGGATCGAGTTGTCCACGTACAACTACGATATCTTGTATCGTCCTGGGAAGCTCAATGAGCCTTCCGATGCCCTATCCCGCGGTACCTGCGCCAGCGCGCAGATTGACCGCCTCCGCTCCCTCCACACGGACCCCTGCCATCCAGGGGTCACCCGTTTTTACCATTTTATTAAGACCCGCAACCTGCCCTACTCCGTTTAGGAAGTCAGGACCGTCACCAGGGACTGCCATATCTGCGGCGAGTGCAAACCGCACTTCTACTGCCCCGAACGAGCGCAAAGCTACTGAAAGAAGTGCCCCATCCTGGGAAAGACCCCAGTCCTGACTCTTTCAGTTCAACCTGACCACCCGCCGACCCCCTGAAGGATCCCCTCGGCACCCTGAAGGTAAGCGTACAGAGGTAGGAACATAACAACATAGGAATTAGGAGCAGAATTTGACAATTCAGCCTGCTCCGCATTTAATCAGACGATGGCTGATTTTGTTCCTGCCTCAGATCCACCTCTCTGCCTGTTCTCCATATCCCTTTGACCCATTTTTTATCAGAAATATATCTAACTCCTCTCACCCCCCCCCCCCCTCGGAGACGGTGGAGCCAGGTTGGCATAGCCAAGGGGTGGGGAAGGGTGAGGTCTGAAAGGTGGACTGAGGGGAGGGGGGACCTCAAGTGGGAAGACTGGAGGGGGGCTTGAAGGAGGGAGGGGCCTGAAAGGGAGTCCTGCATTTGGCGAGCCCATAACGGGGTATCGCTCACATCGGGGTGTCTTGTCAGCGATTCGGAGGGGGTGGGGGGAGCCTTGCCATTGATGCACTATCAATTGCAGGAAAGACTCGGATTGGTACAATAGAGGCTTTATTACAGTCAGATGCGTGGCCTCCTACTGCAGCTGGCAGATTGGCTGATCAGGAGGAGGTCATGCATATTTATACGGCTCCTTGTGGGCGGAGCTAGCTGGCAGGGGCTACCGGCGAACCTGTAGTATAGGTACTACTGTACATCCCCTAATACAGGTGCACACAGTTAACACAGTGGATCACCACATTTACCCCCTGTTAAAAATGAGTCCGGCGGGGGTGGCGTGGAACTATATACAGAATTGTGAATTATTTACAGAGGGGAGGGGAAAAAAAGTATATGTTCATCTTGTAGTCTGGTGCCCGTCAGAGGTTAAGTCTGTCCGGTGGTTTGACGGTTCGCTGGGAGCGACGTAGCATTGGTGGCGATGTTGGTGCGGGCGGTGTCGACGACGTCGGTGCTGGCGGTGTTGGTGCTGGCCAGTAGTTGGATGACTCTGGGAGCGTGCCGAAATCTTCCTCGTCCTCTAGCGTGGGCAGGGGAAGGAGGGATGGACCTGGTGGGGCTGATGCTGGGAGCGCCGGGGGAGGGGAGGGTGGCGCATGGGTGGGGAAGTATGTGGGAGTGGAACCCAAGGGAGCCAGGTCCCTGAGTGAGACCATATCCTGGTGGCCGTCGGGGAACTCCACATAGGCATACTGGGGGTTGGCGTGGAGCAGGCGTACCCTGTCCACCAAAGGGTCCGCCTTGTGGAGTAGGACATGCCTACGTAGTAGAACCGGTCCTGGAGCTGCGAGCCAAGTTGGGAGCGACACCCCGGATGTGGACTTCCTAGGGAAGGTAAAAACACGTTCATGGGGTGTGTTATTTTTGGCGGTGCACAGTAGAGACCGAATGGAGTGCAGTGCATCCGGGAGGACCTGCTGCCAGCGAGCGGCTGGGAGGTTTCTGGACCATAGGGCCAGCTGGACGGCCCTCCAAACCGTCCCGTTCTCCCTCTCTACCCGCCCGTTTCCCTGGGGGTTGTAGCTGGTCGTCCTGCTGGAGGCGATACCCCTGCTGAACAGGAGCTGACGCAGCTCATCGCTCATGAGTGAGGATCCCCTGTCGCTGTGGATGTAGTCGGGGAAACCGAACATTGCGACGATGGAGTTGAGGGACTTGATGACGGTGGCAGATGTCATATCCGGGCATGGGAATGCGAAGGGGAACCTGGAGAATTCATCGACCACACTGAGGATATATGTGTTGCGGTCGGTGGAGGGGAGGGGCCCTTTGAAATCCACGCTGAAGCGTTCAAAGGGGCAGGACGCTTTCACGAGGTGCGCGCGGTCCGTCCGGTAGAAGTGCGGCTTGCACTCCACACAGACCTGGCAGTCTCGGGTGACTGCCTGTACTTCCTCGACGGAGTAGGGCAGATTGCGAGCTTTGACGAGGTGGTACAATCGAGTGACCCCTGGGTGACAAAGGCTGTCATGCAGGGCACGGAGCTGGTCTACTTGTGCGCTGGCACATGTACCACGAGAGAGGGCTTCTGGGGGCTCGTTGAGCTTGCCGGGGCGATACAAAATCTCGTAATTGTAGGTGGAGAGCTCGATTCTCCACCGCAAGATTTTATCATTTTTGATCTTACCTCGCTGCGTGTTGTTGAACATGAAAGCTACCGACAGTTGGTCAGTGAGGAGAGTAAATCTCCTGCCAGCCAGGTAATGCCTCCAATGCCGCACCGCTTCAACGATAGCCTGGGCCTCCTTCTCAACAGACGAATGTCGAATTTCAGAGCCATGGAGGATGCGTGAAAAGAATGCCACGGGTCTGCCTGCCTGATTTAGAGTGGCGGCAAGGGCGACATCTGAAGCGTCGCTCTCTACTTGAAAGGGCAGTGTCTCATCTACTGCGTGCATCCCGGCCGTGGCTATATCTGTTCTAATACGGGCGAAGGCATGTTGTGCCTCGGCCGTGAGGGGAAATTGAGTGGACTGTATAATTGGCCGGTCCTTGTCCGCGTAGTTAGGGGCCCACTGGGCGTAGTAGAAGAACCCAAGGCAGCGTTTGAGGGCCTTGGGGCAGTGGGGGAGGGGAAGCTCCATGAGGGGGCACTTGTGGTCAGGGTCGGGCCCCAGGAGTCCGTTTTGGACTACGTAGCTAAGGATGGCTAAGCGGTTGGTGCTGAACACGCACTTCTCCTTGTTGTCGGTGAGGATGAGGAGAGAGGCGGTGTGGAGAAATTTGGCAAGGTTGGCGTCATGGTCCTGCTGGTCATGGCCACAGATGGTGACGTTGTCCAGGTACGGAAACGTGGTCCGCAGTCCGTACCGGTCAACCATTCGGTCCATTTCTCTTTGGAATACCGAGACCCCGTTAGTGACGCCGACGGGAACCCTAAGAAATTGATAGAGGCGACCGTCCGCCTCGAAGGCAGTGTATGGATGGTCCGATTTACGTATGGGGAGCTGGAGATAGGCAGATTTAAGGTCAATCGTTGAGAAGACCTGGTACTGTGCAATCTGATTGACCGTATCAAATATGCGAGGGAGTGGGTACGTGTTGAGCTGCATGTACCGATTGATGGTCTGGCTGTAGTCCACGACCATCCTGTGTTTCTCCCCAGTTTTAACTACTACCACTTGGGCTCTCCAGGGGCTGTTGCTAGCCTTGATAATGCCATCCCGAAGCAGCCGCTGGACTTCGGACCTGATGAAGGCCCTGTCCTGGGCACTGTACCGTCTGCTCCTGGTGGCGACGGGCTTGCAATCCACAGTTAGATTGGCAAAGAGGGAGGGAGGGTCAACCTTGAGGGTCGTTAGGCCGCAAACGGTGAGTGGGGGTAGGGGCCTGCCGAATTTGAGGGTGAGACTCTGGAGGTTACATTGAAAGTCTAGACCCAGCAATAGTGCAGCGCCGAGGTTGGGGAGAACGTAGAGGCGGAAACTGCTGAATCCTACGCCTTGGACAGTGAGATTGACCACACAGAAACCTCGGATCTGGACAGAGTGGGACCCGGAGGCCAGGGAGATCCGTTGGTTGGCAGGGTGGACCGCGAGGGAGCAGCACCTTACCGTGTCCGGGTGGATGAAACTTTCGGTGCTCCCGGAGTCAAGTAGGCAGGAGGTCGCATGGCCGTTGATTAGCACTGTCGCTGAAGCGGTGGCCAGGTTGTGAGGACGGGACTGGTCCAGCGTCATGGGGGCAAGCAGCGGGTGGTCGTCCGAGGATTCAGATGGGGAGCGACGGCGACCCGGGTCCAGTGTTCCAGTCCCGACGGGGAGACAAAATGGCGCCAATGGCGACACCGGAGGACCTGTGGGGGAGATGATGGCACGCCCATGCAGCGCACGTTGTAGGGGCAGGGCAAGTTGGCGGCGTCCATGGGGCGCACGTTGCGGGCGCAGGGCAAGATAGCGGCGCCCACGGACTGCACGTGGACCTGGGGGGAGAAGATGGCGGTGCCCACTGGCCGCACGTGGCCCCGGGAGCAGAAGATGGCGGTGCCCATTGTGCGATCGGCTGGGGGAAGGGAGCGATTTCGGGCGCGATAGCGGCGACTGCGCAGGCCTGGCACACCGCCGCAGAGTGGCCCTTCTTACCACAGGATTTGCAGGTGGCGGCGCGGGCTGGGCAGCGCTGCCGGGGGTGCTTCTGTTGGCCGCAGAAGTAGCAGCAGGGACCCCCAGAGTGCGTGGTGTGGCGGGCGGTGCAGGCATATTGAGCAGGGGTGGCCCCAGTCGGGGGTGTCGTTTGCGGGGTCCAAGAGGAGTAGGAGGGGTGGATGGCCAGCTTCTTGATGGATGGCACGGTAGCACAGTGGTTAGCTCTGCTGCATCACAGCTCCAGGGACCCGGGTTCAATTCTGGTCTCGATTCCCAGCTCGGGTCACTGTCTGTGCGGAGTGTGCATATTCTCCCCGTGTCTGCGTGGGTTTCCTCCAGGTGTCCCCATTGCCCAAAAATCTCTCCAACTCAATCTTGAATGAATTTAATAGAAAGATTTTAACAGAAGGATCAAAAATACAGCTATCACATTGCGAGGCCTCTCAGACTGGCGTGGCCGCCACCATCATTTGTTTCACCGACAGTTTCTTTTTAACAATTAAATTGGCGTGGGCAGCACGGTGGCCTAGTGGTTAGCATTACTGTCTCACGGCGCTGAGGTCCCAGGTTCGATCCCGGCCCTGGGTCACTGTCCGTGTGGAGTTTGCACATTCTCCCCGTGTCTGCGTGGGATTCGCCCCCACAACCCAAAAATGTGCAGAGTAGGTGGGTTGGCCACGCTAAATTGCCCCTTAATTGGAAAAAATAATTGGATAATCTAAATTTAAAAAAAACAAAAAAAAAACAATTAAATTGCCACTCTCTCTTCACATTCCCGTAACAGCTTCCCCGAACAGGCACCGAAATGTGGCGACTAGGGGCTTTTCACAGTAACTTAATTCGAAGCCTACTTGTGACAATAAGCGATTTGCATTGCATTTCACATTCCTGCGATATTAATGAATTTAACATTCTTTTATCACTGCTCAAATACTTTGAATTATTTTGCAGTATGAGTTCCGCGTATTGATCCTAGAATACACTTCAGAAATTAATCCATTGTCGGATGGGGTCCGACGTAATCCCCGTCATGAACGCGTCGCACATGAGGAGATTGGAATGTTCCGTGGCCGTGACGGCCTGACAGTCACAGTCCCGTACGAGTGGGATAAGAGCCCGCCAGAAGCCTTCGATCGACTCACCAGGTAGTTGTACGCGAGTGGCGAGTACGTGCCTTGCGAAGAGAGTGTTTGTCTTCTGAACGTAGTTGTCTTTAAGGAGTGCCATGGCATCTGCGTAATTCGGGGCGTCCTGGATCAGCGGGAACACGCTGGAGCTCAACCTGGAGTATAGAACTTGCATCGTCTGAGCTTCCGTCGGCCAGTGATTAAAGTCCTTTCTGGCGTCTGGCGAGTGCGGATCCAGCTGCAGGCGATCTGGTTTGATCCTGATGTCCATAATGCAGAAAATCTGACTGTAATAAATTGATGCACTATCAATTGCACGAAAGACTCGGATTGGTACAATAGAGGCTTTATTACAGTCAGATGCGTGGCCTCCTGCTGCAGCTGGCAGAATGGCTGATCAGCAGGAGTCACGCATATTTATACGGCTCCTTGTGGGCGGAGCTAGCCGGCAGGGGCTACCGGCGAACCCGTAGTATAGGTACTACCGTACATCCCCTAATACAGGTGCACACAGTTAACACAGTGGATCACCACAGCCATCAATTGGGTGGAGGGCTGCCATGTTATTCTGAGATCAGGGCACCCTTTAAAAATGCCACCCCGATCTCTGAGGACCTGTCAGTGAGCTTAGGCCCTAGTTCACTCAACCCGCCCTTCTCCATTGAATTGCACCTCAGCAACACCGCCAGCACCAGCAGGAAACACACTGGTTTTCCCACTGGCGGCAGCACTTAGTTTTTAATCAGTTGAATCGTGGCTAGGATCCAGATGTTTTCAGAGCTGCCAGAATCAAGTATCAACAGAATGACTGGCACTGTGCCAAACAATATGGAAACTTTGCAACAGCATATAATCTGCTGCCGAATCCAGGGGTGCTAGAGGAATGTTTGAAGGAATCAAGAAAGCAACCAGGCCCAGTGGCAACACAATCAGCCCCCTCGAAGACAAACACAGGGATGATCATCGCTGAACATGGCAAGCAGATGGAAAGGTGGATGGCGCACTATCTCAAACTCCACACAACAGACAATGTTGTGACTGAAGACGTCAATTTCAGACGTCCCTGCCACAAAGTAGCTGGAGAAGGCCATTGACCATCTTGCCAGTGGTAATGTTCCAGAAATTGATGGCATTCCACCTGAAATAATCAAAAGCGGAAAACTGCCAATGCTACAGCAGCTCCATGAACTTGTGTCTCTGCTGGAAGGAAAGACATGCATAAAGGAAACATAGTCACCTTGTTCAAAAAACAAGGAGATCGCAGTGACTGCAGCAATTCCCAAGGCATCTCCTTGCTAAGTATCATGGGATGGTCTTTGCTTGTGTTATTCTGACCAGTTTGCAAACCCTGGAATCACGCATTTGCACTCAGTCTCAGTTTGACTTCAGAGCTGACAAATCAACAGTCGACATGATTTTCTCACTTCAGCAGGTACAGGAAAAGTGCTGCAAACAGCACAGAACACTCTATATTGCCTTCTCAGACTTCACCAAGGCTTTCAATCTTGTCAGAAATAAAGACTCTTTAAACTGCTGCTGAAAATAGGCCTCCTATCTGGACTCAGTTGACATTTTTTATTTCCATGAGAACATGTACCGTTTCATCAGTTACAGTGGAGCAATATCAGATGCTTTCAAGATCAGCAGTGGGTTAAAGCAAGTCTGCCTTCTATCGCCAGCTCATTTTGGTATATTTTTCTCATTGCTGCTATTGCATGCTTTCAGTGACTCAAATGAGCATATCTACCTGCCTACCAGAGCTGACAGCAAACTGTTGAACTTGCCAAGACTCGTGTGTAATACCCTAGTCCATAAATTGCTGTTTTCTGATGATGCTGCACTGGCATCCCATACAGAGGTACGCTTGCAACAACCTGCAGATTAGTTCTCCTAGGCCTGCAAGGGGTTTGGACTGACAATCAGCATCAGGAAAACCGAAGTTATGGGCTATGGCACAGAGATTCCACCTTCCATTAACATCGACAACCTCACTCTTGAGGTTGTTGACAGCTTCAGATTTTGTTAAGACCTTGAAATTCTTCTTATGCTGCCAGGAGCCAGAATCCTGTCCCATTGCCAAAACATAGACCACACACTGTACATAACCTCCATAATGGGTATCAGCCCACACCGCACCACTGCCGTACATTGGAACCCATCATCAATTTACTACACACTGTTGTGTTAAATTACATATTCGGAGGTATTGTTTTGTTTTTAAGAAAACACAACTTTTGCCTTTCACACTTCCTCTCCACTCATGCTATTAGAACTCCTGTTTACTCTGCCCCACCAATGTTGGCATTTAATGCCTCCTGTTTTTTTTCCATTCATGGGATGTTGACGCCTTGTCCATCCATCAATGAGGGCAGATAAGGGTTTGAAGTCACATGTAGGCCAGGCAAGGATGACAGATTCGCTTCCCTACATTCGCGAACCAGATGAGCTTTTATGATTTACGATCATCATTAGACATCAGCCCCCCAAGGGGCTGTTTAGCTCACTGGGCTAAATCGCTGGCTTTGAAAGCGATCAAAGCAAGCCAGCAGCACGGTTCGATTCCCGTAACAGCCTCCCCGAACAGGCGCCGGAATGTGGCGACTAGGGGCTTTTCACAGTAACTTCATTGAAGCCTACTCGTGACAATAAGCGATTTTCATTCATTTCATTTTAATTCCAGATTTCTATTGGTTTCAAATTCCACCATCTGGGAATTCGAACCCAGGTCTTCAAAGCATTTTTAATAATATTCTTTATTGTCACAAGTAGGCTTACATTAACACTGCAATGAAGTTACTGTGAAAAGCCCCTCGTTGCCACATTCCAGCGCCTGTTCGGGTACACAGAGGGAGAATTCAGAATGTCCAAATTACCTAACAGCACGTCTTTGGATGGTGGGAGGAAACCGGAGCACCCGGAAGAAACCCACGCAGACATGGGGAGAACGTGCAGACTGTGCACAGATAGTGACCCAAGCCGGGAATCGAACCTGGGACCCTGGAGCTGTCAAGCAACAGTGCTACCCATTGTGCTACCGTACTGTCCCTATATAGCAGAAGGAGGCCATTCGGCCCATCAAGTTTGCTCCAACCTACTGAAAGAGTGATGCGACCATCAATTCACGCAAAACAGAGAGTGCTTTAATCGACTGGAACAGTGCCTGCCTGCGACTGCTGTGCTAGTGAGAGCCGCCTACAGAGCTACTGCTCTTTATACCTCCCCTCAAGGGGTGGAGCCAAGGGCAGAGCCGACAAGGGCACCAACATGATACATTCCAGGTAATATCGTACAATGGTCCATAGGTGGAGCTCACATGGGCAACAGCGTGGTACAGTGACATATATGGTGAATGGTTAATGCAATACGCTCACCACATTCACCCCCTGTTAAAAAATTGAAGTCCGGCGGGGGTGAAGGGTTCACACGTTCAGCCTGTCCGGCGCCCGGATCGTGCGCTGTGATCGCCGAAGCTCTGGTATCGTAGCTGGTTCGGGTGTCGAACTCATCCGTGCGGGCATGGGTAGTGAAGCTGCCGGTGTGGGCACAGACGTGGACTCTGGGAGTGTGTCTTCTGGAGCTTCGTTCCTGTGAGTCGGTGAAGGGGGAAGGGAGGGCGGGAGGGGGTGCGGGTGCCATGTAGGGGCGAGGGCGCTGGTCAGCGTAGGTTGGGTGGTAGTGGAACCTGCTGGCGCTAGGTCCCGGAGCGAAACCGTATCCTGTCGGCCGTCGGGGTGTTCTATGTATGCATACTGGGAATTGATGTGAGGAGATGGACCCCTTCGACCACGGGGTCGGACTTGTGGCTCCTGACATGTCTGCAGAGTAGGACGGGCCCCGGTGTCTTCAGCCACGACGGAAGCGAGACCCCGGAGGTGGATTCTCTGGGGAAAACAAACAGGCAGTCATGAGGGGGTCTCGTTTGTGGCCGTGCAAAGGAGGGACCTAATAGAGTGGAGTGCGTCGGGGAGGACCTCCTGCCAGTGGGAAACTGGGAGATTCCTAGACTGTAGGGCCAGGAGGACGGCCTTCCCAACCGCCGCGTTCTCCCTCTTCACCTGCCCGTTTCTCCGGGGGTTATAACTGGTAGTCCTGCTCGAGGCGATGCCCTTACCGAGCAGGTACTGATGCAGCTCGTTGCTCATGAACGACGAGCCCCGGTCACTGTGAACGTACGTGGGGAAACCGAACAGGGTGAAGGCACTATGTAGAGCTTTAATGACAGTGGCTGCGGTCATGTCGGGGGCAGGTAAAGGGGAAGCAGGAGAATTCGTCAATGACGTTGAGGAAATATGTGTTGCGGTTGGGAGTGGGGAGGGGCCCTTTGAAGTCGATACTGAGGCGCTCAAAGGGACGGGATGCCTTTACTAGGTGGGCCTTATCCGGTCGTTAGGAGTGCGGCTTACACTTCGCGCAGATTGGGCAGTCCCTGGTCATGGCTCTGACCTCCTCGGTGGAGTATGGCGTGTTGCGGGCCTTGATGTAGTGGAGAAGCCGGGTGACCCTCGGGTGGCAGAGGTCATCGTGGATAACCCGGAGTCGATCATCTTGCGCGCTGGCGCATGTGCTGTAGGACAGGGCATCTGGGGGCTCGTTGAGCTTCCCAGGACGATATACTATATCATAATTAGAGGTGGAGAGTTCGATCCTCCATCTCAAGATCTTATCATTCTTGGGGCCTCACGGTAGCATGGTGGTTAGCATCAATGCTTCACAGCTCCAGTGGTCCCAGGTTCGATTCCCGGCTGGGTCACTGTCTGTGTGGAGTCTGCACATCCTCCCCGTGTGTGCGTGGGTTTCCTCCGGGTGCTCCGGTTTCCTCCCACAGTCCAAAGATGTGCGGGTTAGGTGGATTGGCCATGCTAAATTGCCCGTAGTGTAAGGTTAATGGGGGGATTGTTGGGTTACGGGTATACGGGTTACGTGGGTTTAAGTAGGGTGATCATTGCTCGGCACAACATTGAGGGCCGAAGGGCCTGTTCTGTGCTGTACTGTTCTATGTTCTATGATTTTGCCCCACTGCGTAATATCAAGCATTTAAAAAAAATTTTTTTTAAATAAATTTAGATTACCCAATTATTTTTTCCAATTAAGGGGCAATTTAGTGCGGCCAATCCACCTACTCTGCACATTTTTGGGTTGTGGGGGCGAAACCCACGCAGACACAGGGAGAATGTGCAAACTCCACACGGACAGTGACCCAGAGCCGGGATCGAACCTGGGACCTCAGCGCCGTGAGGCGGTTGTGCTAACCACTAGGCCACCGTGCTGCCCCGTATTATCAAGCATGAAGGCTACCGAACGTTGGTCGGCGACGAGGGTAAACCTCCTACCAGCAAGGTAGTGCCTCCAGCGCCGTACAGCTTCCACGATGGCTTGGGCTTCTTTTTCGACCGAGGAGTGTCGAATTTTGGAGGCGTTGAGCGTACGTGAAAAAAATGCTCCTGGCCTGCCTGCCTGGTTAAGGATAGCGGCGAGGGCGACCTCTGACACGTCGCTCTCCACCTGGAAGGGGACGGACCCGTCCAATGCGCGCATCGCAGCTTTGGCGATATCCGCCTTGATGCAGCTGAAGGCCCGGCGGGCCTCTGCCACCAGTGGGAAGATGGTGGCCTTGATTAGTCGGCGGGCTTTGTCCGCGTAGTTGGGGACCCACTGGGCATAATAGAAAAATAATCCGAGACACCTTTTCAGGGCCTTGGGGCAGTGGGAGTTGCAGGAGGGGCGCATATGGTCAGGTTCGGGTCCTAGAACTCCGTTTTCCATGACGTAGCCGAGGATGGCTAGTCTGGTTGTGCGGAAAACGCATTTCTCCTTGTTATAAGTGAGGTTGAGGGTTTGGGCGGTTTGGAGAAATCTCTGGAGATTGGCGTTGTGGTCCTGCTGATCATGGCCGCAGATGGTGACATTGTCCAAGTATGGGAATGTGACCCGCAGCCCGTACTGGTCCACCATTCGGTCCATCGTTCTTTGGAAGACCGAGAGCCCATTTGTGATGCCGAAGGGGACCCGGAGGAAGTGGAAGAGGCGGCCGTCTGCCTCAAAGGCCGTGTAGTGGCGGTCCTCCGGGCGGATTGGGAGCTGGTGGTACGCAGACTTCAGATGCACCATGGCGAACACCCGATAGTGTGCGATCTGGTGAACCATGTCTGCGATCCGGGGAAAGGGGTACGCATCGAGGTGCGTGTACCGGTTTATGGTTTGATTGGAACAACAATCCGGTTCTTTTCCCCGGTCCTGACGACCACCACCTGAGCTCTCCAGGGGCTATTGCTGGCCTCAATGATCCCCTCCCGCAAGAGTCGCTGGGCCTCGCACCGGGTGAAAGTCCTGTCCTGGATGCTGTACCGCCTGCTTCTGGTAGCAACTGGCTTACAGTCGGCAGTGAGATTTGCGAAGAGCGGGGGTGGTTCGACCTTTAGGGTCGCTAGGCTACATATGGTGAGTGGGGGTAAGGTCCGCCGAACATCAGAGTTAGGCTCCTGAGGTGACACTGGAAGTCCAGTCCCAACAGGAGAGGAGCGCAGAGGTCGGGGAATACATATAACCTAAAATCAGTGTACTCGGCGCCCTGTATTGCGAGGGTTGCGGTAGAGCAGCCCCGGACCTGCACCGAGTGCGACCCGGAGGCGAGGGAGATGGTTTGATGTGCAGAGAAGATTGGGAGCTGGTAGTCCCAAAATGGCTGCCCCCATTGGTTGCACGTGTCGTGCGGCGTTGCAGCTGGCGGCCAAGATGACGACCCCCGTCGGTCGCACGTATTGGGCGGCAAGGAAGATGGCGACCAAGATGGCGGCCCCCATGAGTCGCATGTGGCAGGCCGCGTGGGCGAGGATGGCCAAGATGGCGACCCCTGTGAGTCACACACGTTGTGCGGGCTTGAAGATGGCTGCCCCCACGGACAACACGAGGCCGATGACGCGTTTGGGGGGCGGAGCCGGCAGGCAAGCTGCCATACTGCGGGGTCTGCGGGCCTGTGAGTCTGACCTGCAATTTTGAGGATTTGGACCTGGCCAGGCAAACTTTAGCGAAATGTCCCTTCTTACCGCAGTCGCTGCAGTTCGTGTTCCGAGCCGGGCAGTGCTGGCCTGGGGTGCTGATGCTGGCCACAGAAATAGCAGGGTAGCCCCCGTGTTGAGCGGGCAGCCGGACGGCACAGGCCTGAGGTACTCTCTGGTCTGGGGTCCACGAGGGGTTCGCGTGATCAGACGGGAATGCGTTGAGGCTTTGGAACGCTACTTCTAGGGAGGAGGCTAGCTTTACCGTATCTTCCGGGTTGAGGGCACCTTTCTCGAGTCGGCGCTGTCTCAAGTAGTTGGACCTGACTCCAGCCTCGTAGGCGTCCCGGACAGCGAGGTCCATATGTTGAGTGGCCGTAACGACCCGGTAGTTGCAACTTCGCGCAAGGACTTTGAGGTCACCTAGGTACCCATCCAGCGATTCCACAGGGCGTTGGCGGCGAGTAGTGAGGAGATGCCGCGTGTACACCTTGTTCACTGGCCTTACATATCGGCGCTTCAGCATTGCGAGGGCATCTGCGTAGGTGGAGGCTTCCTCGAGTTGTACAGAGATTCGATGGCTCACCCGGGTGTGGAGGAGGCTCGGCTTCTGATCGTCGGAGACGGAAGGCAAGGAGGAGGCGGCGAGGTAGGTCTTGAAACAGCGGAGCCAGTGCGAAAAAAATCCCTTTTGCCTCCGCGGCTTGTGGGTCGAGTTCCAGTCGGTCAGGTTTGAGGGCCGATTCCATTGTGGTGTTGTTGCCAATTAAATTGATGCGACCATCAATTCACTCGAAACAGAGAGTGGATGTAAATTGTGGCTTTAATCGACTAGAACAGTGCCTGCCTGCGACTGCTCTGCTACTGAGATCCGCCTGTAGGGCTACTGCTCTTTATACCTCCCCTCAAGGGGCGGAGCCAGGGGCAGAGCCCACAAGGGCACCAACATGATACATTCCAGATAATATCGTACAATGGTCCATAGGTGGAGCGTGATACAGTGTGATACAGTGACATACATGGTGAATGGTTAATGCAATACGTTCACCACAAAGTGCACACCCATCCCTGCAATCATATAACCACACTTAACTGCACTTCCCTGGACACTAGGGTGTAATTTAACATGGCCAATCCACCTAACATGCACTTCTGTAGACTGTGGGAGGAAACCGGAGCACCCGGAGGATACCCACGCAGACACAGGGAGAAAGTGCAAACTCCATAGTCCTCGCCCTAACTCCTAACCTGAGGCCAGAATTTAACCCAGGTCCCTGGAGCTGTGAGGCAGCAGCTAAACACTGAGCCATTGTGCCGGAAGAAAAAATTCTGTGCTCCAATGGGAAAAAGATGCAAACCCCCTAAGTAGTCAATACATTGTGTAAATAAGCAATAATTTATTCAGGGACCACATCAATATCATATTATATTATAATCTCTTAAAACTGACACTCACTTTCTTGAGCAGTGCTGTCAGCATACCAACAGCAATTGAAACTCAGCCAAGCATTCACAATGGCCACAATTTTCCTAGGTCTCTGGATTACTAGTCCAGGGACAATACCACTGCACCACCGCCTCTCCTCTCTTCTGCCCTTCATTGACACGCCTTCACTATTATTCTTGTTCATTATATTTCCAATTTTTCCCAGTTCTACCAGCGACTGAAATGTTATTTCTGTTTCATTCTCCATGGTCACTGCCAAACCAACTGAGCATTTCCAGCATTTTCGTTTTTTAAATTTAGGTTGAGTTGAATTTGGAAAGTGGACCAACCTTATCCGGAATCTTGAGATTACCTCAAATTCACCACTGTCCTAATGTGCAATGGAGGACTTGTCAGTTACTTTTGCCTAGACGAAAGATGGATGCAGTCAAATGGGCACGATTTGGTATTACGCATGCGGAGTGCGCTTTGGCGCGGGTCGAAGCGGCGCGGCGGATACGTCACCACGTGCGGCGGCCTGTGTCACGTGATGCGCGCGATGACCTCAATGGCCAGCAGGTAAGATGGCGTCCTGCGATGAAGCAGGAACTAGTGTCAAATTAATCTAGTTTAAAAAAAAGTTAATTTTATTCACGACATTGTGGTGAACATTCCAGGAGACAGACAACCAGTAGGTAAGCATCGGGGCCATTTAAATTGGCAAGCGGGTTTAAGGGGGCGCAGCCTTTAACCGTATCGGTTAAAGGTACATAGTCACTGGGCGAAAGGTAAGGAGTAAAGTTAAAACTACAGACTCTAAATATTCAGATCGGGTCATGGTATCGCTCCCCACGCCGTTATTTCGCGATCACGTTCCCGATAACTCGGCAGGCTTCCCAGTCTTGCGGCTTCTGTTGGTGTTGTGTCGGCTACGAGGCCCTTTCGAAACGCCCATGTTGACACTTCACGCATCATTTTATCAGCTAAAAGTTGAAAGGAGGATGACAGATTTGCGTTTAAAAATCCCCCACACTGTAGGTGACTTGCAATTTTATCCTAAATGTATTTTGTGTTTTATTCGTACATTTTTGAATTTCCAGATTGGCTGAATTATGTAGGCGTTTTCTCACACTTGTATTTGATCTATTTCATATGCTTTCTGAAATCAGGCATTTTATATGATGTAGCAAAATGAAGGTTCGTGTCAATCAACTTTTAATAAAATTATATTTCTAGTGACTGACTAAATAATTCCAAGCATGGTGGTTAGCATAAATGCTTCACAGCTCCAGGGTCCCAGGTTCGATTCCCGGCTGGGTCACTGTCTGTGTGGAGTCTGCACGTCCTCCTCCTGTGTGCGTGGGTTTCCTCCGGGTGCTCCGGTTTCCTCCCACAGTCCAAAGATGTGCGGGTTAGGTGGATTGGCCATGCTAAATTGCCCGTAGTGTCCTAATAAAAGTAAGGTTAAGGGGGGGGGTTGTTGGGTTACGGGTATAGGGTGGATACGTGGGTTTGAGTAGGGTGATCATGGCTCGGCACAACATTGAGGGCCGAAGGGCCTGTTCTGTGCTGTACTGTTCTATGTTCTATGTTCTATGTTTTTCGTTCAAAGGTTTGTTTACTGGATTGCTGCCACTGGAAAAGGTTTTAAGTTTTGTTTTTTCCATTTTCTGATTTTTGTGTGCAACTGATGACTGGAATTATCTTAATGTGGTTTATGAGCCTTCCAAAATTTAACATTGTTCTTTCTAATCATTCTACATGCATTCATATAACTTCTGAGAGGATGTGAAATTCCTTTAGTTTTATTCTTCTCAAGACGCTAGGCAGCCAATGTTTTCAGGTCTGTGCCAGGAAGGATTCCGCTTAACTGGCAAGCTATTTTCCTTTTCACAGAATCTCTATGTGGAGGCATCAGGTCTCTGCCTATTCATTTGGAAACTCAGTGGAACAGACAATTGAACTTGTCCACCCTCTCTGTTATGTGCTCACCTTTTCTACATTTTTTAGATTTATCTTTTGTCTTTCTTTCTGCTGATTCCTATTAACCTTCCATTCCCACTTTCATTACTTTTTTTCCATAGCATCTTCTTCATTGATCCTTCATCTTCCTGTTTCCTTTTGGCTCTTTGCTGCTGGCATTGAGGATGGAAACACATCGCGTAATCGGATTGTCATTATGATTCACTTCCAGTGCTGGAAGCAAATGTACAAAAGGTTTTTTCAAAATGTCAAAAATTGATTTTAATTAATATTTGCAGTGATGTAATATGATTTCTATAAAAGTATAAAAAAACAAATGACTGCAGATCCTGGAAACTGAAACAAAAACAGAAACTACTGGACAATCTCAGCAGGTCTAACAGCATCTGTGGAGAGAATGGAGCTAACGTTTTGAGTCTGGATGATTCTTCGTCAAAGCTCACGAACCAATCGAGTCTAGACAAAGAGTCATCCAGACTCAAAATGTTAGCTCCCTTTTCTCTCCACAGATCCTGTCAGACCTGCTGAGATTGTCCAGTATTTCTGTTTTTGTGTCTATAGAAGTAGACTGCATGTGACAAGTAATGAAGTCATAACTTTCTTACACTGGATTGGTGTTGACATTTTCAACATATTTTACAGATGCTACTGTGCTATTTTGTTATGATGTATAAAATGGACAATTGACGTGGAATATTTTCATTAAAAAAAATTTTTGTTCAATTTTTCTAATTAAGGGCAGTTTAGCATGGCCAATCCACCTAATAATATACGCCTACTTGTGACAATAATAAAGATTATTATTAGGTGGATTAATAATTTTTAGTATTGTTACAAGTAGGCTTACATTAACATTGCAATGAAGTTACTGTGAAAATCCCTTAGTTGCCACATTCCAGCGTCTGTTCGGGTACACTGACGGAGAATTCAGAATGTCCTATTCACCTAACAGCATGTCTTTCAGGTCTTTGTGGGATGAAACTGGAGCACCCGGAGGAAACCCACGCAGACATGGAGAACATGCAGACTCTGCACAGACAGTGACCCAAGCCGGGACTCGAACCTGGGACCCTGGCGTTGTGTAGCAACAGTGCTTCCATGCCTACCCTACACATCTTTGGGGGTGGGACCCACACAGACATGGGGAGAATATTCAAACTCCACATGGACAGTGACCCGGGGCCGAATTAGAACCCGTGTCCTTGGCGCCGTGAAGCAGCAGTGCTAACCACTGCACCAGTAGTAAGGGTAAATAGTAGGATAAATCATCAATTCTGAAAGTAGTTAAAGATGATTCGAAAATCAGTGAATTAAAACTCGTGGTGAGCATTGCAGATCTATGACGCAAAGCAATGTCTGAAATGTGCTGGAAAGGATTTCCTTTGTTGTAAATTGCCCATAAATTTATAAATTAGCGAGTGGCACCTCCAACTTTTATATAAATATTAAATCAAAGCTAATTTACCTTGAAATAACTTGGCATTTGTTTCTTTTGTACAACAAATGAAGTGTTAATTTTAAGGCAAGATACAAATAATATGGTTCCTGAGAGTCTGGAGCTTTTAATTTAAATGATGAGGACATAGATATAGTACCCACACTACATAATCAAAGGTCATTCACCATAAAATGAATTCTGTATGTGAGGGAAGTTTCAGTGGTGCCTTATCTTCTGACCTGGAGTTAATTTATTTTCTTAAAAAACAAGGGTCTAAAAGTCATATGAACCCATTATTCCATATTTATTGTCTTCTTTAAAAAATACATTTGAAATACCCAATTCTTTTGGTTTCCAATTAAGGGGTAATTTAGAGAGGCCAATCCACCTACCCTGCACATCTTTGGTTGTGGGGATGAGACTAACGCACATGGGGCGAATGTGCAAACTACACACTGACAGTGACCTGGGGCCGGACAGAATGCCGGTCCTTGGTGTCGTGAGGCAGCAGTGCTCACCACTGCACCACCATGCTGCCCCACGTTTATTGTCAATCAATGACACACCTTGCTATTTTTATCAGTGTTGAGCTGGATTTGGTTTACAGCCTTTCTTCACATTGCACTTCCATAGGAGGGTTAATAGAGAGTATTTTTTTAATAGAACTTGTGTGGTTATCTTCAAATGTAGCTAACATAGGTACATAGAAACATAGAAAATAGAAGCAGGAGGAGGTAATTCGGCCATTCTTTTTTGTTTTTGTTTTATAAATTTAGAATACCCAATTCATTTTTTCCAATTAAGGGGCCAATCCACCTACCTTGCACATCTTTGGGTTGTGGGGGTGAAACCCACGCAAACACGGGGAGAATGTGCAAACTCCACATGGACAGTGACCCAGAGCCGGGATTGAACCTCGGCGCTGTGAGGCAGCAGGGCTAACCCACTGCGCCACCGTGCTGCACCCTGCTCAGCCATTCATTATGATCATGGCTGATCATCAAGCCTAATACCCTGATTCTGCTTCCCCCTGCCCCCATATCCCTTTAGCCCCAAGAGCTGTAGAAACATAGGCTACCTCTGGTGAATAGATTCCGATAAAGGTTATTGCTTCAGTTGAGAAAGGCTAGTTTCTAAGTGGATGACTTTGTTTTACCATTTGGCTGTCTCAAGGCCTTGGGGAAGATGCAGAAGAGATTTATTAGAATGATACATGGTGGTTAGCATAAATGCTTCACAGCTCCAGGGTCCCAGGTTCGATTCCCGGCTGGGTCACTGTCTGTGCGGAGTCTGCACGTCCTCCCCGTGTGTGCGTGGGTTTCCTCCGGGTGCTCCGGTTTCCTCCCACAGTCCAAAGATGTGCGGGTTAGGTGGATTGGCCATGCTAAATTGCCCGTAGTGTCCTAAAAAGTAAGGTTAAGGGGGAGCGTTGTTGGGTTACGGGTATAGGGTGGATACGTGGGTTTGAGTAGGGTGATCATGGCTCGGCACAACATCGAGGGCCGAAGGGCCTGTTCTGTGCTGTAATGTTCTATGAGTGATGTGTAAATACCCAAGCAGCTGTGATTGTTGGATTGGATTTGTTTATTGTCATGTGTACCGAGGTACAGTGAAAAGTATTTTTCTGTGAGTGGCTCAAACAGTTAATTTAGTACGTGAAAAGAAAATCCATAATAGGGCAACACAAGGTACACAATGTAAATACATAGACACTGGCATCGGGTGAATTAATACAGGGGTGTAGTATTAATCAGGTCAGTCCAAAAGAGGGTTGTTTAAGAGTCTGCTAACAGCAGGGATGAAGCTGTTCGTGCATGTTCTTAGACTTCTGTATCTCCTGCCTGATGGAAGAAGTTGGAAGAGTGAGTAAGCAGGGTGGGAGGGGTCTTGATTATGCTGCCCGCTTTCCTAAGGCAGCATGTAGATAGGGGGTGTAGATAGAGTCAGTGGATGGGAGGCAGGTTCGTATGATGGGCTGGGCGGTGTTCACGACTCTCTGAAGTTTATTTCGGTCTTGGGCCGAGCAGTTTCCATACCAGGCTGTGATTCCGCCAGATAGGATGCTTTCTATGGCGCATCGTTAAAAGTTTGTAAGAGACAGTGTGAACATAGAACAGCATAGTACAGGCCCTTTGGCCCACGATGTTGTGCCAACATGCCAAATTTCCTTAATTTCCTGAGGAAGTATAGGTGCTGTTGTGCTTTCTTGGTGGTAGCATCGCTGTTGGTGGACCAGGACAAGTTTTTGGTGATGTACACACCTAGGAATTTAAAGCTGTCAACCATCTCCATCTCGGCCCGTTGATGCTGACAGGGGTGTGTACAGTACTTTGCTTCCTGAAATCAATGACCAGCTCTTTAGTTTTGCTGGCATTGAGGGATCGATTGTTGTTGCTGCACCACACCACTAGGTTCTCAATCTCCCTCCTGTATTCTGACTCGTCGTTGTTCGAGATCCAACCCACTATGGTCGTGTCATCAGCAATGGAACCAAATTGTGCAGTGTAGTCGTGAGTGTGTGTGTGTGTGTGCCGCGCCATGCCGGCACGCGATCCTCTGAGGTGCGCAGAATCGGTGCCATGTGCACGGCGTGCTTGGCGTAGCGCCGGTCGCTGTCCGCGGGCCGCAGATGCTCCGGCCCGGATGAGCCGAGCGGCCGTGCGGAAACGGCAGAGTCCTGCTGGCGCCGTTCATCCCTGTTCGCTGCCGGCGGGAACTCTACGCGAAGGGTGGGGGAGGGGGGGCTCTGTCACGGGGGGCCTCCGATGGGGTCTGGCCCGCGATCGGCGAGTCGGCCTCCCCCCGCCCCCTCCCCTCCCCGGGCCTACTTTGTTTCGCGGCCGATCCCTGAACCCCCGCGCCATGTTGCATTGGGGCCGGCGCACTGAAGAAGTCCCCCGCGCATGCGCGGGTTGGCACAGCTCAACTGCACATGCACGGGTTGGTGCGGCACTCATTTGGCGCCGGGAAGGGAGGCTGGAGCGGCGTGAACCGCTCCAGCACCGTGTCGGCACCCTGTGAGGGCCAAAATCGGATGTCCCTGTGCCCGTTTATTTTCACGACGGCGCGAACACTTTGTCTCCATTTAGGAGAATCGCGCCCACAATAATTCATTAAGTAATCTATTTTATGCTCAGGATTTGTAGTTAAAGGATAGTTTTTCCAGATTTTGTTGAAAAAGGCAATACCTCTCAAACGTTAACAAACCAGCTCAAATCTGCCAGGCCGTACTGTCTGTCACCACAAGTGATATTTCCAGATACATCTGTGTTTGCCAACTATTGGACAGCTTTTGTTATGGGACTATTCTGGAATGTTAAATTGATGTAAGTTAATGTAAAACAAAAGTGAAGATTATGGAGGCGGTATAATGTTATCTCAGGATAAAAAGCAAAACAGTAGGATGGAAGATAGGAGATACCTATGAGGCTGGTCCCCATCAATCAAACCCCGGAACTGTCATGCGAATTCCTTGGCTGCCTTTTTGTCTTGTTTGTTTAAATATCATCACCTCCAATAAAACCTGTAAACAAAGACGCTGTGTTTAGAACTTTGCATTCCTGGCATCGAGATACACCCACTGTTTTATGAAATGATACATTTTGGAAGTAGAAATTATGAAGAGATGTTGCGCATATTCTTGCCTTCCAAATGAGTCTTTATCGTATCTATGTCGCAAATCCTTTTTTGAATCTTTTCAATGAGATTTCCGTCCACTGCAATAATGAAACATGCCCAACCAGAGTCACAAATGATATGTCCTGTGAATGTGGTATATTGTTCTCTTTGTTCTCCTGAACCAATCTGATACGCCATTCTCCTCCAACACAATTCCCCTGACTAGCCTGAGGGAACTGATCTTGCTTGGTTGCATGCTTATCCATCTGATTGTAACTTCACTCTATTATCTCTGGAGTCTCTCAAAGATCTATTCCTGGACCCCTTTTCCTATTCTATATGCTAACCCTTGTTGACATCATCTATATATGTGGGATCAGCTTCCATACAGATACTAAGAAATTCCAGCTTCATCTTACCATGCTGCCTGTGAATCCATCTGCTGCCCTTGTTCTCGGCTGCTTTTGCAACATCCAGTCTTGAATGAGCTATAGTTTAGTTCAGCCAACATTGGAAAAACCAAAGTCATCATCTTTGGCCTCTGTCACAAGCTCTTTTCTTGCCATCAATTCCCCAGCTACTCCCTCAAGATGAAGCACTTTTTACTCATGCCTTCCTTCTGAACTCAAATGAACATCCAAATGCTGCCTACTTCCACAATGCTTATTTTTGTCCGGCCTCAGTCCCTGTCCTCGTAAAAGATTCATCCCTCCCTTCATCACCGTCATACTTGACTATATCAATGCTTTTCTAATCAATATCCTCCAGTAATCATGTTCATTAAAACATCTGTTGCCAATCTTATTCTGCAATGACCTGCTTACCCATCTCCCTTATATTGTTGGTGACTTTCATTAGGCCCTGGTGCCCACTGCTTCAACTTTGAAATTTTGATCCCTGTTTTTAAATCCCTTTCAGGCCTTGCCCTACTTTAATCTTGTCAGCTGCTCCCATTCTTACTCTAGCCTTCTACGCATTTTCCTCTCCCTTCATCCCACCTCACCACTGTTGGTGGCACTCCCTTGAGTTCCTTAACATCCATGAGCTGTAAATCCTTACTAATTGGTTTGACCACTCCACTTCCTTCTCCTCACTTCAAATCTTTCTTTACAAAAATCAATGGTTTGACCATGCCTTATGTCACCCATCCTTCCCAAATATCTTTATCTTGGCTTCTGTTTATTTAACTTTGCTTTTGTGCCATTCACGGAATAAGTTAAGGGAATTGCCTGAAATGTTAACATTTTCCTTTCTTTCAAAAAAGTGCCTTTCAGAAGTTCAGAACCTCCTAACATACTTTACAGTCAATGAAGCATTTTTGAACTGTAGTCACAGTTGCAATATAGGGAAAACAGGTGCTGCCTCATTTGCTGTGTTTCCAGTATTTTCTGATGTGTCATACTTCCAGGTTCTCCTATAACTTGTTTTGTTTTCTCTAACTTTCAGTGATCCTATAGTAAGACTGACATCTTGTTATAGAGTGATACAATTACAGTAGTTAAGCTTTTTAGAATCTTAATTGCTTATGTTAATACAGGTACTCTTAAAACTGCTAATTTGAAATGTATCTGCAGTTTTTATTTTTTACATCTCAAGGTGATGGACATGCCAGATTGCAGTTAATCCCATGTCAATCTTTGTAATACTGTATTTTCTGCTTTCTGTTCACTTTTAGTGTCAATGTTAAGTTTTCTCCGGCTGTGACTTTACCCCAAACTTTGAAGTATGTCTTAAACATCCCCATATTCTCAGACTTTTGTGTCTCCTGCCCGATGGAAGATGTTGGAACAGTGAGAAGGCAGGTGGGAGGGGTCTTTGATTATGCTACCCCTGAACAGGTGCCAGAATGTGGCGACTAGGGGCTTTTAACAGTAATTTCATTGAAGCCTACTTGTGACAATAAGTTATTATTATTATTATTCCCCAGGCAGCGGGAGGTGTGGGTGGAGTCAATGGATGGGAGGCAGGTTCGTGTGATGGACTGGGCGGTGTTCACGACTCTCTGGAATTTCTTTCTGTCTTGGGCCGAACAGTTGCCATACCAGGCTGTGATGCAGCCAGATAGGATGCTTTCTATGGGTGCATCTGTAAAAGGTGGTAAGAATCAGTGTGGACATGCCGAATTTCCTTAGTTTCCTGAGGATAGGCGCTGTTGTGCTTTCATGTTGGTAACATCGATGTGGGAGGACCAGGACAGATATTTGGTGATGTGCACCCCTAGGAATTTGAAACTGTTAGCCAACTCCACCTCGGCCACGTTGATGCAGACAGGGGTGTGTACAGTACTTTGCTTCCTGAAGTCAATGACCAGCTCTTTAGTTCTGCTAGCATTGAGGAATCAATTGTTGTCGTTGCAACACTCCACTAGGTTCTCTATCTCCATCCTGTATTCTGATTCGTCGTTGTTCGTGATCTGACCCACTATGGTCGTGCCGTCAGCAAACCGGTAGATGGAGTTGTAACTAAATTTTGTCACGCAGTCGTGTATGTACAGGGAGTATAATAGGGGGCTAAGTACGCAGCATTGCAGGGCCCTGGTATTGAGGACTATCATGGAGGAGGTGCCGTTTATTCTTACTGATTGTAGTCTGTGGGTCAGAAAGTCGAGGATCCAGTTGCAGAGTGGGGAGCCAAGTCTTAGGGTTTTGGAGCTTTGATATGAGCTTGCCTGGGATGATGGTGTTGAAGGCAGATCTGTAGTCAATAAATAGGAACCTGATGTAGGAGTCCTTGTTGTCGAGACGCTCCAGGGATGAGTGTAGGGCCAGGGAGATGGCGTCTGCTGTGGACCAGTTGCAGTTGTGAATTGCAGTGGATCTAGGCATCCTGGGAGTATGGAGTTGATGTGCTTCATGGCCAACCTCTCGAAGCACTTCATTACGATTGATGTCAGGGCCACTGGACGGTAGTCATTGAGGTACGTTGCCTGGTTCTTCTTTGGCACCGGTATGATGGTGGTTTTCTTGAAGCAGGTGGGGACCTCAGAGCGGAGTAGGTACAGGTAAAGATGTCCGCGAACATATCTGCCAGCTAGTCCGCGCAGGCTCTGACTGCAGGACCAGGGATCCCATCCGGACCCGTCGTCTTCCGGGGGTTCACTTTCAGGAAGGCCGATCTCACTTCGGAAGCACTCTGGCCACTGTCCCCTGTTCTACTCTCCGTAGGCTTGTGGTCATCCAAAACACTGCTCCTTTTAAAATAAAATTGTTTCATGGGATGTGGGCATTGCTGGCTAGGCCAGCATTTGTTGTCCATTCCCAGTTGCCCTTGAGAAAGAGGTGGACAGCCGCCTTCTTTAATTGCTGCAGTCCATTTGGTGTAGGTACACCCACAGTGCTGTTAAGAAGGTAGTTCCAGGATTTTGACTCCTGTGCTTTAGCTTACATTAGTCCCATTTACCCATCTCGCCTGTGCTTGTTGACTTGAATTGACCTAATTCACCTACCCCATGTTTTTGGGTTGTGGGGGTGAGACCATTGGGAGACAACATCCTGATCGGTAGCACGGTGGTGCAGTGGTTAGCACTGCTACCTCATGGCGCCAAGGACCCAGGTTCGATCCCGGCCCCGGGTCACTGTCCGTGTGGAGTTTGCACATTCTCCCCATGTCTGGATTAGTCTCACCCCCACAACCCAAAAAGATGGGCAGGGTAGGTGAATTAGCCACACTAAATTGCCCCTTAATTAATTGGAAAACAAAATTGGTACTCTCAAATTTATTAAAAAGAACAACATCCTGACTTTAATATTCTTTGGATTCAAATGTTTCCGCGTCTTCACCCCTCACTGTCTTTGGAGTATCCCAAATTTTAATTGCCACAAAATTGTCGACTGTGCCTTCAGCTAGTGAGGCCCTCGGATCTGGAATTCCCTCTGTCAACCTTTCTGTTTCTCTACCTCTCTTTCCTTCCTTAAAATGCTCCTCAGAATTTACCTCTTTGATGAAGATCTTGGTTATTGGCCCTAATATGCCCTTATGCGACGCATTCTCAATTTCTGTTTGATCGCACCCCTGTGAAGCGTCTTTGGATGTTTACTACATTAAAAGGTGCTCAAAAATGCAATTTGTTTTGTTGTGCTGGCTTTTGCTATTACAGATAAATCCCGTTTTTGCTAAATGAGTCGGAGCCGAATTCATTCCACAAAAAAGGATTTTCCTTCAAACTGATATTGTGGGGTGGCATGGTGGCTCTGCTGCCTCACGGCTTCGAGGGCCTGGGTTCGATCCCGGCCACGGGACACTGTCCGTGTGGACTTTGCACATTCTCCCTGTGTCTGCGTGGGTCTCATCTCCACAACACAAAGATGTGCAGGATAGGTGGATTGGCCACACTAATTTGCCCCTTAATTAAAAAACACCTGATATTGTGTTTCTGTGAGGCAACGCTTCAGCTTAATCGACCCTATCAGCAATATGACCCAACGTGGACGTTGTACTGCAAGACTGACCAGCCCAGATCTGTCGGTTAAACCTACAGTTTCTCGGAATAAGTAGATTGGCACAAGTACTGCAATGCTAACTGAGTTTGAAGATGATCAATAGCCACTTCCGCTGGCGACTATGGAGCGAGCGGTTGCACATTTGGTGGCTCCCACGAATGGTGGATGTTTTGGACCTTTTCCCTGGTTAACGGTGGAGCTGAGTGATTGTATAAGGTGCAGGAGAGGTGGAAGAACAGAGTATCCCACCGGTTTATGGATTCGTGGACCAGAAGTGGTCAAAAATGAGGGGACAGTGTTGAAAGCTGGTGTGGAGCCTGCGACACAGGGTAAGATGGCGGAGGGTCAGGGTCTGAGCCTGCCTGCCCCGTGGTCGATGGAGCAGTTAGAGAGCTTTCTCCGCGAGGTTTGCCCAGCAAAGGAAGGAGAACTTGGAGGATCTGGCCAGGGTGGTGGATCCCATAAAGGTGGGGATCGACCGCATCGAAATGAGGTTTGAAGCCCATGGCCAGGTGATCCGGAAGGTGGAGGAGGCGGTGGGGGAGCACGAAGAGCAGCTCGCCTCGATGACTGCAGAGGTGGGGTTGATGAGAGATCAACAGAAGCGGGTGCAGGACTAGGTGGAGGACTTGGAGAATAGATCGCGCAGGCAGAACTTGAGGATTGTGGGCCTGCCGAAAGGCATTGTGGAAGTAGACGCTGGTGTATACGTGCCGCGGATGCTCGAGAAGTTAATGGGTTCAGGAGCATTTGCTCGGCCCATGGAGGTGGACCGGGCGCACTGGGCGCTTATGAGGATGCTGCAGGGCAACGAGCCGTGAGGGCATTGGGAGTGTGATTGCACCGGTTCCTGGATAAGGAATGGATTTTGAGGTGGGCCAGGCAGACGATGGGCTGTACATCAGAAGGCAGCGAGCTGTGTGTCTATCAGGACCTGGATGCGGAGCTGGCCAAAAAGAAGGCGAGCTTCATTAAGGTGAAGTCGGTCCTCTTTCAGAAGGGGGTGAAGTTGGCATGCTGTCCTCAGCGAGTCTGTGGGTAATGTATGAACACCGGGAACTCTCCTTTGGGTCGCCAGAGGACGCGATGGAATTTATTATAGACAATGGACTGGCAGGAGATTGAGGACATTGAACTCTGGAGGGTATATTCCTATCTTGCATTTTGGTTTCCTTCTGGTTTGTATGTACCACTTTTGCACTGTATTTGGGGCTGTAGCTCTGTTTTAGGCTTTGGGTTTGTTTGTTTTTTATAGGGGTTGCTTTTTTCTTTGTGTTGGGTGGTGATTGCAAAGTTTACACTGGGAGGATGGTTGAACGGCGGGGGGGGGGGGGAATACAATTCAAAGATGGTTCATACAAACCAGAAGGAACCCAAAATACAAGATAGGGGGGTAGGATACTAGGCGCCATGGGCAGGGCTACCAGACTAACTGGGCGGGCTAGCTCACTGAAGCGCAGTGGGGGGTGAGCAGGTGGTATGTGTGTTGATGGGGGTTGGGATTGTTATTTTGTTATGAGGTGGGGGGGGTAGAAGTCTGCTGACAGGAGGGACTGGTGAAAGGTGACATGGGGAGGGTCGATGACGGTGGGCGTCCGAAGGCGGGCCTGAGGAGGTGCAGGACGGAGGCTGGCCTAGGAAGGGCTACGGTTGATCGGGGGGGGGGGTGCGTTGCACCAAGGGGGCGTTGCCCCCAACCAGGCTGATCACATGGAATGTGAGAGGGCTGAATGGGCCAGTCAAGAAGGTTCGTGTGTTCGCGCATCTGAAAAGCTTAAAGGCAGATGTGGCAATGATACAGGGGACACACCTGAGGGTGGTGGATCAGACTAGGCTGAGGAAAGGGTGGGTAGGACATTCGATTCGGGGCTAGATTCCAAGTCATGAGGAGTGGCGATTCTGATTAGATTCAAGGGGAGCAGATACGTTATGATGAGCGGGAAGTTGGATGTGATGCCGGTGCTGCTGATGAACATTTATGCACCAAACTGGGACGACGTAAAGTTTGAGGCGGGTATTGGGGAAGATCCCTGAACTGGACTTGCATCGACTGTTTTTGGGCAGGGAGGACTTTCATACAGCTATGGATCCAAGGCTGGATCGGTCGAGTTCAAAGACTGGGAGGGTGTCAGCGGCTGCGAAGGAACTAAAGGGGTTTATGGAACAGATGGGAGGGGTAGATTCGTGGAGGTTTGGGTGTCCGAAAATGAAGGAGTACTCAGTTTTTCCAATGTACACTAAGTGTACTCCGGATTGACTTTTTCGTCATGGATAGGACGATGTTGGCAGGGGTGAGTACTCGGCGATAGTAGTGTCGAATCATGCCCCGCACTGGGTGGATTTATGGGTGAGCAAGGAGGGGGGCCAGCACTCGCACGAGAGGTTAGATGTAGGACTATTAGCGGCGGAGGAGGTGTGAGTGCGGGTGAGGGAGGCCATTCGGAGATATGCGGAGATAAACGATACGGGGGAGGTGTGGGAGGCGTTGAAGGCAGTGGTGAGAGGCGACAGAGGGAGAAGGTGGACTGGGCGGAGATGGATCGATTAGTGAGGGAGATCCTCCAGGTAGACGGGAGGTATTCGGAGGCCCCGGAGGCGGGGTTGTTGAAGCAGCAGCAGAAGCTGCAGGTGGAGTTTGGGTTGCTATCTACTGGGAAGGCGGTGGGGCAGTTGAGAAAGGCAAGAGGGGTGGTGTATGAATATGGGGAGAAGGCTAGGAGCATGTTAGCACACTAGCTAAGGAAACGGGAGGCAGCAAAGGAGAAAGGGAAAGTGAAGGATAGAGGGAAGAATACAATCGGATCCGGTGGGGGTGAATGGGGTGTATAGGGACTTTTATAGCAGGCTGTACGAGTTGGAACCTCCAGCCGGGGTGGAGGGGATGAGGTGGCTTTAGGAGGGACTGGAGTTTCCGAGGGTGGAAGGAGAGCTGATGGAGGGTCTTGGGGCCCCAATTGGGCTGTTTGAAGTGGTGGAGGGGCTGGAGGCGATGCAGTCGGGCAAGGGCCTGGGGTTGGATGGGTACCTGGTGGAGTTTTATAAAAAGTGCTGGTGAGGGTGTTTAACGAGGCTAGGGAGTGAGGGGGTACTCTTCTCTCTCCCCCCCCCCCCAAATCTCCCTTCTAAATGTCGACGCCTGCTGGCCAAGATCTTGGCCTCGAGAATAGAGGATTGTGTGCCAAGGGGGATGGGGAGGACCAGACGTGGTTTGTGAAAGGGAGGCAGTTAACGGCTAACATCAGAAGGCTGCTAAACGTGATTATGATGCCCTCCGAGGTAAGAGAGGTGGGAGTGATGGTCGTCGTGGATGGAGAAGGCCTTTGATTGGTTGGAGTGGGAGTATCTGTGGGAGGTCTTGCAGCGCCTTGGGCAGGGTTTTATGGACTGGGTCTGGTTGCTGTACCAGGCACTGGTGGCGAGCATGCAAATGAACCGAGTGAGCTTGGATTATTTTAGGCTGAACCAGGGGACGAGGCAGGGATGTCCACTCTCCCTACTGTTGTTTGTCTTGGCTATAGAGCCATTGCCGATGGTGCTGAGAGCAACAAAAGGACTGGCAGGGTATAGTCTGAGAGGGGGTGGAGCACAGGGTCGCATAGTATGTGGACGATCCACTTTTGTATATTTCTGACACGCTGGGGGATTGGAGGGATTATGGGGATATGAGGGAATTTGGCCGGTTTTCAGGGTACAAATTGAATATTGAGGTCTTTGTGATTCAGGCGAGGGGGTAAGAGAGGAGATTGGGGGGGGGGGGGGTGCCATTCAAGGTGGTGGGAGGAGTTTTTGGTGTTTGGGTATCCAAGTGGTGCGTGAGTGGGAGCAGCTATACAAGTTGAATTTGGCTTGGTTAGAGGAGCAGGTGAAGGGGGACTTTGGAAGGTGGGATATGCTCCCATTGTCACTGGTGGGGAGGGTGTAGATGGTAAAGATGAGGGTTCTCGTGAGGTTTTTGTTTGTATTTCAGTGCCTGCCTATTTTTATCCCGAAGGCTTTTTTTAAGAGGGTGAACACGGTGATCTCTGGGTTTGTATAGGCGGAACTACTATTGGGCGGCGAACATAGCAATGATCAGGAAGTGGGTAGTGGGGGAGGGGTCGGTGTGGGAGCGGGTGGAGGTGGCATCATGTAGGGGCATAAGTTTTTAAAAATAAATTTAGAGTACCCAATTCTTTTTTTCCAATTAAGGGGCAATTTAGCGTGGCCAATCCACCTACACTGCACATCTTTAGGTTGTGGGGGCGAAACCCACGCAAACACGGGGAGAATGTGCAAACACCACACGGACAGTGACCCAGGGCCGGGATCGAACCTGGGACCTTGGCGCCGTGGGACTGCAGTGCTACCACTGCGCCACCGTGCTGCCCCTGTAGGGGAATAAGTTTAGGGATACGGGTAACAGCACCTCTGCGGTTCTTGCTGCCTCGGTACTCTACCACCCCGGTGGTGGTGGCAGCTTTCAGTGTGTGGGGACAGTGGCGGAAGCACATGGGAATGGAGAGAGCGTCAGTTTGGACACCCATTGTGGAAATCACCGGTTTGCACCGGGGGTGCTGGATGGGGAGTTTCGGAGGTAGCAGCGATCTGGAATCGAGCGTTTGGGGATCTGTTTATTGACGACAGCTTTCCGTGCTTTGAGGACTTTGAGGTGAGTTTGAGTTGCCCGGTGGGAATGGGTTCCACTACCTGCAGGTGAGGGACTTTACATGGAGGTGGGTTTCGACCTTTCCGCACCTACCGCCCCAAGGTATTCAGGATAAGGTAGTGTCGAAAACGGGAGTGGAGGGGCGGGGGGCAAGATCTCGGAAATTTATAAAGAGCTCATGGAATGGGAGGGAACCCCAATAGGGGAGGTAAAGCGAAAAAGTCCTCGTTGTGTGCCAGGCTTAACCACGGTAGCATTGTGGATAGCGCAATTGCTTCACAGCTCCAGGGTCCCAGGTTCGATTCCGGCTTGTGTCACTGTCTGTGCGGAGTCTGCACATCCTCCCCGTGTGTGCGTGGGTTTCCTCCGGGAGCTCCGGTTTCCTCCCACAGTCCAAAGATGTGCAGGTTAGGTGGATTGGCCATGATAAATTGCCCTTAGTGTCCAAAAAATTGCCCTTGGTGTTGGGTGTGGTTACTGGGTTATGGGGATAGGGTGGAGGTGTTGACCTTGGATAGGGTGCTCTTTCCAAGCGTGTCGCGTCTTTTCGTCCAACGTCACTTCGTCCAACGACACTTCGTCCACGTCGTTTGGTCCAACGTCTTTTTGTCCGCCCGTCTTTTGGTCCAACGTCACTTCGTCCAATTATCCAATTACAAATTAACTCCGTATAAAACCATTTAATTGATAAAATGCAAGTACAATACAGCAAATGAATTTAATTGCTAAAATGCAAGTAATTGATAAAATGCAAGTAAAATGCAAGTTGAAAAATGCAGTTAAAAAGTTAAAAAATCTAAAAATGCAGTTAAAAAATCTAAAAGTTTACTAATTACTTAAGATTCCCGAAATTACTTAAAATTGATGTAAATTGTAAATTCCCGAAATTCCCTAAAAGTTAGATTTCCAGAACTGTACCCGAGAGAGAAAAATGGGGAGAGGACAAGATGATTTGATATTCTACAATTCCGACAGACACAGATATAAGTGGGAGTCTAATTGGATTTAGACAATGAGTGCAGTTCTGAAAGAAGCAGATTTAAACTCGATTTTCGTCGAGTGATTAAAACCTCTGGTTGGCAGTGGGTTCTGACATTACAGGTCTGAAATGATCAAATATTCCATCAGATACAATGGCTCTCATCACGCTGGAGCATACATAGGTGAATATCCTGCAGCTTATCTTAATAATGTCTGGAGATCAAGCAGCACAAATGCAGAACTCAACCTCAAGAGGCGAAATAGGTGGAGAGGATCCTTGAGCAGTAACATTGAAAAACTAAATTAAACTATTTGTAATTGGATAATTGGACGAAGTGACGTTGGACCAAAAGACGGGCGGACAAAAAGACGTTGGACCAAAAGACGTGGCCGAAGTGTCGTTGGACGAAATGACGTCGGACGAAAAGACATAGCACCCTTTCCAAGAGCCGGTGCAGACTTGATGGGCCGAATGGCCTCCTTCACTGTAAATTCTATGTTTTGGGCATGTCCGAACCTTGGGGGATTCTGGCAAGGATTTGCTGTGTCATGTCCGCTGTGTTAAAGGTGCGGTTTGTTCCGAGTCTAGAGGTGATGATGTTTGGTGTGTCAGAAGACCTGGGAGTCATATTGCCTCCCTGGTAGCCCGGAGATGGATCTTATTGGCATGGAGCGACTTGGAGCCCTAAAATCGGTGGTATGGGTGAGTGACATGGCCGGGTTTCTCAGGCTTGAGAAGATCATGTTCGCCCTGAGGGGAATCGATGTTAGGGTTTGCCTGGAGGCGGCAGCTGTTTATTGACTTCTTTGGGGAAAATTAAGCTGTCAGCAGGTACAAAAGGGGTGGGGGGGGGTGTTAAGGGAAAGTGGGAGGTGGGGGGATTGGTTGAGGTGGGAAATAGTTAATGGGAAAGGGGGACTTGGGAACTGTATGTAAGCCACGTTGTGGTTGTTGGTTGGGTGGGTGTTATTGACTTTGTTGACTTTCCTCTTGAAAATTGTTGTTAAAAATTATAAGTGCCCTAATAAAATATTTTTGAAAAAAAAGATGATCAATAGCTGATATAAATTGACCTACTATGGAAAGGAGACGAACAATCACAATCCAGTTGCTAAATTACTCTACCCTGAGTAACGCCCAATATTCATCCTGCCACCATGACAAGTCCGCAAGCCAGTCTGTAAAACTGGCATTTCCGGTAAATTGGTATTGCATAAATTCAGGATTTACCTGTATACTTGAGCTGGCACAATGTACGCAAGCACCAACCAGCCATGAAGATGGGCCTTGGAGTCCAAGTAGTGAAATAAACGCTGTTCTGCTTTTACTGTCATTATCTCACCAAATTTGTGCTATTGCAGGTATAATTTTAAATTTGTCATAATAATCCTATTAAAAGGAGATGCAATCTTTCGAATCTTATGTTTGATGCTGCGTAACGGTGTGTTTTGGGCGTTCCTTCTGCATTATTTCTGGTGATTAATCAGCATTACTCTCTTTTTCCAGATTCTAAATGGCCTCTAGGAAATCAGGATCAGACTTTCAGAACTCTGGTATGCATATAAACTACATTAATTATTTTAACAGACTACTTGTTGTTTTGTTGCATCATTTAAGTGAAAAATGTTAGTTAACTAACCAGTATTAATGGTTTCGATTGCTTTGATTTACTTCAAAATTGCTGTGTTCTGCTTCAACAGAGGTTACAATATATAAATGCACGTTTTAACATTTGTGTAAAATATCTTTTCAAAATCTCTTTTTAATTATTTTCATAATTATCTCAGATTTTTACCTCTTGTTAAAACCTTGTCAACCAGTGGAAACAGTTTGTCATTATTTACTTTAGCATAACACCCAATAATCTTGACTGCTTTGTTCAAGTTAATATCTCAGTTCTAGTGAATAAAATCCTAGCATCTCAAGTCTCTTTTTAGAATTCATCCCTAATGATCAAAACTGCATCTTTTTTAAGTTATTTCCAAAATGAAATGCTATACAGTCCATCTGCTGCTGAAGCTCTCAACCATACTTTTCTCACCTGCAGAGTCGACTATTGTGCTGTCCTGTCCGATCTCCCATCCTATACCCTTGATTAAGTTAATCTCAACTAAAGTACTCTGTTCTGTCCTGTACCAAAACTCTTCACCCCTGTCCTTATCAAGCTACGTTGGCTTCTAAGAATCTTTTTAATATTGTCACAAGTATCATAGAATCATAGAATTTACAGTGCAGATGGAGGCCATTCAGCCCATCGAGTCTGCACCGGCCCTTTGGAAAGAGCATCCTCCCTAAGCCCACACCTCTACCCTAGCCCCTTAACCCAGTATCCCTACCCAACTATTTTAGACACCAAGTGCAATTTAGCATGGCCAATCCATGTGCACATCTTTGGACTGTGGGAGGAAACCGGAGCACCCAGAGGAAAGTCACGCAGACACGGGGAGAATGTGCAGACTCCGCATAGACAGTGACCCAAGCCGGGAATTGAAACTGAGAGCCTGGAGCTGTGAAGCAACTGTGCTAACCACTATGCTACCGTGCCCCCCAAACGTAGGCTCACATTAACACTGCAATGTAGGTACTGTGAAAATCTCCTAGTTGGCACACTACGGCGACTGTTCAGGCACACTTGAGGGAGAATTCAGAATGTCTGAAGGTACGCAGACACCGGGAGAACGTGCAGACTCCACACAAGCAGTGACCCAAGCCGGGAATTGAGCCCGGATCCCGGGCGCTGTGTAGCAGCAGTGCTAACCACTGTGCTATTGTGCCACCTTGGGACCTTATCAAAAGCCTTGCTGAACTCCAAGTAGATAGACTGTCAATTGCATTTCCCTCATACACATACCTGGTCACCTCTTCGAAAAATTCAATCAAGTTGGTCAGGCATGTCCTCCCCTTAATAAAACCATGCTGACTGTTCTTGATTAATCTCTGCCTCTCCAAGTGTAGATTAATTCTGTATCTCAGATTTGCTTCTAATATTTTCCCCACCACTGAGGTTAGACTGACTGGCCTGTATATTCCTGGCTTATGCCTTCCTTCCTTCTTGAATAATGGTACCACATTGACTATCCTGCAGTCTCCCCGGTACCTCTCCTGTGGCTAGAGAGGAATTGCGAATTATTGCCAGCGCCCCTGCTATTTCCTCCTTGTCTCACTCAACAGCCTGGTATACATTTTATCTGACTCTGGAAATTTGTCTACTTCTAAGCCTGCCAGACCACTCAGAACCTCCTCTCTGTCTCTGTTAATCTCTTTTATTTCATCACAGTCCTCCCTGATTTCTATTCCCACATCTTCCCTTTCACGAGTGAACACTGACACAAAGTATTCATTTAGAACCCTATCTACATCCTCCGCTCAACACACAAATTACCACTGTGTCACTAATTACTTCTGTCTTGGTGTTTGTTACCAGAGCCTGTTGACTGGAGAATGTACTGCTGTAAGAAACTGTGCCAAAAGCACTATATGAACTCCTCTTCCAGGCTACCCATGCCAGTCTAATTCATCTAATCTGTATGTAGATTAAAATCACACCTGATTATTGCCATACATTTGTCAGGTTCCTCTTCATCACACCATTGATGGTTGTACCTTCAACCACCGAGGTCTCTCGCTCTTGGGCATAATTTGTCTTATCTCTAGGATAGACCTTTCATCTCTCCTACTTTCTGGAAGCCCTCCACTTAATATTGCAACCTTTTGGCTTTGTCTCAATTTTGTTTTTGATTGTGCTTCTTTAAGATGCCATAGGCTTTTTTTCTACATTAAAAGTTCTAGATATGTACAAATCCCGACCTTACTGCAGCTGAGAAAAGTAGGGACCAGCAGTAATGTCAAAAATGAATAAATACATAAGATAACAGAATATGCTGTCGGACAGCAATGCATTGAAGGATTTAAATTTGGAGCCGGTTATGACCACTTTATCAGTACCATGTGAACACAGAGTTTGTTAGCTTTGCATGAAATATGTGAAACTCAATAGGAATAAATGGGAATAATTTATAGTTGCTCAAGGGTTCCATGTGAGCACTTAACTTGTTCTGAATTGCAACCAGTGGGTAAATTATTATGGGGGAACTAATATGTTAAAGGATGAAGATGTTAATGGAATTTTGAATGAATTGTAGACATGTGGAAGAAAAATTGTGCATTAGTAGACCATTGAAGGCCATTGTCATGAAGTAACTGTTGAATGTTGACTTTTAATCATCATTATTTCCCATCAGTGGGTGTTAATCAGTTTGAATTTTATTATTGATGAACAAAATGTTATTTAATTGGTCCAGTCATTCCATTAACACAATAGATTTTTAATCAATTTGTCACTCCATGACGAAAATGAGTACTCCATTAATTCAACATCCTGAAAATGCCTTTCATGAAGCCATCCAACCCATGCACACTTAGTCCACTCACAACTATGAGCATCTTCAAAATTATTACATCATTCAGGTTTTGTTTGTCATGGTTTTGAAATAGCTATTCGCTAGTCAGTGCTACTGAGTAGTTAATTTTTTAAAAACCTGCATCATCAGCAAGTAAACAAATATCATTTTAAATTAAAATAAAATGTTTTTTTGTTCATATGCCTGAATCTTTGGCACTTTTTTAAAATATAATTTTTATTGGAATTTTTTACAGAAAAAATAAAACATAACGACAAACAATGAAATGCAACAAAATAACCCATAATAACTGTAACACCCCCAGACCGTATCGACGCATGTATCCCATCCCCCACCCCCCCAACCCCCCAACCCCAATGAACAACAAAAGAACTTAAAAATAAATTTAAATTAAATAAACAAACATAGTCATCGTCCGCCCCCCCCCCATACCTTTTCCCTCCCCCTTCCCCCTCCTCCCCCCCGGGTTGCTGCTGCTACTGTCCCCGTACCCTATCGTTGAGCCAGAAAGTCGAGAAAAGGTTGCCACCGCCTAAAGAACCCTTGTACCGACCCCCTCAGGGCGAATTTGACCTTCTCAAGCTTAATGAAACCCGCCATGTCATTGATCCAGGTCTCCACGCCTGGGGGCCTCGCATCCTTCCATTGTAGCAAGATCCTTCGCCGGGCTACTAGGGACGCAAAGCCAGCACATCGGCCTCTTTCGCCTCCTGCACTCCCGGCTCCACCCCAACCCCAAAAACCGCGAGTCCCCATCCTGGCTTGACCCTGGATCCCACCACCCTCGACACTGTCCTCGCCACCCCCTTCCAGAACTCCTCCAGTGCCGGGCATGCCCAGAACATATGGGCATGGTTCGCTGGACTCCCCGAGCACCTGACACACCTGTCTTCACCCCCAAAGAACCTACTCATCCTCGTCCCAGTCATGTGGGCCCTATGCAGCACCTTGAATTGGATGAGGCTAAGCCGCGCACACGAGGAGGAAGAATTAACCCTCTCCAGGGCATCAGCCCATGTTCCGTCTTCGATCTGTTCCCCCAGTTCCCCCTCCCACTTAGCTTTCAGCTCCTCTACTGACGCCTCCTCCGCCTCCTGCATAACCTTGTAGATATCAGATATCTTCCCCTCTCCGACCCAGACCCCCAAAAGCACCCTGTCACTCACCCCCCTCGCGGGAAGCGAAGGGAATCCCTCCACCTGCCGCCTAGCAAATGCCTTTACCTGCAGATACCTGAACATGTTCCCCGAGGGTAGCCCAAATTTCTCCTCCAACTCCCCCAGGCTCGCAAACCTCCCATCAATAAACAGGTCCCTCAGCTGTCTGATGCCCGCTCTGTGCCAACCCTGAAATCCCCCATCAATGTTCCCCGGGACGAACCTATGGTTCCCCCTTAACGGAGCCTCCATTGAGCCCCCCACTTCTCCCCTATGTCGCCTCCACTGCCCCCAAATCTTGAGGGTAGCCGCCACCACCGGACTCGTGGTATACCTCGTAGGAGGGAGCGGCCACGGCGCCGTTACCAGGGCCCCCAGGCTTGTATCTCCACAGGACGCCCTCTCCATCCGTTTCCATGCTGCCCCCTCCCCCTCCATTACCCACTTGCGCACCATCGATACATTGGCCGCCCAATAATACCCCGAGAGATTGGGTAACGCCAGCCCCCCCCCATCTCTACCCCGCTCCAAGAAGACCCTCTTCACCCTCGGGGTCCCATGCGCCCAAACAAAGCTCATGATGCTGCTAGTCACCCTTCTAAAAAAAGGCCCTAGGGATAAAGATGGGCAAACACTGAAAAAGGAACAAGAACCTCGGGAGAACTGTCATTTTGACGGACTGCACTCTACCCGCCAACGATAGCGGCACCATGTCCCACCTTTTAAATTCCTCCTCCATCTGTTCCGCCAGCCTGGTAAAATTAAGCTTATGGAGAGTCCCCCAACTCCTGGCCACCTGTACCCCCAGGTATCTGAAACTCTTCACTGCCCTCTTAAATGGGAGTCTCCCAATTCCCTCCTCCTGATCACCCGGGTGTACTACAAATACCTCACTCTTGTCTAAATTTAACTTATAGCCCGAGAAGCCCCCAAATTCCGCTAACAGCTCCACCACCCCCGGCATTCCCCCTTCTGGATCCGCCACATACAACAGCAGGTCGTCCGCATACAGCGATACACGATGTTCCTCCTCACCCCGCACCAGACCCCTCCATCTCCCTGACTCCCTCAACGCCATAGCCAAAGGTTCAATCGCCAGTGCAAAGAGCAAGGGGGACAGGGGGCACCCCTGCCTGGTCCCACGGTAGAGCCTAAAGTACTCCGATCTCCTTCCATTGGTAACTACACTTGCCATCGGAGCCGCGTAGAGCAGCCTCACCCATTTGATGAATCCCTCCCCGAATCCGAACCGCTCCAGCACCTCCACAGGTACCCCCACTCAACTCTATCAAACGCTTTCTCCGCATCCAGCGCCACCACTATCTCCGCCTCCCCCTCCACTGCCGGCATCATAATAACATTTAGCAGTCTCCGCACATTCGTGTTGAGCTGCCGTCCCTTGACAAATCCTGTCTGATCCTCGTGTATCACCCGGCACACAGTCTTCTATCCAGGTGGCCAGGATCTTCGCCAGCAACTTAGCGTCAACATTGAGGAGCGAGATAGGCCTGTATGATCCACACTGCAAGGGGTCCTTATCCCGCTTCAGGATCAGAGAGATCAGTGCCCGCGACATCGTCGGGGGCAAAGCCCCCCCCTCCCATGCCTCATTGAAGGCTCGCACCAACAGGGGGCCCACCAGATCCGCATACTTTTTATAAAATTCCACCGGGAACCCGTCCGGCCCCGGCGCCTTACCTGACTGCATTTGTCCAATCCCCCTGACTAGCTCCTCCAACTCTGTCGGCGCCCCCAGCCCCTCTACCAGCTCCTCTTGAACCCTTGGGAACCATAGCCTGTTCATGAAGCTCTCCATTCCCCCTCTCCCAATCGGAGGTTCTGACCGGTACAGTTCCTCGTAGAAGTCCCTAAAGACCCCATTTACTTCTGTCCCCTTCTGCACTACATTCCCACCCCTATCCGTCACTCCACCAATTTCCCTAGCCGCATCTCGCCTGCGGAGCTGATGCGCCAACATCCTGCTCGCCTTCTCCCCATACTCATATACCATGCCCTGCGACCTCCTCCACTGTGTCTCCGCCTTTCTGGTGGTCAACAAGTCAAATTTGGCCTGCAAACTGTGCCGTTCCCCCAGCAACCCCTCCTCCAGTGCCTCCGCGTATCTCCTGTCCACATCCAGGAGCTCCCCCACCACTCTCTCCCTCTCCTTCCTCTCCCTCCTTTCCCTATGGGCCCGGATGGAGATCAGCTCCCCCCGGATCACTGCTTTCAGAGCCTCCCAGACCATCCCCACCCGGACCTCCCCCGTGTCGTTGGCATCAAGATACCCCTCAATACTTCCCCGGACCCTCCTACACACCACCTCATCAGCCAGCAGCCCCACATCCAGGCGCCAGAGCGGGCGCTGGTCCCGCGCCTCCCCCATCTCCAGATCAACCCAGTGCGGAGCATGGTCTGAAATCGCTATGGCCGAATACTCTGGGGATCAATCCCCTGCTCAGGATGAAAACATCTATTCGGGAATAGACCCTATGGACATGGGAGAAAAAGGAATACTCCCGCGCTCTCGGCCTCCCAAACCTCCAAGGATCCACCCCTCCCATCTGGTCCATAAACCCCCTCAGCACTTTGGCCGCCGCCGGTCTCCTACCCGTCCTTGAACTGGACCGGTCCAGTGGGGGATCCAGCACTGTGTTAAAGTCTCCCCCCATGATCAGGCCCCCCTGCTTCCAGGTCCGGAATGCGGCCCAACAAGCGCCTCATGAAGCCGGCATCATCCCAATTCGGGGCATATACATTAACCAGCACCACCAGTCTCTCCCTGCAGCCTACCCTTCACCATAATATATCTGCCCTCCTTATCCGACACCACCTCAGCCGCCTCGAACGCCACCCTCTTCCCCACCAGAATCGCCACCCCCCGGTTTCTTCGCGTCCAATCCGGAGTGAAAAACCTGCCCCACCCCCCACGCAGCTCCTCAAAATCCAGTTTCACCCCAACCCCCAGCCCCGTACAGAAGAGAACATATAAAGCACATACCCCCCAACGTTCCCCACATACCCCACATCCATACCCAACAGACAAACCCACCCGGAAACAGAGCAAAAAGAAAACCAGCATAAAAAAAAACACGTGTCAAAATTGAAGAACAGCAACAGTGAAAACAGCAACGGCCATAGTGTGTCCCCAGACCCTAGTTCGAGTCCAGCTTCTCCGCCTGTACAAAGGCCCACACCTCCTCCGGGGACTCAAAGTAGTGGTGCCGGTCCTTATATGTCACCCACAGACGCGCAGGCTGCAGCATTCCAAATCTGACCTGCTTGGCATGCAGCACCGCCTTCGTCCGGTTAAACCCGGCCCGCCGCTTTGCCACCTCCGCACTCCAGTCCTGGTAGATTCGCACTACCGAATTCTCGCACTTGCTGCTCCTCTCTTTCTTGGCCCAGCGCAGCACACACTCCCGGTCACTAAATCGATGGAACCGCACCAGCACCGCCCGCGGGGGTTCATTTGCCTTAGGCCTCCTGGCCAGCACTCTGTGAGCTCCCTCAAGCTCCAGGGGCAAATGGAAGGACCCCGCTCCCATCAACGAGCTCAACATTATGGTCATGTACCACGGGAGATCCGACCCCTCCAGCCCCTCCGCCAGGCCCAGGATCCTCAAATTCTTTCGCCTCGTGCGAACGTCCAGCTCCTCCAAGCGGTCTTGCCACTTTTTGTGAAGTGCCTCGTGCAACTCCACTTTCCCCACGAGGACTACGGCCTCCTCCTCCCGCTCAGCGGCCTGCTGCTGCAACTCCCAGATAGACACCTCCTGGGCCGCCTGAGCCCCAAGCAGCTTGTTGAATCTTTGGCACTTTGAGAATGGAATTTACAAATGTTTCCGAGGTATTTTTTTAACTTTTGTTTTGCTGTAATTTTAAATGTCAACTTCAAAGCTAATGTCTACTGTTCTGGCAGATTACTAAAATGCGGAATCGCCAGCTTTCACTTTCCGATAGTAATGGATTGCACCACTTCAGCAGAGCAGAAAATTAGTCAAAAACATAGATAAAAAGGTCATGGCCCTGGGATGATGTCTGGAACAGGCTTAAAAAGGTCCTCAACAATTATTTCCAAATCTACAGTTGATTTAGAGATCAGCTCTCTGCTAGTTGTTTCATAAAACTTCAGCTAATTTAAGAGTCAGGTATGCTTCATGTAAACACATGGGAGAAATAAATCAGAATTATCAAATGATTTGTAGGAACAGGATGCCTTCTGATTCACTCTTAACACATGACTTCCACCCTTACAGGATTTCCAAAGGACATCTTAGTTATAACAATTAAATAAGCATTCAACCAACTTATCTGATATCAATGGGCTATTAATGTGAATTTTAGATGGAATTTCCTTATTATCCATTGTTTTGACTACATACAAACCCACCAGACATGGAAAAGATCTGCTAGTCTCTCAAACCTGTTCAACATAGTCATGGTTCAACCTAAAACAAAGACCTCCACTATTGCTTCCTCCCTTCATTTCCACTAACTGCCCACATCATCTCCTGGGACAGGCAACAAAATGCTCCAGGCTAATTTCAAGAGAAGGAGATCTGGAAAAGTTTTCTGACCTTTTGAAGGTGATCAGCTGAATTATAGGAAATCACAGTAATCAGCAGACATGTCTTTCAATATTCCACCTACATTTTGTACACTCTGTTGTCAGCGTTTTAAAGACTGATGTTCTAATATGAAAGAACCTCTTCTAGACATCTAACCTACAATAGCAACTCACATTTATGGAGCACCTTTCAATGTAAAATATCCCAAGGCACTTTACAAAAACAATTATTCAACAAAATTTGAAACTGAACCAAAAATGGAGATGTTAGAAATAAAATCAGAAAATGCTGGAAATGCTTAACAGACCAAGCAGTGGTCTGTGGAAAGAAACAGGAACAGATCTAATATTTCATGTCGATGATCCTTCATCAGAACCTCTTTGTTACCTCATGAAAAAACTCAATTAAATTAGTCATGCGATTTGCCCGTAACACGTTCATGCTGACTCTTTTAGTCCATGCTTGTCCAGCTGACTGCTAATTTTCTCCCAAATTATTGGCTCAGATTTTGCTGTGCAGAGCAAACAAACCGCTTTTGCCATTCAACTCGTATGTTGCCCAGACTTTTAGGCTTGTTAACGATGACTTCCAGTCATCTGGTAGCTGTACGAGGGTGACACCCTCTGCAGGGGATCTATAGCAGCATGAATCAGATCCCATTGAATCCTCAGAGACGTGCACACTGCAAAACAGGAAATATCAAAATCCTGGGATTTACCAGAAGCGTAATTGGATCAACCGTGTAAATACTGTGGTTACAAGAGCAGGTCAGAGTTTGGGAATTCTACAGCAATTAACTTAGATCCTGACTTTCCAAAGCCTGCCCACCATCTACAAAGCACAAGTCAGGAGTGTAATGCAGTGCTGCCCACTTGCCTGGATGAGTCTGACTCCAACAATATTCCAGAAGCTAAACATCATTCTGGACAAAGCAACCCTCTTGATCAGCACCCCTATATACCATTGTAAATTATCAGACACTTCAACCAGTTTATTAGCAAAACTTTTTACCTTGGTACCTTTACTTATGAGACAAACAAAGGCCAAAACAGGTTCATGGTTCAACTCAATTTTATTCACAATTCCCCCATTCACACAGAATATGACTCAGGTTTAATACTGAGCTCTAGGTGTTACTCATACTTAATGAAGGAGGCTAGCCAGGCTATGATCACTTGATTTGGATATTGTCTCTGAGCTTGAAACCCAGGGTCTCTTCTTGTGATGGTTGTGCTGGGCACTCCTAGGTTATCACTAATTATCTGTTCTGATGTTCATTTTTTGTACCGATTCTTCTACCACTGAATCAAGGTATACGGCCAAACCTGGCCTGAGGTCTATTGTCCCATCCAGACTTATACTTGTTAATGGGAATAAACCGGATATTCCTGTTCAGTCTGGGTGATTCAATTGTTGTAGGGAAAATCCCTTGTGCCAGTGCATTCAAGAGGTCGAGTCTCAAGGCAAGGTTCGAAGCGTTTTTACTGTATTGTACAAGTTCTGAAGTCCTTCAGGGAGACCCACGCAGCCAGCTCCTAACAATGGCTTGACCACGGTGATCTCTCCGATATGCAGACGAGGTTCAATATTTATAGAGAGTACAAGCATTTGCAAGGTTTTGGCGGGCTTTTGCCGTTTTACATTTGAATAGTACAGATAAATAGAACAGATACATGATTTCCCGGGCTTCCTGACTCTGACGTCAATGTCTCGTTATCTGCTTGGTTTTAATAGGTGTTCCCTTGACTTACAATGGGGTCCCATTATCTCTATGCTGTACCTTGATTAGGTGTTGAGTGTGGTTCCTGGGTTTAGCTGGGAATCTATTGTGTCAGCCTCCTGTTTTATAGGATTTGTGTCTGTGTGTAAAACTAATATAATCAATATATTTAATCCTTGGGTTTCTTTTGCCTGCCTGGGTCATTTTGGTTTTACAACATTTCATTTTATAACATTTCATTTTATAAGTCTTAGTTTTAATCAAAATATATATATATATATTTGCCCCACTGTCAGGGTCTTGAATCGCAGATATCCCGATCTTCTGGCCATGGTGCCGTTTTAAGATGCAGCTTCGTGCTGTTGCTAGGCAGATTATAGATTCTCCATTTTGTTCGAAAAAGGTTTCTCAGCTGTGCAAAAATGGGATTCAAACGAATGCCCATCCATTTACATCATAAATGGTGCCAATCAGTCCAATAAATGAAGAATGCTTTGATGATTTAAATATTAATACGAATCCAAGATAGCCTTAAAAAATGTCCTACTTCAGTCCCTCCTCTCGTCCAGGGGGTCCCATTCATGGCTGACCCCCCATGGATGACCTTCAGAGGTAAAGGGACCTGTATAGATGTCGTCCTTGCTGTTGTTCCTCTTCCCCCATGTTGTGGTACAGTTCTTGCATCTGGATGCTGGCAGTGGGTAGCGTTCTCGATACAATATTTGCACATATGACTTTAATACAAGTTAGACCCAGGCAGAGTGTGAACAGGATGGCTATTACTAAAATTACTCCTTTCATGATGTATGCTCCCCAAACTGTGTTAAACAACCACCCTAACCACCCATCAGTCCCTGTGAGTCCCTGCTTAAAACTATCCAATTGTTTTTGTATCCTGGACATGGCTGCTGTTATGTTTAGTGTCTCGTCGTGTACATATGTGATGCATTTTTCTTTGATGATGGTGCATACCTCTCCTTGTCTGGCTAACTGATAGTCTACCGCATATCTTGTTTGTTGTGTGTATAGTCTGAGTTCCGCGAGTTCTTGGTCAATTGCCCCTAGTGCTTGTAGGGTGCTGTTTCCTAGGATGGTCAGGCCGCATATAAAGAAATTCCTATTCTTGGCGCTGACCACCCCTGCTGCACCCCCTAGGGATAGTGTCCCCAGGAATCCATATCCCAATGAGGATCCCAATGTGACAGGGGTCTGCCAGTCGGCGCAGAATTCTGCACTGATGGCCCTGGTCACTATGCGTTTTTGGACATGCCCTTCGCTTGGGCATGGAACCGTGAGGGGTTTGATTGTCCGCACGGCAAAGAACCTTGGAGGCCTGTCTGTGGCCGTCATATATACATTTTTAAACAAAAACACATAACCCCCTTTAACCCGATAACATGCATTACCCCTGGGTCGTCTGACCCCATGGTTCCATGTTGTGGAACCTTTCTTCCCCCGGGACTGTCCACTCGATTGTACCTCTTGGTAAGAATCAAATGGGTCCACGAGGCTGAGCTTACGTGGGTGCCGTTGCACTTGCCACACATGAGCTGCCTACCCGCGGTGACTGCAATGCATTTCTGTTGTTTGCAGTCACAAGGGAAGTGTCCTTCCAGGACCCGGCACTCCTGGAGGGCACAATGGGCCTCAGCGCACGAGTCATCTTTAGGGACAAAGGCATGCACGCACCCCCATCCCTTTCCCTTGAAACATTGTGGGTAGTCCCCATGTGTCTCTACCCGTTGGGGTCCCTTCCCCCCTGAAATTCCCGGCTCAGTGAGCTCTACACATCTCCCTTGTATCCCTTGTTTGAAATGCCCAAAATGTTCCTTGCAGGGCGCCCCCGATGTGTCAATCGTAAACAGGTCTTGTGGAAGCCACCCTGGTGTTGCGATAAATAGAGAGTTTACCGATCGCGTTGAAGGGTAACAAGTGGTCCTATTCCCATGGATCTGCTGGTGTGTCCTCAGGAATAGGTTTTCTTCCACAATTGGTGGTTCTGCTCCCCTAACCCTCATGTGTTGGAGCGTATTTACAATGGTCATGGCTATCATTAAATGTATCTCTACTCCCATCTTGGTTTTTTTCTTTTTACAATAGTTAAGATATATACAGAAAATAAACAAACAGGTGATTAAATTAAAGGTTATTGGTTTTGATGTCTTGATCGTAGGTCTGGTCCTGGTCCCCATGAGATTTGAACAATGAAAACAGTATCTTTAGTTTACTTGTCTTTATACAGCTTCAATTGGGTCCAGTGTTTCCAGATCCCCTGTCCCCTTATATCTATGGAGGCACAGGTGTCTCCGCTAATAATGACCTCGTAAGGTCCGTGCCATCTCGGGGCAAATCCTGGTTTTGCAGGAAGCATTTTTGTTAAGACCCGGCTCCCGGCTTTTGAGACCTCTGGTAATGTTTCTGAGTCCTCCTGTGTGTCAACCTGTGCCTGATTTGAAATTACGAACCGGCGCATCCCCTTTAATTGGGTGCTGAGGTCTCGGATGTACCAGCGGATCCGATCTTTTATTGGACCCACGTCTGTCCCACCTGTGATAATGTTTTCGGGTAAGTGCATTGCTCGCCCGGTCATCAACTCGTATGGAGTCAAGCCGGTAGTTCGATTTGTGGTCGCTTTAAGCCTCATCAGAACCGCAGGTAGGACTTCTGTCCAATTTCAACCTGAGGATTGCATTGCTTTTGCTACAGTTACTTTTAAAGTCTGATTCATCCTTTCCACCATTCCAGAACTTTGTGCGTGGTAGGGGATGTGAAATTTCTGTTTTATTCCCAATAATTGGCAAATATCTTCATAATTTTTCCTGTAAAATGTGTTCCCTGGTCCGAATCAACCTGAGTTGGCATCCCCCATCAGGGAATAATTTCGGTTGCCAAGATCCTGGCTACCGTTGGAGCTGTACAATTGGTTGTGGGGAATGCTTCCACCCACCTGGTGAATTGGTCAACTATTACTAGGCAGTATGTTTTTCCGTGAGAGGGAGGCAATGGTCCTATAAAGTCCATTTGTATCTGTTCCCAGGGTCCCTTTGGTCTAGGTTGATATCCCATCTTTACTTTTATGGGTTTCCCTGGGTTGTGCTGTGCACATATAGTGCATCTGCGGCAGTATGTAGCCACATCTCGTCCTAGTCCTCTCCACCACCACTCTCTCCCCAGGCTATGTATCATTGCATCCCTGCCTGTGTGGGAGAGTCCGTGATGTAGTTCTAATAATGTGGTCTGGATGCATCCTGGTGCCAATACCCGGTTATCTTTTCTCCAAACCCCATCTGTCCCTTTAACTGCGCCCAACTCCTCCCATCTATCTCATTCTTGTTGGGGAATGTCCCTGTTGTAATTTCTGTATGTCAATTTCCTCCTGTTCTACCACTATCGCTGCAAGGGGCAGGCTTTTAATATTGCTATTCTCCAATGCTTGTTGTGCCGCTGTGTCTGCGGCTTGGTTTCCTTTGAAATGAATCCACCCCGGGGTGTCCTTCCCTGGTTCCCGCTGGTGGGCTTTTATTTTGATTACTGCAGCCTCTTTAGGCTGTTCACTAGCTGCTAGCAGAGCCCTTATTCGCTGCTGATGTTTAATGGGGGTACCTCCTGTGGTAATGAACCCCCTTCTCCCCCATGCTGACGTGTAGTCATGGACCACCCCGAACGCTGTCCGTGTATACGTTTACGGTTTTCCCTGCTGCTAACCTCAAGGCTTGGGTGAGGGCAACTAATTCTGCTACCTGAGTGGACTGACCCCCGTCGATCCGTCCCGATTCTAGGGTTTTCAGGTTCTGGTCTACTACTGCCCACCCTGTCCTTGGTGCTCCGGATACATATTTGCGGGACCCATCCACATAGAGGGTCTCATCTGCTGTTGGAAGGGGTTCATCCTAATCTTCCCTCCCTCGCTATCGTTGTCAATTTCTCCGCAGCTGTGCGCTTCCCCAATATTTAAAATCCCTGCCGCGGGGTTTGCTCCCGTGTCCCTAATGATGGTGACTGACTTGTTAGGTGGTAGGAGTGTGGCCTCCCACCTTGCCCTTCTAATATTTGAGACTGTTTTAAGTTTGCCCGTGTTTAGCATTTCTACCAGTGTGTGTCTTGTGTGTAACACGATCTCTCCTGTCATGACAATGGGCTCGCTTACCCTCACAGCCCATGCTGCACAATCTAGGGCGGCTATGCACCTGGGCATCCCGGTGACTACTGGTCCCTCAGCCGTTGAAAAATACCCTGTGGGTCTCTTCCTATCCCCATGTGTCTGTGCCACTACGGCAGAATAGAAGCCGTCCTGGTTATCACAAAATATGTGGAACTCCTTGCTTCCATCTGGCAGTCGTAGCCCTGGGGCTGAAACTAACCTAGCTTTCAATTCTGTATATGCTGTCTCTTGCTCCTGTCCCCACTCTATACGTTCTAAGGCTGGCTTCCCTCCCTTCACTAGTCTCTGGATTGGTTCCGCGATCTTTGCGAAGTCAGGGATAAAACTCCTACTATAATTGAATAATCCTAAAACTGTAAGACCCCTCTTACTGTAACTGGTCGCGGCATCTCTTCAATTGTGATTTTGCGATCTACGGGCATTTCTTTAATTCCCTGGGAAATTAGGTGCCCTAAGTATAGGACCTGAGGTTTTGCAACTTGTGCCTTATGTGGGCTGACTCTCAGCCCGGCATCCGCCAATCCTTTTAATACAGAATACAGGGCTGCTTTGTGCCCTTCTTCTGTTTTGGACGCTATTAACACATCGTCCACATACTGGAGGACCGTATTGTCCTCATGCAATTTCACCCTACTCAGGATATTGCTCATTGTTCTGTGAAATATGGCGGGGCTGTTGTGAAACCCCTGTGGGAGGCGAGTCCATGTATACTGTTTTTCTCCCACAGTGAAAGCGAATTTATCTTGGGATTCTGTGTCCAGTGGAAGGGACCAGAACCCATTTGCTATGTCCAATACCGTGAAAATTTTGTGGTCTTGTGCCAATCCGTTTACAATAGTCGAGGGGTTTGCCACAATGGGGTGCAATTTAGGTGTCACTTTGTTCAAACCTGTGTAATCGATGGTGAGTCGGTAGCTCCCATCAGGTTTTATAACTGGCCATGTGGGGGAATTAGTGGTGCTGGTGGTTTCTCTGAGGATTCCCTTTTCTATCAGTCCCTTAACTATCCCTACCACTGCCTCTTGCGCTTCTTGCTTGATAGGGTATTGTCGGTGGGGCTTGTGTTCCGGTCCTGGGACTTTTATTGTCTCTGTGTCAGTTAGTCCGGTGTCTAATTTCGTCCTGGCCCAGGCTTTAGGAATGGAAGCACAGATGGCTCCGAACCCTTTTCTCTCCTCATCCCAATCTCGGACCACAATGGTGGCTACCCCGATTGTCCCCAGGTGGCTTGCTAATGTCCCTATTTCGGTCTTCCTACCGTCCGGTTGTGGCCAAATTAGTTTCCCTCTCCCACAGTCTATCAGCACCTGGTATTCCTTCATTAGGTCGTTTCCCATGATTGTGCCCTCATTATTCTGACACACGTAAAATTGCATTAACTTGTGGTTAATTTCTACTAATGTGGTCTCGCTAAGATAGGCGGGCATTCTCTCTCCCACTACTCCGGTTATGTATATCCTTTTGTTGGTTAGTGGCAAGGGTAGCTTTGTTATTGATATTGCTGCTCCTGTATCTACTAACATGTGGCATTCCCCCCCCCCCCCCCCCAAGGCTTCAACATATATTCTATCCTCCTCTTTCCTGCTGTGAACGGGAGCTACGGGTTGGGAGATTTCGACCTGTGTTGGTCGATACGTGGTGTGGACGGACACCAGCTTCTGTCGGGATTCACTGTCTTCTGTGGGCGTGGCTACACTAATCCTCTCCTGTCTCCCAACTCCCTGGTTTTGGGTCCCTTGTAGTGACCCCTGTGAATTCCGGGGATGTGATGCCCCGGGGTTGGTCTGTAGTGGTCTTGGGGTCTCCCATGTTTCCCCCAACACGTTGCCTCGGTATGCCCTGCTCTGTGGCAGTGGTCACAGTGGAGTCCGCCATTCTCGGGTTTCTCCCTGAATGGCGCTCCCCTGCAGAATCTAGCCATATGCCCTGGCTGGCCACATGTGTAGCAGCTGAACCCGGTTCTCCCCTCACCTCCGTCAGGGGGGGTCCCGGTCCTCTCTGGCCTGGGCTTTGTCTGGGCACCCTTCTTTTTTGTCCTGCTAGCCCACTCGACTAGCTCGTCATAGTCCTGGGATGCTATCACCCCCATCCTAAGGACTTCCTGGTGTGCCTCCGATAGCCCGTCCTTAAATGCTTGGATAAAAGCCCTGTCTATCCTATCCACATTGTCCTGTCCTGAACACTCCCTATATACTTGGAATAATCTTTCTCCAAACTCCGATGCACTTTCCCCCTCGTCCTTGTCTGGTATTCGTGATCCTGCTCCAATTAGTGGGGGAGTTCCCTAAGACCCGTTGGACTTCTGTCTTGAATGCTGTGAAGGGTGCCTGCTGGGCGTCTATCTCAGCCGTTGCAGGAACGGCATGTGTCCACCTTCCTCCATTATAGTCCTGTGCTGCTTGGGCTGCTGGTCCTCCTGCCACTAGCCTCCATTTATCCGTTGGGCAGGCTGCCCTGACCAGCTGGTGTATGTCCCTCAAATGTAATTGGTGCCCTACCCAGAGTGTATCTAGTTTGCCCCAAAATTCCGAGTTTGCGCTTCTGGGTTTTAACTTCCCCAGTGAGGCCATAATCTGCTGTCTTTCCCCTGGGGTAAAAGGCTTATTGGTCGCTTTCGGTTGTGCTGCCGTCCCTCCTCTGGTGACTGGCACTAGATTATAATTTTTTATGTCTCCCTGTGCTTCGCTCTGCACTGATCCTCTGATCTCTGCTCTATCTCCGCAATATAGTTTCTGTGTTCTAACTCTCTCACTCTCTCCTGCAATACCTTAATATGTCCTGTTTTTTTGTGTCTCTCCTCCATAGAGGCATTTACCTTCTCAATTAGTCCAGCTAACTGGGTCACCAGTATTACTCCCATTACCTTTGTTTTATCCCGTTTTACTCTATCTACCCATTTTCTTTGATCTTCCAAAGTTTGTGATGCATTCCACCCGTTCCGTTTCATCTTTTCAACAATCGCTTCTCTGGCTAACAAATACTTAAAAATGAGAGCTACTGCAGTTTCTCCCTTATCAACGTGGTCTGCCATTTTGCTGTCTAGCAGTCCTGCAACCCCGGTATGCTGGTTCTAACAGTAAAAGTGCTCCAACTTTCTCTCCCTTATCTCCTTTTCACTGATACTGCTCCAGCACCGTCTGTATTGCTGTAGGGTCTCGTAGTGGGGCCCCAGTGAGCCTCTTGCCCCTCTGCTCCCCCAACTATTCCTGACACCTCACGCTTGGTCTATTTTATATTGTCTTATTGGGATGTGTGCTGGTCTTTAGTGGGTTTGTCGGCCCCTGTTCCCAGCCCCTTTAAGTACAATGCCTCCCGCTTGGCCACCACCCCCACTAGCAAGGCTGATCCATCACCCCAAAGAGGGAGTCTCAGCTCCCTGGTACCCTGCTATGGGCTGTGGTGTTCCCTACAGACGAACAAGGTTATCAAACTCCGCCCGGGCCCCGAATGGACTCTCCGTCGTCGTGTCTCTTGGTTAGGATGGATCGGGTCCCCTTTTTCTCAACACTTGCACATGTGTATTTGTTATCAAAGCCCCTGTTAAAATTAGTAACTGTGTCGACTCTGCGTTGTTCGCCTCTACAGAGTCGGTGTTGCTACCCGATTATACACTGTCCGTGCCTTGCTCCCTGAGTGCCTGTATCTCTCAGTGCCCGTTTCAACACCTAACCCTAGCGTGGGAGATTCCTCCTCTTAACGTCAGATTTAAGGTAGGGCACCTCGAGTCAAACACTCCCTTGTCCTATAGCTTTGGCACCGACAGCGGTTTCATTTACAGTCCTGGGTTAGTCACACCAATTAGTTCTGCATGCGGTTCTTATCCTTATATTTCCCGTTATCAAATACCTTAAAAACTGTTATCTTTACCTCTGGTTCTCTATTTCTCCTATTAAAAGTTTCACTTAAGGCTTTACTTACCTTTTTCCACGCGGTCGTCTTTGACCTACATCTCTTTAGCGCAAGGTATCTCTGTCCGGCATCCTCTTTTACTCAAAAAAATTCTCTGTACTATTTAAAAAAAAAACTTAGGCAAGATTATACAATTCTCCAGGACAATATTTAAAACAGACAAACCCTAATCCTTTAAAGGTACCTCACTTTGAACGGAGACTTGTACCTGTTCTTGGCTGCACTGGATTTTTATCAGATTTGTTTAAATTTGATCCCGGCTTCCAGACCGTGGCCACCAGTCAAGAAGTCAGATATCAAACCCTACTGCCGCAGCTCCATTTGTTGTAGGGAAAAATCCCTTGTGCCAGTGCATTCAAGAGGTCGAGTCTCAAGGCAAGGTTCAAAGCGTTTTTACTGTATTGTACAAGTTCTGAAGTCCTTCAGGGAGACCCACGCAGCCAGCTCCTAACAATGGCTTGACCACAGTGATCTCTCCGATATGCAGATGAGGTTCAATATTTATAGAGAGTACAAGCATTTGCAAGGTTTTGGCGGGCTTTTGCCGTTTTACATTTGTTGCTCGTTTTACTGGAGTGTATTAACACGCCTCCGTTTAAAGGCCGTGTGCTTAACACTACTATGGCTCTGTGTATGTAATTATGCTCAGGAGTCGCCAGGTGCCGTATTTAGACACCTCCCAAGTATATCAAGGTCAGGTTCAAAGTAATAAATCTGTACACCGATTAGTAAGTCCAAACGATTGATATTTATTATGACAAATATAATAAATACACATGCATACGCTAAAGAGACTAACTTACTTCTAATACTAAACAACTAAAATACTTATCTAGACAGGAACAGGCAAGGTCAGGGAGCAAGGCCTTTGTCCCGTTCTTGGCCTGCAACTCTCAGGTACTTGAAGTTGTCAGGATCTAGCAAGGTCTGGATCACGTAGCGATCGTTGTAGTGGCACTTACAGTTCGATGGCTCAACGGCAGGTGATGGAACTGGAGTCAGGATGCGATGTACCAGCAAAGCGGAGCCGGAGCAAAAGTAGCAGTCAGAGCCAGAGCCAAAGCAGACCGAACCATGTGCGGGGTCTACTTTTATAGTTCCTAGAAGTCCGTGCCCCTTCGGGGCGGGCCTTTTACCTGCCATGTATCGATTGGGCCTTAATCGATATTTTCTAAACCCCCCAATCTGAGGGTCGTCCCTCAATGGGTGGGCTGTCCCTATGGTTCTTCGTGTTGGATACAGTGGTGCCGTTCTGTCTGGGCGTCTACTCAAAAGTATCCATTCATACTTAAATGTTTCTATTGTGCGGGGTCTGGATCTGGATCACCTCATTACTATGTAGATCTTGTTGCCATTTACACCTTTGGCTGAAACTCTGCACCTGGCCACAAGCTGGTTTCTGTACGTGCAGAATGCTAATTAGTCTTCTGCAAACTGCTTGTCCTTGCTAAGACTGTTTTCCCCTGCAGCCTTAGCAGTTCTCCATTTTGTAGCCCAGTGTCCATCTTAGGTGGCTACACATTTGAATAGTACAGATAAATAGAACAGATACATGATTTCCCGGGCTTCCTGACTCTGACGTCAATGTCTCGTTATCTGCTTGGTTTTAATAGGTGTTCCCTTGACTTACAATGGGGTCCCATTATCTCTATGCTGTACCTTGATTAGGTGTTGAGTGTGGTTCCTGGGTTTAGCTGGGAATCTATTGTGTCAGCCTCCTGTTTTATAGGATTTGTGTCTGTGTGTAAAACTAATATAATCAATATATTTAATCCTTGGGTTTCTTTTGCCTGCCTGGGTCATTTTGGTTTTACAACATTTCATTTTATAAGTCTTAGTTTTAATCAAAATACATTTGCCCCACTGTCAGGGTCTTGAATCACAGATATCCTGATCTTCTGGTCATGGTGCCGTTTTAAGATGCAGCTTCGTGCTGTTGCTAGGCAGATTATAGATTCTCCATTTTGTTCGAAAAAGGTTTCTCAGCTGTGCAAAAATGGGATTCAAACGAATGCCCATCCATTTACATCATAAATGGTGCCAATCAGTCCAATAAATGAAGAATGCTTTGATGATGTAAATATTAATACGAATCCAATATAGCCTTAAAAAAATGTCCTACTTCACAATCAAGATCCATTGTCCTCTGAAGCATTGTTGGCTGACCAGCTATTAGCCCATTATGAAGTCTGATGGCCTCTTTGTTTGTCATTTGTCTTGCTACTAACTTGATCATCTGTGTCTGGAAGTTAGTTACACATTTATAGCATGGTCTTGTTGTTTTGTGTAAACGTGAGTGGATAATCACGAAGTACATACAGCGATAATGAGTTGTGTAGACTTGAATGCTCTTGCAGGCGGCCAGCATTGATTCCAGCCAGGGCCCCATTTGGCAGTTTCTGTCCCGGCCTATGTGTCTTGTCAGCCTGTTCCCAGTACTCCACCATCTTAAACATTCACTCTCTCCACCACAGAAGCACAGTGGCAGTACCACTATAAGGTGCACTGCAGCAACTCACCAAGGCTCTTCGACAGCAGCTTCCAAACCCATGACCGTTACCACATAGAAGCACAAAGGGGCAGGTGCATGGAAACACTAGTGCCTTGAGGTTCTCTCCAAGCCCCACGCCACCCTGACCTGGAAATATATCCTTATTTTTTTCACTGTCGCTGGATCAAAATTCTGGAACTTCCTCCCTAAGTGCACTGTGGGTGTACGTTCACCACATGAACTGCAACGGTTCAAGAGGATGGCTCACTACTACCTTAAGGACAATTAGGGATAGGCAGTAAATTCTGACCTAGCCAGCCAAGCCCACATCCTGTGAAAGAATAAGAAAAAATATAGATTAAATTTAACTCATTATTATACAGGAAGCAAAATAATTGTTGGGACATACATATGAGATTAAGGGAAAGATGCAAAAGCGAAAACTACATTTAAAAAAATATTTTTAAAGAAGTTGCCAAAATTAGTTAGGAAGTGAGACTCCACAACAATGTCTAACAACCTGGAATTTCCTGTGCAGGCCAAGCACCTTTAGGTTTCTGTGCATGTGTGGCTACACAAAACAATTAAAACAATAAAATAAATTTAGAGTGTCTAATTCATTTTTTCCAATCAAGGGGCAATTTAGCGTGGCCAATCCACCTACCCTGCACATCTTTGAGTTGTGGGGACGAAACCCACGCAAAAACAGGGAGAATGTGCAAACTCCAGAGCCGGGATTGAACCTCGGCGCCGTGAGACAGCAGTGCTAATCACTGCTCCACCGTGCTGCCTACACAAAACAATTTAAAGGTCCCGCACACTTAAATGACTAGTGTATGCAGGACAAAAATAAATTAGAGGGAGCGCTATTCCACACTTACTAAATTCATCCAACTAGCCTGCACATCTTTTTGGGTTGTGGGGCTGATACCCACGCAGACACGGTGAGAATGTGCAAACACAACACGGAGAGCGACCCGGGGCCCTGATCGAACCCGGGGCCCTGATCGAACCCGGGTCCTTGGCGCCGTAAGGCAGCAGTGCTGCCCTCACTGATCCAGGTTTTATAAAGAACTTCGTACAGGCAAGTTGGTGCATTAGAACAATATTACGTGTTTATATTGTATGTGGTGAAAACCTCTCCCTACGTTTTCAGAATTTGCCTTAAAGTGACCTACAGGCGAGCAGAAGCGAATGAAAATGCAATAGAACTTGGTCATTTGGCTTAATTGTCCAGCATTCATTATCTCATTGAAACTTACAGGATACTGAGAGGCCTAAATAGAGGCCTACATAGAGTGAACTACTCCACTATGAGGAGAAACTGGAACCCGAGGGTACAGCCTCAGACTGAAGGATGATCCTTTAAAACAGAGATGAAGAATTTCTTCAGCCAGATGGTGGTGAATCTGTGGAACTCATTGACGTAGAAGCCTGTGGAGGCCAAGCCACTGACTGTCTTTAAGGCAGAGATAGATAGGTTATTGATTAATAAGAGGATAAAAGGTAATGGGGCGAAGGCAGGAGAATGGGGTGAGAAACATATTAGCCATGATTGAATGGCTGAGCAGACTCGATGGACCGAATGGCCTAATTCTGCTCCCATGTCTTATGCTCTTATGGGATTATAAAGTGAATGGTCTAAGGACAGTGGACATATCTGCTGTAATCTGAGGTGTTGCTAGCAGTAACAGAGACACTTCTAATTAAAAATGTAATTTGTTTTGACAAAACATGCAAACGTTTATGGGGAACTAGGATGAATGTTAAGAAATTCTGCATTTAAACCTTAAAATGATATTACTGTATTTAGTTAGTAAGATAAAATGATTTCTGTGAATATAATAACGGAAAATCCTATGTTGCAATGCAGCATTCTGGTCAGTTTTGATAAAGGATGTGTGTTCTCTGTTTGGAAGTTTATAGTTGTAATTACTTGTTTTCAGGAGCAGCCGTTAGTTATCTTGATGATGTTCCATTTAAGATTGGTGATAAATTCAAGTGTCCTGCCAAAGTGGGATTTCCTGTTGGATTTTGTATATCAGATTACTCTACACTATTGAGAGAGATTGATGTGAGTATGAATAACTCATCTAAGTTTTTGTTTTGCTTACTTTTGACCTAAAATGATTGGTGTTTGTAATAGGATGTTTTTTTCACTTTTGAAACCAGTATCTACATCATGTGCTATGGGTTCAGGTTATTTCAGTTTACTGCTGCTGTTTGGGCAGTAGTCCAAATATTTTTTTTAAATTTAGAGTACCCAATTTTTTTTCCAATTAAGGGGCAATTTAGCGTGGCCAATCCACCTAGCCTGCACATCTTTTGTTTTGTGTTGTGGGGGTGTGACCCATGCAGACACAGGTAGAATGTGCAATCTACACACCGACAGTGATCCGGGGCTGGGATTGAACCCGGGTCCTTGATGCCTTGAGGCAGCAGTGTTAACCGCTACGTCACTGTGCCGTCCAGTATTGCGAAAGTTGACCATTCTTTGAATTTCCTTATCTGTCCAAAATAATTTAAATCTTGTTCCAATTGTAATGGTTTATTTTGAAGTAACATTCTGTATTTACTATTTCTGCACTGATGACAATCTTTAGAACTTGTTTCTGATACTGTTTTCTGAGGTTGAAAACCTCTGCTCTCTGTCTATTTTCTATTATCCTTTTCTTTGATACTAAAGGTTAGTTTGTTTCTTCTCACTGGTTTTATTGCTTTCCTTGTGGTTCAGTGTCAAAACTGGGCACAGCTCATAGCCTGTTTAGAGCAACATTGTGTTGAAACATGAATTCCTCTTTAATTGTGTTATATTATTTAGGCCAATATTTTTAAAACTTTTTTTCCTGGGACCCAGTTTTGCCAACCTTCGTGACCCATGGCGGCTGACCTTCGTGACACTTGCTACATTCGCTTACCTTTAATGTGAAAGGGGGGCCTGCTTGGTCTTCATGATCTCACTCTAAACAGGTCAATTGCAACAAATGCTTGTTTTACTCAGCACTGGATAGTCCTGGGAGATCCAGAATGCTTACAGTCTCATGAATTTTTGGCATGTTTTTAATGTCCTGCCACAGTCAGGTACAGCAGCTTAGTCTTTTGATTTAGAGTCAGCTGTCAGTTAATAACTGACTCGGGGGTCTCAACCTCAAAAGGAATTTCTCATCCACAACTTCTCTTTCAAAATCTGAAACTTCTCTCATTTGCCAATACTTCCCTGCATATGACACACACGAGCGTTGCAACTTTATTTGCATTGGCATAATTGACAAAACCATAGCTCAATAAATCATCTTTATACTGCTTTGTCCCAAGTTAAGCTTCTTCTTTGCAGGCTGTTAAACAGAGCCCTTAGAGCTCTGTACAGAGCTAACACTAACACTGCTCTGTTCTGCTGTGGATTCTCCTGAGTAGCGCTCTCCAACAGATTCAGATGTGAGATCCTGGACAGTAGATACTCTGCTTATTTGTGTCTCTGGCCGTCTTTTCCTTGTAGCAAATGATCCATCTTGACCGTCTTCATGGTGCTTCTCCCATGATTGGGACCACCGCGGGAACGGCGACGACTGACTGCTCTGCGATCCTCCTGACGGCGGCATTGTTCCACTTTGTCTTGGGCTATTTGATCCTTATGTGCATAACGTATTGTTCAGATTTAATTTAATGTCCTATTGATATGTCCTTTTACATGTTTTGTTTAATGTTTTGTACTGAGATATCACCTTGGATTCAACTGTGCTTTCTAATTTGCTGTTGTCTACAAATTTAATCAGTTTCCGAATCTAAGAAGTTTAAATTCGAAGCTTTGAGGTACAAAAAGCTATTCCTTGGGCATCCTACTTAATGTTTGTCCCAATTCCAACATAACTCCTCTAATAAATACATACTGGTTCTTTCCTTCCTTTATCAATTCCTTATCCATTCCCACACCTTCGGACACCTATCACTTTAAGTGGAGTTGTAATAGAAGAGTTAGTTAGTAACTTTCAAAAGGCAAGTCAATATGTATTTGAAAATGAAAAGTTTGCAAGCAATAAGGAAAGAACAGGGGAGTGAACCACACAAGGAAGCCATTTGCCCCATCATGTCGGCACCAGTTTTCCAAACGAGCATCCTTTTTTTTGTATAAATTTAGAGTACCCAATTCATTTTTTCCAATTAAGAGGCAATTTAGCGTGGCCAATCCACCTACCCTGCATATGTTTGGGTTGTGGGGGCAAAACCCACACAAACATAGGGCGAATGTGCAAACTCCACATGGACAGTGACCCAGAGCCGGGATCGAACCTGGGACCTCGGCGCCGTGAGGCAGCTGGGCTAACCCTCTGCACCACCCTGTTGCCCCCAGACGAGCATCATGACTAAGTCCCTGGAGCTGTGAGGTAGCAGTGCTAACCACTGTGCCGCCATTGTGGGATCCTTTACATCCACCCAAGAGAGCAGATGGGGCTTTGGTTTAACATTTCATCTGCAAGGGGCCACCTCTAAGGGTGCAACATTCCCTTAGCATAGCACTGGGGTGTTGGCCTACATTTTTTTGCTCATGTCCATTGACAAATACAGCAAGATTTTGACAATATCCTTGCTTGGGGTAACAAGTGCCAATTATAACATAGCGCTACACAAGTGCCAGGCAGTGACCATCTCCAAAAAGAGAGAATCTAACTATTTCTCCTTTATATTCAATTACATTAACATCCTGGGGGGAGTTACCATTGACAAGAGCCTTAACTGAACTGGTCATATAAACACGATGGCTACAAAAGCAGAAGTGTTTTTTTTAAAATTTAGAGTACCCAATTATTTTTTCCAATTAAGGGGCAATTTAGCATGGCCAATTCACCTAACCTGCACATCTTTTGGATTGTGGGGGTGAAACCCACGCAGACACGGGGAGAATGTGCAAACTCCACACGGACAGTGACCCAGGGCCGGGATTCGAACCCAGGTCCTCAGCGCCGTAGGCAGCAATGCTAACCACTGTGCCACCGTGCTGCCCCAAAGCAGAACAGTGTTAAGAACAAAGAAAAATTACAGCCCAGGAACAGGCCCTTCGGCCCTCCAAGCCTGCGCCGATCCAGATCCTCTATCTAAAACTGTTGCCTATTTTCTTTTTTTTTAAATAATTTTTATTGGAATTTTTTACAGAAAATATAAAAATATAACAACAAGTATAGCAACAAGCAGTAATATGCAACTAACAGCCCCATAACACCCACAATTCCCCCCATACCGTAACATCACATGTATCACACTCCCCCCACCCCCCCCAACAAGAGAACTTAACCATAAATTAAAATTAAATAAATCAAATTTAAATAAAATAAGCAAACATAATCAACGTGTCGTTCCCCCCCCACCCCCCGGGTTGCTGCTGCTACTGTCCCAGTACCCTATCGTTGAGCCAGAAAGTCGAGGAAAGGTTGCCACCGTTTAAAGAACCCTTGTACCGACCCTCTCAGGGCGAATTTAACCTTCTCAAGCTTAATGAAGCCCGCCATGTCATTGATCCAGGTCTCCACGCTTGGGGGCCTCGCGTCCTTCCACTGTAGCAAAATCCTTCGCCGGGCTACTAGGGACGCAAAGGCCAGCACACCGGCCTCTTTCGCCTCCTGCACTCCCGGCTCTCCCCCACCCCAAAGATCGTGAGCCCCATCCTGGCTTGACCCTGGATCCCACCACCCTCGACACCGTCCTCGCCACCCCCTTCCAGAACTCCTCCAATGCCGGGCATGCCCAGAACATATGGGCATTGTTCGCTGGACTCCCCGAGCACCTGACACACCTATCTTCACCCCCAAAGAACCTACTCATCCTCGTCCCAGTCATGTGGGCCCTATGCAGCACCTTGAATTGGATGAGGCTAAGCCGCGCACACGAGGAGGAAGAATTTACCCTCTCCAGGGCATCAGCCCATGTTGTTGCCTATTTTCTAAGGATCTGTATCCCTCTGCTCCCTGCCCATTCATGTATCTGCCTAGATACATCTTAAATGACGCTATCGTGCCCGCCTCTACCACCTCCGCCGGCAATGCGTTCCAGGCACCCACCAGCCTCTGCGTAAAGAACTTTCCACGTATATCTTACTGAAACTTTTCCCCCCTCACCTTGAACTCGTGACCCCTAGTAATTGAGTCCCCCACTCTGGGGGAAAAAGCTTCTTGCTATCTACCCTGTCAATACCTCTCATGATTTTGTAGACCTCAATAAGGTCCCCCCCTCAACCTCCATCTTTCTAATGAAAATAATCCTAATTTACTCAACCTCTCTTCATAGCTGGCACCCTCCATACCAGGCAACATCCTGGTGAACTTCCTCTGCACCCTCTCCAAAGCATCCACATCCTTTTGGTAATGTGGCGACCAGAACTGTACGCAGTATTCCAAATGTGGCAAACCAAAGTCTTCTACAACTGTAACATGACCTGCCAACTCTTGTACTCAGTACCCCTTCTGATGAAGGAAAGAATGACAAATGCCTTCTTGACCACTCTATCAACCTGCGCAGCCACCTTCAGGGTACAATGGACCTGAACACCTAGATCTCTCTGTACATCAATTTTCCCCAGGGCTTTTTCATTTACCGTATAGTTCGCTCTTGAATTGGATCTTCCAAAATGCATCACCTCGCATTTGGCTGGATTGAACTCCCATCTGCCATTTCTCTGCCCAACTCTCCAATCTATCTTGCTGTATTCTCTGACAGTCCCCTTCACTATCTGCTACTCCACCAATCTTAGTGTCATCTGCAAACTTGCTAATCAGACCACCTATACCGTCCTCCAGATCATTTATGTATATTACAAAATCAGTGGTCCCAGCACGGATCCCTGTGGAACACCATTGGTCACAGTTCTCCATTTTGAGAAACTCCCTTCCACTACTACTCTCTGTCTCCTGTTGCCCAGCCAGTTCTTTATCCATCTAGCTAGTACACCTGTCTACCATGGGGAACCTTATCAAACGCCTTACTGAAGTCCATGTATGACATCTACAGCCCTTCGCTCATCAATCAACTTTGCCACTTCCTTAAAGAATTCTATTAAGTTGGTAAGACATGACCTTCCCTGCACAAAACGATGTTGCCTATCACTGATAAGCCCATTTTCTTCCAAATGGGAATAGATCCTATTCCTCAGTATCTTCTCCAGCAGCTTCCCTACCACTGATGTCAGGCTCACCGGTCTATAATTACCTGGATTATCCCTGCTACCCTTCTGAAACAAGGGGACAACATTAGCAATTCTCCAGTCCTCTGGTACCTCACCCGTGTTCAAGGATGCTGCAAAGATATCTGTTAAGACCCCAGCTATTTCCTCTCTCACTTCCCTCCGTAACCTGGGATAGATCCCATCCGGACGTGGGGACTTGTCCACATTAATGCCTTTTAGAATACCCAACACATCCTCCCTCCTCATGCCGACTTGACCTAGAGTAATCAAACATCTATCCCTAACCTCAACATCCGGCATGTCCCTCTCCTCGGTGAATACCAATGCAAAGCACTCGTTAAGAATCTCACCAATTTTCTCTGACTCCATGCATCACTTTCCTCCTTTGTCCTTGAGTGGGCCAACCCTTTCTCTAGTTACCCTCTTGCTCCTTATATATGAATAAAATTTTCCTTAACCCTGTTTGCTAAAGATATTTCATGACCCCTTTTAGCCCTCTTGATTCCTCGTTTCAGATTGGTCCTTCATTCCCGATATTCTTCCAAAGCTTCGTCTGTCTTCAGTGGCCTGGACCTTATGTATGCTTCCCTTTTCCTCTTAGCTAATCTCACAATTTCACCTGTCATCCGTGGTTCCCTAATCTTGCCATTTCTATCCCTTATTTTCACAGGGATATGTCTGTCCTGCACTCTAATCAACCTTTCCTTAAAAGCCTCCCACATATCAAATGTGGATTTACCTTCAAACAGCTGCTCCCAATCCACATTCCCCAGGTCCTGCCGAATTTTGGTATAGTTGGCCTTCCCCCAATTTAGCGCTCTTCCTTTAGGACCACTCTCGTCTTTGTCCATGAGTATTCTAAAACTTACGGAATTGTGATCACTATTCCCAAAGTAATCCCCTACTGAAACTTTAACCACCTGGCTGGCTCATTCCCCAACACCAGGTCCAGTATGGCCCCTTCCTGAGTTGGACTATTTACCTACTGCTCCAGAAAACCCTCCTGGATGCTCCTTACAAAATCCGCTCCATCTTGACCTCTAACACTAAGTGTATCCCAGTCAATGTTGGGAAAATTAATATCTCTTATCACCACCACCCTGTTGCTCCAACATCTTTCCATAACCTGTTTACATATTTGTACTTCTATCTCACGCTCTTTGTTGGGAGGTCTGTAGTACAGCCCCAACATTGTTACTGCACCCTTCCTATTTCTGAGCTCTGCCCATATCGCCTTACTGCTCGAGTCCTCCATAGTGCCCTCCTTCAGCACAGCTGTGATATCCTCTCTGACCAGTAATGCAACTCCTCCACCCCTTTTACCTCCCTCTCTATCCCACCCGAAGCATCGATATCCTGGGATATTTAGTTGTCAATCATGCCCTTCCCTCAACCAAGTCTCAGTAATAGCAATAACATCATACTCTAAGGTACTAATCCAAACCCTAAGTTCATCTGCCTTACCTACTACACTTCATGAATTGAAACAAATGCACCTCAGACCACCAGTCCCTTTGCATTCATCATCTGCTCCCTGCCTACTCTTCCCCTTAGTCACGCTGACTTCATGATCTAGTTCCTTACAGGCTTTAGTTACTACCTCCTTACTGTCCACTAACCTCCTCATTTGGTTCCCATCTCCCTGCCACATTAGTTTAAACCCTCCCCAACAGCGTTAGCAAAAGCACCCCCAAGGACATTGGTTCCAGTCCGGCCCAGGTGTAGACCGTCCAATTTGTAGTAGTCCCACCTCCCCCCAGAACCGGTCCCAATGTCCCAAAGATCTGAACCCCTCCCTCCTGCACCATCTCTCAAGCATTCATCCTGCCTATTCTTTCATTTCTACTCTGACTACCACGTGGCACTGGTAGCAATCCTGAGATTACTACCTCTGAGGTCTGACTTTTTTATTTGGCTCCTAACTCCCTAAATTCTGCTTGTAGGACCTCATCCCGTTTTTTACCTATATCATTGGTGCCTATATGCACCACGACAACTGGCTGTTCACCTTCCCCCGTCAGAATGTTCTGCAGCCGATCTGAGACATGCCTGACCCATGCACCTGGGAGACAACATACCATTTGGGAGTCTTGTTTTCGACCACAGAACCGCCTGTCTACTCCCCTTACAATTGAATCCCCAATGACTATAGCCCTTCCACTCTTTTTCCCGCCCTTCTGTCCTGCAGAGGCAGCCACTGTGCCATGAACCTGGCTGCAACAGTAACCAAAACAATATACCTGATTTGGAGGGGACACCTGCACTCCCTTCCTGCTTTTTCTCTGCCTTTTGGTCACCCATTCCCTTTCTCCCTCAGCAAACCAAATCTGTGGTGTGACCAATTCGCTAAATGTGCTATCCACAACCTCCTCAGCATCGCGGATGCTCCAAAGTGAGTCCATCCGCAGCTCCAGAGCTGTGATGCGGTCTAACAAGAGCTGCAGCTGGACACACTTCCCGCACGTGAAGGAGCCAGGGACATCAGCCACGTCCCTGAGCTCCCAAATTGAGCAAGAGGAGCATAACACGGGTCTGAGATCTCCTGCCATTTTTAATCTTAAACTTGACTTAGTCCAACTATAATATCAAATAATAGATAAATGAAAAATGAAAAAAAAAGAAAAATTGTTACCAATCACACGATAAAGAAAAATAGAAATAGAAAAACCTTACCTTATCAACACACCTCAGGGAATAGAAAAACAGCCAATCACTTACCTGCTGGCTGTGATGTCACGGTTCAACTTCTTTCTACTTCTACCAGCCCTCGAGTCTCCCTCTTGATCTTGACTCGGCTGGGATCCTTACAGTGATTGTTTTTTTTTGGTTAGAGGAGGAGGTAGGGAGGGAAATATTGGAGAAGTGTTTGGGGTTTGACTGACACTTGGCAACAGCTCCTCCACAAACCACCTTCTGGATACAGTGACCGCAATGTACTGATGTAAATTTCCCCCGCAACAGCCAATCAGCGGCTCTGCTCTGCTGCCCTCTGCTGGATGCTTGCCTTCACTTGAACACGGAAGGTGTCTTGCTCAGGTACACCTTCTGGATACAGTGACCGCAATGCACTGATGCAAATTTTCCCCACCACAGCCAATCAGCGCTCCGCTCGGCTGCCCTCTGCTTAGGACTGTTTAGGAGTGCTGCAGCGAGTGACTCACCACCTGACTCCCCAAAGCATATCCACCATCTTCAAGGAATGGGTCAGGAGTATGTTGAATACTCCACACCTGTCTGGATGAGTGCTGCTCCAAAAACACTCGAGACGCTTGACTCCATCCAGGACAAAACATTCTGCTTGATTGATATGCCATCCACAAAAATTCACTCCCTCCATCACCAGTGCACAGTGTCAGCAGTGTGTGCCACCTACAAGATGCACTGTTGAAACTGGGCAAGACACTATAGACAGCACCTTCCAAACCCAACACTACTACCATCTAAGAAGACAAGGGCAGCAGACACATGGGGACACCAACATCTGGAAGTTCCCTTTCAAGCCTCACATCATCCTTACTTAGAAATATGTCACCAATAAGAGAGAATCTAACAATGTTTCCCTGACATTGAGTGACATTGCCGTAGCTGAATCCCTCCACTATCAACATCTTGCAGGTTACTATTGTCTAGAAATTGAACTGGACTAGCCAGATAAACACAGGCTACAAAAGCAGATCAGAGGCTGGGAATTCTGCAACAATTCACCTCCTGCCTCCCCAAATCTTATCCACCATCTACAAGGCACAAGTCAGGAGTATGACTGGATACTCTCCACTTGCCAGGATGTGTGCAGCCCATCAACACTCCAGCTCAACACCGTCAAGGCGAAAACAGCTTGCTTGATTGGCACCCCATCCACCACCTTCAACATTCACTTCCTCCACCACCTTCAAATTTCATTTCCTCCACCACTGACGCACAGTGGCAGCAGTGTGTACCAAAAGATGCACTGCAGCAACTGACCAAGGCTCCTTTGACAGCATCTTCCAAATCTGCAGCCTTTTCCACCTAGAAGGACAAGGGCAACAGATGCATGGGAACACTACACCTGCAAGTTCCTTTCCAGGCCACACACCATTCTGAACTATATCAGCTTTCCTTCGGGACCTCCGGTAGCGACATGTAGGTGGAGGCCGCACAGTGGGTGGCTCCTGCTCGAGCGTAATTTTTTGGCCCTTTTCACCTAAATTTGGGGAGAAATTTTATATGATTGATCTTCAGAAAAGTTGTGGTAATTAGAGTTTGCCGAAAACACAACGGAAGAATACAGGACGAAAAGGAATGACGCTACTCCATCTGAGAGCTTGAATTTGGTGTGGAATGCTCTGGGAGGAAAGATGGCGGGATCAAGCTCGCCAGGTTAGCCTGTGCCCATTACGGTGGACACGTTGGCCAAGGAGTTTGAGTGGTAGATGGTCAAGCATTTTGAGTAGCATGGAAAGGAGATAATGGGAACACTCAAACAGTTGGTGGAAGATATGTTGGCCCGGATAAAGGAGGCTCTTGGAAGGACGTTGACACTATTGCGGGAGCAAGGAGAGGTGTTTCATAGATTATCATAGAATTTACAGTGCAGAAGGAGGCCATTCGGCCCATCGAGTCTGCACCGGCTCTTGGAAAGAGCACCCTACCCAAGGTCAACACCTCCACCCTTTCCCCATAACCCAGTAACCCCACCCAACACTTAGGGCAATTTTGGACACTAAGGGCAATTTATCATGGCCAATCCACCTAACCTGCACATCTTTGGACTGTGGGAGGAAACCGGAGCACCCGGAGGAAACCCATGCACACACGGGGAGGATGTGCAGACTCTGCACAGATGGTGACCCAAGCCGGAATCGAACCTGGGACCCTGGAGCTGTGAAGCAATTGCGCTATCCACAATGCTACCGTGCTGCCCCACAATGCTACTGTGCTGCCCCTGCTCCCCCTGCCACTACCGTGCTCCCCCTGCCCCTACAGGTGTGACCGTGTTGAAGTGGGTAGGGGAAGCACGATGGGAGAGGAGCTGCGAAGGAGAGTAATAAAGGGCTAAGAGTCAAAGTGGAGGACCTGAAGAACAGGTCACGACGGCAGAATCTGCGGATTGTTGGTCTGCCGATGGGCTGGAGGGCCATAGGCCCAGAGGCCGAAGGAGTACTTTACGGAGATGTTGGCCAAGATGTTGGGGGAGGAGGAGAACACCTCCCTCTTTATGCTGGGTAGGGTTCATTGATCACTCCAGCCAAAGCCAAAGGTGAATGAGCCACCGAGAGCTGTGATAATCTGTTTCCACAGCTATCAGATGGAGGTGAGATGGGCCAAGCAGAATTAAGAGGTGAGGTGGGAAGGCAGTGTTATTTGTATATACCAGGATGTCACGGTGAAGCTGGCAAGATGGTGGGCGGCCTTTAACAAGGTGAAGGCAGTGCTTTACAAGAATAATGTGCATTTGGAGTGGTCTGTCCGTCTTAAGTTGAGAGTTACGCATAACTCCAAGAACTATTACTTTGAGACAATGGAGGAGGCGGAGGCATTCATGAGGGCTGAAGGATTGGGACTGAACTGAGTTTGGACTTAGTTTGTTTTCGAACATAGTGGTTGGGAGGGGATGGTTTGGGGATGTTGGGGTAATGTGTTGGGGCTTCTCCCCCCCCCCCCCCCCCCCACCCTTTTGTTTGGGGCTTATCATGTTTGGTTGATCAGAAGGGCTGGGTGTGGGGGTAGTTTCTGTTGTTTTTTGTACTAGGTACGTGGGGAGAGGGGGCTCTGGCAGGGGCCACCCTGCTAACAAACTGAGTTGGCCAGTGAACTGGGGGGAGGAGATGGGGAGTATGCAGAGAAGTGATTTTGAGAGGAAGTGGTTTGGGGTGGGTTTCAGGGAAGGGGGCGAGGGGTAGCTGGTTAACGGTGACTAGGGGTAGAGCCTGCTCTTGCTCGATGGGTGGGGCTGGGGCAATGACTGATAGGAATGCGGGGGGGGGGGGGTGAAACGGGACCCTCTGTCCCAATGGTAAAGTGGAACGTGTGCGTTTTGGGGGGACCAGTGAAGCGGGTGAAAGTTTTCTCACATTTGAAGAGCTTGAGAGCCGATATGTGGTGCTGTTGCAGGAGACCCCTTCAGGGTGCAGGACCAGGTTAGGCTTTGGAAGGGTTGGGTAAACCAGGTGTTCCATGGGCTTTGATAGCAGGGCCCTGGGGGTAGCAGTACCAGTGGTAAGAAAGTTGGGTTTCAGATGGAGAAGGTGGGGGCGGGTCAAGGGAGCAGATCGGTGATAGTAACGGGTGCCTTGGAGGGGAGGTTGGTCGACGTATATGCCCCAAATTGGGATGATGTAGGGTTTATAAAGAGGATGTTGGCTGTATATGAAGTCTGGACACACATCACTTAATTTCAGGTGGTGATTTAAATACAGTGTTGTATCTGAAGATGGATCAGTCTAAGCCTCGCTGGCGAGCGTAGGTGTTGGCAGCGTTTATGAAGGAGATGGGGGGAACAGACCCATGGCGGTTCTTGCATACAGTGGGTAGAGAGAATTCCTCTTTTTTTTTTTGCTAGTGCATAATGTGTACTCAAGGATTGAATTCTTCATTATGGGGAGGTCATTGCTGAAAGGGTGAGGAAAGCGGAGTACCCGGCAATTGTTATTTCGGATCATGCTCTGCATTTGGTGGATCTGGCCCTTGAGAAGGGGCCTGCACAGAGGCTGGCATGGAGGTTTGATGTAGGACTGCTTGTGGATCCAAGCTTTTGTGCGAGGATGGGAAGGGTGATTGATGATTATGTGGAGTTCAATAAGAATGGGGGAGGTCTCGCTGTCGATGGTTTGGGAGGCATTGAAGGCGGTGGTAAGAGGCGAGATTATCTTGTATAATGCGTAGGTGGATAGGGAGGAAAAAGAGGAAACCTTGGAAGTTGATGGGTAGTATGTGGAAGATCCCAGTCCAGAGCTTTTGGTCAGTAGAAAGGAACTGCAGACGCAGTTTGATCTTTTGCCTACAGGGAAAGTGGTACGTCAGTTGAGGCGGGCGAAGGGGGTACTTTATACGGAAAGTCCAGTTGCTTGTTGGTGGGACAGTTCTGCCGGCAAGTGGCCTCACGAGGATTGTTCCGTTCTGGGATGGGGCAAGGGTGTTGGTGGTGTCGCAGGAGCAGGTGGACAGGGCGTTTGAGTTTTAAAAAAGGTTGTACAGGTCGGAACCCTCGGAGGATGAGTCGGATATGAGGGACTTCTTGGGGGAGGTGTGCTGGAGTGTCCTAAAGTAGGAGAGGAGGAGAGGGCATGGTTGGAGGAACCAATGGGCATTGAGGACGTTCGGACGGCGAAAGGGAATATCCTATCGGTAAAGCACCGGGGGCGGATGGGTTCCCAGTGATTTCTTTTTCCAATTCTTCTTTTTTCCAATTCTTCTTTTTTCCCAATTAAGGGGCAATTTAGCAATGCCAATTCACCGACCTGCACATTTTTCTTTTGGGTTGTGGGTGTGAGAGCCACGCAGACACGGGGAGAATGTGAAAACTCCACGGGGAGGTGACCCAGGGCCGGAATCGGATGCGGTCCTTGGTGCCGTGAGGCAGCATTGCTAACCACTGTGCCACTCTTCCTGGTGGAATTCGGCACGCATAAGGTGTCCCTGTATGTTGACGGCCCGGGTCCCAAGGTGGCAGATATAATGGGGTTGCACAAGAGGTTTGCGGCTTTCTCGGGATATAAATTGAATTTAGAAAAGAGCAAGTGTTTTTGTTTTTTTCTCCGGGGCTGGAGTTGACTTAGGGGAATGACTGTTTTGTGTGGCAACCACTCACTTCAGATACCTGGGGGTGCAGGTGGCTCAAGACTGGGCCTGGCTTCGTAAATTGAATTTACAAGCTGGTGGGTAGGGTCAATGCAGATTTGTTGAGATGGGACAGCCTCCCCTATCGTTGGCAGGCCGTGTGCAGGCAGTAAAGATGAATATCTTGCCATGGTTTTTATTTTTATTCCACAGTTTACCGGTTTTTTTGCCAAAGGCGTTTGTATGGGAGTGGAATGGTTGATTTTGTCATTTGTCTGGGCAGGTATGATAGCGAGGATTTGGAAGACAGTGCTTCAGAGAGGGCCACAGGCGGTACCAAATCTGTTGTATTACTATTGGGTGACGAACGTCGACGAGGTGCAGGGCTGTGGTAGTGAGTCGTAGACAATGCGGGTGAGGATGGAGGCAGGCTCTTTTAGGGGGTCGTGGTTGGGGGCGCTGGCAATGGTGCTGCTCCCGTTTGCCCTAGCAAAATACTTTGGATGTCCGTTGGGGAAGATATAGACGAAATTTCAACAGCATTTTAATTTGAGAGCGGGGTCGAAGTTGATGCTAGTCCGAGCGAATCACATGTTTGAGCTGGCGAGGCTGGACGCTAGGTTTGTTTTTAGTTAGGGCATCATGATTGGCACAGGCTTGGAGGGCCAAAGGGACACCTCCCATTAGCAAACTGTTGTCAACTGCCTCAGCAGTCTCGGACACATCCATACCCACCATCACAGCATCGGAAGTCAGATCGGATTTCGTGAAAGTGAACTCTTGGAAAGCAACGGGCCCTGTCGGGTCCCTGGTCCTGCACTCAGAGCCTACACAGACCAGCTGGACATCTTCAACCTCTCCCTACTCTGTTCCGAGGTTCCCACCTGCTTCAAGAAGACCACCATCATACCAGTGCCAAAGAAGAACCAGGCAACCTGCCTCAACGACTACCATCCGGTGGCCTCGACGTTGATCATTATGAAGTGCTTCACGAGGTTAGTCATCAACTCCATACTCCCAGAATGCCTTGATCCACTGCAATTCGCAGACCGTCACAACCGGTCCACAGCCAACACTATCTCCCTGACCCACACTCATCCTTGGAGCATCATGACGACGAGGCCTTCTACATCAAACTGCTCTTCATTGACTACAGCTCCGCCTTCAACACCATCACCCCAGCCAAACTCACATCAGAGCTCCAAAACCGAGGACTTGGCTCTTCCCTCTGCAACTGGATCCTCGACTTCCTGACCCATTGACCACAACCAGTAAAGATAAACAACAACACCTCCTCCACGATAATCCACAATACCAGGGCCCCCTACAATACTCCTTATACACACACGACTATGTGATAAAATGTGGCTCCAACTCCATCTACAAGTTTGCTGATGACACGACCATAGTGTGTCGGATCTCGAACAATGATGAGTCAGAGTACAGGAGGGAGATAGAGAACTTAGTGTCAGCAAAACTAAAGAGCTGGTCACTAACTTGAGGAAGCAAAGTATCGTACACACCCCATCTGCATCAATGGTGCCAAGGTTGAGATGGTTGACGGTTGCAAAATCCAAGAGGTACATATCACTAACAATCTGTCTTGATCCACCCATGTCAGTGCTATGACCAAGAAAGCACAACAACACCCATACTTTCTCAGGAAACTAAGGCAATTCAGCATTACCACATTGACTCTTGCCAACTTTTATAGATGCACCAGAGAAAGCATCCTATCTGACTTTATCACAGCCTGGTATGGCAACTGCTCGGCCAAAGACCAAAAGAAACTACAAAGAGTCCTGACTACAGCCCAGTCCATCACGTGAGTCGCCTCCCATCCATGGACTCTGTCCACATCTCCCGCTGCCTTTGGAAAGCGGGCAACATAATCAAAGACCCCTCCCACCCAGCTTATTCACTCTTCCAACTTCTTCAATCGGGCAGGAGATCAAACGTCTAAGAACACGCACTAGTAGCTTCATAAACAGCTTTTCCTCCGCTGTTACCAGACTCCTGAATGACCCTCTTATGGACTGAACTGATTTCTTCACACATCTTCTCTACTGAGTAGTACTACACTCCTGTATACTTCACCTGATGCCTGTATCTATATTGTGTATTTATGTGTGCCCCATGTTTCTTTTTCATGTATGGAATGATCTGTCTGGACTGTACGCAGAACAATATTTTGCACTGTACCTAGGTATACGTGGCAATATACAAATACAAATCCGAATCCCACTGAACCCCCCCCCCCCCCCCCCCCCGGTCTTGCTAGTTACTGACCCATCTGAAAACTTTCTTTCCTATTAAAGTCTTGAATGTGTACTTATCTCCTGGGTCAATGCGCATCTTTCTTGCACGGTTTCTTTTTCAGCACGGTAGCATTGTGGATAGCACAATAGCTTCACAGCTCCAGGGTCCCAGGTTCGATTCCGGCTTGGGTCACTGTCTGTGCGGAGTCTGCACATCCTCCCTGTGTGTGCGTGGGTTTCCTCCGGGTGCTCCGGTTTCCTCCCACAGTCCAAAAATGTACAGGTTAGGTGGATTGGCCATGATAAATTGCCCTTAGTGTCCAAAATTGCCCTTAGTGTTGGGTGGGATTACTGGGTTATGGGGATAGGGTGGTGGTTGACCTTGGGTAGGGTGCTCTTTCCAAGAGCTGATGCAGACTCGATGGGCTGAATGGCCTCCTTCGGCTCTGTAAATTCTATGAAATCCATGCTGAGATGTCTTCAATCCGGTTTCTACATGTGGCACTGTCCTGTAAAATTTACAAATGATACACTTTGTGACTGTAACCATGGTGCACTAACCTGGTAGTCTTTCTTGTCAATTGCTGCTCTCTTGTTGTCATTGGGTCAGTGGGTGCTGCTTTCCCATCTTGTCATAGCTTGAATATTTCCAACTGTCGCTTTCCTTTCCACCTCTGTAGCCCCTATGGATCTATTCCTGTCCCCCTCCTCTTTTTTTACCTACATGCTATCCTTTGGCAACATAATCTGAAGACATGGGACCAGGGTTCGCTCTCAATATAAACTGTCTAATTGTTCTCCACCTTGCGCGGCCCTTTTGATGTCTCTGTTGTTGGACTGTACGTTATCCAGCCTGGATTGAGCCACAACTCAGTGAAGCATTACAAAGTCTGAAATCATCACCTTTGACCCCACCATAAACTTTGCAACCTCATGAGTGTTTGCTACCTTCTTCCCGGCTACTGTCTCAGGTTGAACCATCTGTTCGCAATTTTGGTGCCATTGTTGACCCCTGAACTGAGCTTTTGATTCAATATCTTGTTCGTTGCAAAGACCACCTACTCCCATTTCTGTAACATCAACCTAAATCTTCCCTGTTTCAGCCCATTTGTTACTGAAACTCTTTCTCATCTTTGTCACCTTTCTGTGTGACTATTCCAGTACTCCCAGCTCGATTTGTATCTTCCTCTTTCAATAAATTTCTCTTATTCAAAACTCTTGCATTTTTTATTCATTTATGGGATGTGGGAGATGCTGGCTGGACCAGCATTTATTACCCACCCTTAATTGTCCTTGAGACTGTGGTGGTGAGCTGCCTTCTTGAACTCCTGCAGTCCCTATGCTGTGGATACCAGCTGAGTTTATTCACGAAGGCACGCCTTCTCAACCTTGCCCCTTGCCTGAGGTGTGGTGACTCTTAGGTTAAATCACAATCAGTCCGCTCCCAAAGAGAAGAGCAGCCTATGGTCCACTGGGACTGTGGCGACTTTTACACTCGTAGTGCTGATAGGGAGGGAGTTTCAGGATATTGACTCAGTGATAGCGAAGGAACCGCAATATATTTCCAAATCAGGATGGCGAGTGACTTGGAGGTGAACTTCCAGATGATGGTGTTCCCATGTGTCAGTTACCCGTGTCCTTCTAGATGGTAGCGGCTGTGTGTTTGGATCCTATCTACACTAAATTCCTTCATCTGTTACTCCTGTTGATTGATGTACTTTGTCTATTAATTCCCCCAGTGTGCTCACACTCCTGTTTAAATCTCTTCATGACCTTGTCGCTCCTTAACATCTTCAGTCCTGCACACTGCAGGTGGTCGCATATATTGAAATAATTCTGCTGCTGTTTTACATTCAAAGTGGGTCACCTACTTTTCCAATGTAATGGTTTTATTAAACGCTTGGTATTTTCTTAAGTAAATTGATGAAAAGTTTGTCAGCTGAGATCTCAAATTATTCCTTAGTTTCTAACAGTAAACTGTGATGTTTCTTTTTTTTATAGTATGATTTCTCTTTTGAGAAGAGGACGATAGAATGGGCTGAAGAAATAAAACAAATTAAAGCTACACAAGAGGCAGCAAGTTTAAACAGGGAAGCTTCTTCAGTGACTGCTGAATCAAAAGCATTCTTGGAGAGAAAAAGTGGAATCCAGTATACTGATGGACCACACTCTTCAGCATTTCCACTAACTATTAATCCTCTACATGCCAGTCTAAGGCACAACAATATTCTCACCCCAATGCCAGCTAATAGCAAAGCTGTAACACAAAAAGACCCAAGTCCTCCTTTCACAACTAAATTCAATCTTGCAGACTTTGAAAGTGAAGAGGATCCTTTTGATAAACTGGAGTTGAAAACGCTAAATGATAAGGAGGAACTCAAAAACATTCTCGAAGTTCAGGCGAGTTCACGACCAATGATTATTCCACAATTGGATAATGGCCTGGATGTACAGATTGTGGGATCCACAGATGCATCACCAAGCCCAGAAGTGCAGGCCTCAGCTGAGGAGGCTACCTCAGACTTCAAATCTCTTCACAAGCCAAATGGCCTCATAAATTTGCCGCAGTTAGAGAACTGTGAAAAAGTGCCCTTCTCTGCCAAAGTATCTCTCCCTTCTGCTTCAACTGTCAGCAATATCAAATCTCTGTCCTTTCCTAAACTGGATTCTGATGAGAGTGAGCAGAAGGCTGCTAAACTCACTGGTACTTTCCACAGCTCAAGCCTACCTAATGGTACTTTGTTTAATTCAGTAAAGAACTGTGAGCAATACAGAGCTAGCAGTGTGAATGGACATAACTTCTCTGTTGCATCCATATGTTCCTCTTCAAGTTTTGAGCTTGGAATTGATAACACCACAGCACTGTTGTCTTCTTCGAGGTCAGATGTTTCACCAGTTATGTCAACAACTGGAACAGAGTTATCTCACATTGCAGCAAAGCTGGTAAGACATTGTTTTCAAATTAACTGCCTGAATTTTGGTTGCAGATTCCTCCGACTAATTCTGTGTGTTCAAGTGTGTAATAACTTGTGTGAGCATATTTTTACCGTATAATCTTGTATAGAGCACATATATTGTACAGTCATCACGGTGAAATTTAAGTTAACTGAATCAGTTCACTTCTATTAACTGTTTCTTGTCAGCAGAAAATAAATAGCATTCCTCCATTCAGAGACTTTCAGTGCATTACACCAGAAAGTTAGAATCAGTGACTCTAGAGTGAACCTTTGTCCCACCATCTACTCCTACATCCTATTAATCCATATTAAATTGGTGGTGGTGAGTGTATCCTGCTGTCCGTAAATGCTGTGGCTTAGTGATGCAGTAAATTCTATGTATTTACATAGAATTTATAATTATATCTTCATCCGTAATGATGGCATATTGAAATTTTAAACCAATATGATGGTGACCTCCTTTGCCCTGGACTGCTGATCTGACCATTGCCTCATGCTGTTTTTGAATTCTCTTCTCCCATTTCCTAAGCCCACATGACTGGAGCAGATGGGTTTTCCAGGTAACACGGCTTCAAACCGTGGTAAAGGTCATACTGGGCCCTTAAAAAGAGCTTAATAAGTGAGATCCCTGAGATAGCAAACTGGGTGGCTTCTGTGGATCTTTTTTTCTTTATCTTAAATTTAGAGTACCCAATTCATTTTTTCCAATTAAGGGGGCAATTTAGCGTGGCCAATCCACCTAGCCTGCACATCTTTGGGTTGTGGGGGCAAAACCTACGCAGACACGGGGAGAATGTGCAAACTCCACACTGACAGTGACCCAGAGCCGGGATCGAACCTGGGACCTCGGTGCTGTGAGGCAGTGGGGCTAACCCACTGTGCCACCATGCTGCCCGGCTTCTCTGGATCTTGGAGTCTGTTCTGTAACCCAAAGGATTTTGTTCAGCTGACATACTGGTTTTGTTTTGGGCTTTTCCTTATGGCTCAATGCCAAGATATTGCGGGGAATGCCCCAATGCTTGCTTGGTTGTGGCGGCCTGGGGGGGGTTTGAGCTGGGGGCCCCTTTGATGGGGAGGACAATTTTGCAGAGCAAAATGGATGATTATACTTCTGGAAATGAAGAGACAGTACATTACTTCCACAGTTAGTAAAAGAATATCCTTGGCAAAGCGAAGGTGGATTTCACAATTATTAGTTACTTAGGCTACTTAGTCATAATGCCTCATATTGGAATAAGAATTATATCTTTTTCTGAGGACCTCTAACTAAATCCTCAGGTTTCCTATTATTCCAGATCATCTGCAATCACTTGGAAATTCTCCGTTCTTCCAACCGTGGCATCCTATGTATACTCCACATCCTTTGGTCCTCCATTGCGAGATGTGCCATCAGTCATCTAGGCCTTAAACTCAAGTCTTCCCTCGCTAAACCTGTCCACCTATTCATCTCTCTCTCACCTCCTTTAAGATGCTCCATAAAACTTTGCAGCATCCCTCCACCCCCGCCGCCGCCACCATCAAGGTTTCTTGGGTTTTACACCTCTCCCTTCAGGTTTCATGGAATCCTTACAGTGCAGAAGGAGGCCATTTGGCTCATCATGTCTGCACTGACTCCCCGAAAGAGCACTTCAACCAGGTCCACTTCCCTGTCTAATCCCCATAATGCCACCTCACATTTCCTGGACACCAATTTAGCATGGCTGATCCACCTAACCTGCACATCTTTGGACTGAGGGAGGAATCCAAAGCACTCAGAGGAAACCCACGCAGACACAGCGAGAATATGCAAACTCCACACAGGCAGCCACCCAAGAACGGCAATGAACCCAGGTCACTGGTGCTGTGAGGCAGCAATGCTAACTGTGCCACCATGTTGCCTTTGGTACTACTGCAGAGATCTTTCTGGCCTCTGACAATCCAATTCCTTTTCAACTCGTTGTGACTTAACAGAACAGTGATCTGTTCTGGTTCCCAGTTTCCTCTGTTCCGTTAACTCCAAACTTCTTGGAAACTTTTCTTAATTTCTCTAGTTTCCTAGATTTCCGGCATCTGTTTCCTTTTAAAAAAAAATAATCTATATTCAAATTTTCAACAAATTTTTACCAACAAAGCAAAGAAAAACAGTAACCCCCCCCCAATACAATAGCAATAAATTAACAAAAATAATGAGCATGAAACCATGAACCACACACCCATCCCCCATAGCGAACAGCTGCCACCGCCGGAAGAACCCTTGCACTGACCCCCTTAGGGCAAACTTGACCCTCTCCAGTTTGATGAACCCAGCCATGTCGTTGATCCAGGATTCCGCGCTTGGGGGTTTCGCATCCTTCCACTGTAAAAGAATCCTGTGCCGGGCTACCAGGACGCAAAGGCCAGAAGGCCTCTTTTGCCTCCTGCATTCCCGGTTCCGATGCTACCCCGAAAATTGCGAGCCCCCAGCCCGGCTCAACCCTAGAACCATCCACCCGTGACAAGGTATCTGTTTCCTTAACCATTATTCCACAGTATGTTTTTTCATCTAGAAAGGCTGAGAGAGATGATCCCTCTTTAGCCTTCTAATACCAACTGCTTCTTGCAGAGTTGTGAGAGCTACCTATCTTTAACTGCAGTCAAATTAGCTAAATTAAAACTTAACAGCTTCTCTACCTCACGAGGCCCAGTTGATGAACAACACCCGCATATATCTGCTGGTTATTTACTCATCACGTCGTAGCCCTCTCTAATGGGCGGCAAGGTAGCACAATGGTTAGCACCGTTGCTTTGCAACGCCAGGGACCTGTGTTTGATTCCCGGCTTGGGTCACTATCTGTGGAGTCTGCACGTTCTTTCTGTGTCTGCATGGGTTTCCTCCTGGTGCTCTAGTTTCCTCCCACAAGTTCCGAAAGACGTGCTTGTTAGGAGAATTGAATATTCTGAATTCTCCCTCAGTGTACCTGAACAGGTGGCAGAGTGTGGGGACAAGGGGATTTTCACAGTAACTTCATTGCAGTGTTAATGTAAGCCTACTTGTAAAAGTATAGGTTTTTACCCTTCCAGGCACAGAAACATTAAATTAAACCCACTCAAAACTATACCTTATTTCTAAAATTTACCAATACATACATAAATTAAATATTAATCTTTGTTTTCCAACACACTCATAGGACATTTTGTAGGAATAGCAAATGTACGAATATACATATAAAAAGTACAAATTAGAAGCAGAAGTAGGTCACTTGGCTCCTCGAGCCTACTTGTGCCACTAATCAAGATTATTAAAAAAAATGAGCAACCCCTTATTTTTAAAAAGTGACCCCTAGTCCTAGATTATCCCACAAGAGGAACCTTTTCCACATTCACCCTGCCAAAGACCTCTCCGGATCTTATGTTTCAATCAAGTTGCCTCTCACTCTTTTGAACTCCAGTAGATACAAACCTGTCCAACCTTTCCTCAATGACAACCCACCGGTTCCAGGTATTAGTCTAATAATCCTTCTCTGAACTGCTTGCAACATAGTTATAGCCTTCATAGAATCATAGGATCCCTACAGTGCAGAAAGAGGCCATTTGGCCTGTCGGGTCTGCACCGATTCTCTGAAAGAGCACCGTAACTTGGGCTCCACCCCTATTCCGCAACCCCTTAACTACACTTAACCTGCATATCCCTGGACATTAAAGGGCAATTGAGTATGACCAACCCACCAAGCTGCTTTGACAAAGGGTCATCTGGACTCGAAACGTTAGCTCTTTTCTCTCCCTACACATGCTGCCAGACCTGCTGAGATTTTCCAGCATTTTCTTTTTGGTTTCAGAGTCCAGCATCTGCAGTAATTTGCTTTTAACATATATATTTCATGACACGAGAGTGCTGATGGGTTGTCAAGTGGACTTTGATTGGTAGAGGTGTTGCCATGGAGAATGCTCCAGTTAACTGATGACTGACCGTTTACTGCCAAGCTTTGTTTAAATTCAAATCAGAAGGCCTGGGGAATGAACCAGAGAATGCCTATTGCCTGTTTTGTTTAGTTGAACCAGGCGCGTATATGTTCTTTGTCTGAAGGGACAAGTTATTTAATACCATCCGCCAGTCTTTGGGATGTATGACCTACATACCTAGCATCACACCGTCACTGAAATCTATATGCCACATTGCTCATTTGTGTATTTGAGGGGCCGGTTTAGCACAGTGGGCCAAACAGCTGGCTTGCAATGCAGAACAATGCCAGCAGCGCGGGTTCACTTCCCGTACCGGCCTCCCCGAACAGGCGCCGGAATGTGGCGACTAGGGGCTTTTCACAGTAACTTCATTGAAGCCTACTTGTGACAATAAGCGATTTATTATTATTATTAGGTTGAATGTCTTTTTGATTTGGCGGCAGAATTCGGTTAGTGACAAATACCACTTGTGTTCCTACTGTATTGTAGCAGGGTGAAACATCTAGCTTCACCTGTTGCTCAAATTCTTGAGACACCTTGCCCTTCCAGGGTAATCTGAGGTATACTGGGCACTTTTTAGGACTGAAAGTGGCAGCCACGGGCCCAAACAATATACAGCAAGCAGTCATCTATTCAGGATAGCCCTTATCTTGCTGGATAGCTTTAATGCTCCCTATTTCAGCATCAAACTTGCACAGTGAGCAAATGACTCCAGCCTTATTTGTGAGGTTGCGAGCTTATGAGGCTTTTGTTCATGTTTACTTAATTCTCAATCTTTCCCAAAGGCTTTAGATTTAAGAGACAGGTTTTTTTACACCGAGGTGGTGAGTGCCTGGAATGTGTTGCCAGGGGAGGTTTTGGAAGCAGATACATTAACGGTGTTCAAAAGGCATCTCGAAAAATGTCCCTACTCCGCTCCGAGGTTCCCACCTGCTTCAAGAAGACCACCATCATACTGATGCTAAAGAAGAACCAGGCAACCTGCCTCAATGACTACCGTCTGGTGGTCCTGACATCAATTGTAATGAAGTGCTTCGAGAGGTTGGTCGTGAAGCACATCAACTCTATTCTCCCAGAATGCCTAGATCCACTGCAATTCGCATACCGCCGCAACCGGTCCACAGCAGATGCCATCTCCCTGGCCCTACACTCATCCCTAGAGCATCTCGACAACAAGGACTCCTACATCAGATTCCTATTTATTGACTACAGCTCCGCCTTCAACACCATAATCCCAGCCAAGCTCATATCAAAGCTCCAAAACCTAGGACTTAGCTCCTCACTCTGCAGCTGGCTCCTCGACTTTCTGATCCACAAACCACACTCCGTAAGAATAAACAACAGCACTTCCTCCACGATAGTCCTCAATAGTTCTGTGGCATAGTGGTTAGCACTATGGCTTCATAGCGCCAGCGTCCCTGGTTCGATTCCCGGCTTCGTTCACTGTCTGTACGGAGTCTGCACATTCTACCCGTGTCTGCGTGGGTTTCCTCGGGGTGTTTCGGTTTCCTCCTACAAGTCCCAAAAAACATGCTATTAGGTAATTTGGACATTCTGAATTCTCCCTCTGTGTACCCGAACAGGTGCCGGAATGTGGCGACTAGGGACTTTTCACAGTAACTTCAGTGCAGTGTTAATGTAAGTCTACTTGTGATAATAAAGATCATTATTATTATATAATGCCAGGGCCCTGCAAGGCTGCTTACTTAGCCCCTTGCTATAATCCCTATACACACATGACTGCATGGCAAAATTTAGTTCCAACTCCATCTACAAGTTAGCTGACGATACGACCATAGTGGGTCGGATCTCGAACAACGACGAGTCAGAATACAGGGAGATAGAGTTGTGCAACAACAACAATTTATCCCTCAGTGCCAGCAAAACGAAAGAGCTGGTCATTGATCAGGAAGCAAAGTACTGTACACACCCCTGTCTGCATTAACGGGGCCGAGGTGGAGATGCTTGACAGCTTCAAATCCCTAGGTGTGCACATCACCAAAAATCTGTCCTGGTCCACCAACGTCGATGCTACCACCAAGAAAGCACAACAGCACCTCTACTTCCTCGGGAAACTAAGGAAATTCGGCATGTCCACACTGACTTTTGCCAACTTTTACAGATGCACCTAGAAAGCATCCTATCTGGCTGCATCACAGCCTGGTATGGCAACTGCTTGGCCCAAAACCGACAGAAACTCCAGAGAGTCGTGAACACAGCCCAGTCCATCACATAAACCTGCCTCCCATCCATTGACTATCTACACCTCCCACTGCCTTTTGGGAATGTGGGCAGCATAATCAAAGGGCCCTCCCATTCGACTTACTCACTCTTCCAACTTCTTCCATCGGGCAGTAATTACAAAAGTCTGAAAAAACGCACAAACAGATTCAAAATCAGCTTCTTCCCACTGTTGCCAGACTCCTAAACGACCCTCTTATGGACAAACCTGATTAATACTACACCCCTGTATGCTTCACCCGATGCTGGTGTCTATGTATTTACATTGTGTACCTTGTGTTGCCCTATTATGGATTTTCTTTTTATTTTATTTTCATGTACTAAATGATCTGTTAGAGCTGCTCGCAGGAAAATACTTTTCACTGTAACTTGGTACCCGTGACAAACAAATCCAATCCAATCCAAATACCTGGATAGAATGGGTATAGAAGGATACGGTACTAGGAAGTGCTGAGGGTTTTGGCTAAGGATGGTTTCATGACCGGTACGGGTTTGGAGGGCCGAAGGGCCTGTTTCTATGCTGTATTGTTCTTGGACTTAGAGCTCATCTTTTTTCCAGAGTTCTGATGCCATGAGATGAATTTGGAATATGCATTCTGATCATGAGTGGCATATCTATTTTCCCAAGATGTATCAGAACTATTCTGGCATTTATTTCAGAATCACAGTAAAATACAGTGCAGAAGAGGCCCTTTTGGCCCATTGAGTCTGCACTGACACATGAAAAATACCTGACCTGCTTACCTAATCCTATTAGCCAGCACTTGAATGTTATGACGTGCAAATGCTTATCCAGGCACTTTTTAAAGGATGTGAGACAACCCACCTCTACCACCATCCCAGGCAGTGCATTCCAGACTGTCAGCACCCTCTGGGTAAAAAGTTTTCCCTCAAATCCCCGCCCCCCCCTCCCTAAACCTCCTGCCAATCACTTTGAACTTGTGTCCCCTCGTGACTGACCCTTCAACTAAGGAGAACAGTTGCTCCCTATCCACCATGTCCATGCTCCTGATAATCTTTGAAGGTAAAGTCACCATAGTCCTAGATGACCATAGGCTTCTTTCCCCTTTGAAGAGGAAAGCTGACTGGTGGTGATTTAACCTGAAGAGCACCATACCAAGGTTGAGAAGACTTTACCATGAATAACCTCAGCTGGTAAGGGAATTGAACCCGCACTGCTGACCTCGCTCTGCATGATGAACCAGCCGACTAGCCAACTGAGCTAAACTGGTCCCCATGATCTTGTACACCTTGATCAGATGACCTCTCCGTCTTCTCTGCTCCAACAAAACAACCCAAGCCTATCCAACCTCTCTTCACAACTTAGATGTTCCATCCCAGGCAACATCTTGGTGAATCTCCTCTGCACCCCCTCTGTGCAATCGCATCCTTTATAATGTGGCGACCAGAATTGTACGCAGTTCTCCAGCTGTGGCCTTACCAAAGTTCTATTCAACTCCAACATGACCTCCCTGCTTTTGTAATCAATGCCTCGATTGATAAAGCAAAGTGTCCCATTGTCTTTTTCCAACACCCTCTTAACCTGCCCTCCTGCCTTCATAGATCTATGGACAAACACGCCAAGGCCCATTTGTTCCTTAGAACTTCCCAGTGTCGTGCCATTCATTGAATACTTCCTTGTCAAATTACTCCTTCCAAAGTGTATCACCATACACTTTTCAGGGTTAAATTCCATCTGCCACTTATCTGACCACTTGACCATCCCATCTATATCTTTCTTTAACCCAAGATACTCAACCACACTGTTAACCACCCGACCACTCTTTGTGACATCCGCAAACTTACTGATCCTAACCCCCACAGTCATCTATGTCTATGATGAATAATAGGGACCCAGCACATATCGCTGTGGGACACCACTGTTCTTACTGCATGCACAGAGTATTTTCTTTGTCTTCAATGATCTCTGATATTGAGGCGGGATTGAAGAAAGAAAGAGGGAGGCACAGACTGGTAAGAGAGCAAGGCTGAAAGGGAGAAAAGTAGTTTCCCCCCAGGTAATGTTGCTTCAATGGAAATAATGTCAGTTAAAATTTAAAACCAGTTAATTATCTCATCTGTGTTTTATTGACATTTAGAAATGGCATTCATCTATGTGTCTGGGATCGTACTTCTGTACAAAATGGGAAACCATTGTCCTGTCTTGTTTTTGACCTGCAAAGCACACAGAAGTGCACATGTCTGTGTATCGACATTCGAGTATTTTTGTAGTCTGTGCAGTTTGACAGAATAACTAACAAAAGGTTTTATTGTACTGTGTCTGCTCTCGATCTGGTTGCATGGACTTTTGTGAAATATGCTGTGTTGAGGTAAATCAAGGAACTGATGACTTCTTCATTTTCAACAGTTCTATTAACCTTGCTTTACTTGTGCAAAAAATCATTGTATATAGGTGGATGAAATAAGTGGAATTGATACAAGCTCATTGTTTCAAAGTTGTCACTCCTACCTTCATTGCCTCCTTTTTCAGTCAGCAAAATGTGTTACTCAAGCACTTACAGATTCAGTTGATCTCAAAATTAATTTACAATAAATGGCTGCTGTACAGGCAATGCACCCTGGTATTACTATCTCTCTTTTCCTTTCCTCGCATCTTCCCATTTTAAGTTCCCCAGTATCATGTGGAGGGTATCATAGAAGGTGCTAGTGCAGTACGACTTTTGTGCAAGTAAACTAGACTACAATACACAAGGAACAAAGCCAGGAATTATGTGTTTATTCAGCCAAACAGCAGAATAAATTTCAGGATACAGTCGATCATTTTAAAAATAAAATTGGGAATTGATGAAGCTCTTTAGGCAGTAGCTTAAAATATATTTGTATTTATTTTGACCTAAATTGATTCCATTGCTCAGTGTTATCCCAGTGCTGCAGTTGCAGTTGAATGGTTGACATCTAGTTAATTGTTGAAAGCCCATATCCTACAAACAGAAAATTCAGCCAGCAGAGTGCACCGGAGCTGTGAGGGAAGCTCTACTGGAAGCAGAGGATAAAGGGAACATGAGGCTCAGGGCCCTCACTCTCTTTCCGGCAGTAGAGAGCACCGGACCGACAAGGGACTCTACTGGGAGCGATGGATAAAGGGAATGCGAGGCTTGGGGCCCTCACACCTTCAGGCAGCAAAGAGCACCGGACCCACAAGGGACACTCCACTGAGAGCGGAGGATAAAGGGATCCTTGGGGTCCTCACACCTTCAGGCAGCAGAGAGCACCGGACCCACAAGGGACACTCCACTGAGAGTGGAGGATAAAGGGATCCTTGGGGTCCCCACATCTTCAGGCAGCAGAGAGCACCGGACCCACGAGGGACACTCACTGGGAGCGGAGGATAAAGGGATTGTGAGGCTTGGGGCCTTTTGCTGTTCAAGCAGCGTATTGGGTTTGAAGAACAAAAACCAACAGTGATATGACAGGAAAGAGGTAAGCTGATTGGTTGGTGAGTAACTGATACTAGGCACTGTGTCTAAATAGCTGAAACTTAAATAACAGAAAATGATAACGGGGAACAAAGCTTGGAAGATAAAGGAAAAGTGAATCTAAAAGCAGAACTAGGAAATCAAAAGAGCTGATTGGGTGAGTGCATTTATATATTCTATAATAACAAGGAGCAGAGAAGGGCCCTAGTTAATATTAGTTAATACTATGTAATTTATGTGATAAAAGTGTAAATTTAATTTAAACGGTAGGACATGGCAGCAGAGCTCCAAGCCATGGTCTGCTCTTCTTGCTCCATATGGGAGACCAGGAACATTTCCAGTTCCGAGGACCAGCATGTGTGTTCCTGGAAGCCTGAGTTTCAGAGCTGGAGCGGCGGCTCGGGATTCTGTGGAGTATCCACGAGGCGGAGAGTATCGTGGATAGCACATAGAGAGTGGTGGTTGCACCACAGCTCAGACTCCACAAGCAGGAAGGGAATGGGTGACCACCAGGCAGAGCAAGGCAGGCAGTGCAGGAATATCCTATAGCCATTCCACTGCAAAACAAATATACCGTTTTGGATACTGTTGAGGGGAAAGACCTTTCACGGGAAAGCAGCAACAGCCAGATTTGTTGGACGATGGTTGGTTCTGCTGCAGAGGGGAGGTGTAAAAGTGGGAGAATGCAATAGTTATAGGGGATTCAATTGTCGGGGGAATAGATAGGTGTTTCTGTAGCCACAAACAAGACTCCAGGATGGCAGACAGGCTCAAGAGTAGAATTACCTATTCCTGCTCCTAATTTTCATGTTCCTATGCTATCATTCTACATGAAGACATTGGTAAAATCAAACCCATTGCACTGTTCTTTGGTTGTATTTTAAAAAAAAATCTATTAAAAATGCTTTGTAATTCATGGTATTTGGCTGTTTTGAACTGCTCATAACAAATCAAGCCATTCAGGTAAATAAAAATAGAGATTAATCTTGTAATTGATCAAAGAATTATGGTTGTAGTTATTGTTTCCTCTAATGTCTCTCCACTGTGCTGCTCCTTTAAGATTGTCAGATGGCCAAGTATTCCCATTAATTTTAAAGGAACCGTTGTTTGTGCACAGACTGTTGGTCCCCTACTCGGCATATTTCTGATTGCTGCATTGCCGCACACTTGCATAGTTGAGAGGAAATGTTGGCAGTAGACACACGTCCACTATAAACGAGTCATGGTTCAGCAGTAACACTGGCTTCTGAGTTGGAAATGTGGATTCAAGATGCGCTCCAGAGATTTCGCGTATAATCTGATCTGACACTCCAGTGCGTGGGTGGGTGGTGGTGGTTTTGGGGGGGGGGGGGGGGGGGGGGGGGAGGAAGGCGAGAGAGAGAGACAGTGCTCCACTGTCAGAGATGCTGTCTTTCAGTTGAGACAATAAACCAATTTATCTGTCTACCCTCTTGGTGAATGTAAAACATTTCATGGCACTGTTCGAAGAGCAGGAAACTATCATTGTGTCCTGGCCAATACAAAAAGTAGAAAATCTGATGATTTATATCATGCTGTTTGTGGTAATAGGCTGCATACACATTGATGTTGTGTTTTTACACATTACAATAGTAACTACATTTCAAAAAGTACTTCACTTCTCTGTAAGATGCTTTGAAGCGTCCTGAGTCTGTGAAAAGTGTGAAGAAATATACATTCCTTCATCCTTTCCATTGCTCACGCCTTCCCTCCAGATGCTCTTTTGATTATTTTGTTATATATTGAGTTGTTGCATTTAACTGGAGATTTTAGAATAGCAACACTTTTACAAGGTATTAACATTTTTAGAACTGGGGGAGGATTTGGAAAAATATCTCAGCTTCTTATTTAATAAGTAGGTACGAAGGATGTATCTTTGGAGAGGAAAATAACATGAAAGCAAGGTAATTACTTAAGCCATTCGTATAGGCACCATAGTCTCACTGTGGGAGATAGTCATCTTTATTGCATCTTACTATGTGACTGTGCCTTTTTATTAGTACACCAATAAAGATTAATCCTGAAATGTTTCAAATTCTGATAAATGAACATTTTCTAATTAAAAGAGTTTTTAAAATGATTACTTCATTTTTATAAAAGCAAATTACTGCGGATGCTGGAATCTGAAACAAAAGAGAAAATGCTGGAAAATCTCAGCAGGTCTGGCGGTATCTGTAGGGAGAGAAAAGAGCTAACATTTTGAGTCCGATGACTTTGTCAAACTCAAAACATTAGCTCTTTTCTCTCCCTACAGATGCTGACAGGCCTGCTGCAATTTTCCAGAATTTTCTGCTTCATTTTTATCTTCACTTGTCATTTAGTCTGGCTGAAGACTTAACTTATTTTTTATTGTTATAGTGGCATTCCTCAAATTATTTGACTGTTTACCCATGATCTAATGGTAATAGATGTTTTAATAAGGGTAATAGTGGTCAGTAACATTTTGGCTGGGCATTGTTTTCAGTATTCGGTAATGGTTTAAATGGAACAAAACCTTTGGTTGCAAGTCATATGATCAGATCCTGTCAAACAATCTCTTGTTCAGGGGCTTAAGCCCCTTATTACGTCTGTTCTTGAATGTCTGTTTGGTATTAATTGGATACTGCTTCCACAAAACTAGTATAAGAGGGACAAAAGTGCAGTAGAGTACAATTAACCAACCCAACTGAAAGTTGAATTGACAAGAATGTGTTTTGATTACAGCATAAAATATCTGTTGCAAAACTGACTCTAGCTATTCAAGTTACAATAAATTCACTGTACCTCCGTTCAATAATGATTTAAAAGAGTTGACCCTGTCAGCTTTTCAACTATTACATTCTCACCAGCATTCAAGAAGCTGTTAAGCAGCCTCTCATTGATGCAATATTTAGTTTGGAGATTGTGAAGGTTAGTACATTGTTGTATTAGGCACTGTTCTTTCTGCCAATTGCATTAAAGCCATAGTTTCGAGCACAATATTGCTGATAAGTTTTGTTCATTATGGCAAATGGAAATACCTATTTAATTGGAATGTTTTTTTCAGGCTAAGGTTAAGGCATGTTATTTAAGGAATGCTAAATCTCATTTGTGCAATATGAACATTTTATCAGCTTTACTGTTTGTGATTTTAATTTAGGCTAAAGAATTCCGTTTCAGATTGTTATTTGAATGAAGGCTTTTTATTCTGTGCTATCTGATTAATGATATATATTTCTGAAATTTTAATTTTGACGATGTCTCAAGAAATTTATTGCAAGATTCAGGAATTTTCTACATTCAATAAATTAACACCATTGATTTAAACTTGTATTTAGGTAATGTTTCCTGTTATCTTCAAAATAGGTTAATTGTGGAAACCAACCTGCTGCAGAAAAAGTCACCATAACCAACAGAGATGCATCAAAGAGATTGGAACGTTTTGATCCACTTCAAGCATTGACTGCAAGTGAGAGGCAGTGTGCAGATACAATAGTTAGTATGGGATACTCCTGCGAGAACGTAATAAAAGCCATGCAGAAACGAGGAGAAAACATAGAACAGGTAAAGATGTATATATTAAATAAAGTTCAATGTGGTACAAATTTTAAACCTGTGTTTTATACATAGTTGTGTTCTGCAAAACATTTTTATAAACTTCAGGATAATTTTGTTGGATGATCAGTCATTTTGGAGGGAGAAGGTTTTATATGGAAGGGGCAGCAGTGTAGCATGGTGGTTAGCATAAATGCTTCACAGCTCCAGGGTCCCAGGTTCGATTCCCGGCTGGGTCACTGTCTTTGTGGAGTCTGCACGTCCTCCCCGTGTGCGTGGGTTTCCTCCGGGTGCTCGGGTTTCCTCCCACAGTCCAAAGATGTGCGGGTTAGGTGGATTGGCCATGCTAAATTGCCCGTAGTGTCCTAATAAAAGTAAGGTTAAGGGGGGGGTTGTTGGGTTACGGGTATAGGGTGGATACGTGGGTTGAGTAGGGTGATCATGGCTCGGCACAACATCGAGGGCCGAAGGGCCTGTTCTGTGCTGTACTGTTCTATGTTCTATAGTGGTCATGTCATTGGACTAGTAATCTAGAGGCCTAGACTAATGCCCTGGGGACATGGGTTCAAATCCCCTGTGGCTGCTGAAATTTAAATCCAATTAATAAAATCTGGAATTTAAAGATAGTATCAGTAATGATGACCATAAAACTATCATTGATTGTTGTAAAAACCTTCAGGTTCTCTAATGTCCTTTCGGGAAGAGAGTTTACTGTCCTTACCTGGTCTGGCCTACATGTGATTGACTATTAACTACCCTCTGAAATGGCCTAGGAAGCCACCCGCTAATGGGAAATTAAGGATGGGCAATTGTGGTAACTTAACCACAGAAAGGTAATTGTTAATAAAGTTAACAAATAAAGTTTTTTTTTTTATAAATTTAGCGTACCCAATTATTTTTTCAATTAAGGGGCAATTTAGCGTAGCCAATCCACCTACCCTGCACATCTTTGGGTTGTGGGGGCGAAACCCACGCAGACACGGGGAGAATGTGCAAACTCCTCACGGACAGTGACCCAGGGCCGGGATTCGAACCCGGGTCCTCAGCGCCGTAGGCAGCAATGCTAACCACTGTGCCACCGTGCCGCCCTAACAAATAAAGTTAATCTTCTTTAATATATATAAAATAACAAATTTTAAAATACAGTATGGACTCAAAACAGGAGCTGTTAGCTAAACATCGAAATAACAATAACAGAATAGAATTAGAACAAACAGCAGTTAAATAGGAACATACATAGGTAATGACAACTGATGACGTCACAGCATTTACTGATGACAATGGACTTAAATAAGATGCATAATAATGCCGTAACCCTTCTCCCCAACCCCCTTAAATTGTAAGCCCCTTTGAAATACAATGAAACTAATGCCTTAATTATAAGTCAGTCTTTCAGGAGCTTTGTGACTAAGCGGTGATCTTCTCAGTACCTCTGGTGACTCCGTCAACTCTGGTGATGCTTGACTTAGTTCATCTGAACTTGTGGGCTCAGGAGTAGGTTGACTATCTGTGCCCGAGTTTCCCTCTCCTGAAGTAGAGTCCACTGGAAGCCCTGATACAACAGGAACCACTTCTTGTGGAAATTCCACAGCTGCATTTCCTTCTATTGTGTTATCTGGAACTTGTGCTGTCTGTGATTCATGGACGAGACAAATTTGATCTTGGCGCCTGTGGACAACTCTGCCATGGTTCAATTTCATGACCAACGATACTGGACCATTTTGGTTAAGAATAACTCCAGGTAGCCAATGCTGATTACTGCCAAAATGCCTGATATAAACACAATAATTCAGGTTGAAACTTCTCCCCTTAGCATGACAATCGTGCCTCTCCTGCTTTTCTTGTCTTTTTCCCACTTTTGCTTTGACATCTTGATATAGCAGATCTGGGTGAGACTTCAGTCTTCTACCCATCAATAATTCAGCCAGTAAGAGTCACGTAGTTGTTTGTGTGTGATACAATATTGAAATAAGAACCGTGAGAGCTTTGTCCCTAAAGTATCACTTGCCATTGTCTTCAATCTTTCCTTCAATGTCTGAACAGATCGCTCTGCTAAACCATTTGAAGCTGGATGAAAAGGTGCGGTACGCACATAAACTCTTGGAACAACTCTCTCGTAAATGTTGTACCATTATCAGAAATGAGAGAATCTGGTAACCCATGAGTTGCAAAGATTTGCTGTAGCTTTTCTATGGTACTGGGAGCTGTAACGTTGCTCATGATGTATACTTCTAATCACTTAGAATGTGAATCCACGATGACTAAAACGTGTGGCCCATGAAAGGACCTGCAAATTGCACATGAATTCTCGACCAAGGATGGTCAGGCCACTCCCATGGATGTAATGGTGCTAGTGGTGCCATCTTCTGGCTAGATTGACATACAGAACAGGATTTCACTTTGTTCTCCAAATCATGGTCCATATTAGGCCGCCAAACATACGGCCTGGCTAGACTTTTCATTCGAGAGGCACCTAGATGAGTCTTATGAATTGTATCCGTTACTTGTGAACAACCAGGGGGTGGAACAACCACTCTCGATCCCCACAGTCTGCAACCATCCTGCAAACGTAACTCATCCTTGAGCCTCACTTAAGGGTTCAACCTACCATATTCTATGATAGATAGCCATCCTTGCAGCAGAAATCTTTTAACCTGTGACAGAATGTGATCTCTCTGCCATCCATTGCTTAATTTGTTCCACACTCACCGGAGATTGGGTAAGTCTCTCTGGTACGAAAATCCTTCCGGGAGGAAGTGATACACGAGTTGGCAAATCCGGTAAAAGGAGACGACTTAACTCGTCCGCATTAGCATTGTCCTTCCCTGCCCTGTACGCAATGCTGTATTGATGCAATGACAATGTAAAAGCCCAGCACTGTAGTCTTGCTGAGGCCATGGGAGGAATACATTTTGACTCGCTGAAAAGGCTTGTGGTCGGTACATATGGTGAATGAATGATCATAGAGATACTGATGGAATTTTTTTACTGCTAAAAGAATAGCTTTAAAAAGTCCTACACATTCTCGCTGACCATTCTGAATTTTTGAAGTTCACACTAGTTATAATTTAGGTGGAGATGATCGTGTAATGATGTTAATGGACGAGTAATCCAACAGCCCAAACCCATGGCATCTGGTGAAATTTAAATTCAGTGAATAGATCTGGAGTATAAAACTAGTTTTAGTAACTTTTAAAATGTATTTTTCCAATTAAGGGGCAATTTAGCCTGGCCAATCCACCTATCTTGCACATCGTTGTTGTGGGAGTGAAACTCACGCAGACAGTGGGAGAATGAGCGAACTTCACGCAGAGACCCGGGGCCGGGATCAAAACCGGATCCTCAGCACAATGAGGCAGCGCTGCCAACCACTGCATCAACCTGCCGCCCCTTAGTTTTAGTAATGATGACCATGAAATTATTGTTGTTTGATGTAAAACTCCATCTGGTCCTTACCTGGTTTGACCTACATCTGACTCCAGACAGCAATGTGGTTCACTTTTAACTCCCTCTGGAATGGCTTAGCAAGCCATTCAGTTTTATAGAAATCCTACAATGCAGAAGGAGGCCTTTCGGCCCATTGTGTCTTCACTAACCCTCCAAAAGAGCACCTTACCTAGGCCCATTACCCTGCCCTATCCCCACAACCTAATCATCTTTGGACACCACGAGGCAACTTAGCTTGGCCAATCCACCTAACCTGCACATCTTTGGACAGTTACCAATGGGCAATAAATGCTGTCCTTACCAACAATGCCCACATTCTATGAAAGAATTAAAAAAAAATTCTATTGCCTCAGTTTTACGACTGTTTGCCAGTTAGATCTGGTTCACTTTGCTGTTAAGTTTATCCAATGCAGCTTGTGCCTATGCAATGCCAAAACTGCTTTTAATCAATGCAAAAGTAGTGTAAATAACAATTAAATAAATTGATTTAATGGAATAGCTTCATTAAAAAAAACACTTGAAACTGGTAGTGTATAGCGATCACTAATTTCAGGAATAACTGCTTGCTAAATTGAAGCGCAATTGAACAGTACTTATTGCATCAAATTAAAAGGTTAATGCATCAGTTGTTACTGGAATGAAGAAATTCTCAAGCTTGTTCAACACAAGATACAATCTAGTGTATAAATCATGCTGTTAATGATTCTAATAATGAACCACTGCAAAAACTATGTAATGTTCACTTCAACTTGGCAAAAATTAGTTCTCAGAAGTAGTCAGCAGTGATTTAAAACACATCAGAGAAAATTATAATGAAAAAAGAATCTGAGATTCATGTCAACTTGAACGTAAAGTGTGCTACCAAATTTCTATAAGAAAGCTCAGGATAATGGAGTAAAGAACTGTACTGGTTATTGAGGAAGTTGTTTAAATGTGCAGATTCCAGCAGCAGCATTTCAAAATGTTCTAGGTAAATTTGATGAAGCATATATTAATGCCCAGCCATTGCAGAACAAACTGGATTCTCGAGCTATGTTGTCAGATCAGTAGCGGTTAAGAATGAGGCTGGTACGCTGAAGCTGTGTCATGCACAGTATTGCACCTTGAACACTACACTTGGTTCTGATCATCAAGGTACATGGGAAATGCTCAAATCCTGGAATGGGTATAACAAACCATTTGGGACTGATCTCTAGTGTCAGGTCTGAATAACGAGAAATTGTTTGGAAAGACTTCAACTCTTCAGCATGAAAAAGTGAAGAAGAAAGGACTTTTTATAAAGCTATATAAGATACTAAACAAATGGAAAATGTTAATTCTTAACTACTTGGTTAAACCTTCACTCTAGTTCTTCAGAACATGGATACAAACTGTTAAAAGACAAGTTTAGGATTGATGTTAGGAAACACTTTTCACACCAATTAATATCTGGGATGGCTTTTTTGCCCACTCCATATATTCAAGTAATCTTCAAACCGTTACTCTTTTGATAATGATAAATTTACGCCAATTACCATTGATCAGTAGAATTTAATTTTCTCTCTATTTTAAGTAAACCTTCCAGAATTTTGACAATCTCTTATCAGATTTTTTCTTTATCGTTTCTATATCTGGGTCCAGTTTGAAACATAGGGACAGAAGTAGGCCATTCAGCCTCTTGAGCCTGTTTCATCGAGCAGTGAGATCATGGCTGATCTGTAGTCTAACTTCACTGACCTGCCTTGACTCCATAGCCCTTAATACGTTTTGATAAGTTTTTGTTAGCCAAGAGTTAAATCTCACATTTAGAATTATCAGTTGGGCTAGCATCTCCTGCTTTTAGAGGGTGGGAATTCTTCACTTCTACCACTCCGCATGAAGTGGTGTTTCCTAATTTTTGTCTTGAATGGCCTGGCTCTGCTTTTACAGTTATGTTGCCATTGCCCAGACTACCCCAGCAGCAGAAATGTCTCCTTATTTGTTTTTGAAATCCTGACAGTCTCAATAACATTACCCCATTATCTTCTATATTCCAGGGAATGCAAGCTGAATTAACGCAATCTCTCTTTATAATTTAAATCTAGAAGCCCTGGTAACATTCTGGTGAATCCGTATTGTACTCTCGCCTCTGAGTCACATATTTTGGGTTCAAATCCCACTGCAGGGTTTTAGCACAAAAATCAAGGCACATACTTTGGTGCATTGCATTGTCTTTTTAAAAAATAAATTTAGAGTGCCCAATTCATTTTTTTCAAATTAAAGGGTAATTTAAAGTGGCTAATCCACCTACCCAGCACATCTTTGGGTTGTGGGAGTGAAACCCACGCAAACGTGGAGAATGTACAAACTCCACAAGGACAGTGACCCACGTCCGGGATCGAACCCGGGTCCTCGGCGTCATGAGACAGCAGTGCTAAGATGCATTGCATTGTGAGAGGTGCTGTGCTTTGGATGAGACATTAAACCAAGGCCCGATCTGCCTGCTCGGGTGGATGTTAAAAGATCCCAATGCAGTAATTGAAGGAGAGCAGGGGTTATCCCTAATGTCCAGGCCAATATTTAACCCTTTACTGTTTCTAACTTTCCACCATTTTAACAAGTACTGTGATCTATCGTCTCCCCCCCCCCCCCCCCCCCATGGATGACCTCACACTTCAATATGTTGCAATCCATCTCCCTCCCTTTTGACCATTTCAATTTATCTTTTTTTTGCACCGATCTTTGTCTACCTGGTAAATGTGGGTATATGACAAGGGCGGCACGGTGGCGCAGTGGTTAGCACTGCTGTCTCATGCTGCCGAGGATGCTGGTTCAATCTGACCCTGGGTCACTGTCTGTGTGGAGTTTGCACATTCTCTACGTATCTATGTGGATCTCGCCTCCACAACCCAAAAAGATGTGCAAGGTAGGGGGATTGGCTATGCTAAATTGGCCCTTAATTGGGAAAAAAAATAATTGGGTATGCTAAGTTTATTTTTTTAAACTTGGATATATGACTATTGTTTTTTCTAAATCATAATAAATGCAATGAATAATTAAGGCCCAGCACTAAACCTTCTGGGATACCTTTCAGTTGAAGTGCGTACCCGTTAATTCATACTTTCTGTCTTCTACCTTCTAACCGGGTCAATAATTTTCCTTCAATTTCATCAACTTTAATTTTAACTAACATTCTTCAACAAGGAACCTTTTTGAATGCCTTCTCGAAGTCAGTATAAGCTACATCCACAGACACTGCCCTGTCTATTACTTCAGGTACTTAATCAGAAAATTAAATAGGAAGGCGACATGTGGCACAGTGGTTAGCACTGCAGCCTGCGGCACTGAGGAACCGGGTTCGAAACCCCGCCCTGGGTCACTGTCCATGTGGAGTTTGCACATTCTGTCCGTGTCTGTGTGGGTTTCACCCCCACAACCCAAAGGTGTGTAGGTTAGGTGGATTGGCCATGCTAAATTGCCCCTTAATGGGGGGGGGGAGAAAAGAAAATTGGGAACTCTAAATTTTTTATTTTTTTTTAAAGAAAATTAAATAGGGCTGTTAGTCTTGACCTACCCTTTGCGAATTGCGAATCCATGTTGGTGCTTGCTAAGCAGTTCAAATGTCTCAGGTGCTTAATTATAGATTCCACGAAGGGCACCAGCTTCGGGGCTTTGATAACGGCGCCTCTGCCATTCCCACCGGCACGGTACTCCACCAGCCCCGTGGTGGTGGCGGCCCTGAGAGTCTGGGGGCAATGGAGGAAGTATGTGGGAGTGGAAGGAGCATCAGCCTGGTCTTCAATTTGTAATAATCACCGGTTTGCCCCGGGAAGAATGGACGGGGGGGTTTCGGAGATGGCAGAGGGCAGGAATTGAGAGGATGGGGGATATGTTTATAGAGGGGAGCTTTCCTAGCTTGAGGGAACTGGAGGTGAAATTTGGGTTAGCGAGGGGGAAATGAATTCAGGTACCTGCAGGTGCAGGACTTCCTACGTAGGCAGGTCTCGATCTTCCCGCACCTACCACCAAGGGGGATACAGGATAGGTAGTTTCCAGAGTGTGGGTGGGAGCAGGGAAGGTCTCTGACATGTATAAGGAACTGATGGGGTCAGAGGAAACGCAGACTGAGGAGCTGAAGCGCAAGTGGAAAGAGGAGTTAGGGGGAGAGATAGAGGATGGTCTCTGGGCAGATGCGTTGAGTAGAGTCAACGCGTCCACAACATGCGCCAGGCTCAGTCTGATACAGTTTAAGTTCGTTCACCAGGCTCACATGACAGTGTCCCGGATCAGCAGGTTCTTTGGTGTAGAAGATAGGTGCGCAAGGTGTGCGGGGTGCAAGTGAACCATGTCCACATGTTTTGGACATGCCCAAAGCTCAGGGGATTCTGGCAGAGGTTTGCAGATGTCATGTTCATGGTGTTAAAAACAAGGGTGGCACCGAGTCCGGAGGTGGCGCTTTTCGGGGTGCTGGAAGATCCGGGAATCCAGGAGGAGAAAGAGGCAGATGGTAGCCCGGAGACGGATATTATTAGCTTGGAGGGAGTCAAAGCCCCCAAAGTCAGAGACCTGGCTATCGGACATGGCTAGCGTTCTCTGTTTGGAGAAAATCAAGTTCGCCTTCAGAGGGTCACTGTTAGGGTTCGCCCGGAGGTGGCAACCGTTCGTTGAATTCTTTGCGGAAAATTCATCGTCAGCAGAAGGAGGGGGGGGGGGGGGGGGGGGGGGGGGGGGGTAGTTTAGCTTAGAGTAGGGGGTTAATAAAGGTGGGACCTGTAAGAGAAGAAGCAGGCTTTTTGCACTATGTTTATAGACTCATGTACATTGTTTATTTTGTCGTTGTTGTAAAACCAAAAATACCTCAATAAAATGTTTATTAAAAAAAATCATAGATTCCATTCGCTTCCACACGAGATGTTAGAGTAATGGGTCTGTAGTGCTGGACTTTCACCTTGGAGACAGATAACTTGAGTCAGACAATTTCCTGACTCTATGCACTCGCCTCCGGATAAAGTGACCTGAATGGTGCGATTTTCATTCCGAGAGTGCAGATGCAGGATAGAGTCGAGCCCATGGATCCTAAACACAGATCAAGCCACAGTGGCGGCCGAGTGCCGAGAAATAGTTAAATATCAGATTCAGAAGTTGATGTCAGTGATTCCCTGTTGCTCCACAGATATGCTTTTGAAGTCTTTACAGATGGAAATCAATAAGAAATCACTGAATTGATGTGGACTTCCACTTTTTATAATTTTTTCACACTGTGAACATCTTTGAAAAAGTTGAGCTTGTTAAATAAGGTGTAACTGGACTTTTAACAGCATACTAAGGTCATAATTATGACTGAAAATCTCTCTGACTTTAAACTATTTCTTATTTGAGGGAAAAGTCAATTATCTCAAATTTGAGGGGAAAGTCAATTATCTCAATTGCTTAAATTACATAGATTTTTAAAAATAATAAAAAATATTGTTTAATGTTTGATATTTCAGCTTCTACCTTAATCGTGCGTACATCCTATTTTTTCCTTTCTGTAAAAGTATTAAAAAGTGAATTATTAAAATCTTCTTTGCTGTCTGAGATAATTTTTCATTATCATTGGCTGCATTGCCTTTTTGATATTACTGTTGCTGGATAGCACAGATGGCCAATAGCCAGAATGAAAATTAATGTTGGGAAAGGTAAAATGTATTGCCACAGAGACTGCTGGGTCTTTGTGAGGAGCTTTTGTTTTTGCTGTCTCCTCTCTAATTTTTTTTTTAAAATTTAGATTAGGCAATTATTTTTTCCAATTAAGGGGCAATTTAGCATGGCCAATCCACCTACTCTGCACATTTTTGGGTTGTGGGGGCGAAACCCACGCAGACACGGGGAGAACGTGCAAACTCCACACGGACAGTGACCCAGAGCCGGGATCAAACCTGGGACCTCAGCGCCGTGAGGCGGTTGTGCTAACCACTAGGCCACCGTGCTGCCCTCTGTCTCCTCTCTAATGACAATATCTGGGCCATTAATAAGCCGTCAGAGGCAGATTCCTAGAAAAACGTTATTTGCAGACACAAGATGGAACAGTGAGAAATTCTGTCAGTAGTTCAGTAGTAAAGAGCATTTAGAGAAGTGGTGAAAACCATACAGCATTCAAACTGGTTCAAAACAGAAGGAGCATAGTAAACTGTCTGAAACTCTACTCCCAAATGTTCATGAGGCTGAATGCAACGTCAAAATTATTGACGTTGATACAATTGAGCTGGAAATCCTACACTGGCATAAAAAGGGCTCTAAAACAATAAAGCCCCAGGGATAACCCATATTTATTGCAGAAAGTTATGGCTTATGGAGGAGATTGGTGAGGGATTGTCAATCATTACAAGGACTCCATTCTCCTTCGGCAAGGTATCAGTAAATCGGAAACAAACAAATCCAATGCCCCTATTCTCCGTTTCTGGAGAATCTGTGTCTATCTGTATTTACCCTAGTAAAGCACTTAAGGAACACATCTGTTATTCATGCTCTTGAATATTTTTAAAATCCATCTCCATTGAAAAGAAATTAAGCTTTGTGAGTCTTTTAACAGTTGCCTCCTTTTAGAATGCTTTGTATGTGGTGGCTAATTACCCTAATGAAGATTGAAAAAATAATGCCGTTTGGAGAGCTGGGATAGACATGATGGGCCAAATGGCCTCCTGCGCTGTAACAATTTTGTGGTTCTGAATATTAGCTGTGGTAGTAAATCTATTTTTCTGTCATTGATCTGAATGCACAACGTCTGCTCATGTATTATAATCAACACATTTCATTTCCTATAAGGAGACAAAACTTTCTATCATGTTATTATGGTGTGTTTCTCAAGAGAGTCAATGTGAATAATGTTCTTGAAACCTATATTTAAACATTTCAGGTGCTTGATTACTTGTTTGCCCATGGACGACTCTGTGAACAGGGCTTTGAACCAGTTCTTGTGGAGGAGGGCCTGGAGATGTATCAGTGTTCAGAGCCAAAAGTGAGTCAGAGTATTACATGAACTATATGTGCTCTATCTTCCATGTTTAATATTGAATTTATCTGCATTATATAAGCAGAAACCTTGGATAGAGTGCAAGTAGATTATTTGGTTCTAAATTGGTATACCGGCTGAATGGTTATGGGACTGGATTTGTCACTCTGAGATTGAGAGTTCAAGTCCCATCATAGCAAACTGAAAAACTGAATATGATAGTTTTGGTAATTTGTGGAATGATGTTGGAAAACAATGCCAAGAAAAGCAACCTGCCCTCACTCTTTGGCTTGATTTGCATGTTACCCTATTCCCACACAACCTGATTGACTGAATGTTGACAGGGTAACGATATAGATGATAAATACTGCTTGCCAATGTAGCCCACTTCTCCGATGCAATTGATCGTAATCTGCTTGTCATTGAACAAAGAAGAAAGAACAAAGGAAAGTACAGCACAGGAACAGGCTCTTCGGCCCTCCAAGCCCATGCCGACCATGCTGCCTGACTAAACTACAATCTTCTACACTTCCTGGGTCCGTATCCCTCTATTCCCATCCTATTCATGTATTTGTCAAGAGGCCCCTTAAATGTCACTATCGTCCCTGCTTCCACCACTTCCTCCGGCAGCGAGTTCCAGGCACCCACTACCCTCTGTGTAAAAAAACTTGCCTCGTACATCTACTCTATACCTTGCCCCTCGCACCTTAAACCTATGCCCCCTAGTAATTGACCCCTCTACCCTGGGGAAAAGCCTCTGACTATCCACTCTGTCTATGCCCCTCATAATTTTGTAGACCTCTATCAGGTCGCCCCTCAACCTCCGTCGTTCCAGTGAGAACAGACCGAGTTTATTCAACCGCTCCTCATAGCTAATGCCCTCCATACCAGGCAACATCCTGGTAAATCTGATCTGCACCCTCTCTAAAGCCTCCACATCCTTCTGGTAGTGTGGCGACCAGAATTGAACACTATACTCCAAGTGTGGCCTAACTCAGGTTCTATACAGCTGCAACATGACTTGCCATTTCTTATACTCCGTGCCCCGGCCAATGAAGGCAAGCATGCCGTATGCCTTCTTGACTACCTTCTCCACCTGTGTTGTACCTTTCAGTGACCTGTGGACCTGTACACCTGGATCTCTCTGACTTTCAATACTCTTGAGGGTTCTGCCATTCACTGTATATTCCCTACCTGCATTAGACCTTCCAAAATGCATTACCTCACATTTGTCCGGATTAAACTCCATCTGCCATCTCTCCGCCCAAGTCTCCAAACGATCTAAATCCTGCTATATCCTCTGACAGTCCTCATCACACTCCACAATTCCATCAACCTTTGTGTCGTCCGCAAACTTACTAATCAGACCAGTTACATTTTCCTCCAAATCATTTATATATACTACGAACAGCAACGGTCCCAGCACTGATCCCTGCGGAACACCACTTGTCACAGCCCTCCAATCAGAAAAGCACCCTTCCATTGCTACTCTCTGCCTTCTATGACCTAGCCAGTTCTTTATCCACCTTGCCAGCTCACCCCCGATCGCGTGTGACTTCACCTTTTGTACCAGTCTACCATGAGGGACCTTGTCAAAGGCCTTACTGAAGTCCATAAAGACAGCATCCATTGCCCGACCTGCATCAATCATCTTTGTGACCTCTTCGAAAAACTCTTATCAAGTTAGTGAGACACAACCTCCCCTTCACAAAACCATGCTGCCTCTCACTAATACGTCCATTTGCTTCCAAATGGGAGTAGATCCTGACTCGAAGAATTCTCTCCAGTAATTTCCCTACCACTATTGTAAGGCTCACCTGCCTGTAGTTCCCTGGATTATCCTTGCTACCCTTCTTAAACAAAGGAACAACATTGGCTATTCTCCAGTCCTCCGGGGCATCACCTGAAGACAGTGAGGATCCAAAGATTTCTGTCAAGGCCTCAGCAATTTCCTCTCTAGCCTCCTTCAGTATTCTGGGCTAGATCCCATCAGGCCCTGGGGACTTATCTACCTTAATATTTTTCAAGACACCCGACACCTCGTCTTTTTGGATCTCAATGTGACCCAGGCTATCTACACACCCTTCTCCAGACTCAACATCCACCAATTCCTTCTCTTTGGTGAATACTGATGCAAAGTATTCATTTAGTACCTCGCCCATTTCCTCTGGCTCCACACATAGATTCCTTTGCCTATCCTTCAGTGGGCCAACCCTTTCCTTGGCTACCCTCGTGCCTTTTATGTACGTGTAAAAAGCCTTGGGATTTTCTTTAACCCTATTTGCCAATGACTTTTTGTGACTCCTTCTAGCCCTCCCGACTCCTTGCTTAAGTTCCTTCCTACTTTCCTTATATTCCACACAGGCTTCATCTGTTCACAGCCTTCTAGCCCTGACAAATGCCTCCTTTTTCTTTTTGACGAGGCCCACAATATCTCTCGTTATCCAACGTTCCTGAAATTTGCCGTGTTTATCCTTCTTCCACACAGGAACATGCCGGTCCTGAATTCCTTTCAACTGACACTTGAAAGCCTCCCACATGTCAGATGTTGATTTACCCTCAAACATCCACCCCCAATCTAGGTTCTTCAGTTTCCGCCTAATATTGTTATAATTAGCCTTCCCCCAATTTAGCACATTCACCCTAGGACCACTCTTATCCTTGTCCACCAGCACTTTAAAACATACTGAATTGTGGTCACTGTTCCTGAAATGCTCCCCTACTGAAACTTCTACCACCTGGCCGGGCTCATTCCCCAATACCAGGTACAGTACAGCCCCTTCCCTAGTTGGACTGTCTACATATTGTTTTAAGAGGCCCTCCTGGATGCTCCTTACAAACTCTGCCCCGTTTAAGCCCCTAGTACTAAGTGAGTCCCAGTCAATATTGGGGAAGTTGAAGTCTCCGATCACAACAACCCTGTTGTTTTTACTCTTTCCCAAAATCTGTCTACCTATCTGCTCCTCTATCTCCCGCTTGCTGTTGGGAGGCCTGTAGTAAACCCCCAACATTGTGACTGCACCCTTCGTATTCCTGATCTCTACCCATGTAGCCCCTCTGCCCTCTGAGGTGTCCTCCTGTAATACAGCTGTGATATTCTCCCTAACCAGTAGCGCAACTCCGCCACCCCTTTTACATCCCCTCTATCCCGCCTGAAACATCTAAATCCTGGAATGTTTAGCTGCCAATCCTTTCCTTCCCTCAACCAGGTCTCTGTAATGGCAACAACATCATAGTTCCAAGTACTAATCCAAGCTCTTAAGTTCATCTGCCTTACCTGGAATACTTCTTGCATTAAAACATATGCACTTCAGGCCACCAGACCCGCTGTGTTCAGCAACATCTCCCTGTCTGCTCTGCCTCAGAGCCATACTGGTCCTATTCCTTAGTTCTCCCTCAATGCTTTCACTTTCTGGCCTATTGCTCCAGTGCCCACCCCCCTTGAGTATTGAGTATCAGCATAATAGTGATATAAACCATATTTTAGATTTATATATACATAAAATATAAAGAAAATAATACAGTATTCAAACATCTGGAAGGTATCCGTACAAGTATGTTATCCATTCCGGATCTTTAGGAAGCTTGTGACAGAGCCTACGAGGGAACAGGCAATTCTGGATTTGGTGATGTGTAATGAGGCAGACTTAATGAGGGAATTTAAGATGAAGGATCCCTTCGGGAGCAGTGATCACAATGTAATAGAATTTATCCTGCAGTTTGAGAGGGAGAAGCTGGAGTCAGATGTAACGGTATTATAATTAAATAAGGGTAACTACAAAAACATGAGGGAGGAACTGGCCAGAGTTGATTGGAAAAGGAGCCTAGCAGGGAAGACAGGGACAGGTATTTTTGAGGGTTATTCGGGAGGCACAGCAGAAATCAATCTCAAGGAGGATGAAACATGTTACGGGCAGGACAAGGCATCCGTGGTTGATGAGGGAAGTCAAGGACAGCATAAAGGCTAAAGAAAAAGCATACAAAGTGGCGAGGATTAGTGGGAAGTTAGAGGATTGGGAATCATTTAAAGGTGAGCAGAGGACAACTATAAAAGCAATAAGGGGAGAGAAGATGAAATGAGTGCAAGTTAGCTAGTATTGTAAAAGAAGATAGGAAGATTTTTTTCAATATATAAAAGGTAAGAGAGAGGCAAAAATAGACATTGGACCACTGGAAAACGTGGCTGGAGAAGTAATAATAGGAAACAAAGAAATAGCAGACGAACTGAATAGTTACTTTGCATCAGTCTTCACGGTGGAAGACACTAGTGGAATGCCAGAGCTCCAGAAGAATCAGGGGGCAGAGGTGAGTGTAGTGGCCATCACCAAGGAGAAGTTTCTGGGGAAACCGAAAGGTCTGAAGGTGGATAAATCACCTGGACCGGATGGACAACACCTCAGGGTTCTAAAAGAGATAGCTGAGGAAATTGTGGAGGCATTGGTGGGGATCTTTCAGGAATCACTGGAGGCAGGAAAGTGGCTAATGTAACACCACTGTTTAAGAAGGGAGGGAGGCAGAAGACGGGAAATTATAGGCCGGTTAGCCTGACTTTGGTCATTGGTAAGATTTTAGAGTCTGTTATTAAAGATGAGATTGCAAAGTACTTGGAAGTGCATGGTAAAATAGGACTGAGTCAGTACGGCTTTGTCAAAGGGAGATCATGTCTGACAAATTTGTTGGAGTTCTTTGAAGAGGTAACAAGGAAGTTAGACAAAGGAGAATCAGTGGACGTGATTTATTTAGATTTCCAGAAGGACATTGACAAGATGCCGCATAGGAGACTGTTAAATAAGTTAAGAGCCCATGGTGTTAAGGGTAAGATCCTGGCATGGATAGAGGATTGGCTGACTGGCAGAAGGCAGAAAATGGGGATAAAGGGGTCTTTTTCAGGATGTCAGCTGGTGACTAGTGGTGTGCCTCAGGGGTCTGTGCTGGGAGCACACGTTTCACAATATACATTAATGATCTAGGGAACTGAAGGCACTGTTGCTAAGTTTGCAGATTAAACAAAGTTCTGTAGAGAGACAGGTAGTATTGAGGAAGCAAGGCGGCTGCAGAAGGATTTGGACAAGCTAGGAGAATGGGCAGTGAAGTGGCAAATGAAATATAATGTGGAAAAGTGTGAGGTTATGCACTTTTGGAGGAATTTAGGCATAGACTATTTTCTAAATGGGGAAATGCTTAGGAAATCAGAAGCACAAAGAGACTTGGGAGACCTTGTTCACGATTCTCTTAAGGTTAACATGCAGGTTCAGTCGGAAGTTAAGAAGGCAAATGCATGTTAGCATTCATGTCAAGAGAGCTAGAATACAAGGGATGTACTTCTAAGGCTATGCAAGGCTCTGGGCAGATACCATTTGGGATATTGTGAGCAGTGCTGGCCTTGGAAAGGGACCAGAGGAGGTTGACAAGAATGATCCCTGGAATGAAGAACTTGTATGAGGAACGGTTGAGGACTCTGGGTCTGTACTCGTTGGAGTTTAGATGGATGAGGTGGGGGGGATCTTATTGAAACTTACAGGATACTGCGAGGCCTGGATAGAGTGGATGTGGAGAGGATGTTTCCACTTGAAGGAAAAACTAGAACCAGAGGACACCACCTCAGACTAAAGAGACAATCCTTTAAAACAGAGATGAGGAAATTCTTCAGCCAGAGGGTGGTGAATCTGTGGAACTCTTTGCTGCAGAAGGTTGTGGAGGCCAAATCACTGAGTGTGTTTAAGACAGAGATAGGTAAGTTCTTGATTAATAAGGGGATCAGGGGTATGGAGAGAAGGCAGGAGAATGGGGATGAGGAAATATCAGCCAAGATTGAATGGCGGAGCAAACTTGATGGGCCGAGTAGCCTAATTCTGCTCCTTGGTCTTGTGGTCGAACATTGAATGAGCAGAGGCAAAGAGGTAGGTAACCTACTCAGAGCCATTAATGATTGGATTGGATTTGTTTATTGTCACGTGTACCGAGGTACAGTGAAAAGTATTTTTCTGCAAACAGCTCAACAGATCATTAAGTACATGGGAAGAAAAGGGAAGAAAAGAAAATACATAATAGGGAAACACAAGGTACACATAAGCACCAGCATTGGATGAAGCATACAGGGTGTAGTGTTAATTAGGTCAGTCCATAAGAGGGTCATTTAGGAGTCTGGTAACAGCGGTGAAGAAGCTATTTTGAGTCTGTTCGTGTGTGTTCTCAGACTTCTGTATCTCCTGCCCGATGGAAGAAGTTGGAAGAGTGAGTAAGCCGGGTGGGAGGAGTCTTTGATTATGCTGCCTGCTTTCCCCAGGCAGCGGGAGGTGTGGATGGAGTCCATGGATGGGAAGCAAGTTTGTGTGATGGACTGGGCGGTGTTCACGACTCTCTGAAGTTTCTTGCGGTCCTGGGCCGAGCATTTGCCATGCCAGGCTGTGATGTAGCCAGATAGGATGCTTTCTATGGTGCATCTGTAAAAGTTGGTAACGGTTAATGTGGACATGCCAAATTTCCTTAGTTTCCTGAGGAAGTATAGGCGCTGTTGTGCTTTCTTGGTGGTAGCGTTGTCGTGGGTGGACCAGGACAGATTTTTGGAGATGTGCACCCCTAGGAATTTGAAACTGCTAACCATTTCCACCTCGGCCCCGTTGATGCTGACAGGGGTGTGTACAGTACTTTGCTTCCTGAAGTCAATGACCAGCTCTTTAGTTTTGCTGGCATTGAGGGAGAGATTGTTGTCGCTGCACCACAGCACCAGGTTCTCTATCTCCTTCCTATATTCTGACTCGTCATTATTCAAGATCCGGCCCACTATGGTCATGTCGTCAGCTAACTTGTAGATGGAGTTGGAAATAAATTTTGCCACGCAGTTGTGTGTACAGGCAGTAGAGTACGGGGCTAAGTACGCAGCCTTGCGGGGCCCCGGTATTGGGGACTATTGTGGAGGAGATGTTGTTGTTCATTCTTGCTGATTGTGGTCTGTTGGTCAGAAAATCGAGGATCCAGTTGCAGAGTGGGGAGCCAAGTCCTAGGTTTTGGAGCTTTGATATGAGCTTGGCTGAGATTATGGCGTTGAAGGCGGAGCTGTAGTCAATAAATAGGAGCCTGATGTAGGAGTCCTTGTTGTCGAGATGATCTAGGGATGAGTGTAGGGCCAGGGAAATAGCGTCTGCTGTGGACTGGTTGCGACGGTATACGAATTGCAGTTGATGTGTTGTGTGAGAGATACTCAATGTTATTTTTTTGTTAGTAGGATCTTCGTTAATTCAGAGAATATGTATGCATCACTGGAAAAAAGTTACATAAGGTGTGATACTGATTCTGTGTGATTCTAAATATAAAACTGAGCACATTCTTCATTTATCTCATTGATCTAACGTTTTGTAAATGTGGAAGTGCGGTAGGAATTATTAGACTGGGCTAGTCTGCATCATCTGTCACTGTCTGGGGTAGTGTTGCCACCTATGCATTTTGTTTCTAAAACACAATGGCAGTTCAAAACACTCAATCTTAACAAACAAGAAAATAATGCATTGATCTATGCTCCATCACTGGTAATTTTATTAAATGAAAGCTGTTAGACCTCTGTTTATTTGTCTTATATTTTCTCTTTCAGACTTTGGAGTTTCTTAACCTCATGTCTAAATTCAGAGAAATGGGCTTTGAACAGGGCGATATTAAGGAAGTTCTTGTTATTCATAACAATGACCAGGAGAAAGCTCTGGAAGATTTAATGACCCGTGCTGGAGCCAGCTGAAGGCAACCCTTGCTCTATCAGCGTGACTGAAAATGCAGAGGGAAAAATCATCCCGCCTACGATTCAATTTCCAGCTCTGTTTATACAAGCATGGCTGTATATTTCTTTCCTTTTGGACTTTTCTGTGTGGGGGGAGGGGGTTGTGTGGGGAGAGTAATCCATCATTCAAGAAACATCCCTTGCTTTATAGGGAAGTCTAAGATGAAGACGAGCTAAGTACAAAGTACAAGATGATTACTGTAGCCGTCTTAACATTTTGACTTGGTTGACTAAATCAGTGATCAAAGGAGGCTGTTATAATGTGGCTAAAGTACCCGTTACTCATCTTTTTCAGACTAGGCCTGCAAGAGATCAATTGAATTCACTTATGTTTTACTTTTCTCCCTGCTCCCCATCCAATAATAGTACAAAAAGGTGCATCTTCCAATCTTGCACAGGAGTTTGGTTAGGTATGTGGAAAAGCTGGATAATATTCCAAGGTTAAAGCTGCTTTATGTCCTCTGTCAAAGGCTACATTTACTGGACTGTAGGCTATTGTAAAATTGTATTTGAATTAAGTAACCTATAGTGCAATAGGAATTATTAGACTGGGCTAGTCAATCATCTGTCACTGGCTGGGTTGTGTTACCATCAATGCATTTTGTTTAGAAAACACAATGGGAGACAAAACGCTCAATCCTAACAGACAAACAAACCCAGCATTGATCTACGCTCCATCCCTGTATGGGTCTGTTTCACATAGGTTCCCTTATAGGAAATCTATTCATAGACTCTTGAAAGAATTGCAGCGTGAGGTGAAATTCTCATCTACTTAAGCACTTTCTTTAAATTGTCTTGTTGCCGCTGCACTTGTTCCATTTACACTGTTGTGAATGTTACATTATGTCTTCCTCACTGCTGTAGTTCTGGAGTTTTTCTTTACTATTAATCTTCATTATTAACAGCAACAGATTATTTTTCTTTAATTTTAGAACAGATGTTGCATTGTTCTGTATTGTAATGTTTCATAAAACCTCAAACATCAGAAACATTTCTGAATCTTAAAGTTGCTTAAAGTTTGATTCTGCAAAAACAGGTACTAATAAAATCTTTAAAATGTGTTTGCCTTTTTGATTAACACTTTAAACATGCTTTTATGAGGGCTCTAATTTCAAATGGTGGAACAATTTCAAAATTAATGATACAATGAATTACGTTTTTGGACAATTTTCTCAATGAATTGTGTGTGTAGGATTTGTGTTTCACAAATTGGTTGAGTTTTGTTATTGATACAGTCCACTTACAGGATATAATTTTTTGAACTTGAATTTTAAAAATATACTTGTTGATCTCCTCTGGCATTGCACAAGATGAATCCAGTGTAGTCTTCAAGTGAAATGGAGTTAAAGCGGATAGTGATGGGGTGACATGTGGCACAGTGGTTAGCACTGGGGCTGAGGACCTGGGTTCGAATCGCGGCTCTGGGTCACTGTACGTGTGGAGCACAGTGGGCTAAATCGCTGGCTTTGAAAGCAGACCAAGGCAGGCCAGCAGCACAGTTCAATTCCCGTACCAGCGTCCCCGAACAGGCGCCGGAATGTGGCGACTAGGGGCTTTTCACAGTAACTTCATTTGAAGCCTACTTGTGACAATAAGCGATTTTCATTTCATTTCTCCCCATGTCTGCGTAGGTTTCACCCCCATACCCAAAGATGTGCAGGTTAGGTGGATTGGCCATGCTAAATTGCCCCTTAATTGGAAAAAATAAATTGGCTACTCTAAATTTATTTTTTGAAACTTTACAAAGAGGATAGTGATGATTGGAACAGGGTGTATAAATGCAATTCAGTCCCCATTTTAAATTCATATCTTCCATCATTTTTATAGATTTCCACTAGAAACTCCTATGTCCAGATTTATCATGGAAACTGTTGGTAATTACATCCTTCTACCAGTGGTGCTGCTGTAGCTTTCAATTAGAAGTGTATCAAGCTTACATAAGTACCAGCAATTCCAATTATGAATTTGATTATACTACTTTAATGGAAAAAGTTGACAGATGAAATGGATAGAGGAATAACATTTAAATATCAAACAAAAGAGAAAATGCTGGAAAATCTCAGCAGGTCTGGCAGCATCTGTAGGGAGAGAAAAGAGCTAACGTTTCAAGTCTAATGACTCTTTGTCAAAACATTTAAATATATTTTTTGCATCGTCCATTAATAATTATTAGTTCAAAGGGACAGAACGGTGGTGCAGTGGTTAGCACTGCTGCCTCATGGCACCAAGGACCCGGGTTTGATCCCGGCCCCGGGTCACTGACCGTGTGGAGTTTGCACATTCTCCCCCCCGTGTCTGCGTGGGTCTTACCCTCCCAAAAATGTGCAGAGTAGGTGGATTGGCCACACTAAATTGCCCCTTAATTGGGAAAAGAATTGAGTACTTTAATTTTTTTTAAAAATTATTAGTTCAAATTAAATAATTAAAGTGGGAACATAGGTACATTTTTGTGGTTTAGTTCCTGTGAAGCTGGAAATTGATGACAAACATCTTGCTACAACTACAAGTTAGTATGTTTGAAATGTTTTCAAAGGAAAATCATTGTTGTCATTAGATCTGCTCCATAGTAGACTTTTTGACTACTCTCCACACCAGCCTTCTAAACACCTCATTTATACAAACCTTTGTTTATTCAAAAATATGTAAACTAAATCCTACCGAACATTAGATCTTACTGAGCCATAACCCCTGCTCTTACTGGGTTCCACTTGGGCTCCATGCACCAAAGTCCAAATCCTTTTTTTCAATATAAATTTAGAGTACCCAATTCATTTTTCCAATTAAGAGGCAATTTAGCGTGGCCAATCCACCTAATCCATCTTTGGGTTGTGGGGGGCGAAACCCACGCAAACACGGGGAGAATGTGCAAACACCACATGGACAGTGACCCAGAGCCGGGATTTGAACCTGAGACCTCGGCACCGTGAGGCTACAGGGCTAACCCACTGTGCCACCCAAAGTCCAAATTCTTATATTCATCTGCAGTTCATTCCATAGCCGACACTTGCAGTGTCTTCCAGCAAAGCTTGATAGTTTTCTGGCTCTGAGGTTCTGTGCACTCTTCTTGGCATTCCTCGTTTGGTGGCAGAACTTTCAGACCTCTAGTCCACATAATGGAACTTCTATCTTGAACCGCTCTTTATTTTTAAACAGCTCTTCAAAATCTACCTATTTTTATTGTGCCTTCAGCACCGTTGACCGCCTTGGGAAATTTATTGCACCACCACTGTTGGTAAAATGAGATTTCACGTCCATTAAATCTGATGGAATGTGAATTGTTAGAAGTGACAATTAAACATTACATTTATATCAGTGTGTATTGCAGATCAACATGTATTAAAGCGGATGTTTCAGTTATTGGAGGTCCAATTTAAAATAATTATCATGAAATACCTATAGTGTAGAAGGAACCCATTCAGCCCATTAAATCTGCATCGGCCCTCTGAAATAGCACTCTACCTCGGCCCATTCCCCGCCACCCCAAGCTACAGATCTTTGGACATTAAGGGCCAATTTAGCATAGCCAATCCATCTAACCTGCATATCTTTCGGCTGTGGGAAGAAATCAGAGCACCAGGAGGAAACTCACATACATGGAGAGAACGTGCAAACTCCACACAGTCGAGGTTGGAATCGAACCTGTGTCCTGATGCTTTGAGGTAGCAGTGCTAACCACTTATTTCATTATTTGAATAAAATATTTAGTTTGAGAAATCGGTTTGCTTATTACAATCCCTGTCGAGACCTATAACTTTAAAAACGATATTTGAGTTCCAGTGACTAACTGGAAAGATCACACTCCCAAGATTTCAAGGTTTAAGACTTTCACTGTAATAAACTAAAACAACATTGACTAAACACAATTCATCAGGCAACTCACATTCTAAACAACAGAGAAGATCCCCATTTAACTTTAAAAAGACTAATAATACTCCTCCATGGTTATGCTTTACTCTGTCCCTTAAGTCCAGAAACCAGTTCAAAGCTATTCTCAGCACCTGATGGATTGCTTCCATTTCCAGCCAGATAATTTCTAATTCCCAAACTAACTTTCATGGTAGAGTGTTATCCTAGAGTTTCCTCCCTCTAGCCAAAGCTCGGCAAATCTTTCAGCCCTGTTTAAATCCTCAAAACGTGGCCTCTTCATTTTGCATAGAAATGCTGATTAACTATCTTATAAATTCCCATACCATTCTATCTCACAATTAAATACGCAAAAGTATAACTGTTTATAAAAGCAGACATTCCTAACACCTCTCCATCAGACTTGGAAACTAATAGTCCTATCAACTGGCTGAACTGTTATTTCAGAGGTGTGAAAATCTTGCACGTTCTTCCCAGTAAATCAGTCTGGGCTGCATTGTACCCATAGTAACTAAGACATCCAGGATTGTTGTCAATCAGGGTTCGGATAGCCCCATTACTCCATTTCATCTTAAACAGAGTCCCAAAATATAAAACACATAAACGTACTTATTTGCAACAGCTCATGTGGGTTGTTGTTCGAAAGCTGCATGCAGTACTTCAAGTGCAGTCTAATCAATGTTCAAAACAAGTTTAGCATAACTTCCCTACTTTTCAATTCTATCTGTCTAGAAATAAAGCCTCGTTTTTTTAAATGGCCTTAATCATTTTGTGATTAATGCACTTGTACTCTGAGATCCCTTTGTTCCTCTATCCTACCGAGACTTGAACCTTCCACGTAATAAGTGACCTCCCTATTCTTCCCACCAAAAGGAACTACCTCACATTTATAGTGTTTAACTAAAATACTAATGTCCTCCTGTAATTTGTTGCAGCCCTTCTCAGCATTGACTATCCCCCCAATTTGGTGTCATTGCAAATTTAGAAATTGTGATTTTGACTGCAAAGTCAAAAATGTTCATGTACATTGTGAGCTGCAGCCGATCCTAGTGGAACAACACTTCCCACCATCGGCCACTCTTAATAACTAACTTTACTGTCTTGAAGCCAGCCAGAAATCCGTTCTGCCACTTGTCCACTGTTGTTTAATGTTGTTGAATTAAGGTGTTAAGAAAACACATACATCAATGCGATAGCAAATAAGTGAGAGAATTTTTATCCCATCAGCCTAGTCTGGATTTGTAGCCAAGTGCCAGAGCAGAAGGGCTGAGACAGTGCCTTCAAGTGAGTTAGAGATTTGGGGCAGTGGATTAATTGTGGTGCTTGCACCAATAGTCCTAGGTTTGTTGTGATGGTAATGTGAAGCCAAGGTGCTTCATATGGGCTTTGGAGCAATAAAACTACCATCTGTATCTATACAAAATATCTCATTCAGTAGCATTCAACCTTATACTTTGGAGCTGACAAATAAGTTCTTGGGAGGTTTTCATGTTTTCATTAAGGTGAGGATGTTGTCAAGGAGGACCGTATAATTTGTTTCTGGGCACAGCTTGAAGTAACTATTTATGTAGCAGTGAAAATCATGTCAGCAGAACCATTTCACTAAATGTGACAATTTAGGGCCACAGTAACAGGAATAAGCCATTCGGCTCATGCCTGCTCCCTCATTCAATTAGACTTTGGTTGATCTGTATTTCAGTTCCATTTACTCACCATTGTACCATGTTCCTCGATCGCATTGCTAACAAAAATCTATTGATCTTACCTTGAAATCCAAATTGTTTTGGCATCCACAGCCTTTTGAGAGAGAGAATGCCAGATTTCAGGTGGGGTTAAAGGGGAAATCCTTCTCCCCATCTCAGCTGCCAGTCTCCAGCTCATCACCTGACTTCCCCATTCCCTAGTTGTTCTCTCTACCCAGCACTTGTGCTTTCTGTACCCTCAAACAGTTTTGAGGCTCCTGATTGCTTTCTGAGCAGCAGTCCTCTGCTTTTGCATGATGGAGCTCACTTTACTCAGCAACCAGTGGCAGAGGAACTGCACTATCCCTGGGTTCGAGCATGTGAGTTTTCAATCGAAGGGGCAGATGCCAATTTCTCTGCCGCTATCTTTGCTGGGTAGAGACCTCCATGACACAAAAGCTACTTGTTTCACTCGCTGCCACCACAGTTACCTACATATATGGTTTTTTCAGTTGTAAACAGACTTAATGCATTGAAAGCTGGCCAGAGTTTAATTTCAAATGTCTGTGATTTCAAGGTGCAGCTTGTATTTAAAAACTGCTTTTTTGGGAAGTCACGGAAGGTCCCGTTTGTACAGGTTTCACTGTTTACCTTTCTTTTTTTTTTAAATAATTTTTATTGAATTTTTCAAAATACAAACATTTTAACCCCCCCTACATTTACATTTAAATTATAACAAAACAAAGTCAAACCCCCCTACTTAACAAGGAAAAGAAAAAGAATCCCCCCCCCCCCCCCTACCCGCGCATCCCCCCCCCCCCCCCCCCCCGCCGGCGAACCGACAGTCAGACCAACTTATCATTTCTAGCAGCGTCCTCGGGCAGGCCTTGCCCGTGCCACCGCCGCTACCGTACTTCCTTCGTCGTTTTCCCCCCCTCCCCCCCCCCCCCTCCCCCCCTCCCGCCCTCCCCTCCCCTCCCGGGTTGCTGCTGTCATGGCCTCAGTTTCTATCTCTGATCCAAGAGGTCTAGGAAGGGTTGCCATCGCCTGGAAAACCCCTGCACCGACCCTCTCAGGGCGAATTTGATCCTTTCCAATTGGATAAAGTTTGCCATGTCGTTTAACCAGGTGTTAACACTCGGAGGCCTTTCGTCCCTCCACTGAATCAGGATCCTCCTCCGAGCCACCAAGGACGCAAAGGCTAATATTCCAGCCTCCCTCGCCTCCTGTACCCCCGGTTCCACCCCAACCCCGAAGATCGCAAGTCCCCATCCTGGCTTGACCCTGGACCCCACCACTCTCGACACCGTCCCTGCCACCCCCTTCCAGAACTCCTCCAGTGCCGGACATGCCCAAAACATATGTGCATGATTCGCAGGGCTTCCCGAACATCTAATACACCTGTCTTCACCCCCGAAAAACCGACTCATCCTTGTCCCCGTCATGTGGGCTCTATGCAGTACCTTAAATTGAATGAGACTTAGTCGCGCACATGACGACGACGAGTTAACCCTCTCCAGGGCGTCTGCCCATGTCCCGTCCTCTATCTGTTCCCCCAGCTCTAACTCCCACTTATCTTTCAGCTCCTCTACTGGTACCTCCTCCACCTCCTGCATAATCTTATAGATGTCCGAGATCTTCCCCTCCCCGACCCAGACCCCTGATAGCACCCTATCACTCACCCCCCTGTCGGGGAGCGCGGGGAACCCCGCTACCTGTCGTCTGGCAAATGCCTTCACTTGGAGGTACCTGAACGTGTTCCCCGGGGGGAGCCCAAATTTCTCCTCCAGCTCTCCCAGGCTCGCAAACCTCCCCTCTATAAACAAGTCCCTCAGTTGTCTAATACCCGCCCTCTGCCAGCTCTGGAATCCCCCTCCTGTGTTTCCCGGCGCAAATCTGTGGTTCCCTCTTAGTGGTGCCCCTATCAGACCTCCCACTTCCCCCCTGTGTCGCCTCCACTGCCCCCAGATCTTGAGGGTGGCCGCCACCACCGGGCTCGTGGTATACCTCGTGGGAGGGAGCGGCCATGGTGCCGTTACCAGTGCCCCTAAGCTTATGTTGCCGCAGGACGCCCTCTCCATGCGCTTCCAGGCTGCCCCCTCCCCTTCCATCATCCACTTTCGTACCATCGATGTATTTGCCGCCCAGTAATATCCGGAAAGGTTGGGTAACGCCAGCCCTCCACTATCCCTACTCCGCTCCAAAAAGACCCTTCTAACTCTCGGGGTGCCATGTGCCCACACATACCCCATGATACTACTCGTTACCTTCTTGCAAAAGGCCCTGGGGAGGAAGATGGGCAGACACTGGAACAAAAACAAGAACCTCGGGAGGACCGTCATTTTAACTGACTGCACCCTCCCTGCTAGCGACAGCGGCACCATGTCCCACCTCTTAAACTCCTCCTCCATCTGTTCCACCAGTCTGGAAAAGTTCAACTTGTGTAGGGTCCCCCAGTTCTTTGCCACCTGCACCCCCAAATACCTAAAACTTTTAACTGCTCTTTTGAAGGGGAGCCTCCCAATTCCCTCCCCTTGGTCTCCCGGGTGTATTACAAAGACCTCACTTTTCCCCAGATTTAATTTATATCCCGAAAAGTCCCCGAACTCCGCTAGTATCCCCATTACCTCCGGCATTCCCCCCTCCGGGTCTGCCACATACAACAACAAATCATCCGCATAGAGCGAGACCCGATGTTCCTCCCCTCCCTTGTCAGTCCTCTCCACCCCCCTGAACCCCTCAGTGCCATCGCCAACGGCTCAATCGCTAATGCAAAGAGTAAGGGAGATAGGGGACATCCCTGCCTAGTACCTCGATGGAGCCCAAAATATTCTGACCTCCTCCCGTTTGTTACCACACTTGCCATCGGAGCTGAATAGAGCAGTTTTACCCACTTGATAAATCCCTCCCCAAACCCAAACCTTTCCAACGTCTCCCACAAGTATTCCCACTCCACCCTGTCAAATGCCTTCTCCGCGTCCAGCGCTACCACTATCTCCGCCTCCCCTTCCACTGCTGGCATCATAATCACATTTAACAATCTCCGAACATTTGTGTTAAGTTGGCGTCCCTTCACGAACCCCGTCTGGTCTTCATGGACTACCCCTGGCACACAGTCCTCTATCCTGGTTGCCAGGACCTTTGCTAACAGCTTGGCATCTACATTTAAGAGGGAGATAGGCCTGTAGGACCCGCACTGGACCGGGTCCTTGTCCCGCTTCAAAATCAAGGAGATCAGGGCCTGCGACATTGTTGGAGGCAGAACCCCCCCCTCGCGCGCCTCATTGAAGGCTCGCACCAGCACTGGACCCACCAAGTCCACAAATTTCCTGTAAAACTCCACCGGGAACCCATCCGGCCCCGGCGCCTTCCCCGCCTGCATCTGGCCTATCCCTTTAATTAGCTCCTGCAGCTCTATCGGCGCCCCCAACCCTTCCACCAGCTCCTCCTGTACCTTTGGGAACCCCAATTTGTCGAGAAAGTTCTTCATTCCCCCTCTCCTCTTCGGCGGTTCAGACCTATACAATTCCCTATAGAAGTCCCTAAAGACCCTATTCACCTCTTGCCCCTTCTGCACTACATCCCCACCCCTCTCTCTCACTCCCCCAATCTCTCTGGCTGCATCTCGCTTACGAAGCTGGTGTGCCAGCATCCTGCTCGCCTTTTCCCCGTACTCATACGCCGCACCCTGCGCCCTTCTCCACTGCATTTCCGCCTTCCTAGTGGTCAGTAGGTCGAACCTGGCCTGCAAGCTACGCCGCTCCCTTAATAGCCCCTCCTCTGGCGCCGCCGCATATTTCCTATCTACTTCTAGGAGCTCCCCCACCAGCCTCTCCCTTTCCTGCCTCTCCTTCCTCTCTCTGTGTGCCCTTATGGAGATCAGCTCTCCTCTAATCACTGCTTTCAAGGCCTCCCAGACCGTCCCCACCTGCACCTCACCTGTGTCATTCGTACCCAGATAGTTCTCAATGCCCGTTCTCACCCTTCTGCACACCTCTTCGTCCGCCAACAGCCCTACATCCAGGCGCCACAACGGGCGTTGGTCCCGCGCCTCCCCCATGTCCACGTCCACCCAATGTGGTGCATGGTCCGATATCGCAATGGCCGAGTACTCCGTGTCCTGCACTCTCGGTATCAGCCCCCTGTTCAATACGAAAAAATCGATCCTAGAGTACACTCTGTGGACGTGGGAGAAAAAAGAATACTCCCTCGCCCTAGGCCTACCAAATCTCCATGGGTCTACCCCTCCCATCTGCTCCATGAACCCCCTTAACACCTCTGCCGCTGCCGGCCTCCTATTCGTCCTGGAACTCGATCTATCCAGCCCAGGGTCTAACACCGTATTAAAGTCCCCTCCCATGATCAGGCCCCCTGCCTCCAGTCCCGGGATGAGGCCCAGCAGGCGCCTCATAAAACCCGCGTCGTCCCAGTTCGGGGCATACACATTTACCAGTACCACACTCTCTCCCTGCAGCCTACCCCTCACCATCACGTACCTGCCCTCCTTGTCTGCCACCACCTCTGCCGCCACAAACGACACTCTCTTTCCCACCAAAATCGCCACCCCCCGGTTCTTGATATCCAAGCCTGAGTGGAACACCTGTCCCACCCACCCCCTTCTCAGGCGGACCTGATCTGCTACCCTCAAATGAGTCTCCTGCAGCATTGCTACATCAGCCTTCAGTCCCTTCAGGTGTGAGAAGACCCTTGATCTTTTGACCGGCCCATTCAGCCCCCTTACGTTCCACGTGATCAATCGGGTCGCAGAGCGACCCGTCCCTACTCCCTGTCGATTAGCCATGTCTTGTCCCTTGCTCGCCCCGGGTCATCCCTTCTTTTCTGACCCGCTTCCCATAGCGATGGCCCCCCCCCCCCCCCACCCCCCCGGCTCTCCCCTTCTCGTCCCTGGTCTTTCTAGCAGCAACCCGGTGTCCCCCCCCAGTCCCCCCCCCTTCCCCCCCCCCCCCCCCCCCCCCCCCTGGCTAGGACCCCTCCTAGCCGCGATGTACCCCACATCGTACTCCCGAGAGTCAGCTGGTCTCCGCTGACCCGGCTGCTCCTGCCACATTCCGACTCCTCCCGGTTCACCCCATCTGCGCCCGTGAAAGATCCCCTTAAAACCCCCGAGAAAGACCCGCATAATCAACCCGCTCCCCCCCGTCCCGTCTCCCCAACTTAACGATATAAATACAAATACCCAATGGCAACTAAATACATAAATACTTAACTACATACTTAAATAACAAAATAATTAACTAACTATCAACTAACCGCGTGCCCAACCATCACCCTCCATCAAACAGTATAAATAACCGCAGATAACCATAACCCGAAAAGAAAAAAAAAAGAACCAAAAAACCCCCCCAAGCACCCAAAGAAAAAGGGTAAGAGGGGTAAATAACTAAGGGAAATTGGAAACGGGAAAAAACACCCCATAAGAAGCCAACGACCCACAATAGAGATTTCAACAGTACAAATATACAGAAACACCCAACAACTCGAAACCTTCAAAATATTCAGAAAAGTCAACCGTTCGAGAAAAAACACCCCAAACACTCCACGAAACTGTTACCCAGTTCCGACCTGGCCTGAAAAAGAAAAGGGCCACTTGCACAATCAAGAGTCCCCCGGCGGCTACGACCGCCGGTGCTCCCAGGTTTTAGTTCGTGTCCAACTTTTCCTCTTGTACAAAGGTCCAGGCCTCCTCTGGGGACTCGAAATAATGATGTTGGTCCTTGTAGGTGACCCACAAGCGCGCCGGTTGCAACATTCCAAATTTGATCTTTTTCGCGTGTAGCACCGCCTTTGTCCGGTTGTACCGGGCCCGCCGCTTTGCCACCTCCGCACTCCAGTCCTGGTACACCCTTACCGTCGAGTTCTGCCACTTGCTGCTTTTCTCCCTTTTAGCCCACCTCAGGACTTTCTCTCGATCACTTAGCCGCTGGAACCGCACCAGCACCGCCCTCGGGGGCTCGTTTGCCCTAGGCCTCCTGGCCATGACCCGGTATGCCTCTTCCAATTCCAGGGGCGCCGGACCGGCCCCTTCCCCCATCAGGGAGCTCAACATCTCCGCCACATATCCCGGGAGATCCGACCCCTCCAGGCCTTCTTCCAGGCCCAGGATCCTCAAATTTTTCCTCCTCATCCGAGTGTCCAGCTCCTCGAAGCGGCTCTGCCACTTCATGTGGAGTGCCTCGTGCACCTCCACCTTTGCCCCGATGACTGTGGCCTCCTCCTCCCTCGCGGCCATCTCCTGCTGCAGATCTTTAATCGACGCCTCTTGGATCGCCTGGGCTCCCACCAACCTGGTGGCCGTCGCGTTCATGGACTCTAAGAGTTCCACTTTCATCTCCGTGAAAAAACGGAGGAGAGCGGCCTGCTGCTCCTCCGCCCATTTCTTCCACTCCTCCGGTGCACCGCCGGCCGCCATTTTGATTTTCTTCCCCCGCTTTTTTTGGGGAGCTGCTGCCGTTTTTCTTGCCGCTCCACTCCGGGTACCGACCATAAAATCGGTCTAGTTCTCCTCAGGGGACCTTCCCCCACCGGGATTCGTTTTTTCAGCGCCGTTGGGGCCCTCCAATTGGCCCAAAAACACCTTTGTTGCAGGAGCTTCCAAATGTGCGGCTTAGCTAGTCATAGCCGCAACCGGAAGTCACTGTTTACCTTTCTGAGATGCAGTACAGTACTCCAAGTATAATCTTATCGAGGCTCTACACAACTGAAGCATAACTTCCCTTTGTATTCCAGTTCCTTGAGAGAAACTACAACATTCCAATAGCCTTCTTGATAGATGTGTGTACCGGTCTGCTAGCTTTAAATTATTTATGTTCTTAAGACTTCCAAATCTTTCTGTTCTTCTACAATACCTGCTTTTATCATAATTTAGAAAATACTCTCAGAATTTACAGTGCAGAAGGAGGCCATTCGGCCCATCGAGTCTGCACTGGCCCTTGGAAAGAGCACCCTACCTAAGCTTGCACCTCCACCCTATCCCCACACTTCCACCAATCCGCGTAACCCCACCTTACCTTACCTTGTTTGGACACTAAAGGCAATTTTGCATAGCCAATCCACCTACCCCAGCACACTTTGGACTGTGGGAGGAAACCGGAGCACCCGGAGGAAACCCACGCAGACACGGGGAGAACATGCAGACTCCGCACAGACAGTGACCCAAGCCCGGAATTGAACCTGGGATCCTGGCGCTGTGCTAACCACTATGCTACCGTGCTGCCCGTATTGCTTTAGGCCGCATTTATCTTTACGGTCTAAAGAATGTACTCTAATTCTTTTTGGTAAAGCATGGCTGGTTTGTTGAATTGCAGCCCTTTAATTTTTTTGTATGGCCTCACATGCAAAACTTGCGCATAGTTTACATGGGAACTTCTGGGTTGTGTAGCTCTGCAGCTCAGAGAAACATTGAGAATCAACTGTGGCTCAGTTGGCAGCACTCTTGCCTTCTGATTTCAAGTCTTACTCCAGGGCACAAGTATAAGTTCTGCACAGTTGGAGGTGTCAATTGGATCTGCCTGATCGATGGATGTAAAGATTCCATGGCAATTGCAGGAGTTACTCCTGGTGTCCTGGCCGTTGTTTTCCCCTCAATTAATATTATAAAAACAGAGGTATTATCACATTGCTGTTCATAAGAGTGCTGTGCATATCTTGGTTGCCACGCTTTCAACATTATAACAATGAGTACACTTTTAAAAAATGTATTTCATTGGCTGTAAAGCACTTTGGATAAACTCGGTGGTCATGAAAAACACTATATAATTTTTTTCTTATTCATTCAAGGGTTGTGGTCTTTGCTGGCTAGGCCAGCATTTATTGCCCATTCCTAATTGCCCTCGAGAAGGTGGTAAGCTGCTTTCTTAAACCACTACAGTCCATGTGGCCCACAGTGCTGCATGGGAGGGAGTTCCAGATTTGACCCAAAAACAGTGAAGGAATGGTGATAAAGTTCCAAGATAGAATGGTGAGTAGCTTGGAGGGGAACTTTCAGGTGGTGGTGTTTCCATGTATCCGCAGTACTTGTCCTTCTAGATGGCAATATCATAGGTTTGGGAGGTGGTGTCTGAGGAGCTCCTGCTGTGCATCTTGTTGATTGTACACTGCTGCTACTGAGCAAGTTTTTAAGTATTCTAAAGTGGATGACCTCACAATTGCCCACACTGAACTCTATCTACCATGGTTTTGCCCATTCACCTCATTTGTTTATGTTCCATTTTACTTCCACCTTTACTACTTACAGTCCATACTAATTTATCTCATGCTGAATTTGTTTTTGCTTTCTCGTTTCAAATTTTATAAAATGTAGTAAATTTGTTCCTGGTGTACGGATCTATATTGTCAAACAAGATGTAAATGCCAGTAGGATTCAGTAATTTCATATTCACTTGAATTTGATCAAGCTACCTTTAATGAAAGCAACAAAATTGGTACGGAATGCCATAAATCTGGTTCATTAACTTTAAAAAAATCATACATGTTGTGGGTCGTGCAACTTTTTAGTGGTGAGGCATTATTTTAAAGAATGACTCCAGTTAGAACCCCTTTTTCAAAATTAATGTCAAATAATTATCATTTACTATACCTTTGCTTCAGTGCTTCTAATGTATTTTCCAAAATGAGTCATTTTCCTGATGTGATTGAGGAACTGTGTTGTTGACTATCTGAGGGAGGTAGCAGATCTAACGCAAGGCACTGCAGCTAAAATACCCATGAGGTTATTAGTATTCTTTAAACAAATTACAAAAAACTGAAGCAAATGAATTTTATAACATTTGAAAATGGTACTGAATTTTCAAATTATTTGCAGTCAATGTTTAAATAAGGCAAACTTATTAAATGAGTTCGCTTTTCTCTACTGACTTTATTTCAAATATATTCAATTAAATAATTTGGATTTTAACATATGAAAATGTTCAATAGTTTTCAAATTGGAAAATATATACTACAGATAAAAAATTTAAATGAAACTGCATAGTTTCATATACTTGCAATAAAATATTGTGAAATAAATGGTACTTACTTCAAATACTTTATACATCCAGTGTATGCCCTTATGTAAACTGTAATAAAGTATTCATTTCTTGAAATATCAAGAACTGGTCGAATCCATTATTGCCTATTATCAATTCTTACTTTTCGGAATCATTTCATCTATAAGCAAGACTTGCAAATTTTGTCTGAAATTCTGAACCTATGGTAAATATCAAATAAACTGAGGCAATCTGGATTGGCGTGTTTTGATCATCAGTGAGATCAAGTGTACACAAAGTTTCGTTCTCTCTTGTACTAGAGTCGGGACCATTGTAAAATTGTGTTTTCCCACAGATTGGAATTTATTTATTTTAAATTAAGTGTACCCAATTCATTTTTTCCAATTAAGGGCCAATTTAGCGTGGCCAATCCACCTAGCTTGCACATTTTCGGGTTGTGGGGCGAAACCCACACAAACAAGGGGAGAATGTGCAAACTCCACACGGACAGTGACCCAGAGCTGGAATCGAACCTGGGACCTCGGCTCCGTGAGGCCGCAGTGCTAACCCACTGCGGCACCCGTGCTGCCCTCAGATTGGAATTTCTTAAATATTTTCATTTCCTCCTTTGAAGGGTAGCGCAGTGGGTTAGATCTGCTGCCTCACAGCGCCAAGGTCCCAGGCTCGATCCCGGCTCTGGGTTACTGTACGTGTGCAGTTTGCACATTCTCCCCGTGTCTGCATGGGTTTCGGGCCCCACAACTCAAAAAAAAAAAGATGCGCAGGCTAGGTGGATTGGCCACGCTAAATTGTTCCTTAATTGGAAAAGATGAATTGGGTACTCTAAATTTATTTTAAAATTTCCTCCTTTGAACGCCACTTGCAATATGTTTGTTTACATGGGATCAAATTCAGAATCATCAAATTATCGCCATCAACAGTGTTTTATTAATACATGTAAATTGAGATGAAATCTGCATACATGACAGATTGAAAAGAGAAGAGTGAAGGAGCTCCCCCCCCCCCCCCCCCCCCAAGTGCTTTAGCAAGATTGTCCAGTGTTTAGCTGAGCCAATAATTGGATTACCTCTTTTCTTAATAACATTCATGGCAAATGCTCCTAATTTTTGTGCCAGTCAAGTTATGAAATTAATGGAATCTCATCCTAATATTCAATCGTCTTCAAACCATTGCAAAATCCACACAAGTTTTCACTTTCCGGATTTGAGAGATGCATTTAACGATTGGTTAGCAAGAGCCAAGCATAGTTTCTGGGACACACGACTGATTTGGTTCTAATTTTCCCAAGATAATTACAGGGAACAGACAGATTATTTAACCCATCTTAATTTATCTACTCTGAGATTCTGAACAGTTCTGCTAAAGCAGCATCCAATTGATTAAGTGATTTCCGGGTTTTCACTTCTCTAGCTAGAAGTTTATTTGCCTGAGGAAAAATTTACCCAAATCAACCCTACATTTATCCTATATTAATTGAAGCCTTTGTCCTATATCAATGATTTACTTTTGAACAAGTTTCCACATGGTTAATGAACTTCTGTATTTACATATTTTCACTTTTTGGAAATTCTTCTTTCAAGACTGACAAGCCAAAGTTTCGTCCCGCTTTTCCCAATACTCAACCCTCTGACACTGGCAAACAGCCTTGTGGCTCTTCCTAGTGTTTGAATGTATCCCTCAAGTCTCTGGCCAGAAATGGACATAATACAAAAGGTGAATCTGACCACAGCACAGTCATTTTTGATCATGTCAGCTTCTGACTTGTGTAATACACATTTGGTTTCATAGTTAAACATGAAACCCTGATCTCATTGATTGGTGGAAATGGCTCTCAAGGCTACACTCGTTCCAGTGATTCTATTCTTTTGGTTTTGTTTAATCCTGCTCTGCATTGGTTGGATCGTTCAGCATCGCATTCCCACTCACCTCAACTCCAAAGTGATGCTGTTCATTTCATTTCCTCACCCCCATCAAGAAGTCAGACATTAGTTGGTCAAGTCATACATGAACAACAGCAACTTGGACAGAAACTGCAGGTCACCAAGCTGAGGCATGGAGATTGGGAGAGGAAAGCAAGTTTTAAGATTGGATTTCAAAATGAAGATACGTGAAGATTTATTTTTGTAACTTGCATTTAAATGTGCACAATTACTACAAAATTGCAAAAAGGAGTTCAATTATAGGTACAGGTTCTCTCAGCTTTAGTGTAAGTTTTAGTGGAAAAACTAAGGTGCAGACGACTTGGCGATTGAATTGCCACACACTGTCCCAGTATAAATTTGATACTTATGGATCTGGCCTTGCATGCGCTGGATGCATTTAGATTTTTGCATCAGGATCTCTTCCAGCTGTGTTACATAATCTTTGAATTCCTGCCAAGAAATACAAATCATTCATTCAGGCAATTTTACAATGTTTGAAATACTTTGTTGTGCCATAGATTTTATACTAAGAGTTTCCATGAGGAAAGATGTGTTTTTTTACAATCATGACGGCACTTAAAGAAAGTGGAGCACAATAGATTCATCTAACAATATCGATTGTCCCAATAAACAATAGGGCATTGCTAACCATCAACACACTGCAAATTATCTGTCGACGTTTTCAATATCCAATGTACCTGACAGATTTGCTTTCTCACAGAATTTGGTATCTGGCAATTATTCTACTTACCCCAGTTGAGGGCATTAATTTCTAAATATATATTTATTCATTTTCAGTATTTTTGTTTATCCATTAAACACAGTATCTGAGGTTGTATCCCATAACAAACATAATTTATCACCCTGGTTACTATGGCATTCTACTCTATAAACTTATAAGAAGATAACGTTTATTTTAATGTTGGGAGATGAGATTTTTTTTAATTTTGTTCTTGGGATGCGAGTGTCACTGGCAAGGCCAGCATTTATTGCTCATCCCTAAATGCCCTTTAGAAGGTGGTGGCAAGCTGCCCTCTTGAATCATTACAGTCCATGTTGTGTAGGTACACCAAAGGCATTTTTATGGTAGCAGTTTGGTGCAACTGAGTGATTTGCTAGGTCTTTTCAGAGGGCAGTTCAAAGTCGACCACATTGGCTGTGGCTCTGGAGTCAAGTGGCGGCCAGGCCAGGTAAGGAGGGCAGATTTCCTCTCCTGAAGGGCAAGAGTGAACCAGATGAGGACAGCATGGTGGCGCAGTGGTCAGCATTGCTGCCTCACGGCGCCGAGGTCCCAGGTTCGATCCCAGCTCTGGGTCACTGTCCATGTCGAGTTTGCACATTCTCCCCATGTTTGCGTGGGTTTCGCCCCCACAACCCAAAGATGTGCAGGCAAGGTGGATTGCCCCTTAATTGGAAAAAATTAATTGGATACTCTAAATTTATTTAAAAAGTGAACCAGATGAGTTTTTGCAACAATCTGGCAGTTTCATGATCATTATTAATGAGATTAACATTTTAATCCAGATTTTAAAAATTTATCTAATTTAAATTTCCCCAGGTGGGATTTGAACTCCTGTCTTCAGACCATAAGTAATGACCTATGGATTACCAATCTAGTAAAATCACCACTATCATACTGTTTTGTAGGGTGTGATGTGTGACGTGTGACATTTTTGATAGGCTGATTACAAAGGTTGAAAGTCAGCAGATTGGGTTGAGCATGGAGTTTCGTGTTTGCGTGTTTATACAGCTTTACAAATTTGTACATCTACATGAATATTCCAAAACTGTCAACCAGTAAATAATATCAAAGAACATAATTTAATGTAACCCACTCTATTGTAATGATTACTGATTGGGGCTGCACGGTGGTGCAGTGGTTAGCACTGCTGCCTCACGGTGCAGAGGACCCAGGTTTGATCCTGGCCCCGGGTCACTGTCCGTGAGGTGTTTGCACGGGTCTCACCCCCACAACCCAAAGACGTGCAGGATAGGTGGATTGGCACACTAAATTGCCCCATAATTGGAAAAGAAATTAATTGGGCACTTTAAATGAAAAAAAAGTAATGATTACTGATTGTGTAAATTGGGGATAAAATCACCTGGTAACTAACTTGCAGGAACACAGTATTATATGATTTGATCCATATTACACATTATAATGGTCATTTCTTCTTGTCCATATCGTTTGCTTAATGAAACAATGGAACACTGAAAATGTACAATCAGTATCTTAATATTCTCCTTTTTCATGTAAAATTAATATAAAATATATTTATTCAAAATAATGCGCAATATTCATTTTTGAATAGAATGCTGAATTATCTTGCATTGGTCCTGCCAATGGTACATTGTACATACTATTTTTATGGTGGGGTTTTTTAAATAAAAGTTTTCCGGAAGTGGCAATTTAGCATGGCCAATCCACCTACCTTGCGCATATTTGGGTTGTGGGGGTGAGACCCACGCATCTATGAGGAGAATGTGCAAACTCCACATGGACAATGACCGGGGGCTGGGATTGAACCTGGGCCCTCAGTGACATGAGGCAGCATTATAGTGGGGTTTTAACAGCACTGTGGGTGGACTTGCACCAAATGGACTGCAGTCGTTCAAGAAGATGGTACATCACCACATTCTCAAGGGTAATTACATGTTTCTTATTATTCATTCCTGGGATGTGGGCATCACTGGCTGGGGCAGCATTTATTGCCCATCTCTAACTGCCCTTGAGTTAAGAGTCAGCCACATTGCTGTGGGTCTGGAGTCACATGAAGGCAATATCAGATAAAGATGTCAGAATTCCTTCCCTAAAGGGCATTAGTGAACCAGATGTGTTTTTATGACAATCGGTAATGTTTTTTTAAAAATTTAATTAAAATTTCATCATCTATTGTGGTGGGATCCGAACCCGAGTCCACAGAGCTTTACCCTTGGTCTCTGGATTACTAGTCATATGGCAGTACCACTCTGCCACCACTTTCCTAACAAATACCGGCAGGTATGCCCACATCCCACAAGATAATTTTTATAATAACTTGGTGAACTGCTAATGGGGCTGTTTAGCTCACAGGGCTTTGAAAGCAGACCAAGGCGAGCCAGCAGCACGGTTCGATTCCCGTAACAGCCTCCCCGAACAGGCGCCGGAATGTGGCGACTAGGGGCTTTTCACAGTAACTTCATTTGAAGCCTACTCGTGACAATAAGCGATTTTCATTTAATTCATGTGAAATGTGTTCCCTGTAGGCAGTTTGCTAATCTAGTGGCAGGTAGCTGATTTTGCAGAGCTTGTAGCACCATCTTAAAGGAGAGGAAGCATCAGTTTTCAGGAGTGGGTAAAATCGTTGAAGCACCTACACATGCAAAGTAGGAACCTTTATGCCTTAAAACCATCTTTCCCTGCCGCTTTTATTCAGTGTTCAAAATATCCCTTCCTGACTTCTGACATTTGTCTTTAGACCTGAAGCAAGAATTGATGTAGATCTGGCTGCAGAGATGAAAATAATGGGGGTTGTTACCATGTCAACCGACCTCAATTAAAAAATGTATTCATGAATCTTCTATGCATATATAGTAACTAGGGTGGTAGCAACTTAAAAATCACCTGTGTCTGTTTCATGACTATTCTAAAAGCCCACTTTACCACTAGGTTAGCTATTTAATAACCTTTTATTGTCGTAAGTATGAAGTTACTGTGAAAAGCCACATTCCTGTGCCTGTTCGGGTAAGCTAGTACGGGAATTGAACCCGTGCTGCTGGCCTTATTCTGCGTCGCAAACCAGCTGTCTAGCTCACTGAGCTAAATCAGCCCTTTAAATGCATGACAAAAACTCCTGTGACTGGTGGTTTAAGGTTGTTTCCCACAATATGTGATTGAAAGATGTGTTTATTATTAAAGATTGTAGTCATCAAAAAATATCCTTCCACTTGGTCTTATTTTAGGATTGCAAAAATTGTCTTACCAACGTAGTTACTTTGTTCAGCAGATGTTCTTCCTTTTCAAAAAGAGCTAAAATGTCTTCTAAATGCTCACAATGGGCTTGAACAACAAGTTTCCTTGCAAAGAATAAAATGGTTTGAAGTTAATACTTGTTAAAACAATAGATAGGAAATTTATGGAACCAGTAGTACACATAGACAAGAAACTTAATAACAAATAGCATCAGGCAGCACGGTGGCACAGTGGTTAGCACTGCTGCCTCACAGCTCCAGGGACCCGGGTTCAATTCCGGCCTCGGGTGACTGTGTGTGGAGTCTGCACTTTCTCCCCGTGTCTGCGTGGGTTTCCTCCGTGTGCTCCGGTTTCCTCTCACAGTCCAAAGATGTGAAGATTAGGTGGAGTTACTGGGTTATGGGGATAGGGTGGAGGTGCTCTTTCCAGTGCAGACCCAATGGGCCGAACGGCCTCCTGCACTGTAAATTCTATGAAAACTAAAAACAAAGTGAATCAAATATTTCTCTCTACTCATAATATTGACAATGCATTCTATATTACTCGAAATATTAAATAAAATATTAGTTTTGAAGTACATCAACTATACATTGCACAGACTTGAAAGCAAAGTTAGAAGGATTTTGAAACCTCCTGTACACACACCTTTCAGCTTAGAAATCCATTTTCATAGACCACATGAAAACATAGCGATCTTGGCCTGAAATGTATTACTTCATTGAATAGAAGAGCACACAATACCACTTGTGCTCCCCTTTATTGCAAATTCTAGATGTCAATTGTTTCTTTTGCCCTGAGAGCTGCAGGCTGCAGACTGTAGTGGCCTAAATGGAGGGAGGGGAAAATCAGTGAGTCAATTATTCTTTGCAACTCTGCACACCTAATTCCTGGTAAAAAGGTTTTGTAGATGTATAACAGTAGGGATCCAGTTTGTATTCCCTGTAGAACGTGTTTAGCGCATAGAAATGTAGAAAATCTCAACATTGAAAGAGAACAGAATTGTGAATTTATGAGGTTTTAGCTCAATGGGAGTGTCCGAGTTGGTCCCTCGCAGTTACAGACACGAGATGGCCCCATTTTCACATAGTCTTCATGACATTTTGGATCTCGTCTGAAGGATGGGTATGAGCTCCATTGGTTAAATCAGAAAAAGGTGTGATTGGTGGGATATCATAATGTATTATATAAGAAGGCAATATAAACAAGGTAACATTAGAAAATTTGCAGAGTGGGAATTCAGTGGCAAGTTAACTTTAACAGAGATAAATGTGAATTTATGTACTTTTGTAAGAAAAACAAAAACATCACTTATTAAATCAGAGAATGGATGTGCAGTGATATCACGGTTGTGTTGTAATTCACCGACTAACCACTAAGAGTCTCACTAATATATAAATGAATGTAAAGTCAGCTGACCAGACACTGATTGGAGAAAGTAAGAGAGAGCTTGCATGTGCATGATTTCGCTGTTGTTCATCTATTGTCCTGTATATAGTTTACCCCCAGTTAATGTTAATAAATCGTTTATAACTTTAAGTACAAGTGTTCCTGTAATAAATCGGGCCATCCAACAAGAACATTACATGGTACTAGAGTGAGAATGTATTAAACACTGAGAAAAAGAAAAACTATCAGCTTGCCTCAGCGATTTGATGATTTGCCAGACTGCAGTATTAACAGCATGGAGTCGTTGAAGCTACCAAAGAGACTCAGCTTTCATGGTAATGTCTCAGCAACTAGTAAGTGTTTAAACAACAATTTAATCTGTTTCTTATTGCTGTAAATTTAGAAGATCAATCAGATTCATCTAAGGTAGCAATGCTCCTAACAAGCAGGGCCAGAAGCAATTGTTGTGTTTAATGTGTTTAAATTTGAAAACAATGAAGATAGTAAAGATTTTAATGAAATAATTCGAAGATTTGATGTCCATTGCAGCCCCAGAAAGAATGAAATTTGTGATAGGTTTGGAATGAATTTCCTTATAAAATTGATCATATCCATCTCTTTTACCCCCACAGCCCAAAGATGTGCAGGTTAGGTGGATTGGCCACGCTAAATTGCCCCTTAATTGGAAAAGAAAATTGGGTACTCTAAATTTATATATTTTTAAAAATTTCCTCTTAATCTTCTCTTCTCCGAGGAAAACAGCCCAAACTTCTCCGATTTATCTAAATAATTGAAGATTTTCATCCGCATTAATCTTTTCTGCAGCCTCTTTAATACTTTTGCCTGCATCTCAAAATAAGAAACTGATCAGGCTAAAAGAGTAAAAGATCTTGGATACAGGTGAACAAATCATTAAATGAATAAAAAGAACAAATCATAAAAAGAACTGTAGATGAGCAAGCAATTAAAAATAATAACAAAGAGCTAGAATTTATTTCTGGGTACAGAACCCAGGTTTGGGAATATTTATAGTACTGTACTTGTCCAGATCTCCTTACTGTAAAATGACCATGGAAGTACTGACGAGAGTGTAATAAAAATCTTATATAAACTGTTGTGGGGTAAAAATCATTTAACTCCCTTCCAAAGAGAATTTTTCAAAAAATATTTTATTCAGGCATTTATATAAACAGAAGGCAAACTAAACAAATAAGAGCAGAAGCAAAATTTTACAACAGAAAAAATAATCGGCAGGCCTCCCCCTCCCCACCGCCCTTCCCCTCCTCGCATCTTGCCTACCCCATTTTAACCTCCTTATTCCCCCTTCTGCCCTGCTTTCCTCTCTGCTGGTACCTCAATCCTCCTTAAAAAAGTCGATGAACGGCTTCCATCTCCAGGTGAACCTATCGACCGACCCCCTCAAGATGAACTTGATCCTTTCCAACCTCAGGAATTCCACCAAGTCACTCACCCACACCCCTGCTTTCGGCGGCTCTGATTCCCTCCACCCAAGCAAAATCTGTCTCTGGGCTATCAGGGAGACAAAGGCCAAGGCATCGGCCTTTCCCACCCAGTGGCTCCTGGGTCTTTCAACACCCCAAATATCGCTACTTCTGGGCTCAGGCCACCTTCCTTCGCTCCTCGGCCTCCCAAACCACCCTGGGTCAAAACCTCCACGGGTCCAGCCCCCGCTTCAGCTCTTTCGCCACAGCTGACACCTTCCCCGATCTCAGGCTCAACCGGTCCAAACTTGGCTCTCAATTACGGCATTAAAATCACCCCCCCCCCCCCCCCCCCCCCCCATAATCAACCGGTGCGAGTCCAGGTCAGGAATCATCCCCAGCACCCGCCTCATAAACTCCACATCGTCCCAGTTCAGGGAATAAATATTTGCCAGGAGTACCAGCATCCCCTCCAGCTTCCTATTCACCATCACGAACCTCACCTCCGAATCTGCCACTATGTCCCCCACATCGAATGCCACCCCCTTCGTCTTAATGTCCAGTCCTGAATGGAACACCTGTCCTACCAGGTGAGGGCCTCACGGTAGCATGGTGGTTAGCATCAATGCTTCACAGCTCCAGGGTCCCAGGTTCGATTCCCGGCTGGGTCACTGTCTGTGTGGAGTCTGCACGTCCTCCCCGTGTGCGCGTGGGTTTCCTCCGGGTGCTCCGGTTTCCTCCCACAGTCCAAAGATGTGCGGGTTAGGTGGATTGGCCATGCTAAATTGCCCGTAGTGTAAGGTTAATGGGGGGATTGTTGGGTTACGGGTATACGGGTTACGTGGGTTTAAGTGAGGTGATCATTGTTCGGCACAACATCGAGGGCCGAAGGGCCTGTTCTATGTTCTACCATCCTTTTCTCAGCCTTGTCTGATCCCCTATCTTTAAATGAGTCTCTTGTAGAAAATCTACGTCCACCTTCAGACTCAGGTGCGCGAACACGTGACCATTTGACCGTCCATTCAGTCCCCTCGAGTTTCAAGTGACCAGCCTGATTGGGGGTTTCCCATCCCATCCCATCCCCCCCCCCCCCCCCCCCCCCCCCCCCCCCCTGCTGATCAGCCATATCCTTCCCCTGGGCTGCCTTTAACTAGCCCGTCTAGCTAGCATGGTAGGCCCGGCCCAAGGCATCCCAACCTCCTACCCCCACCCCGACTCCCTCCACCCCCTTCTTAACTCCCTCAGAAAACAGAGAAACAAAGGAACAGAAAAAGGTGCAATCACCCTTAATGGTACCCAAGCACCCTGCCACTAAGCAAAACAAAACATGTCAATGGAGAAAAGGCCCTCCAACAACCACCAAAAGGAAACAGCTCCTCACACCTCCTCCCAAGTTCAATGTCCTTCTTCTCCTGCCAGTCCATTGTCTCTCAAATTCCACTGTCTCCTCTCGTGTACCAAAATAGTATTCTCGATTCTGGAAAGTCACCCAGAGGTGGGCTGGTCACAGCACTCCAAACCTCACCCCCTTCTTGAAGAAGCCAGCCTTGACCCGATTAAACCCAGCCCTCCTCTTCACCAGTTCTGCACCCAGCTCCTGGTACACCCACAGCTCGTTGCCCTCCCAGCTGCACTTCTTCATCTGCCTTGCCCACCACAGAACCTTTACTTTGACCAAGAAGCAGTGCAACCGCACCATCGCCCTTGGCAGCTCGCTCGCTTGCGGCCTCCTCATCAGCACCCTGTGCGCTTGGTCAATCTCCAGAGGCCGGTCAAAGGCCTCCTCCCCATCAGCTTTTCCAACATCTTGGCCACATATATGCTGGCCTCTGCTCCTTCAATGTTTTCGGGCATCCCCATAATCTATAAGTTTTGCCTTCTGGAGTGGTTCTCTAGATCCTCCACCTTCTCCTTCACCCTCTTTCGGGTCTCCCGTATCACACCCATCTCGGGGGGCGGGGGTGGAGAGAATGACCATATTGAGCGGGAGCTGCCAAATGTGTGACCGCTCAGTCCATGGCCGCCACTGGAACTCCCCTTCTAAACAGAATTATGGATATTTCGACAATATATGGATTGCCGCAGGTCAAGAAGGCAACTCACCACCACCTTCTCAAGGGCAATTAAGGGTGGCAATAAATGTGCGTCCAGTTGGCATAGCCCACATCCCATGAATAATAAATTCCATCATCAGCTGCTACATCAATGACCTTCCCTCCATCATCAGGTCAGAAGTGGGGTGTTCGCTAATGATTGTGCAACGTTCAGCAACATTTGCAACTCCTCAGATATTGAAGCAGTTAGTGTCAATATTCAGGAAGAACTGGACAATATTCTGGTTTGGGCTAGACAGCAGCAACTAACATTTGTGCCACACTAGTACCAGGCAATGACCATCTCCAACAAGAGAGAATCAAACCATCTGCCCCTGATATTCAATGGCAAGAACATCACTAAATCTTCTATTGTCCACACTTGTGTCACATAAATACTGTGGCTCCAAGAGGATGGGAATTCTGTGGACAGTAACTATTGACTCCCCATACCCTGTCCACCATCTACAAGGCAAGTCAGGAATGTGATGGAATACTCTCCACTTGTCTGGATAACTGTAGATCCAACAACACTTAAGAGCCAAAAATGATCCAAGACAAAGCGGTCCACTTGATTGGCAACCCATAGACCATCTTAAACACTCCCTCCACCATCAATGCACCATGGCAGCAGTATGTACCGTATTCAAAGATGTACTGCAGCAACTTATCAAGGCTCCTTTGACAGCATTTTAAAATCTGACAACCTCTGCCCCTAAAAGGACCAGGGCAGCAGATACACAGGAACACCATCACCTGCAAGTTCCCCTCTAAGCCACACATCATCCTGACTTGAACTATTTCACTGTTCCTTTGCAGTCCGTGCATAAAAATCCTGGAACTCTTGCAGTGAGTGCTGAATTTGGGTGCATATGTGTGCTATAGTAAGAGTTTGGTGACTAAGGGATAATAAGGGTTCATTTTTATCTAAAGTCTAGTCTTTCTTTTAGTCAGTTAATTAACTTAAAAGTTACTGTTTGGTTTAGAAGGTGAATTTTCAATCAGCTTTAAACAAAGGTTCTACTTGTAGCTACTTGCAGCTGGAGCTTGTAAATTAGTTAATTGGATTAGGCCAGTTTTCAGAGGCTAGATTCACAGTATAAAGGTGAGCCAGCTACAATGCAGACATTGTTTGCACTGAGTGCTGAATTTGGGTGCATTTGAGTGCTATAGTGAGAGTTTGGTGACTGAGGGAGTGCTGAATTTGGGTGCATTTGAGTGCTATAGTGAGAGTTTGGTGACTGAGGGAGTTAGGTGAGGCGAGAGCAAGGTCCTCCTTTCATTTAATTTCCTACATTTCCTCAAAGAGCGTGAAGGGAGCTGGGAGTTTACAGAGAGTGCAGCTGACTGGGAGCAGAGTCGGAGGTCGGAATTCCAGTTGGTCCACAGTGCAGCTATATTCTGTAAGGGAAGAGGGGATGGAGGCTAGGACAGTTGCATGCTCCTGTAGGATGTGGGTGATGAGGGATACCACCGGTGTCCCCGCTGACTATACCTGTAGGAAGTGCACCCAACTCCAGCTCCTCAAAGACAGTGTTAGGGAACTGGAGCTCGAGCTGGATGAACTTCAAATAATCCGGGAGGCAGAGGGGGTAATAGACAAGAGTTACAGGGAGGTAACCACACCCAAGGTACAGGACAAGAGTAGCTGGATTACAGTCAGGGGAAAGAAAACGAATGGGCAGACAGTGCAGGGATCCCTTGTGGCTGTTCCCCTTCAAAACAAGTATATCGTTTTGGATGCTGTTGGGGGGGATGACCTACCGGGGGATGGCCCTAGCGGCCAGGTCTCTCGCACTGAGTCTGGCTCTGGGGCTCAGAAGGGAAGGGGGAGAATAGAAAAGCAATAGTGATAGAAGACTCAATGGTTAGGGGAATAGATAGGTGATTCTGTGGTCGCAAGCGAGACTCCCGGAAGGTATGTTGCCTCCCGGATGCCAGGGATGTCTCGGATCGTGTCTTCAGGATCCTTAAGGGGGAGGGTGAGAAGTCAGACCTCGTTGTGCACATCGGTACCAACGACATAGGTAGGAAAAGGATTTAATAAACGAGTTTAGGGAGTTAGGCTGGAAGTTAAAAGCCAGGACAGACAGAGTTGTCATCTCTGGGTTTGTTACCGGTGCCACCCGATAGCGAGGCTAGGAATAGGGAGAGAGTGCAGTTGAACACGTGGCTGCAGGAATGGTGTAGGAGGGAGGGCTTCAGGTATTTGGATAATTGGAGCGCAATTGGGGAAGGTGGGACCTGTACAAGCAGGATGGGTTGCATCCGAACCAGAGGGGCACCAAGATCCTGGGAGGGAGGTTTTCTAGTACTCTTCAAGAGGGTTTAAACTAATTTGGCAGGGGAATGGGAACCGAATTTGTAGTCCAGCAACTAAGGTAGCCGATGTTCAAGACGTCAAAGCGTGTAGTGAGGCAGTGGGGAAGGTAACACTGACAAAGGAGAGTACTTGCACGCACGGAGATGGGTTGAAGTGTGTATACTTCAATGCAAGAAGCATCAGGAATAAGGTGGGTGAATTTAAGGCATGGATCGGTACTTGGGACTACAAAGTGGTGGCCATCACGGAAACTTGGATAGAAGAGGGACAGAAATGGTTGTTGGAGGTTCCTGGTAATAGACGTTGCAATAAGATTAGGGAGGGTGGTAAAAGAGGTGGGTGGGTTGCATTGTTAATTAGAGATAGTATAACAGCTGCAGAAAGGCAGTTCGAGGAGGATCTGCCTACTGAGGTAGTATGGGTTGAAGTCAGAAATTGGAAAGGAGCAGTCACCTTGTTGGGAGTTTTCTATAGCCCCCCCCCCCCCCAATAGCAGCAGAGATGTGGAGGAACAGATTGGGAAACAGATTTTGGAAAGGTGCAGAAGTCACAGGGTAGTAGTCATGGGTGACTTCAACTTCCCAAATATTGAGTGGAAACTCTTTAGATCAAATAGTTTGGATGGGGTGGTGTTTGTGCAATGTGTCCAGGAAGCTTTTCTAACACAGTATGTAGATTGTCCAACCAGAGGGGAGGCCATATTGGATTTGGTACTTGGTAATGAACCAGGGCAAGTGATAGATTTGTTAGTGGCGGAACATTTTGGAGATGGTGACCACAATTCTGTGACTTTCACTTCAGTAATGGAGAGGGATAGGTGCGTGCAACAGGGCAAGGTTTACAATTGGGGGAAGGATAAATACGATGCTGTCAGACAAGTACTGAAGTGCATAAGTTGGGAACATAGGCTGTCAGGGAAGGACACAATTGAAATGTGGAACTTGTTCAAGGAACAAATACTACGTGTTCTTGATATGTATGTCCCTATCAGGCAGGGAAGCGATGGTCGAGTAAGGGAACCATGGTTGACAAGAGAAGGTGAATGGCTTGTTAAGAGGAAGAAAGGGTAGCAGGGTAGCATGGTGGTTAGCATAAATGCTTCACAGCTCCAGGGTCCCAGGTTCGATTCCCGGCTGGGTCACTGTCTGTGTGGAGTCTGCACGTCCTTCCCCTGTGTGCGTGGGTTTCCTCCGGGTGCTCCGGTTTCCTCCCACAGTCCAAAGATGTGCGGGTTAGGTGGATTGGCCATGCTAAATTGCCCGTAGTGTCCTAATAAAAGTAAGGTTAAGGTGGGGGGTTGTTGGGTTACGGGTATAGGGTGGATACGTGGGTTTGAGTAGGGTGATCATGGCTCGGCACAACATTGAGGGCCGAAGGGCCTGTTCTGTGCTGTACTGTTCTATGTTCTATGTTCTAAAGATACTTATGTAAGGCTGAAGAAACAAGGTTCAGACAGGAAGCTGGAGGGATACAAGATAGCCAGGAGGGAACTGAAGAAAGGGATTAGGAAAGGGCATGAAAAATCTTTGGCGGGTAGGATCAAAGAAAACCCCAAGGCCTTTTACACATATGTGAGAAATATGAGAATGACTAGAGCAAGTCTAGGTCCGATCAAGCACAGTAGCGGGAGATTGTGTATTGAGTCTGAAGAGATAGGAGAGGTGTTGAACGAGTACTTTTCTTCAGTATTTACGAATGAGAGGGGCCATATTGTTGGAGAGGAACGTGGTGAAACAGACTGGTGAGCTCGAGGAGATACTTGTTAGGAAGATGTGTTGCGCATTTTGAAAAACTTGAGGACGGACAGGTCCACCGCGCCTGACGGGATATATCCAAGGATTCTATGGGAAGCAAGAGATGAAATTGCAGAGCCGTTGGCAATGATCTTTTCGTCCACACTGTCAACAGGGGTGGTACCAGAGGATTGGAGAGTGGCGAATGTCGTGCCCCTGCTCAAAAAAGGGAATAGGGATAACCCTGGGAATTACAGGCCAGTTAGTCTTACTTCGGTGGCAGGCAAAGTAATGGAAAGGGTACTGAGAGATAGGATTTCTGAGCATCTGGAAAGCCACTTCTTGATTAGGGATAGTCAGCACGGATTTGTGAGGGGTAGGTCTTGCTTTACAAGTCTTATTGACTTCTTTTGAGGAGGTGACCAAGCATGTGGATGAAGGTAAAGCAATGGATGTAGTGTACATGGATTTTAGTAAGGCATTTGATAAGGTTCCCCACGGTAGGCTTAAGCAGAAAGTAAGGAGGCATGGGATAGTGGGGAATTTGGCCAGTTGGATAACGAACTGACTAACCAATAGAAGTCAGAGAGTGGTGGTGGATGGCAAATATGCAGCCTGGAGCCCAGTTACCAGTGGCGTACCGCAGGGATCAGTTCTGGGTCCTCTGATGTTTATGATTTTCATTAATGACTTGGATGAGGGAGTTGAAGGGTGGGTAAATAAATTTGCAGACGATATGAAGATTGGTGGAGTTGTGGATAGTGAGGAGGGCTGTTGTCGGCTGCAAAGAGACATAGATAGGATGCAGAGCTGAGCTGAGAAGTGGCAGATGGAGTTTAACCCTGAAAAGTGTGAGGTTGTCCATTTTGGAAGGACAAATATGAATGCGGAATATAGGGTTAACGGTAGAGTTCTTGGCAATGTGGAGGAGCAGAGATCTTGGGCTCTATGTTCATAGATCTTTGAAAGTTGCCACTCAAGTGGATAGAGCTGTGAAGAAGGCCTATGGTGTGCTAGCGTTCATTAGCAGAGGGATTGAATTCAAGAGCCGTGAGGTGATGATGCAGCTGTACAAAACCTTCGTAAGGCCACATTTGGAGTACTGTGTGCAGTTCTGGTCGCTTCATTTTAGGAAGTATGTGGAAGCTTAGGAAAAGATGCAAAAGAGATTTACCAGGACGCTGCCTGGAATGGAGAGTAGGTCTTACAAGGAAAGGTTGAGGGTGCTAGGCCTTTTTTTCATTAGAACCGAGAAGGATGAGGGGCGACTTGATAGAGGTTTATAAGATGATGAAGCGAATAGATAGAGTAGACAGAGACTTTTTCTCTGGGTGGATCAAACCATTACAAGGGGACATAAATTTAAGGTGAATGGTGGAAGATATAGGGGGGATGTCAGAGGGTAGGTTCTTTACCCAGAGATTAGTGGGGGCATGGAATGCACTGCCTGTGGAAGTAATTGAGTCGGAAACATTAGGGACCTTCAAGCGGCTATTGGATAGGTACATGGATTATGGTAGAATGATGGGGTGTGGATTCATTTGTTCTTAATCTAGGACAAAAGTTTGGCACAACATCGTGGGCCGAAGGGCCTGTTCTGTGCTGTATTTTTCTATGTTCTATGCTCTAACAGCACTGTAGGTGTACCTTCACCACATGGACTGCAGCGATTCAAGAAGGTGTCACCACTACCTTCTTACGGATATATTAGAGAAGGGTAATAAATGTTGGCTTAGCCAGCAATGCCCATATCCTGTGAAAGAATTTTAAAAAACTCAGCTCATTACAGTCTTAGTTCAAACATGGACAAAAGAACTGGACGTCAGACGTGAGAGTGGCTGTCCTTGACATTAAGGCAGTATTTCACCGAGTGCTGATTGATTGATATTTATTGTCACATGTACCGAAGTACAGTGAAAAATATTTTTCAGCGGCCAAGGGAACGTACACGGTATGTACATAGTAGGCAAAAGAATAATCGACAGAGCACATTGACACTCGTGCATCGACAAATTGTAATTGGTTACAGTGCGGAACAAGGCCAAACAAGCAAGAGTGTGACATAAGACCATAAGACATAGGAGCAGAATTAGGCCACTCGGCCCATTGAGTCTGCTCTGACATTCAATTATTTTTATTTTTAAAATAAATTTAGAGTACCCAATTAATTGTTTCCAATTAAGGGGCAATTCATCGTGGCCAATCCACCTAGCTTGCACATTTTTAGGTTGTGGGGGCGAAACCCACGCAAACACGGGGAGAACGTGCAAACTCCACACGGACAGTGACCCAGAACCGGGATCGAACCTGGGACCTCAGCGCCGTGAGGCAGCAGGGCTAACCCACTGCGCCACCATGCTGCCCTCGCCATTCAATCATGGCTCATATGTTTCTCATCCCCATTCTCCTGCCTTCTACCCATAATCCCTGATCCCCTTATTGATCAAAAACCTATCTAACTCTGTCTTAAAGACACTCAGTGATTTTGGCCTCCACAGCCTTCTGCGGCAAAGAGTTTCATAGATTCACCACCCTCTGGACCCACCCTCCTCATCTCTGTTTTAAAGGATCGTCCCTTTAGTCTGAGATTGTGTACTCTTCTAGTTTTTCCGACAAGTGGAAACATCCTCTCCACATCCACTCTATCCAGGCCACGCAGTATCCTGTAAGCTTCAATAAGATCCCCTCTTAGCCTTCTAAACTCCAATGAGTACAGAGCCAGAATCCTCGACCGATCCTCATACCACAAGCTCTTCATTCCAGAGATCATTCTTGTGAACCTCCTCTGGACCCTTTCCAAGGCCAGCACATCCTTCCTTAGGTACAGGGCCCAAAACTGCTCACAATACTCCAAATGGGGTCTGACGAGAGCCTTCTCTACCCTCCAATGTTCATCCCTGGTCTTGTATTCTAGCCCTCTCGACATTAATACTAACATTGCATTTGCCTTCCTAACTGCCGACTAAACCTGCACGTCAACCTTGAACAAGGACTCCCAAGTCTCTTTGTGCTTCCGATTTCCTAAGCAGCTTCCCATTTAGAATATCGTCTATATGCCTCAAATTCGCCTTCCAAAGTGCATTACCTCACACTATTCCACATTGTATTCCATCTGCCACTTATTTGCCAACTCTCCCAGCCTGTCCAAGTCTTTCTGCAGCCCACCTACTTCCTCAATACTACCTGCCCCTCTACAAATCTTTGTATCATCTGCAAACTTAGCAACAGTGACTTCAGTTCCTTCTTCCAGATCATTAATGTATATTGTGAAAATTTGTGGTCCCAACACAGACCCCTGAGGCACACCACTAGTCACTGGCTGCCATCCTGAAAAAGACCCCTTTATCCCCACTCTCTGACTTCTGCCAGTCAGCCAATCCTCTATCCATGCCAGGATCTTACCCTTAACACCATGAGCTCTTAACTTATTTAACAGTCTCCTATGCGGCACCTTGTCAAAGGCCTTCTGGTAATCTAAATAAATCACATCGACTGGTTCTCCTTTGTCCAACGTTCTTGTTACTTCCTCAAAGAACTCCAACAGATTTGTCAGACATGTCATTCCCTTGATGAAGCCGTGCTGACTCAGTCCTATTTTATCATGCACTTCCAAGTACTCCGCGATCTCATCTTTAATAATGGACACTAAAATCTTACCAATGATCGAAGTCAGGCTAACCGGCCTATAATTTCCTGTCTTCTGCTTCCCTCCCTTCTTAAACAATGGTGTTATATTAGCCACTTTCCAGTCCTCTGGGACCCTTCCTGCCTCTAGTGATTCCTGAAAGATCATCACCAATGCCTCCACAATCTCCTGAGCTATCTCTTTTAGAACCCTGGGGTGAAGTCCAGGTGATTTATCCACCTTCAAACCTTTCAATTTCCCCAGAACCGTCTCCTTAGTAATGGCCACTGCACTCACCTCTGCGCCCTGATTCTCCTGGAGCTCTGGCATCCCACTGGTGTCTTCCACCGTGAAGACTGATGCAAAGTAACTATTCAGTTCGTCTTCCATTTCTTTGTTTCCTATTATTACTTCCCCTGCCACATTTTCCAGTGGTTCAATGTCAATTTTTGCCTCTCTCTTAACTTTTATATATTGAAAAAAAATCTCTTCCTATCTTTCTTTATATTACTACCTAGCTTGCACTCATACTTCATCTTTTCCTCCCTTATTGCTTTTTTAGTTGTCCTCTGCTCACTTTTAAAGGCTTCCCAATCCTCTGGCATCCCACTAATCCGTGCCACTTTGTATGCTTTTCTTTGGCTTATATGCTGTCCTTGACTTCCCTCGTCAGCCAGTCTTCCCCTTAACATGTTTCCTCCTCCTTGGGATCAATTTCTGTTGTGCCTCCCAAATAACCCCCAAAAACTCCTGCCATTGCTGTTCCACTGTCTTCCCTGCTAGGCTCCTTTTCCAATCAACTCTGGCCAGCTCCTCCCTCATGTCTTTGTAGTTACCCTTATTTAATTATAATACTGTTACATCTGATTGCAGCTTCTCCCTCACAAACTGCAGGGTAAATTATATCATATTGTGGTCACTGCTCCCTAAGGGTTCCTTGATCTTAAATTCCCTAATCAAGTCTGCCTCATTACACATCACCAAATCCAGAATTGCCTCATTCCTAGTAGGCTCTGTCACAATCTGCTCCAAAAAAACCATCTCTTAGACATTCCACAAATTCCATTTCTTGGAATCCACTATCAACCTGATTTTCCCAGTCCACCTGCATATTGAAGTCCCCCATTATAATATTGCCTTTTTTCATGCTTTTACTATCTCCTCATTTATTTTCTGCCCCACATCCTGACTACTGCTAGGGGGCCTGTACATAACTTCCATCAGGGTATTTTTACCTTTGCGATTCCTCAACTCTACTCACAGAGATTCTATGCCTTCTGATCCTATATCGTTCCTTGCTATCGATTTAACTTCATTCCTTACTAACAATGCAACCCTGCCCCCTTTGTCCATCTGCCTGTCCTTTCGATAGGACACATATCCTTGGATATTTAGATCCAAGCCCTGATCCCCTTGCAGCCACGTCTCTGTGATGCCCACAACATCGTACCGGCCAATTTCAATGTGCACAACAAGCTCATTTACTTTGTTCCATATACTGCGTGCATTTAGATACAACCCCCTCAATCCTGCATTGACCACCTCCCTTTTCACACTTGTCACCTTTTTTGCTCTGCCCGAGGGTGATGTTGTTCTTTTATTTTGGTTCTCTATTTCCCCTTCAGTTATTACACCTTCTAAGCTCACATTCTGGTTCCCACCCCCTGCCATACTAGTTTAAATCATCCCGAGTGAATCTCCCAGCCAGGATATCAGTGCTTCTCCAGTTTAGATGCAACCCATCCTTCTTGTACAGGTCCCACCTGCCCCGGACGAGATCCCAATGGTCCAAAAATCTGAATCCAAAAAACATCAAAGAGCCCCAGCAAAGTTGCAGTTAATGGGAATCAGAAAAAAACTTCCCAATGTTTGGAGTCATGTCTAACGCGGAGGAAGATAGCTGTGGCTGTCGAAGGTCAATCATCTCAAGGCCTCCCCGAACAGGCGCTGGACTGTGGCGACTAGGGGCTTTTCACAGAAACTTCATTGAAGCCTACTTGTGACAATGAGTGATTATTATTATTATCATCATTGTAGGAGTTCCTCAGAATAGTGTCCTGGGCCCAACCGTTTTCAATTATTTCGTCAATAACCTTCTCTCTAGGGAGGCACAGTAGCACAGTGGTTAGCACTGCTGCCTCACGGCACTGAGCACTCTGGTTCGATCCTGGCCCTGGGTCACTGTCCGTGTGGAGTTTGCACATTCTCCCCGTATTTGGGTGGGTCTCACCTCCACAACCCAAAAGATGTGCAGGGTAGATTGATTGGCCACACTCAATCTCCCCTTAATTGGAAAAAAATAATTGGGTACTCTAAATTTACAACGAAAAAAACAACCTTCCCACCATCAGGAGGTCAGAAATGGGGATGGTCACAGATGACTGCATAATGTTCAGCACCATTTACAACTCTTCATGTACTGAAGGAATCCATATCCACACGCAGCAAGACATGGACAATATTCAGGCTTGGATTGTAAGCAGAAAGTAACATTCGCACGACACAAGTCCCAGTCAATGTCCATCTTCAACACAAGGGAATCTACCCATCTCTTTGAAATTCAAACTTACTACCATGGTTAAATTCCCTCACTATCAACACCTTGGCGCCTACCATTGACCAGAAGCCTAATTGGACCAGTCATATAAATAGTAATTCTTTAAGGTTAAAATGATTTCTTCAATAAGACCATAATATAAAGGAGCAGAAGTAGGAAATTTGGTTCATCGAGTCTGCTCCATTCAATGAGATCATGACTGATTTGATATGATAATCCTCAATTACATTTTCCTGCCTTATCCCCATATACTTTGATTCCCATACTGATTAAAAACCTGTCTATTGGGGCTGTTTAGCACAGGGCTAAATCGGTGGCTTTGAAAGCAGACCAAGGCAGGCCAGCAGCACGGTTCAATTCCCATACCAGCCTCCCCGAACAGGCGCTGGAATGTGGCGACTAGGGGCGTTTCACAGTAACTTCATTTGAAGCCTACTTGTGACAATAAGCGATTTTCATTTCATTTTATCTAGCCTTGAACATACTTAATGACCCAGCTTCTACAGCAATTTGCGATAAAGAATTCCACAGATTCACTACCCTCAGGAGAAGAAATTCCTCCTCAGCTCTGTCTTAAATGGACAACACCTGACACTAAGATTATACCCTCTGGTCCTAGGCTCTCCCATAACGGGAAACAACCTATCAGCATCTACCATGTGAAGCCCCTTCAAAATCCTGTATGTATCAGTAAGGTCTCTCATTCTTCTAACGCCAATGAATACAGGCCCAACCAACACAACCCTCCATTCCTGGGATCAATCTAGTGAACTTTCTCTGGACTGCCTCCAATGCCATTATGTCTTTCCTTAGATAAGGAGACCAAAAGGGCTCACAGTATGCCAGATGCAGTCTAACTCAGTCATTTTCAAAGTCGGGGCCATGACCCCGTGGTGGGCGGGCATGTCGGGAGGGTCGCCGAGCCATCCATCGAGGCGTTCATGATCGCATGCATTAATGCGCAGTGGCCACAGCAGCCGGCTTTTAAAAATGCCAGTTGCGACCGGTTCTCAAAATGCGGATGAACTGCGCATGCGTGCCCACTCATCAGTGCGCATGACCGGAGCCCAGCGAGAAACACCGCCTCCCCCTGACGTCAGCCTGCTGACCTAGGAGAAGATTTTTTTTTAATTCAATGCAGTCCCGAACACTGACGTCACGTGCTTTGAATCCTCCATGATGTAAGCAGCAAACAAGCAACAGGACTGTAAAATTTAAAATGGATCATTTTGTAATAAGGAAGAGAGGGCCAGAGACACAAACAGGCCAGGATCTCACAATTAAATCTGCTGGAGAGAGGGGCTGAGGAGCATCCACAGCAGGCCAAAGCAGTGGTGGTTTGAGTTCCAGGACCTCTGATGAACAACCCATACAGAAATGTAACATGTTTGAATGACAAAGCAAGTGACATCGTGAGGCCCAAGCAGGTTCATCTGTCGCATTAAAGGTAAGCAAAAATGGTGGATCACAAAGGTCGGCTGGCATGGGTCCCGCCAGCTGGCCAGTTGCTAAAAATTGGTCCCCGGAAAAAAAGTTTGAAAAACACTGGTCTAACTAGTGTCTTGTATAGTTTTAAAGCAAGACTTCCCTACTTTTATACTCTATTCCCTTTGAAATAATGGCCAACATTCTATTTGCCTTCCCTATTACCTGAACTTACATGCCAGCTTTTTATGATTTATGCACGAGGAGCCCAAATCCCCCTGTGCTGCAGCTCTCTGCAATCTTCCTCCATTTAAATAATATTCAGCCTCTTTAATTTTCCTACCAAAGTGCATATTTTCACATTTTCCAACATTATATTGTCAAGAATATGCCAGATTCATATTCCCATTATATTGGGAGCACTGCTATGGCGAGGGCCCGGAGGGTCATTCCCTTGCAGGTGGACTCCTCCATCCTCACCCATTCCATGGTGGTTTCATGTATCCATCCCCTCACTCTCTGCGCCGTAGCTGCCCAGTGGTAGTATTGTTGATTCGGCAGGGCTAGACCGCCATAACTTTCCTCATTTGCCCAGGTAGCAGAATTTGTTTTGGCCTAGTCTAAATGGAAGTCCCTCCAGCTATGCCCCTCCCCCATTTGGCTTCACCGGAAATGACTCACTCTTGCCCAGGATAGAAGCAAATTATGGGGGGGGGGGGGGGGGGGGGGATATTTTTTTAAAAAAGAAGCAAATTACTGCAGATGCTGGTTTAGCTCACTCAGCTAAATCGCTGGCTTTTAAAGCAGACCAACCAGGCCAGCAGCACGGTTCGATTCCCGTACCAGCCTCCCCGGAGAGGCGTCGGAATGTGGCGACTAGGGGCTTTTCACAGTAACTTAATTGAAGCCTACTCGTGACAATAAGCGATTTTCATTTCATTTCATTTTTTTCATCTGAAACTAAAGAGAAAGTGCTGCAAAATCTCAGCAGGTCTGGCAGCATCTGTGGGGAGAGAAAAGAGCTAACGTTTAGAGTCCAGATGACCCTTTGTCAAAGCTTTTGCCCAAGTTGAGTTTGTAGCCCGAGAAGGATCCGATCACTTTCAGGAGTTGCATGATTGTTCTCCGGCTTTTTAGAGGAGCAGGTCATCCGCAGAGTGAGACTCTGTGCTCTCTGCCTCCTCTTTCGATGCTGTTCCAGCTTTTTGCATTTTGCAGAGCGATCGCCAGAGGTGCAATTCCTAGGGCAAACAGGAGTTGGGACAGTGGGCATCCCTGCCGTGTGGCTCAGTGCAGCTGAAAGTATTCAGAGCTGGTGGTCCGAACGCTCGCCTTGGGGGCGTTGTACAGGAGTTTCACCCAGGAGAACCCTGCTTCTAGCCCAAACCGCACCAGTACTTCAAAGGGGTACTTCCGCTCGGCTCTGTCGAAGGCCTTTTCTGTATCCAGGGAGACGGTCACCTTTGGTGTTCTCTCCCTGGGGGGGGGGGGGGGGGGGGGGTCATTATTACATTCATCAGCCGCCTGATGTTCGCAGTTAGCTGCTTACCCTTGACAAAGCTCGCCTGGTAGTCTGCAACCACCTCTGGCACGCAGCTCTCCAGTCTCTTGGCCAGGACTTTCATGAGTTTCTTTGCATCTACATTAAACAGTGAAATGGCTCTGTATGGTGCACATTCCATCAGGTCTTTGACTTATTTGTGTATCAGCGGTATCGTGGCCTGTGTTAGCGTAGGAGGCAGGGTGCCCCTCGCTAGCAAACCTGCGAACATATCCCTCACGAGTGGGGCCAGGGCTGGCGTAAATATTTTATAGAAGTCCACCGGTTAGCCTGACGTCGGTCATTGGTAATATTTTAGAGTCTGTTATTAAAGATGAGATCGCGAAGTACATGGAAGTGCATGGTAAAATAGGACTGAGTCAGCATGGCTTTGTCAAAGGGAGGCCATGTCTGACAAATCTGTTAGAGTTCTTTGAGGAGGTAACAAGGAAGTTAGACAAAGGAGAACCAGTGGACGTGATTTATTTAGATTTCCAGAAGGCCTTTGACAAGGTGCCTCATAAGAGACTGAAAAATGAATGAAAATCGCTTATCGTCACGAGTAGGCTTCAACGAAGTTACTGTGAAAAGCCCCTAGTCGCCACATTCCGGCGCCTGTCCGGGGAGGCTGGTACGGGAATCGAACCGCGCTGCTGGCCTGCTTTAAAAGCCAGCGATTTAGCCGAGTGAGCTAAACCAGCCACTGACTGTTAAATAAGTTAAGAGCCCATGGTGTTCAGGGTAAGATCTTGGCATGGATAGAGGATTGGCTGACTGGCAGAAGGTAGAGACTGGGGATAAATGGGTCTTTTTCAGGATGGCAGCCGGTGACTAGTGGTGTGCCTCAGAGGTCTGTGCTGGGACCACAACCTTTTACAATATACATAAATGATCTGGAAGAAGGAACTGAAGGCACTGTTGCTAACATTGCAGACCAACACATCCAGACATAGGAACAGCTTCTTCCCCACAGCTAAATGACTCCTCAATGACTCCCCCTCGGACTGATCTATTCCCTGTAAGAATACTATTCACGACGCCCTATGCTGCTTTTGCTCATGTATTTGTTTTGTTTGGCCCTTGTTCCGCACTGTAACCAATCACTGTTTGTCGATGTACCATTTGGTACCATTTGATTATTCTCTTTGTCTACTACATACGTACTGTGTACGTTCCCTCGGCCACAGAAAAATACTTTTCACTGTACTGCGGTACATAAATCAAATCAATCAATCAATCAGATGATACAAAGATCTGTAGAGGGACAGGTAGTATTGAGGAAGCAAGGGGGCTGCAGAGGAATTTGGACAAGCTTGGAGAGTGGGCAATGAAGTGGGAAATTAAATACAATGTGGAAAAGTGTGAGGTTATGCACTTTGGGAGGAGGAATTTAGGCATAGACCATTTTCTAAATGGGGAAATGCTTAGGAAATCAGAAGCACAAAGGGACTTGGGAGTCCCAGATGAGGAGAAATTTCTTCAGCCAGAGGGTGGTGAATCTGTGGAACTCGTTGCCACAGGAAGCTGTGGAGGCCAATTCACTGAGCGTCTTAAAGACAGAGATAGATAGGTTCTTGATTTATACGGGGATTAGGAGTTATGGGGAGAAGGCAGGAGAATGGGGATGAGAAAATATCAGCCATGATTGAATGACTCAATGGGCCAAGTGGTCTAATTTTGCTCCAATGTCTTATGATCTTATGGTCCTTGTTCACGATTCTCTTAAGGTTAACGTGCAGGTTCAGTCAGCGGTTCAGAAGGCAAATGCAATGTTAGCATTCATGTCAAGAGGGCTAGAATACAAGACCAGGGATATACTTCGGAGGCTGTATAAGGCTCTGGTCAGACCCTATTTGGAGTATTGTGAGCAGTTTTGGGCCCTGTATCTAAGGAAGGATGCGCTGACCTTGGAAAGGGTCCAGAGGAGGTTCACGAGAATGATCCCTGGAATGAAGAACTTGTCGTATGAGGAACGGTTGAGGACTTTGGGTCTGTACTTATTGAAGTTTAGAAGGATGAAGGGGAATCTTATTGAAACTTACCACGATACAGCGAAGCCTGGATAGAGTGGACGTGTAGGAAAAACTAGAACCAGAGGACACCATCTCAGACTAAAGGGACAATCCTATATCTTATGGTCTTATAACCCACCGAGTCCTGGTGCCTTCCCCGGTTGCATGGACCTGATGCACTCCATGATTTCTCCCAGACCTATTGGCGTTTCCAGTTTCCCCGCCTGTCCTCCCCCACAACTGGCAAGTCCAGCCCATCGAGGAACTGTTTCACTCCCACACCCCCGCCAGGGGGCTCGGAGGTGTACAGTTTCGGTAGAAGGTCTCCAATGCCTGGTTGACCTCTTTTGGCTCAGTTACCAGTCTGCCTCTGCTGTTTTCTATCTGCACTATCTCCCTCGTGGCTGTCTGCGTTCTCAGCTGGTGAGCCAGTAGGCGGCCAGGCTTTTCCCTGTGTTCGTAGAAGGTCCCCCATGTCTGGTGGAGTTGGTGCACTGCTTTCCTGGTGGATAGCAGGTTAAAGTCCATTTGTAGCTTTTTCCTCTCTGCCAGTAGCTCTACGGTCTGGGCCCATGAGTACTTTATGTCGGCCTCCAGGGTGGAGTCGATCAGTTGTTGCCTGGCAGCCCTCTCTTCCCTGCCTCTACGAGCCTTATAGGCTATAATATTTCACCTGATCACAGCCATTAGTGGAAGGTGAGACTTCCCCGCTCTGGTTGTTAGCCGTACTCACCAGGGCAGCATGGTGTCGCAGTGGTCACCACTGCTGCCTCACGGCGCCGAGGTCCCAGGTTCGATCCTGGCTCTGGGTCATTGTCAGTGTCGAGTTTGGACATTCTCCCCGTGTTTGCATGGGTTTCGCCCCCACAACCCAAAGAATTGCAGACTAGGTGGATTGGCCACGCTAAGAACAAAGAATAATGCAGCACAGGAACAGGCCCTTCGGCCCCCTGCGCCGACCAAGGTACCAGTCTAAACTAAAACCATCTGCACTTACGAAGTTCATATCCTTCCATTCCTACCCTATTCATATATTTGTCTCAATGTCCCTTAAATGCCGCTATCGCACCTGCTCCCACCACCTCCCCAGGCAGCACTTTCCCTATATTTACCATCCTCTGTGTAAAAAAACCTGCCTCTCACATCTGTTCTAAACTTTTCCGCAGGCACTTTAAATCTATGTCTAGTACTTGACTCTCCTACTCTAGGAAAGATCATCTGACTATCCACTCTGTCCATGCCACTCATAATCTTGTAGACCTCTTATCAGGTCACCTCTCAATCTCCATCGTTCCAGTGAGAACAGACTGAGTTTATCTAACCTCTCCTCATTGCTAATGCCCTCCATACCAGGCAACATCCGAGTAAACCGCTTCTGTACCCTCTCCAAAGCATCTACATCCTTCTGGTAGTGTGGCGACCATAATTGTACACAATATTCCAAATGAGGCCTAATTAAGGTCCTGTACATCTCCAACGTGACTTGCCAATTTTTATATTCAATGCCCCGACCGATGAAGGCCAGCATGCCATATGCCTACTTGACCACCTTATCCACATGTGTTGCCACTTTCAGTGATCGGCAGACATGCGCACCAGATCTCTCTGCCTGTCAGTACTCGCAAGAGTTCTACCATTTATTGTGTAATTCCTATATGCGTTGAACCTTCCAAAGTGCATTACCTCACATTTGTCAGGATTAAACTCTATCTGCCATTTCTCCACCCAAGACTCCAACCAGTTTATATCCTGCTGTATCCTCTGACAATCCTCTTCACTATCCGCAACTCCACCAATTTTTGTGTCATTTGCGAATTTACTAATCAGACCAGTTAAATTTTCTTCCAAATCATTTATATACACCATAAACAACAAAGACCCCGGAACTGATCCCTGTGGAACGCCGCTAGTCACAGCCTTGCATTAAGAAAAGCACCCTTCTGCTGCTGCCTCTGGCTACATTGTTCCCTAATTGGAAAAAACAAATTTATTTTTAAAAAAAGTAACGTACTCACCTATGGCCTGTGATGTTTCCTGGCAGAAGACCTTGTCGGTCAAGAGGTCCATGTCCAGCCTCCATGTGGGGCGCTGGGCACAGCCCGTCTCCAACCTCATATCCATGTAATGTGGAACATGGTCGGAGATGACTATCGCGGAGTATTCCGCTCTTACTTTTCCTGGAAGTACTGATTTGCACTGCAAAGAAGTCAATCCGGGTATACACCTTGTGGACCGGTGAGAAGAACGGCAGAAACCGCCATGGGTCCACCCCCTCATCTGCTCCATGAATGCTCCCAGCTCCCTAGCCATGCCAGTCTTTTTCCCTGTTCTGGCGTTTGATTGGTCAGTCAGCAGGTCCTGTAAAAGTTAAAGTCGCCCCCCCCCATGATCAGTTAGTGTGTCAATGTCGGGGATTTCCACCACGGTCTTCTTTATAAAGTCTGTGTCGACCCAGTTAGGCGTGTACACATTTACCAGAACCACCAGTGTCCCGTCCAGGATACCGCTGACCATGACATACCGTCCCCCTTGGTCCGTCACCACCTTTGTCTCTGTGAACTTTGTCCTCTTGCTGATCAGTGTGGCTACTGCCCTAGCCCTCATCCCGTAACATGAATGGTACGTCTGTCCCACCCAGCCTTCTCTTACCCGCAGTCGGTCCTTGCCTCAGAAGACTATGGACCTTTTCACTGGGCCGTTGCATCCTCTGACATTCCAGGTGATAATCCTGGTGGGGGAGGGGTTTCTGTCCCCACATTCCTGCAGGATCAACAATATTGACCTGGTGAATGTGCTCCTGCACTCCGGGGTTTCCCTTTGTTATGGGGTCGTCCAAAATGGCCACGGTCACTGTTCTCACCATGAGGCCGGGCCCCTGCGCTCTGTAGTTTCCCTTTGTCCAGGGGGCACCCCACATGGCCGCCAACTGTGTGTACACCACGTGGGTGTGCCCCTGCACTCTGGGGTTTCCCTTTCTTGCAGGACCCTCCAAAATGGCTGCTTGAGGTGCCATCTCACGCGCAGCACGGTAGAATTGTGGATAGCACAATTGCTTCACAGCTCCAGGGTCCCAGGTTCGATTCCGGCTTGGGTCACTGTCTGTGTGGAGTCTGCACATCCTCCCCGTGTGTGCGTGGGTTTCCTCCGGGTGCTCCGCTTTCCTCCCACAGTCCAAAGATGTGCAGGTTGGGTGGATTGGCCATGATAAATTGCCCTTAGTGTCCAAAATTCTATGATAATCTATGATTAACCTAGGACAAAAGTTCGGCACAACATCGTGGGCCGAAGGGCCTGTTCTGTGCTGTATTTCTCTATGTTCTCTATCTTGTTTCCTCGGCCGGCTCCCTGCCTGCCAAAGCCAATCCAAGTGTCAACTCTTTTTTCCGTCCTGTTTCCTACATATTCCTTGTTTCCCCCCTCCCTCCCTGCATCTCTCTTTCCCCCCCCCACCCCGCCCCCGTGTTTCTGCACCCCCCTCTGGCCAGGCGCTCTTTCCATGTCAGGAGGTGCGACATGGCCCCCTCTTACTGTCTGTCTTCTCGTGCTAGCCCTCCCCGTTAGTATGGTGGCTCCCCTCCCAGGGCTGGTCTAGCCTTTTGCCTAGGCCCACCGTTTTTTCTGCCTGCTCCCTCACCTGCTTTTCCCTGCCCTCGCTCTATCCTGTGAGCGGTCTTTCTGATCAGAAAGACAGTACAGTCCCGCGCAAACATGTTACAGTGTCTATGAGTCTCTGTTTCTGCTTCTTTCAGCGATCTTCCTCAGACCCACCCTCATCGCTGTCCTTGGTCCAGGTCGTTGGCCCATAAGAAGTTGTTTGCCTCCGCTGGGTATTGAAATAGTACTCCTTGCTCTGGTGCGTGACCCAGAGTCTGGCTGGGAATAACATGGCAAATCGCACCATACTTTTATAAAGCGCCGACTATGCCCGTTTACACTCAGCCCTTTTTATTGCCAGATTTGGCCCAATGTCCTGATAGATACAAATTCTATGTCCTTCCCATGTGCTTGCTTTTTTCTGTCTAGCCCACCACAGGATCCTCTCACGGTCCTGGTACTGGTGCAGCTTCGCGATGATTGCTCTCGGCTGCTCCTCCGCCTTGGGCTGTGGGCTGCGTGACTTGTGTGCCCTGTCGTGTTCTGGGGGGGTTGGGAAGCTGTCTCTCCCAACTAGATTGCCCAGCATTTGGGCAATATATTCTGTTGGGTCTCTGCCATCGATGCCTTCCAGCAGGCCCACGATCTGCACGTTCTGCCGTCGGGGCCTGTTTTCCTGGTCCTCGACCTACCCCTTCAAGTTCCCCTGGGCCGCCACCAACTTTTTCACCTCTGATTCCAGAGCGACAATCCTGTTACTCTGGCCCGTCGAAGCTCTCTCGGGGTCTTCAACCGTCCTCTCCTGCACTTCCACTTTCTTTCCCAGTCTGTCGATTGCCCTTTGTAGGGAGACCATCACTTGTGTCACTACCACTTCCACCTGGATCTCGATTCTAATCGCCTCCTTCATGGCAGCTAGTTCCTTCTCCATCCGTCTCCTGGTGGCGAGGGGGAGGCTGATGCTCAGGTCGATCCCCCCCCCCCCCCCCCAGTCCCCCCACCGTCCCCCCCTCTATTGGGCGGCCGCATGCTCCCCACCTCATGGGTCTGCCAATTCATCTGCTCGTGGCCCTTTCTGCCACTTCCACCTCTTGAGCTCCCGTTCACTTGCATTTTTCCCCCTTGTTGTTTTTCTTCCATTGGCATTGTTTTATTGTTGAGTTTCCGGGCAAAATCCATCTAAATATGTCTTTATTGGTTCTGGTTTGGGGGGGGGGGGGCGCACCTGATGTGCATCCGCTCAGCACATCACCGTCACTGGACGTCCTCACACTTCATCTTTAGTGTAAGCTAGCTAGTAATATAAAAGAGGATAACAAGAAATTTTTTTTCAATACGTAAAAGGTAAGAGAGAGGCAAGACTAGACATTGGACCACTGGAAAATAAGGCTGGAGAAGTAGTAATGGGAAATGAAGAAAAATACAAGAGATCAAAAGAAATAAACAGCAGGCAAAATTCTCAGTTTGGAAAATCTGCAGTTTGGTCACGCTCGCTCGGCGACCGGAAATTCCTGCCCGAGGTCAATGGACCTTTACAGGGTCCGCGTCCCGCCCGTGGTGATCTTACAGTGGGAGTGACGGAAGAATCCAACCGTGTTCTCCCGCAGGAAATTAATTGCACATGATTCACACGCTCGCTTCGGGAGGCCGGGGGTGTGAAGCCCATGGATGGAGATTGGGGCACCTTCTTTAAGGGGTTACCCTCTTGGCCCACTGGGAGCGCAAATCAGGAAGTGATTCCTAGTCCTCAGTCATGAAAATCTATGCATGGTGAGGATTGCGAGTGATTCCAGAAGGAATCCTACTATCGGGCCGCCATCTAGAGGGGGCAGCTCGATGGCGAGATCCTGTAGCTGCCCCCCCCCCCCCCCCCAGTACAGGGGTGACCTAACCTGCCTTCCCCCATAGGGACCTATACCAATCAACCGCCTTCATGCCCGAGTGATTTTGAAGTGTTCAGCTGGACACTGACAGCATTTAATTCTCTTTGAGGTGGTTGATGTTTGTAAATATTGTGGTTACACCACTTGAGAGTTACATGAAAAAGATGAATGAAGCAATGCTCACAGCTCTGTGTGTGTGGAAGCTGTCAATCAAAGCCCACTAATGGAAATTAATGAAAACGTTTTTATGGGGTTTAAACACAGGTCACTGCTTTCTCATTCCAGGAATGAACACTTCCTCTGTCTGAGCCAGCAGTATTATGTCCAGGTGAGCATTACAACAGTATATTTTTTCACTGTCTGTCTGACTGCTCTCTAGCTTTCAGACAGGGGTCTCTTTTCTGGGGGGATTCCTGATAGGTTTCTCTTTTCTGAGGTGATTCATAAGGTGATGGGATTGTGGAAGAGTTAGTTTATCAGCCACGTAGAAAGGGGTTGCCTTGTCGTTAAGTAACCATCTTATAATGCGTCTTGGAGACCTGAAGATAATAGATATTGTTGACCATCACAGGATAATAAATGCCTTGAAGTGTTGCTGGGATACACACCAACTGTCTTTGCGGTTCCCATATTGCCATCATTTATATGGAAGCCCTCTATCCTGGTGTACCCAACTGCCTTTTCAGCCTGCTGTTCCTTCCTCAGGGAGAAGAGGATGAAGTCCCTTCTCCTTGTGTGTACATTGCCTTCGTGACCTAACTGATGCATCTATAAATGGAAACCTGGCTGCTCAATTTCTGATTTATTTCAGCCTCATGCTCCTAATGTTCTGCCATCTGTTGCAGAGTAGGCAGATCAGAGAACCTCATATGACTGCACCTGGATGTGGCCAAGGTGGTCATTAACAGGTCTAGTCAGCAGGGGTTTGAGGGGGTCAGTCGGCCTGACTGTCTATCGCTATTCTGTGGTTCCGTATGCACAAAAACGAGCATTCCTGTGTTCACCAGGGGGGACTTTGCTGCAGTGCATCATCAATGCTGGGAATCACGTTTTCATTTCAGTTTCCTCTAAAGTTTTCGTTTTCTTAACAGTGGGTTAATAGTGCCCCTTTCACATGAGGCACTTAGTTTATTGGTGCTAAAAAGAGGTATGAATGGCAAACTGTGAGATGTTACCTGGGAGGATTCACTGGCATAGAATGCTAGAGCAGTGGTGAGTTCATGTTCCCTGGGAGTGCCGTCTTAGTCTTGTTTTGAGATTCCAGGTGAGTGTGAATAGGGTGGTACAACTCCATGACCACCTCTTTGATAAAGCTGTCTCCTCAGGCCCATGGCTAAGTGGGAGCGATGCCCCTGAACATCATAGTCATGACCTTGTATGAAAAAAGAGCCCGCCATCTCCAGCCTCCTTGCAGAGCCTGCTCTCATGCCCTAGCCGTACTGCAGACCAAATGAAACGAGAGGATATGAACCCATACCTATGTATGGCACTGGTCTTTCCTCTCTTATTGTTTGCATCAACTATCTCCAAATTACTCCAGCAACTCAATAGTGCTCTTGCAAACCAAGCATTTGCAAAAGCAAGTCAAAAAATACTTCACCTGCAACTTATTGAGCAGCCCTTCACATGGTCCTAGACAATGCTTGCTTCATATTGCTTATTATTTCAGGAGTGATTCATAAAGACATGCTTTAACCAAATTTTATATTCGGGCATTACATCAACCCATTCAGCTGACTTACATCATGTTAGCCTCCAGTCAAGGTGTCTGGGCACACACAGTGGCACATCTGAATGCGCCACTATAATTCAGTAACAGTGCTCTAGCTGCGCAGCAAGTGGCAGCGGCACCTCCCAAATGGAGATTTGTGGTCGGCCTCCACAGCACCAATCAAAACATCATCAGGCTGTTCAATTATATGTCCAAGAAGAATCAATAACATTTTGTTGAGATGAATTATCTATACATGGGCCACAGATAACAGCGTTTTTATTACTGATTTAGCTAGCTCCTATCCAGATTCATATCAATTATTATAAAGATTGATATTTAAGATACCATGACTTTTAAATAAGGATGTAAATCTGAGCTATGAAGTTCATTCAGTTTCATACTTACTGCACTTTTTCCACTGTCTCCAGCTGCTGGGGGTTGAAATCTGTAGATTGGCTACCATCCTCCCAAGGGTTTTTTACAGTTTGGTCAGTCGCTCCGTTGTAAGTTTTATTATGGCTAACTGACTCTTGGGTATTAGAAACGGAATATTGCTCTGCAGAGAGATGGCTAAACTGAAGAGAAGTATTCTGAAGTAATTTTTCTTTAAATATGCCTACCAAATCCTCATGATCGGAGTTACACAGAAGTTGAAATTTATTATGACAGTTGTTAGGAGTCTCTTCAGTACTGCTCTCACCTATCAACTCTTTAGTTTGTTGCTGTGATTCTTCAATAGTAGCACTATTCCGTTCTATTGCTTTCTCACTGGACATTGTTGGGGTGGAAATGGTATTCTGAATATTCATTTGGTTCAGACATGAAGCCGTAGTGCTCTGTTCTTCAGCACCTGAGCTACATTGATATGCCATGGCTTCATCATCAGCAGAAGAAGATGAATCATAATTCAAGTGTAAAATGGAAGAAATAATCTCAGTTTCTTCAGTGTCAGCATCATAGGGTTCATTCTTAAAGCATTTATCCCCTTGTTTGTAATGGTTACATTCACTTGTCTGGCTAATGTCATTGGAGAGTAGGTTCCCACATGGTGAGGCAGCAAGGAACACTTCTTGATTCGATGGCATTTGAAAGCCTGGTCTTTTATTTGTTGACAAAGCTGGTAAATTGGTTGTCAAAATGTTGACGTCTTTACAAGACGTCTCTAAAGAGTTAGTACTTGAACACTGATAATTTTCATCTCGTGCAGCCACCTGCACTTCAAGTCCATCAGTCAAAATAGAATTTTTATCGCAACAAGCTTGTTTCTTGTCAAGGAATGGATACGAACATTTCTGTTTTTTATCAAGATAGTCATGTGATACAGTCACCCAGTTTCCAAAATAAACGGTTGGTGGTGATGAAACTTCAGCTTTGTCACAGGATGAATCCTCCATCTCATCAGTGCACTGCTCACATGGTACCGTCATTCCTTCATCAGCAGAAATTGCAACTTTTGAAGGTGGCCTCTCCATGCAATGATGACCATCTGAAACAGTCAATAAATCTTCAGAAATGCAGTTGCTGGACGTAATTACATTGTTTGTGATATTACACATCTGTTTATCTTTTGTTATCCTTTTGAATGGAGGTTGCAATTTCAAATAGGAATCATTGTTTCCGCTAGCTTGATACAAAGTGGTATCTTCAGCTTTAGTACCTTTTAAACCCATAGCAAGAGACAAGTTACTGATAATTTGTGAATGCTGTGAAGCAGCATTGTTATCTTGGCAATAAGTTGAAAGACACTGTTGCTTTTTATTCTGTGGCGTGTTTTTGCAATCAGATGAGAAATGATTTGCGTTATCTTGACCACGTTCGACATTGTTTTGTGAATAAGCTCCTTCTTTGAATTTACCATCTGAGGAATGGGTAACTAGGCAGTCTTCGCTTGTATTCCACTGTGAACTGTTTTTATTGCTGTCATCTGCCCTTGGACTAACATATTGATTTTGAGGAAACAGGAATTCTTGAACATTGCTTCTTGCACTTAATACTCTTTTTGATACTTCACAGAAACCATCTTGATTACCATCAGTCTGATTTTCTCTACCAATGCATTGGTATTCAGAAAGTGAATCACAACCGCTACTACATTCATTTTGATCATCTGAGCTTTGGGCAGCACACTGCAGTGAGGAAATGTATTTAATTTCCTCCTCATCCATTCTAATTTTAGGTTGATAGAATTGTCTGAGAAGTTCCTTTAAGGGTTGATAGCCAAGCTTCTTTTGCATCAGTGGTGATTGTTGAAGTTGTTGGAGTTGCTGGTGATAAAGACGCAAATGTCTTTCCCGTTCCTTTTGCAGAAAGTGTATGCTGACCAATGACTCAGGACTATTGCGACATTCATTTTCAAAACTTTCAGCATTATTTTCTTCAGTGGGTGAATAGGTCTTTGGTATCTGTTCAGTAAAGTGAAGTCTGTTTCTTGAAATGACTTCTTTTTGAATGGGATAAACTGCTTGAACTTTCACATTTCTACTTAAATTATATTGATTTTCTGGAAACAAATTATTCCTTTGTCCACACAAAATTATTTTGGATGTTCCAGGTTTAGAGTTCAGAAAACACTCTTTTGTAATATTGCTCTTATCCTTTGCATTCGTTTTGACATTTGAGGAATCTTTCTTAAACATTCTCTTAATGGGTGTAGTGTGACTAAGCCACACATCCTTTGAACTAGCCTGGGAAAGGACATTTTTATTTGCCACTTTTGGAGTGGAACAGAGAAGAATATTAGGCGAATGGGAGACTGATGATGATGCTATAGGCTGCATTGTACTTTTAGACTCACAATTGGGTTGTTCAATTCTCAGCTTCATATTTTTCTGTACTGATTTTTCTCTCCATGTTTTACAAGGTGTTTCTTTGGTATGTTTTGGAGATGGACTTCTAACGCCTTGACATCTAGTATAAATTGTGCTGGATGTTTTAGTTCCTCGCTTTAATTCCTTTACCCTGAAAATATTAACAGACAGATTAGCTAAAAGGATACAATGCTAATTTTAAAAATGTAAAAAAAACAATAAATCCATCTAATTCTGAGGTTTTAGAAGCATTAAATCTAATAACAATTTAAAAGTAGAGGGCAGCCCGGCGGCGCAGTGGTTAGCACAGCTGCCTCACGGCACCGAGGTCTCAGATTCAATCCCGGCTCTGGGTCACTGTCCGTGTCGAGTTTGCACATTCTCCCAGTGTTTGCGTGGGTTTCGCCCCCACAACCCAAAGATGTGCAGGCTAGGTGGATTGGCCACGCTAAATTGCCCCTTAATTGGAAAAAATGAATTGGGTACTCTAAATTTATTTTTTTAAGAAACAATGTAAAAGTAGGCAAATCATCTTCCATAGTTTGTTATTTTTGATGTTCAGCTGACCATTTTCCCTCCTAACCAGGAGCTCCTAACAAGATTCTTGCACCATTATCCCTGTTGACAACCAGACAGTAATCATGAAGGTGCCATGCAGGCTGCTCTCAAGCGGTCCTCTTTAAGATACCACAGGCTATATTTTGTGGGGCAAATGGGAAGTCTCACCCACCAGTCAGAGATCAGCAGTGAACCCCCTCAGTTCCATAAAAAAGGCCAATGAAAATATAGTACCCTTCAGAAACTTAAGTAACCACAGTCAGGCCTCCCCCCACGGTTGAGATCCCTGGTGGTGGAAGTCCCATTTGCTGGGAGCCGTCAGCTAATCAGATGCCGGCAGCCACTGGTCACAGCCTACACCAGTGGATGTGGTGGCCCCTTGCAGCACTGCAACCACCAGAGGCCCAGGAATGTCATGGAACCTCAGACCAAAGCAAGTGTAGGTGGGATCGGAGTCAGAGGCATACGTAGGGGGTGGCTTACAGTGCACCCTTCCCATCCCCTTCCCATTATGGGTCCGCAGACATCAGGCTGGTTTGCTGGTCAGCCTAGTGAGCATGGGAAGGTTGTGCGGCTCTTGTTAAATTCCTGAGTGGGCAGCATGGCGGCACAGTGGTTAGCACTGCTGCCTATGGCACTGAGGACCCGGGTTCGATCCCGGCTCTGGGTTGCTGTCTGTGTGGAGTTTGCACATTCTCCCCATCTCTGCGTGGATTTCACCCCCACAACCCAAAGATGTGCAGGTTAAGTGGATTGGCCACAATAAATTGCCCCTTAATTGGAACAAAAAATAATTGGGTACTCTAAATTTATGTTTTTTTTTAAATCTGAGGATCCTCAAAAGGCGGGTGGCCTTAGGGATAATTGGTATGAATTGGCTCATTTATGAGTCTAACTTGACATCCTGATACCAGTGGCAGGGAATCCGCCCTCCAATTTCATCAGGGGTTGTTCTCCTGCTGCTGGGAGACTGACATGGGATTCTCCTGTGATTAAGAGGGCTTAATCTGTCCAATTTCCCCATCACCTTAAAATAACATTTGGAATAAGTTGCAACTTGCTGCTCACCTGTCTGCATAACGTAAAGTGTTCAGTGTGTGTTCTGTGGCTGCGTGGCTAGGTGAAATATTAGCGATCATACAGGTCTTAGAATTCCCAACAAATGAGTCTTTCAATACCTTAAAAAATTCACAGATACATTTAAGGACAACTAAAATTTTGTATTTACCATTTGAAAAAAAGAATTAAACTAGTATCGATCATCATTCAATTAATTGATATTTTGGTCTGAATTTAACAATGCCGCAATGGCTCCACAACACACAACTCAGCCAAAATGGCACTGAAGACCCGATCCTGACGGTTACACGACCTGAACTCTACATCCACTATTTTTTGCCAGGGTGGAGTTTAGCGATGAGTTGTAGTTTGCACATCTGTGGTTCAGAGGCAGCTGCACATGTAAAACTGTAGCTACCTTTAAACAGATAAGTTCAGTGAGGCTGTCAAGCTGTCAAGTCATCTAAATCCCCAGGCCTTTTAATTTTTGGTGAAAAAACAACCTGTTTGCAATTTCACTAGCTGTCTGTTGCCATAAGCCTGAGGGTTATCATTATATGATTGGGGCTACATGACAAATTTCACAACCTATTATTACAGTTCAGTTCAGTTTGACAGTTCCAAGTGGTTATAAATTTTTTGATATAGGGCAATGAATACTAATCTTTGTTTTCATATGGAATGAAGCACATAAAGGAATTTAAATGTATTGAATGTATTTTTATGAACGAGTTTTTAAAAACAAAAGTGAAGCCTAAAATGGACATTTAGAACTTTGTTTTCTTTCATCTCACCATGGCTTCTGAAATCTGTCCATGGTGGATATTGGGTGGGCTAGCATGAAAGATGCACGGACAAAGGGTTATGGGTTGGCATGAGTTGACCCAAGGGTTATAATTAGCCATAGGGTAGGTAGAGGGGGGCATGAGGTGACATCATTTGGCATGGGGAGTATGTGGCGGGGTGGGGGGAGGGGGTGAGGGTTGGAGGACTGTTGTTTTTATTGTAACTCGGACAAAATCCCACAGCATCAAAGTGCCCTTTCAACAGTCCATCTCAACACTCGCCAGCCCCTATGGCTGCTTCTAAACTCTTTACAGGGCCAACACCTGCACTCACCAGAACTAAAATCCAAAGATCTGTGGAACAATTTCCCAATTAGAGGTGGAGGAGTTGGAAATTTTCTTAACTATGCATTCCTACTTGTGTAAATAAAAAATGCTATTGTTTTAAATGAGTACAATAAGATTTTTAGATCAGCTGTTTATCAGATTATTGCTCCTTTAAGCCGATCACTACATAGTCCGTCCCTAAACATGCTGTTGCAGTACAGATAAAAGAATGCCATCTACCTGACAAAGTGCTCAGATATGCCCTCACCTCTAAACAGCAGAAAATTACTGTCCCATCAGTCTGCTACCAATTATCAGCAAAGTGATGGAAGGTGTCATTGACAGTACTACCAAGTGGTCACCAATGCTCCGTTTTGGTTCTGCCACTTGGCTCAAACCTCATTACAGTCTTGATCAAATACGGACAAAAGAGCTGCGTTCCAGAGAGAGACAAGCAAGACTGCTCTTGATATCAAGGCAACATTTGCTACAATGTGGCACCAAGAAGCTCTGGTAAAACTGATGTCAACTGGAATTGGGAGAAAAACTCTCCAATGGCTGGAGTCATACCTAGCACAAATGATGATAGTTGCGGTCAATAGGAAGCCAATCATCTCATCCCCAGAACATCGTACCGGCTGTTTATATCCAGCTGCCTCATCAATGATCTTCCTGCCGTCATAATTGGGGATGCTCGCTGTTGATTGCAAGTAACATTCGTTCCACACAAGTGCAAGGCAATGACCATCTCCAACAATTACCATCAAAGAACAAAAGAACAGTACAGCACAGGAACAGGTCCTTCAGCCCTCCAAGCCTGCACCGATCACATGTCCTATCTAGACAAATGGCCTGTATCCTTCTATACCCTGTCTATGCATGTGCTATCCAAATAAGTCTTAGAGGTCGCTAACGTATTTGCATCAACCACCTCGCTTGGCAATGCATTAGAGGCCACCACCACCCTCTGTGTAAAAGACTTTCCCCGCACATCTCCACTGAACCTGTCCCCCCTCACCTTTAACTTGTGCCCCCTTGTAATTTTCAATTCCGCCCTGGGAAAAAGCCTCCAACTGTTCATCCTATCTGTACCCATCATAATTTTATAAACTTCTATCAGGTCGCCCCTCAGCCACCGTCTCTCTAGGGAGAACAATCCTAGTTTATTCAATCTCTTCCCATAGTTAATACCCTCCATACCAGGCAACATCCTGGTAAACGTTTTCTGTACTCTCCAAAGCCTCCACGTCCTTCTGGTAGTGTAGTGACCAGAATTGGGCACAGTATTCCAAATGTGGCCTAACCAACATTTTTTGTAACTGTAACATAATTTTTGAACTTTTATACTCGACACCCTGTCTTATGAAGGCAAGCTTGCCATATGCTTTCTTTACCACCATTTCCACCTGTGCTGCCATTTTTAAGGATCTGTGAACTTGCACACCCAGGGTCTCTATGCTCCTGATGGTTCTGCCATTTATTTTGTAGGTCCCACCTGAATTGGATATACCAAAATGCATCACCTCGCATTTGTCCAGGTTAAATTCCATCTGCCAATTCTCTGCCCAATTTTGCAGCCGATCTATAATCCTGTTGTATTCTCTGACAATCTTCTTCACTATCCACAACATCTGCAATCTTAGTATCATCCACAAACTTGCTAATCAGACCCACTACGTTTTCTCCTACATCATTTATATATATTACAAGGAGCAGAGGTCCCAGTACTGATCCTTGCAGAACACCACTAGTTAGACCTCCATTCGGAAAAACACCCTTCCACTGCTACTCTCTGCCTTCTTTGGCCAAGCCAGTTCTGAATCCGTCCAGCTAGTTCACCCCGGACCCCATGTGATTTAATCTTTTGCACCAGAGGTACCTTATCAATTGCTTTACTAAAGTCTATGTAGACAACATCCACAGCCAATCATTTTTGTCACCTCCTCAAAAAACTCAATTAAATTAGTGAGACATGACCTCCCTCGTACAAGGCCATGCTGTCTGTCGCTAATAAGACCATTCACTTCCAAATGTGCATGGATCCTATCTCAGAATCTTTTCCAACAATTTCACTATCACTGACATCAAGCTCACTGGCCTATAATTATCTTGGTTATCCTTGCAACCCTCCTTAAATAACGGGACAACATTGGCTGTCCTCCAATCCTCTGGGATCTCATCCGTGGCCAACGAACACACAAAGATTTTTGTTAGAGGCCTAGCGATTTCACCTCTTGTCTCCCTCAGTAATCTGGGATAGATGCCATCTGGCCCTGGGGATTTGTCTACCGTAATGCTTTTTAACATACCTAACACTTCCTCCCTCGTAATAACGACCTGTTCTAAAGTGTTTACACATCCCTCTGAGGCACCACCAATTAATGTGTCCCTCTCGTTTGTGAATACCGATGCAAAATACTCATTAAGGATCTCACCTACTTCCTTTGGTTCTACACATAATTTCCCTCCTTTGTCCTTGAGTGGACGAACTCTTTCTCTAGCTACCCTCTTGTTCCTAATATACATCTTAAGATGCCTTGGGATTCTCCTTAATCCTGCCAAGGACATTTTGTGACTCCTTTTTGCCTCCTAACTCCCTGCTTGAGCTCTTTTCTACTTTCCTTGTATTCCTCAAGTGTTTCATCTGTTTTTAGTTGCCTGTACCTCGCGTTTGCATCTTTTTTTCTTTTTGACAAGATTCTCAATTTCCCTGGTCATCCATGGTTCCCGAATCCTGCCTTTCCTGTCCTTCCTTTTTACTGGCACATGCCTGTCCTGCACTCCCATCAGCTGCTCCTTAAAAGGCTCCCACATGCCAAATGTGGATTTACCCTCAAACAGCCTCTCCCAAACAACATAGTCCAAATCTGTAGTTAGCCTTCCCCCAATTTAGCACCTTAACCCTAGGACAACACTCGTCCTTTTCCATGACTATCTGAAAGCTTACGGAATTGTGGTCACTGTTCACCACATGTTCACCCACTGCAACTCTGATGACCTGGCCGGGCTCATTCCAAAGTACTAGGTCCAATATAACCCCCTCTCTAGTCAGCCTATCCACATATTGTTCCAAAAAACCTTCTTGGACATAGTTATTCGTCACCATCCAGACCCCTAGCCCTAAGGGATCTCACCATTAACATCCCGAGGGTTGCCCTTGAACATAATTGGACCAGACATATAAATACTGTGGCTACAAAAGAAGACCAGAGATTGAGAATTCTGGGACGTGTAACTCACCTCCTGACTCCCCAAAGATGTCCACCATCGACAAGGTACAAGGTCAAGGGTGTGATGGAACACTCCCCACTTGCCTGCATGAGTCCAACCACAACAACACTCAAGAAGCTAAATGCCCTTCAGGGCAAAACAGCCCACTTGATTGCATCACATCAACCACTTTAAATATTCACCCACTCCCCCACAAGGTGAAACATCCTCTCAACATCTACTCTGTCAAGCCCCCTCAGGATCTTAGATGTTTCAGTAAGATCACATTTCATTCTTCTTAACTCCAATGATACTCCACTATGGAGTTTATGGAGCTCAGATTGTCCCATTTGGGAGCATAAAAATGCACCCAAATAATCAGAGGGCTGGATTCTTCCACCCCGTCCACCACAAGATCACCACAGGCGAGACGCGGACAATGGAAAGTCCATTGACCTCGGGTGAAAATCTCCGGTTGGCGGGTGCGGTCGGAGAATCCCGCCCAGAGTGTTTTCCAGTGAACCACAGACAATAATGTGGCAGCCATTTGGATCATCCAAAATCTGGGAAGGAGTAATCATATTTCTTTGTGGATTAATACTGCTGTGCCTCTGGTCCTACCATTAAAGCCTGAGTGAAAGACTTATCCCACCCAATTTTTGCGACGCCTCATCTGGTCCTTCACCCACAAGTGAGAGTTCTGTAGGAACACAATACCTGGATCTAGACACTCAAGTGTGCAAAGATCTGTACCCGCTTCACTGGTCCATTCAAACACTTCATTTTGCAGGTGATAAGGTGGAAAGGAGACCCTCTACCGCCTCTCCCACCGGAGTCAGCCATTACATCTGTAGTTTAGCAAGCAAGGAATCATGTAAAGCCACGGTGACAAGATCCCAACAGGACAGCGGCCTGTTCCGGTCCAAAGACTGGACAAATACAAATTAGCGGACAATGTAGGACTAGCAGCTATAATCCCCTATGTAAACCATAGCCTGATCGTAATATAGAGTGATGTATATGCTAGCCCATCAGGTTACAGGTTGTGGTTAAATACAATTCTGCTGCTGATGATCTACAGCGCCTCATTTGGTGCAATGCTGATCAGCGGTAATCAGCAGGAGGTTTCCTTGCCCGTTTTTGAATAGATGCCACGAGTCTTCACGAGGTCCAAAGTCATTGTGCAGGTCTCCCTCCTGACTGCCATGCTGTTTCTGCTGAATCTGTCCTGCAAGGTCATTAGGGCTTGGTGTGTCGTTTTCGTTTCTGATGCCTATAGCAATGCCGGGTAGTCTGTCCAGATTACTTCCTTTTTGTCTCTGTAGTGGTTTGGTCAACTGAGTGACTGGCTAGGCCATCTCTGAGTTCATATAAGTGATATAATCTTTTTATAATAATCTTTTTATTAGTGTCAGAAGTAGGCTTGCAACAGTAGTAGACTCGCCAACTTTAAGTGGTCACTGGATAGACATATGGATGAAAATGGAATAGTGTAGGTCAGATAGGCTTCAGATGGTTTCACAGGTCGGCGCAACATCGAGGGCCGAAGGGCCCGGACTGCGCTGTAATGTTCTATGTTCTATACTGCAATGAAGTTACTGTGAAAGCACATCACACATTGCTGTTAGTCTGGACTCGCATGCAAGCCGGATTAAGTAAGAACAGTAGAATTCCTTCCCTAAACGGGATTTGTGAGCCAGATGGGTTTTTACGACAGTCGACAATGGTTTCATGGTCACCATTACTGGGACTAGCTCTTAATTCCAGATTTATTAATTAATCAAATTTAAATTTCACTAGCTGCCATGACGGGATTTGAACCTGTATCCCCAGAGCAGCAGCCGAGGCTTCCGGATTACTAGTTCATTTTGTATGACATTTCCATTTAGCCACCACCTCCTTTATTGGTTCAGCACAAATCCTCAGGGGCAACGGGTCAACACTACTCAAAGAAAATTCCCAAATTCTAGAAAGATGGGCAAAGCACTTTGAAACCACATTCCTAATCAGCCTCCATCCAGCAAACTAAGAACAATCAACATGCTGCCACAGGACTCCTCCCACACTATTAATAGAACATAGAACATGGAACATTACAGCGCAGTACAGGCCCTTCAGCCCCGATGTTGCGACGACCTGTGAAACCACTCTAAAGCCCATCTACTATTCCCTTATCGTCCATATGTTTATCCAATGACCATTTAAATGCCCTTAATGTTGGCCAGTCCACTACTGTTGCAGGCAGGGCATTCCACGCACTTATTACTCTCCGAGTAAAGAACCCACCTCTGACATCTGTCCTATATCTATCTCCCCTCAATTTAAAGCTATGTCCCCTCGTGCTAGACATCACCATCCGAGGAAAAGGCTCTCACTGTCCACCCTATCTAATCCTCTGATCATCCTGTATGCCTCAATTAAGTCACTTCTTAACCTTCTTCTCTCTAACGAAAACAGCCTCAAGTCCCTCAGCCTTTCCTCATAAGATCTTCCCTCCATACCAGGCAACATCCTGGTAAATCTCCTCTGCACCCTTTCCAATGCTTCCACATCCTTCCTATAATGCGGCGACCAGAACTGCACACAATATTCCAAATGCTGCCGCACCAGAGTTTTGTACAGCTGCAACATGACCTCATGGCTCCAAAACTCAATCCCTCTACCAATAAAGGCCAACACACCATAGGCCTTCTTCACAACCCTATCAACCTGGGTAGCAACTTTCAGGGATCTATGTACATGGACACCGAGATGTCTCTGCTCATCCACACTACCAAGAATCTTACCATTAGCCCAGTACTCTGTCTTCCTGTTACTCCTTCCAAAATGAATCACCTCACACTTTTCTGCATTAAACTCCATTTGCCACCTGTCAGCCCAGCTCTGCAGCTTATCTATGTCCCTCTGTAACCTGCAACATCCTTCCGCACAGTCCACAACTGCACCGACTTTAGTGTCATCTGCAAATTTACTCACCCATCCTTCTATGCCCTCCTCCAGGTCATTTATAAAAATGACAAACAGCAGTGGCCCCACTAGTAACTGAACTCCAGGCTGAACATTTCCCATCAACCACCACCCTCCGTCTTCTTACAGCGAGCCAGTTTCTGATCAAAATTGCTAAACCACCCTGAATCCCCTGCCTCTGTATTTTCTGCAATAGCCTACCGTGGGGAACCTTATCAAATGCTTTACTGAAATCCATATACACCACATCAACTGCTTTACCCTCGTCCACCTGTTTGGCCACCTTCTCAAAGAACTCAATAAGGTTTGTGAGGCACGACCTACCCTTCACAAAACCATGTTGACTATCCCTAATCAAATTATTCCTTTCTAGATGATTATAAATCCTATCTCTTATAAACCTTTCCAAGACTTTGCCCACAACAGAAGTAAGGCTCACTGGTCTATAGTTACCGGGGTTGTCTCTACTCCCCTTCTTGAACAAGGGGACAATATTTGCTATCCTCCAGTCTTCTGGCACTATTCCTGTAGACAATGACGACATAAAGATCAAAGTCAAAGGCTCAGCAATCTCCTCCCTAGCTTCCCAGAGAATCCTAGGATAAATCCCATCCAGCCCAGGGGATTTAACTATTTTCACACTTTCCAGAATTGCTAACACCTCCTCCTTATGAACCTCAAGCCCTTCTAGTCTAGTAGCCTGTATCTCAGTATTCTCCTCAACAACATTTAGCACCTCTCCTATCTCCTCGGACTCCACGCACAACTTCCCACTACAGTCCTTGACTGGCCCTACTCTTACCCTGGTCATTCTTTTATTCCTGACGTACCTATAGAAAGCTTTAGGGTTATCCTTGATCCTACCTGCCAAAGACTTCTCATGTTCCCTCCTGGCTCTTCTTAGCTCTCTCTTTAGGTCCATCCTAGCTAACTTGTAACTCTCGAGCGCCCTAACTGAACCTTCACGTCTCATCTTTACATAAGTCTCCTTCTTCCTCGTGACAAGTGATTCAACTGCTTTAGTAAACCACGGCTCCCTCGCTCAACCACTTCCTCCCTGCCTGACAGGTACATACTTATCAAGGACACACAGTAGCTGGTCCTTGAACGAGCTCCACATTTCAATTGTGCCCATTCCCTGCAGTTTCCTTCCCCATCCTATGCATCCCAAGTCTTGCCTCATCGCATCATAATTGCCTTTCCCCCAGCTATAACTCTTGCCCTGCGGTATATACCTATCCAATAAGTATATACCTATTAGAAACAAATGCAATCAAACTCCTATCTAGTGCCAAACTTCCAAGGCTGCTGCTATCCCAGCTCAGGTCTACAAGGCTAGAGGTCAATGTCTGTTCAAGAAGCACACTGAACTCTTTCAGTCTATGTGGAAACAATGAACCATCCCACAAGAATGCAATGATGTCTCCATTGTTCATTGTATTGTCCAATGACAAGCAGAAAGAAACTTGCCAATGTTGCAACAATCATAGAGGAATCTCGTTCCTCTCCATTGTTGGGTAAAATCTTCAACAGTATTCTTCTGAACCACTTGGTGCAACAACTCGACCAGGATCTGATCTCACGCAAGAGCACTTCACCTGTCTCTTTGCTGCAGGGAAGACATCAAGACCTTCTTGTAGTCCTCAACATTTCAATGAAGGACATCAATCTCAGAATGTGTAGGTCACAATCGTACATAACAATGGCCTCACTCTAGGCAGTCTATGAAGCATGTGGCTGCTCTTTAATGGGCTAAGAACTCCACCAGTGCCCAATCTGCAGCAAGTAGACATGGTGCTGTCCTTTCAAGCATTGCGTCAATATTTGACTATGGCAGCGTCCAAGGGGCAGGAACTCCACTGCAATCATCAATGCACTCACGGCTGTTTGCCTGAAATGTTGCAAGGCAACTCGAGGAGAAGAATCATCAGTAACAGGTTATCACTTGACCTTCTGAGAACTGATCTAAATCTAGATAGCTGCATCTCTGCAACGGCCATCTTTTAAGCATAAATAATATTTAGCCACCAGAAGACATTCTGTTTAGGGCGCTGTCATCGGTCATTCTGCAGCCTCAGAATGTGCCTGCGAGTCAGGTTACCTTTGTGTGCACAGCGAATGCTTTAGCAGGACCATCACTCGTATGCCATTAGTCCTTCAAGAATTCACTCTACCAGATAGCAATATGTACATGGAAGCTGAAAACATTAATGGCACTGTTATGATGAGAGAACCACACAGATTGCCCATATGAGAGTTAGCCAAGGGATGGTCATCAAGCTATGTAGTTAGACCTTGAGCATCCTCATAGACCGCAACATGAGGCTTGACACACATCTATAACATCACACACTCATGGGCATCGAGCAGACATTGCAAGAGTCAACAAGTGCAAATTAGGTTAATTGCTCTGCATCATACATGTGGCGAGGGGGAACTAATATTGTTAATGTTTATATGTAAACGCGGTTATGAGTTAACGCTGCAGGCCGACAGAAAAGGCAACGGTCCTCAACAATTATTTAAATGGTAACCCAAACCGGACATTAATTACATGAAGGTCACTGAAAAATGCACTTGTTTGGACTAACTCTAAGGCAGGTCGCAATAAATATTAATTACGAACACAGAGAATAGACTTCCGTACAGCTATGTCAGGATAATAAAAAACCTTCCAAGGTGTATACTCATGTACCCACATTATATGGTCCTCTAGCACAAAGCTTACATATGCATTGTCCAACCACCATGTTCGTATAGGAACTAGCTTTGTTTGTGTTGCTTATGTGGACAAAAAGGCTACTTACTGACTGAGCTGTGATTAAGCATGACAACAAAGACGCAAGGAAGTCAAACGGAGATATTGGAGGAGAGGAGGCATCTGTTACACTTGGATGCCTGAGGAACATTGCATCACATGTAAGAGCCATTTACTACCTGGGACTTTGAGGCAGCAGCGGAGAACATATTTACATATGTGCAAAGTACATACAGAGACCGAACACCCATTCCACCATTATGCTCTCAGTACTTATTCATTTTTCTTATCCTACAACTACATCTAGATGGATCCCCAACATCCCTGGCAGCATTGATGGCAGCCTACTAGCTGCTATTCTCTGTTGTCTGAGATGACCTTGGCAATCAAGCTCTGGAGGCCCGAGGCCTAGAGGGCACCAATCAGCAAAGGGTCTCCTGCTCTGGATGAGGTCACAGGCAGAGAGTAGCTGGACCCTTTTGGAACGTCCTGTGAGGAGGCCCCTTGGTGTACGGCTAACACTCCTCTCGCTGTGGGTACCCAGGAGCCCCTCCCTGACTTTGAGGAAAAGGGGCACCTGGAGGGAGGTCGAGGTCCCTGTTTCGTCTAACCACTGATGAACCCCACTCATGGCTACAGCGCTGGAGTGCAGATCCAAGCATGTATTCGGCAGAAACTGTTGGACCAGGATCCCAAGGCGGATACCACCCTTCCAATGGTGACCTCAATGCACTCGCATGTTGGAGTCACAACATCAGACAGAAACGTGGATGGACCCTTGCCGTTCGCGACCGTTTCACGACGGCGACAACCACACCTGGTCGCTGCCGTCGTGAAATCGCCATGAGATGCCCGTTTTGGGGCTTGTAGGGGGCGTGGTGGGAAATGAGCACCACGACTGTGCTCGGGAGGGGACAGGCCCGCGATCGGTGCCCGCCGATCGTCGGGCTGGTGTCTCAATCGGACGCACTATTTCCCCTCCGCCGCCCCGCAAGATCAAGCTGCCACGTCTTGCGGGGCGGCTGAGGGGAAGACAGCCATCGCACATGCGCGGGTTTGAGCTGTCAGCCGTCGTGACGTCAGCTGCGCATGCGCGGGTTGGAGCCGGCCAACCTGCGCATGCGCGGCTGACGTCACATAGGCGCCGCCGTCGTGTCATTCTCGGCGGGCCGCCTTGACACAAGCGTCAAGGCCCGGCGGCCGAGAATAACGTAGCGCCGCTCCTAGCCCCCCAGGTGGGGGTGAGAGGAGCGGGCCCCGAGGCCGTCGTGAAACTCGGCCGAGTTCACGACAGCCTTCACAAATTTTCCTGGAGAATCGTGCCCTTGGGCTTCAGAATGTGAATGTCTATATGGGTGTCAGTTAAATGTGGTACCCAGACCTTCAACCACAAGTTATAATAACAGGGCGGGCAAATCCTAGCCCGCCCACCCATTACAAGATACGACAAGCTCCTCATTGATGCATAAATAATGAACTGACAAAAATAAAACCATGCGACAACCCACCAAGCTGCCCAGCTGGAATTGCGTCAACTTTCCCTCCCCCCACCGCACTTGGTCTCTGGAACAAGAAATTCCACCCAGAAGTTCCTACTCACTGTAGCTTTAAGTGTGAAGCACACACAAAACAGGAATTTAGGCTTAAGAGGTCAGTACTCCACAGCCCTAGCCATCAATTACACTTTATGCACTGGTCTCTACACTTGAATTCCTGATGTGCATTTCCATCATGCAAAGTTCTACTCCTAGATCATTTTTTGTCCACCACTGCTGAACATACCACCTCAAAATGGCCTTCAGAATTGTGGATAGCACAATTGCTTCACAGCTCCAGGGTCCCAGGTTCGATTCCAGCTTGGGTTACTGTCTGTGCGGAGTCTGCACATCCTCCCCATGTGTGCGTGGGTTTCCTCCGGGTGCTCCGGTTTCCTCCCACAGTCCAAAGATGTACAGGTTAGGTGGATTGGCCATGGTAAATTGCCCTTAATGTCCAAAATTGCCCTTAGTGTTGGGTGGGGTTACTGGGTTATGGGGATAGGGTGGAGGTGTTGACCTTGGGTAGGGTGCTCTTTCCAAGAGCCGGTGCAGACTCGATGGGCCGAATGGCCTCCTTCTGCACTGTAAATTCTATAGACGATTTCTCCAGCACTTCTTGCAGCTGAAGTTCTCAAAATGATAGCCATGAGGATTGCTGTTTGCTATGTGAAAGCATAGAATTACTGCAGGTGTAAATAAATCGTGAAAGGCTTCCAAAAACATGGGATTGGAGTCACTGATGAAAGTTTCAGTCCTTTTTTCAAAATGCTAACTGGTGTACAATGCTAAGTTTTATGAAGAGAAATAGCTGTGTAAAGATTTATATGCAAACAAACAATTTACCAGCGTAAGCTTGCTTTGCCTAAAGGGTGTGTGAGGATGATCCTGGTCCAAAGCTCGAATACACTCTTTAAGCTAGAAAAGGAAGGAAAACAAGCACAATGTTGTTGTTGAATAAGTGATACACACTTTGATACAAGTGAAATATCACATTGATTTCATGTCCGGATCTTCTTCCTCCCAAGTGAATTAAAAGTATTATTTTACTCTTTCTCAACCTAAATTATCTAGGAAGCAACCATTCCACCGCCCCCAACTTTTCCATTAAATAATTGCAGTTATTCTGGTTTAGTCAGGACACAGCTTTGAGTAACAACTTTTTCATGACAAATCTCAAGGGTTTGCAGTTAATATAAGGTATTGTAAATCTTCCAGGTGCCACATAGAATTTCTAATCTCTGCTGCCCAGGCACCGCTCTGGTTCCCATCCACATTAGGGCTTTGAATTCTGCCCACCCCATAGATCTACTTTGGTGCTAATGGGAGGCCCCCCAGTTTTGTAATTCCTACCTGTCCAAAGACAGGCAGCTGGCTGGTGGATTGAAATGAGGCTGATAGATAAATACAGAATGGTCTCATACTAAGACTCTTGGATGAAAGCCAGTCATCTCTATGGCATAATCTGTATTACACTATTACACAGTGTAGCGCATTAATAGAGTCCATCTCCTGGCCAATTGTACTTCTTAATTTTTAAAAATCGTCTAGTAATGTTCATCTGTACAAACTACTTACGGCCAAGAGACTCTGATTTATTTCCGCTCCTTCTATTTTAGTTTGCTTGTCGGAATTCCTGGCATCAGCAGCTCTCTCGCTCCCAGCTAGGTCAATGAAAGAAATCCTGGGCAGAGAATCAGTATTAGACCTGAAGTTGTATTTGTTTGTGAACATGAACAAAAAAGAATTCCTGGTTTGTGGTGAACAGGGGCTGGTTTAGCACACTGGACTAAATAGCTGGCTTGTTAATGCAGAACATGGCAGCAGCGCGGGTTCAATTCCCGTACCAGCCTCCCCAAACAGGCGCCGGAATGTGGTGACTAGGGGCTTTTCACAGTAACCTCATTGAAGCCTACTTGCAGGGTACAATAAGCCTATAATAAGCGATTATTATTATTATTATTATTATTATTATTATTATTAAGATCAATTTTTGCTGAATTGTTTTAAACTGCTTGTTCTTGGAATGTGCTTACTTGCCCCTCTTATTTGAGGTAGCACGGTAGTACAGTGGTTAGCACTGTTGCTTCACAACGCCAAGGACCCGGGTTCGATTCCTGGTTTGGGTCACTGTCCGTGCGGAGTCTGCACGATTTCCCAGTGCGTGGGTTTCTTCCAGGCGATCTAGTTTCCTCCCACAGTCCAAAGATGTGCAGATTAGATGGATTGGTCACACTAAATTGCCCCGTAGTATCCAAAAGTTTGGTGGGGTTATTGGGTTATGGGGATAGGGTGGAGGTGTGGGCTTAAGTAGGGGCCGGTGTAGACCCGATGTAAATTCTATGATTTGTCCAACCAGGTGGCTTGTTAGGCCATTCAGATGGCATTAAAGCTCAAACATAACAAATGTAACTGTAGTTACATGTACTCATAGATTGGGGAAGCAAGTCCCTTTACCTGAAGGACATCAATGAACAAATTATTGATTGGGTTTTTGGACAATCAAGTTAAATTTCTAATTTAAATAATGCCAGACCACAAATTATCAGTTTCATTGAATCAAATATTACAAATGTGGGACTTGCAATCTAGACCTCTGGGTACTATTCTAGTACCAAAACATTACCAAACCAGTAGCAATAGATCGTATCTTTCCAATATCATGGTCTTCTGATAGCATCCAAAGATGTGCAGGTTAGGTGGATTGGCCATGCTAAATTGCCCGTAGTGTCCTAAAAAGTAAGGTTAAGGGGGGGGTTGTTGGGTTACGGGTATAGGGTGGATACGTGGGTTTGAGTAGGGTGATCATTGCTCGGCACAACATCGAGGGCCGGAGGGCCTGTTCTGTGCTGTACTGTTCTATTACCATGCATATAAAAAATTGTGGATCTGGCTGAGTTCAAGTACCATTAGCTCACAATAATGTGCTCCCATTACCTAACCAACACCATCAACTTTACAGTTTGCATAGTAGCATAGTTATGTAGTCACCAGTAATCTAGGAATTCAACACTGCAAGTGGGAAAATTAAACTCAATTAATTAACTAGATGGATAATGATAATGAAATTATTGGATTACCATAAAACACAATCTGATTCACTAATGCACTTTTTTATCATTCATTGTATGTGGGCATCGCATGCTTGACCAGCATTTATTGTTTATTGACTTAAGTTTAGTGACTTGAGCTGAGTGGCTTGCTCGACCATCTGAGAGGGCATTTAAGAATCAACCACGCAGCTGTGGGTCTGGAGTCAGATGTAGGGCAGACCAGGTAAGGACCCAGACTTCCTTTCCTAAAGGACATTAGTGAACCAGATGACAATTGGCGATGCTCATCATTGGACTTTTACTTCAAATTTTACCATTTGCCATGGTAGGATTCGAATCCAGGTCCCCAGAACATTACCCTGGACCTCTAGATTACTAGTCCACTGACAATGCCATTACACCACCATTAAGGAGGCTGATCTATATGCAACCAGACCCACAGCAATATTGCTGACTCTTAACTGACTTTTGAAATGGTCTTGTAAATCACTCATTTGTAACATACTATCTTTTCAAGGGCAATTGAGAATGGACAATAAATACCAGCCTTGTCAGCAAATCCCATATCGGAATAAATAGACAAAAATAATGCTAATATTCACATTTCCAATATTGTGAATCAAGGAAATAAATTATTTGTCGGATATTAAAGTACAAAATTCATGTATTTGCTACAAACTAGTATTTTACAACTTCATATTTTTTAATTAGGTGAAATGCACATAACAACATTTTACCTTCCAACAATTGCATCATCTAGGTTTTTAAGCTGGATTTGAATGATAGCATGTGAACGCGAGGAGTCTGTGTTTATCCCAGAAGCACCTGTACTTCGTGCTTTACCACCCATAGAAATCACCTGAAAGGAGATCCAAAACAAGCTAAAAAAAAATCAAAGAATTTACCTTATACATGTTGTTTAGATTCAAATTAAATCACTTGCAGGAATAAGTTACAGATGAGTATTTAGCTTATTAATGCTTTTCATAATTATTATTGTCAGTGAAAGTATTTAATTTACTGATTAGATTTTTGTTTAAAATGGTTAGAGCTTTAGAGTATGAAATTATAATCATTTATTTGGGGTGCTATGAGTAATTGTAGACTTGCTAAAAAAAATTTGTGATGCATCCTTATGGGGCAAGTGATGCCAGACAGCATATTAGTGAAGTTATGAGTACGTGTGCAGTCAACAGAAGTATGTAGAATAGATAGATCATGGTGTCAGCCAATGTGCAGTCAATTTGACACCAGCAGTACCATTTTGGCATCCAACATTCCAGCTAACGTCCTCTCTTTACCTTGCACAGCTGAACATGTGCTCAACAGCAAAAAAGACTCTCTACCAGCGCTACTTAAAGGATGATCAACTACTTTTAAGTTAGATGTTGGTTTATTTAATCTGCCTGTTGCTTCAATTCTATAAGTGTTTAGTGCTTTCTATTATAAATTAAAATTGCAAACAATCTGCAGGGAATAGTGTAGCGCATGCTCAAGGAGTATTTGCTGACTCAGGATTCTGGATAAACCAAGTGCTCCCAGGTTGCACTCGTAGGCATTCTGGAGAACAGAGGTCATACAGAACAGGACAAACTTCTGGAAGAGGGAGAGGAGGAGGGCTGTCAAAAGGAGAACACATCCATTCAGGCTCTTAAGAGAACAATTTTTGTACCTGCATTTCATGGAGAGACAATGTTTCAGGCACCCGAACTTCATTAAGGAAGTCCTAACTGAAATTTGCACTTGCTGGAGCAGTGGGTCGGGTGGGAACTATCAGATGGATCTTCCAGTTTCAGTGTGATCGAAGAGGTCCATCTTCCAGCCTCAGCGTGTTCCTGGAGATCCATCTTCGTTCTTCCAGCGGGTCAGCGATGTTAGGACACCTTTTTAAACATGGTACCCAGATATGGCAGTGGGACATGCACAATCAATCCCACTCCGCCCAGGAATACATTACTAAATCCCCAAATGCATAATTAATGAGGTCAGGGACAGAAGATTTGGCATGGTTTTCCACTGGCCTTCGCAGCAGGAAACACTCCCCATCCCTGCCATGGGTCTTAGCTCCCGATGACGGAAGTCCACCCTATGACGGAAGTCCACCCTACAAAAGTATTTCTCAACTGCAAATCCCACTGGGACATCTTGAAATTGCAAAAGGTTCCAAATAAAATGCAAGTCTGTATTTTTGTTCCACTTCATCCAAGGGAATACAATTGGCTGGCCTGCCTCACTGTGTAACACAGGGCAGTTTCGGGACAAACATTGTAAAGTTAATGTTGGACCATTAGATTTTTAAAAACTGTTGCTTATTTTTAATTACCTCTAACAAAGACTGTACTCCATCCACTTGAATTTCACGCAATCCCACAATTTGCACTGTATGGTTACAATCTTCCCTGGCAAATAGCCTAGCAATGAGAATATGAGAAGTCATAAATACACAACTAAGGAACACGGTTCACTTACTTCAAAATTAAATGCAAATAAACAATATTCAACAGGTACTACTACAAAAAAGTACTAAGTTGTTTAGATACATTTGTAATTCTGCTGCACAGAGTGTAAAGAGGAAACCTTCTATCGCATCGTATTACTGATTGTTGAAGATATTCTGCTGCACAAATTAGTACACAAATTGGGATCAGAAGTGTGAAGTACAATGAAATGGGTAAGTACAAGAGTCCCCCCTCAAAATCAAACTGCAAAATTGTTTTTAAATAAGCAGTTTTACTTGTAACGTTAAAGTTTTTAAAATGAATGATACCAAACAAAGTTTAGAGCACAGAAGGAGACTAATCAGCCAATCATATTTTCACTGTGTCTTTGCTGGAACAATCAAAATTTACTTCACTGCTCTGCTCTCTGCCCAGAGCGATCATATTTCTCTGCCTCAAATATTTAGCATTCTTTTCTTAAAAGATGTATTGGTCTCTGACCTCAAAAGGGATTAATTTTGACTTTGGACGATTGAGCAAGATTGGTGATATCAGATCAGCTGTCTATTACAACTATTGTATAAAAAGGATTTCTCCTAAAAAAAACTCTCCAAAGAAAAAAAATGTGTTCTTCTTCTAACACTGAATCTCACTGGCCATTTATCCACCCACTTTGTAAGCCTGTTTATATCTTCCTGTACTTTGGTATAGTCTTCCACATTATTGGCCATATTTCCAATTTGCTTTTATCCAAAATTTCAACAAAATTCCTCCAATTTCTATCCAAATAATTAAGTATATTGAAAACAATAGTAATTACAGGATAGGTAATTTCCCACGTTTTGTCAGTCTGAAAAACATATCTTCTGTTTTGTATAAACTTTAAATCCATTCTGCTGGATTCACCCGATTTCTGACTCCACATTACCGTTGTAATGTGTTTCTTAAGTGGCATCTAAATAAAAACCTTCCAAAATTTAATGTAAATCACATCTATCGTATATCCTCACTTGTTGAAAGACTTGATGTGGCTAAATTGCAATCCTTTATCTATCAAGTCACTTCTTCAAAAACTAGCAAGTTAGTCAAGCATCACTTGTCTATAATAAATCCTATTATTGATTGAGCCCCTCACCATGTTTTCCGGTGGCTGAGGCGGCTTGCCATTGGCTGCCGGAGGGATCTTCTGATCCCAACAAAGCCTATGACTTTTGCATGGCTCACCCGTCCCACCGCCGAGGAATTGCCTTTGGGGGACTGGAAGATCCCACTGGGCAAGGGCCAGAAAATCCCGCCACATGTATTTCTAATTATTTTTAAGAGATTCTAAGAGTTCCCCCACGTTACATTAACTGTGTCTTTAGCTGTTTGATTTATCCTTCTCTCACTTCTATCAGCTACTTGCCAATCCTATTACATCATTTGCATATTTAATAAATATTGGGAACTGGTGGTCTAAGCCTCATATCTTCTCTGATTTCTTTCAACAATTTTGGGTGATGACATTAGTACATCCTTCATTAACCCTTGATCCATTTGACCTTTAACCTACTTTGGGTTTGGCTAACTGTCTCAAAACCATGAGACCTTTCTTATATTTCCTCTCCCGTTTCCAATATATAGTTTCTAAAATAGCAACAATGAGCAAACATGCCAAGTTTAAGCATGTAGAAAGTTTCCTTATTGCCAAAACTGATACCAAACCTAAACAGGCCAACCAGTTTGGGGATGACATGGAGACGTTCAAGGAGAACTTCTTCACACAAAGAGCAATTAGTAATTGAAAGAATATTCCAACTGGATGGCAAAGATTATCTTCTGCCATTCAATAAGTTCTTAGACAGTTTGATAAAAGGAGGGGTCATTTTGGAGGAAAGGGTGAACTAGGTGGTTCAGCAGTTTTCCTCATCTATATTTATTTTTCTGATCCATGCAAAGGGATGAGTGTACAATTGCATTTGTCTACAAAGCATCACAATTGTCTACGATAAGTGTGGGCACCTTTCAATGTCCATTTTGAAAAATATTAGCCAATTTTGAATTGCCATATAAGAGCAGGTCAGAGGTTGGGAAAGCCTGTCCACCATCTACAAAGTAGAAGTCAGGACTGTGGTGGAATATTGTCCATTTGGTTTGACGGGTTCAACTCCAACAAAACTCAAAAGCCCATCACCATCCCGAAGAAAGCAGCCCACTTAATTGGCACTCCATCCACCACCTTAAATATTCACTCCCTCCACCACACAGTGGCGTTATATGTTTACCACATACAAAGTGCACTGCAACAATTCACCAAGCCTCCTATGACAGCACCTACCAAACCCACAACTTCCATCACCAAGTAAAACAAGGGCAACAGGCATATGGGAACAGCACCGCCTGCAAGTTCCCACCCAAACCACTCACCATCCTGAATTAGATCACCGTTCCTTCACTGTCACTGGGTCAAAGACCTGGAACCCCCTTCCGAACACTGTAGATGCATTGATACCAGATAGGCTGCAATGGTTCAAGAAGGCAGCTCAATACCAACTTCTCATGGGCAATTAGGGATGTGCAATAAATGCTGGCCTTGCTCTCATTCCATGAAAGAATTCTTAAAAATGTGCCACTTTTGATGTTTATGAGGGGGCATTCTAAAACACAATTTTGTATTACATAACATCAGAAATACCAAATGCCATTTTTCCTAAAATAGCAGTTTTATCATTATTGTATCCTTACTAAGCACTGTGTAAATATTTCCATTTTCCCCTAAAAATGTATTTGCATATTCATACCTTTTTCGCTCATTGAGCAAGTCATATAGTTGGCCACAATATATCTCATAAAAGCTTATCCAAATGAAAAGCGCTCCCTCTTGCTCAGGTGTGTTGAGCTGCATGAAGATGTCCTCAGCAGCAAGTGCATATAGTCCTGGATTTTGATTAGTTCCAATCATAGTATGAGTTTTTCCAGCTCCTGTCTGTCCATACGCAAAGCAAGTTGCCATTCCACTAAAGGTGTTAAAATTAGCAAGAAAAAAAAATGCAAAATGTGAATTCACACAGATTGAGTTTACTTTACTAAATGTGGACTGCACACTCTTTCCCATAAAGACAGATGCAACTTACCTCAGTTAGAGAGATTAGGACACTAGCTGGCATATCAACCTGAGCCCACACTACCGAAAGATCTGTTGATTCTCTTCTCCCATCCATGACCCAAAGAAGATGACAAATGTATGCAAGAATTGTACAGGTACTCCCAATGATGACTGGAGTTGAAAATTGATGTAATCATGTGGTTCAAACATGGAGCAACTTCCCTCCTGAAAATAAACTGACTAATGCTGCCAAGAAATTCCCAGTTTGAACCTCCCTGCTGTCTAGTCTCTCTCTCATCCTAGAAGGCACTCCTTAAAACCACCTCATTGACCAAGTTTTTGGTCAGTCCCAATATCTCCTCATGAGTCTTAATAAATTTTGTTTGCTGCCATTTTATGAAATACCTTGGGACGATTTATTATGTTAAAAAGTTCTATAAAAATTAATGGCATGGTTTTGCTAAGCCACCTGCTAGTAACTGATTGGATACCAATCCAATATGAATAGTGAGAAGCTTTGTGAAATGTGTTAATGGCCCACCTACCATTTTCTTAAAGGTCATACGGTTACAGTTTTACTTTATTTGTTTGTTCTTATTGAGTGACTGACTACCTGTCACTTTGTGACAGATCTGCCCTGGGCCTAACTGAATCTGACTCATCTGTTACAAACTGAAACTAGAGGTGCACATGAGTAATGGGAATAGAAAGATATGCTGAAAGACTGAGATGAATGAAATGGAATGGGAGGTTGTGTGGAGTATTAAAAACCAGCTCAGACTGGTGAGCCCAATGATCGGTATATTCTATGTAGTTTATCAATGAGGATTTCTGCGGCCAGGAGGCCATAGAAGAAACAATTTAGTTAAGTTGACTTGCAATAGGAAATTCTTCAACTTCATACTTTGCACCAATTTGAGAAATCATGTGCAGCTTACAAAGAATGTTTTTGTTTTTTGTATTTTGTCCCCTTTATTTTAAACTAAAGTTATACACTGTTACTTGGGAGTGCTTCATACAATTATATCAACTCTTGTGCAAAATGATGGTGCAACTACAGTATAAAACATTTTCTGAATTACTGTATGAGAGGTTTGAATTCTGCAGGTTGGGAATGGAGGTTGTAGAGTAGGAAAGAAACAGATTATGAACGTACTGCCCAGGTACCTCTTCCTACTTAGCTCTATCCCGATCTACATCCCCAAGGCCTTTTTCAAAGCACTAGACAAACTAATCATGGCGTTTGTATGGGGAGGGGTGGGGGTGGGGGGGGGGGGGGGGGGGGGGGGGGGACGGGACGCTAGAATCCCAAAGAAAGTCCTGCAATAAACAAAATCTGGGGGGTGGGGGGGGGGGAAGAGAAGAGAGAGAGGCTAGCTCTCCCAAACATACAATTCTATCACTGGGCAGCGACAGCCGAGCGAATAAGGGGATGGATGGAGGAGCCAGAAGCTGAGTGGGTACGCGCGGAAGAGGCCTCCTACAAGGGGACCTCCCTCCAGGCCCTCGCCACGTGGCACTCCCATCCCCACACAAAAAACACTCCAGCAGCCCGGTGGTGATAGCCACCCTCCAGTCCTGGAACCAACTACGGCAGCAATTTGGCCTGACCAAAATGTCAGACAAAGCTCCCACCTGCAACAACCATAGGTTCGCACCAGCGCTGACTGAAGCCACCTTCAAAAAGTGGGGACGGGACGGAAGGACACAGACAGTTAGGGACCTATATACGGACAGCAGGATCGCAACACTGGACAAACTGACAGAGAAATTCCAGATAGCCAGGGGGAACGAGCTAAGGTACCTGCAACTCAAAAACTTCCTACGAAAGGAGTCAAGGAGGTACCCACAACCGCCACGACAGACATTACTGGAAGAGTTACTGGACGCAAGCATCCTAGATAAAGGGAACTGTAGCGACATGTATGTCCGACTGGTAGAAAAGTCCAACACTGTACTGGACGCAACAAGAAAGAATTGGGAAGAAGACCTGGGGATTAAAATAGGGTGGGGACTCTGGAGTGAAGCACTGCATTGGGTCAACCCCACCTCCACGTGCGCAAGGCTCAACCTGACGCAACTAAAAGTGGTACATAAGCCCACTTAACAAAAACCCGAATGAGTAGGTTCTTCCTGGAGGTGGAGGATAGATGTGAACGGTGCCAAGGAGGCCCGGCCAACCACGCCCACATGTTCTGGTCTTGCCCCAGACTTGCAGGGTACTGGACAGCCTTCTTTGAGGCAATGTACAAAGTGGTGGGGATGAGGGTGGAGCCATGCCCAAAAGTGGCACTCTTCTGGGTATTAGACCAGCCAGATCTATTCTTGGGAGGAGGGCGGACACCCTTGCATTTGCCTCCCTGATCGCCCGCCGTAGAATCCTGTTCGGCTGGCGGTCAGCAGCACCACCCAAAGTTGCAGACTGGCTGTCCGACCTCTCAGAATCTCTCCAAATGGAGAAAATCAAATTCGCCATCCGAGGGTCAGACAACGGCTTCCACAGAACGTGGGAGCTATTCACCCAACTGTTCTGTGACCTGCCTGTGGCCAATGAATAAGTAGGAGAATAGACAGGTAGCCAAGAATCAGGGGAAAGTAGCCAAGGCATGAGAGGGAGGGATAGACCGGGGGCGGGGAAAGAGCTAAACCAAGAGAAAATAAAGGCGAACCACAGGAGAAGGAGTGGGGGAAGGGAAGAGGGAGGAGACAGGGAACAATAGAGGGGAACCAGAGAGTGGGGGGGGGGGGGAGGCAAGGGAACGATAGCTGGAAAGAGAGCACGGGAAACGATAACAAACTTGGCAAACACAGGAACAGTGAGCAAGGAAAATCTGGGCGAAAGACGGGACGAACGGCCGAAGCGGAGGTGAACACGAGATGACAACGGCAGCAAAAACCGTCTGGGAGAAGCAAGTAACAACACCAACACCAGATCCATTCCCGTATTGCCCTCTCTGTATTGGGCATAACCAATGTAATTGTTTCTCCGGCACCCAAATGTATATGTACCTCCCCAGTTTCCACCCCCCACAAACAGGTGCCTACTTATGTGTTAAAAATAATATTGCTAACTGTACAGAGTTGCAGTTGTTGAGCTAGTGCACAATATCATACCAGTTTTTTTTTTCTTTTCTTTAGTTTTCTTCTCATCTATGTATATAAATTTTATTCTGTGTACATAACGGTAAATATACTTTGTTCAAAAACCCAATAAAAAACATTTATAAAAAAAGGAAATAAACGGATTGAACTGAACTGTACAGATATGCATTACATACTCCTCCCTACTACCAATTAATTTAATGGAGATACCACTACACAAAGCACCTCCTCCCGCCCCACCCCCTCCAATCAGCAACCACTGTCTCCAAATCAATAGGGAAAATCTATTGGGAGGTGCAGGAGGAGAACAAAATAATTCTTTCTTTTAAAAAATAAATTCCCCTAAAGTTTCTATTCAATTACCACAGCATAAAATGTGCAGCACTGAACGTCTTACAAAAAAACTATACAAACTTTCTGAATGTCATTATCAGCAATGATAACTCGGTATAAACACTAGGTTTTCTTTGTGCGAAGTCATAAAACTAATCCATACCTAAAACTATTCCAAGTTCCAAAATTTTAAAAATCCACCACTTCCTTCGCTTTTGGCTTTCTCCATATGCCTTTTTAAAAAATCAAGTCATTAGTTTCTCCACAATCTAATGTTGATTTTCAGCAGAGTGATGCATTGTTTTTTTAAAAAAGGAGCGTGACATTCAAAATTTAAAAGCTAAATTTCAGGTGTAACAAGGAGATGGTGCCTGCGTCACTCTCTCAATTTCAATTTGGTTCTGCAAAAAAGGCAACTTCTGACACTTTTGTAACTTCTTCCCCTGAAAAACAAGTTTGCGTTGCGTTTTGCCTTTAAAAGCAAAGGTGAAGATAAATCCACATTAGAAAAACAATTAAAAATCAAAAACAAATCGGAACACTAAAGATAAAGGGCGGGATTCTCCGCGAACTGGCGGCGATGGCCACTCCGCGCCGGAGTGGTGTGAACCACTCCGGCGGCAGGTCGCCCCGAAGGTGCGGAGGATGCCAGGCCGGCGCCGGAGTGTTTGGCGGTGCGCCAGCCGGCGCTGAAGGGCCTCCGCCTGCCGGCGTGAGTTGCCGCATGCGCGGGAGCGCCATCATGTGCTGGCATCATACCAGCGCAAGCGCAGGGGGGTTCTTTTCCGCACCGGCCATGGCGGAGGTTGACAGCGGCTGGTGTGGAGGGAAAGAATGCCCCCACAGCACAGGCCCGCCTGCAGATCGGTGGGCCCCGATCACGGGCCAAGCCACCGTGGGGGCACCCCCCGGGGCCAAATCCCCTGCCCCCCTCCGCGGAGGACCCTGCAGGCCACCCGTGGAGCCAGGTCTCGCCAGTAAGGACATGGTGTGATTTACGCCGGCGGGTCCGGCCGAAAACAGGCGGCCACTCGGCCCATCGCGGGCTGGAGAATCGCCAGGGGGGGCCGCTGCCAATGGCCCCCGACCGGCACGGCCGATTCCCGTCCCCGCCAAAACCCCAGCGCCGGAGAATTCGGCAGCCGGCAGGGGCAGGATTCACACCACCCCCCGGCGATTCTCCGACCCGGCGGTGTTGAAAGCACCGCTGACAGGGGGGGGTCGGAGAATCCTGCCCAAAGAGTGCACAAAAAACAAATCTTGAGGATGATGGTTTCTGGTCTGACAAGTGTTTGCTTCCAGTTTATTTTCCCTCCGCTGTTTGCTAGTTACTCCCAGCAGGCTGTGCTTTTAGAAGAGTATTAGAAGGCTGGGGATCCTCTTGCTGGCCATGAACTTTCTCCTGCTTGCTGCTCTGTTCAGCCGAGTTCCCTGACAAAGAGAAACACGGTTTCTCCTTTTGGTAAATTGTGTAACTAGACACCTCACCTTCCAAAGCCAGCAGCACACTGGAGATGATACCAGCGAGGGTACCTTTGCCACCATCTTGATCACTTGCCTGGGCAATGTCTTTATCATTGGCCCTGCCAGGGTTGAAAGCACCGCTGGCAGCATCTACAAGATCATCATCCCCAAACGGACGATCTGCATCATCCTTAGGTGGCTGCTGAGGAAGCATTGGAAGCATTGTTGGTGTATATTTGTCAATACCAGCAACGGCATCATTCAAATAAAATTCATCAGGATTGCTATTCGGTTTCTTTGGTTGCACAGGGTCTTTGGAATCGGCAAAATCCAAATCGACATCAGGAAAACCAGGATCCACAACTGGGGGTGGAGTTTTAGCAGGAAGATCTTCTTTGAAAGCATCACTCAGGTCAAAGCCTTCATCTCCCGTATCATTAACCCAACGTCAGAGCAGCTTTCATTCCAACAAAGATAAAAGCCAACCCAATGAAGAGGAAAGTCCTTGGAGGCAACATGGTTTCCTAAAAGTTGGTTTTAAAGACAAAAGTTTTCCTTCCCTCCTCTAAGATGAGCAGAAAGCCCGAGCCAAACAACTCGCCTTCTACCAGAGAAACTTCTCAAAAATTGTATTTCTTTGGCAAAACACATATTTATAGACCATCTGGGTGCCTGCCTGCTCCGATTAAAAAGCGAGTGAATTTGTTTCAGAGGCTCCTCCTGACTACAACAGAATTTCTCATCAGTGCTGCTGGAGGCTGGGGGCCAAACAGGAGAACATAAAAGATAGGAGCAGGGAAGACCAAATGGCTGATTTAGGGTTGCAACTCAACTTTCCCGCCTGCTCCACATATCCCTTAATTCCCGACACCAAATGTCTGGCGATCCCAGCCTTAAAAATAGTCAATGATGAACCATCCATAACCCTTTGGGGTAGAGAATTCCGAAGATTCACGACAATTGAGTGAATAAATTTCTCATCTCAGTCCTAAGTGATCAACCCGTTATCCTGAAACTGTGCCCCCATGAATTAGATTCTCCGACTAGTGGAAACAACCTTTATGCATCCACCCTGTCAAGCCACGTCTGGATCTTGCATGTTTCAATGAGATCACCTCCGATTTTGAAAAGCCAGGGAACATTTGCCTAATTTACTCATCTTATCGCGGTAGACCAACCTTTCATTCTGGGGACAAGCCGACAGCACAAAAATGTCCCTGTAGCCTATGAGCTATCAATATCCTGGGGATTATCATTGAACACAAACTGAAGTGGACCGGCCATATGAATACCGTGGCTACAAGAGCAGCTCAAATGCTGGGAATTCTGCAGAGCAGCAACTCACCTCCTGACTGCCAAAGTCTGTCCATCATCTACAAGGCACACGTTAGGAGTCTGATGGAATATTCTCCAGTTACTGGATGAGTGCAGCTCCAATAAAACTTCAAAAGCTCAAACCCATCCAGGGTAAAGTAACCTGCTTAATCAACACCCTATATACCATTTTAAATATTCACTCCCTCCAATTGCTGCAGTGCTCCAGTGAATCCTGGAGCAAGCTGGAGGAGCAGCATCTCTCCTTCCGGTTTGGCACGTTTCAACCCTCGGGACTTTACATTGAGTCTGGCAACTTTAGATTTTGACCTTTCTTCTCCATCTTAAACCCTCTTTTTAAAACATATTCCATACATGTGTTGCCACAGTATTAAATATCTCCTTATACCTTTCATACCAGCCCAAATGTCTTTTGTTCTTAAAGTTTTTGTTGCAGTTTCTACATTTTCCCTCCTTTCTGTTCTGACGAAGAGTCTATGGACACGAAACATTAACTCGGTTTCTCTTCTGATAGATGCCAACAGACCTGCTGAGTTTTTCCATCATCCTCTGTTCTTGTTTCAGATTCCAGGATCTGCAATATTCTGCCCATATTTGACTTGCCTTTCCATCCATAGCTTTCCCCTCAACACTCCCAAACATGTCTGGTCCCTCCCACCTCTGGCCTTATGTTCCCCACTACCTATCTTTTCCTACTGCCTTAGCTACTGTTGTTAACCTCACTCCATCCTGTTTTCTATTCACTGCCAATAATTCCTCCATTGTTAACGGTGGTCAGAAAGCTGGTATTGAGCTCTTTAAAGCAGTACTGCAGATTTACTGAAGTCTACCTCCCACAAAGAATAATGCTATCGTGCTCAATGTCCTGGCAGTCCAATTGGTTCATTCCAATCCTCAGTAATACCACATTCCAGCAGCCCATTTGAAAACCTCCAACACACTATTCCATTGCTCCAAATATCCAGAACTGTCTTCAAGTACTCCAACAAACTAATGACCTATTTCCCAAAAAGCTAATGCCCTAATTCTCCTGTGTTCTTCCCATCCATCACTATAAGCCTTCCACTACTCCAAGACCAGAGACCTTCCTCCAAACTCTAATACGCACTCCGATCCAGTACTTGACAATCCTGCTGACATACAACATGATGCTTCTCCCTGATGAAGTCCACTGCTTTCTATACTATTTAAAAAAGGAAAAACATACGGCGGGGGCGGGAGTTTTCACACAACCCACCGCATGTTTCACAGAGATGGAGGCAGCCCGCTTTTGCCAACAAGGTTTCCTGTTGAATGCTCACCTCGCCGCCAGGAAACCCGCGCCGGGAGTGTGCCGTCAATGGGACCAGAAGATCCCACCAGCATGAACAGCCAGAGAGTTCTAGCCATAGAATTCAAACATATCTTAATGTTTTGCATTACTTTGCCTGGTGCCAACAGCCGAAGGGACTTGCTGTTTGATACGATCCACCAGTCTTGGAATGTACAGCCTTCGTACCTGGCATTAGATCAGCACGGAAATTCATTCACAAACTCATGAATGGGCTTAAGGCTGCAATTTCTAGTCCTGAAAAGTGCCCACTCTATCTCACATTACCCTGGAAGGGTAAGGCGTCTCAAAAGCTGAGCAACGGGTGAAGCTAGCCATTTCAAGCTGCTGCTATGCGGTAGCAATGAGAGTGGTATTCTCCACTAATAGGATGGCGTCGTCAAGACAAAAACACGTTCTGCCTACCACACAAATCAGTAACGTGGTACATGAATGTCGTCAGTGCTGGCATAATGCCAGGTATGTATGCAAAACTCAGAACATAGTTCCAACATTAGCTATGATTCCATGATTAGACAACACTTACTAAACAATCCTGACTGTGCGAAGAATTACACGAACAACCACTTTAAGACTTTGCAGTGACTCACTTACGCATGCTAGAAGTTACATATGTTCAGACACAGAGCCCTGTCCTTTGCAAACAGAAAGCACATACCACACATTGCGGCTTCTTCAACTAAACAAAAGCTTGGCCGACAGCCATTCCCTGGTTCATTTCCCATGGCTTGACCAATCTGAGTCAACTTGCCTGTTTTGAATTTAACCAAAAACCTGGTAGTTAACTGATCCCTGGTGCATTCTCCATGGCAACACCATGTACGTACCAATCAAAGTCCACTTTCCAACCAATCAGCACACTCTTCTCATGCAGTATAATTTGTTGTTCCTGTTGAGATTTGATATCCTTGCAAATCTATTCTGATGAGTGTAAGACAAAAAGGTTTGATAGCATGGCTCTTTTTCAGCAAAACATATGAATAATAGTCAAGGCCTCAAGTTTACAATTCACTGAAAATGAAGAGATGATCACATAAATTGAAACCCAAAAGAGGTGTTTAGACTTCATAACACTTCAATAAAGATGATTGTAATTATTCCACCATCAAAAATTCTTTGCGCTGTATTGTTTCATAGTATGAAAAAGCATATCCTTCCACTTAGTATGAACAATGCCATATGAAAACTTTAGTTTATGTATAAAAGAAAAGCAAATGATTGACAACAATGATGAAACAAAAGTAACATACCCACTGAAAAACAATGCTGGATGAGGGGATAAGCAGTCTTCAAGTACACATCATAATTGTACAAGTCTCCTCAAATGCTTCATCAAAATAAAAAAATGTGCTGAAAATGAATCACATACTGATTTAAATTTTAAAAAGTAAAAATTAAAAATGGGAAATGATTGGTTAGATGATTTCAATATGAGAATATTAGCACTTGTAAGGGAAAGTTCCTACAGCTGATAGATAATGAGATTGAAGATATGGTTTGAAGAGCTAGTTAAAGCAGACTTGGGAAAGCATATTTTTCATTCCAGGGAGCTGCTGAAATAAATAAACATTGTAACAAAATGGGCCCACTGGATATTATTAACATTTTACTGAAAAAGTGAATAGATTGCTTATAATAATAATCTTTATTATTGCCACAAGTAGGCTTACATTACCTGCAATGATGTTACTGGTGAAAAGCCCTCGTCCCTACACTCTGGCGCCTGTTCAGGTAAACAGAGGGAGAATTCAGAATGTCCAAATTACCTAACAGCACGTCTTTCGGGACTTGTGGGAGGAAAAGCCGTAGCACCCGTAAGGAAACCCAGCGCAGACACTGCCAGTTTAGCCCTAGCCAGGGACTCGGAGGGGCATACCACAGAGTCTTTGGCATGAGGCCATTTCATGAGCCTTCTCGGCAGATCCTGCATGTGAATTCTGGCAGCGTCGGCTTGACGCCGTGGCACACGTCACGTAACTTCGGCGGCACAACTGGCGTAGACCTTTTTGAATCAGTGATTAACCTATTAGAGAGAAAACTCAATTCCTGCTCCCATTTTTCATTGAACACTCTGAACCACTTTTTGGCAAGGCTGATGATTCACCACCCTGTTTTTCTGAGGCCTCCATTAAAGGTACAAGTGGTGGGAATTAAGACCAGAGGGAGTATCTTCTTCAAAAGTGTGTGACAGAATCCTCAAGGTCAGGACAAGCCAGGCCTGGACCGTGGTAGCTGACAGGACCAGTGCTCACAGGATAAGACAAGCCTGGACAGAGATAGCTGACAGGACCAGTGCTCACAGGATAAACCAGGCCTGGACAGAGATAGCTGACAGGACCAGTGCTCACAGGACAAACCAGGCCTGGACAGAGGTAGCTGACAGGACCAGTGCTCACAGGATAAACCAGGCCTGGACAGAGGTAGCTGACAGGACCAGTGCTCACAGGATAAACAGCCTGGACAGAGGTACTGACAGACCAGTGCTCACAGGATAAACCAGCCTTGATAGAGATAGCTGACAGGACCAGTGCTCACAGGACAAACCAGGCCTGGACAGATATAGCTGACAGGACCAGTGCTCACAGGATAAACCAGGCCTGGACAGAGATAGCTGACAGGACCAGTGCTCACAGGACAAACCAGGCCTGGACGAGGTAGCTGACAGGACCAGTGCTCACAGGATAAACCAGGCCTTGACAGAGATAGCTGACAGGACCAGTGCACAGGACAAACCAGGCCTGGACAGAGATAGCTGACAGGACCAGTGCTCACAGGATAAACCAGGTCTGGACAGAGATAGCTGACAGGACCAGTGCTCACGCCAGGCCTGACAGATATAGCTGACAGGACCAGTGCTCACAGGATAAACCAGCCTGTCAGAGATAGCTGACAGGACCAGTGCTCACAGGATAAACCAGGCCTGGACAGAGATAGCTGACAGGACCAGTGCTCACAGGATAAACCAGGCCTGGACCGTGATAGCAGATATGACCAGTGCTCACCAGCCTTATCCCAGCATCTTGCTTGAATCAGAAATAGGTTATTCTGTACACCTTGGCATTCCTCTTTAGAGTTATTTCCTATTTCCCACATCACTTAATTTAACCCTCTCCAACAGCACCAGAAAAGAACTTTGGTTTGGTCCTGGCTCTGTTTGAGTGAAACCCGTCAGACCTGTACATGTCCCATCTCCCCCAGAATTGGCCTTAATGTCCCAAGAATCTCAGCACTTGAGCCTGCACCATCCCTCTAGCCATGCATTAATCTGTTCTATCCTCCTATTTCTATACTAATTTGCTCATGGTACAGGTAATAATCCTGCTTGCTAAATTCCTACCTAGCTCTCTAAACTCTGACTGCAGGACCACAGCCTCTCGCTGCTATATGATTGGTACTATGTAGACCATGACTACTGGCTATTAACCCTCCCCCATCAGGGTTCATGACAGCCGTTCTGTGTCATCATTGATCCTAGCACCTGGGACTAATGTTATCCTGGATTCATTTTTGTGGCTTGTCTGTTCCTGTAACTATGAAATCTCCTATCACTATTGATTTAATATTCTTCGTGGACCCTTGAACAGCTGAGCTAGCAGTGTGCCATGAACTTGGTTCTGGCTGCTCTTCCCAGTGAACCATCTGTTTCATCAATCTTCAGAACTGAATACTGGTTGGAGTGAGATACACTGAGAATCCTGCACTGAGATTCCTGCACTATCTGCTTATTTCTTCTCAACTGCCTGGAGGTCCCACGCATTACCTCTCCCCTTGCATTTTCATTTTAAAAAACCATTTTATTCAGGCATTTATAATTTTATAATAATAATAGTAAAATACAGATACAAATATAAACATAGTGCTAATAAGAATGAGTTCTTTTGCCCTTAGTTTGGTCTCAGTAATATACCAAGTCGGATTGTAGGTAACACACTTTATTTTATTTGCGCGTCTTGCAAGCTGACTCACTTTGCCAGAGTCTTGTCGAGTCCCCAGTGAGCGAGGCACAGAACTCGCTCATATACATTTGTCTCATATACATTGGTATAAAAAATAGGTTACCACACCAACCAAATAAGATAACATGGTAATTGTAGTGTTTCCATAGGTTCCCTTACATTCCTCAACCTAGCCATATAAGGTAATCTTAGCATTACTGGTCCCAATAGGCTGCTCTCACATTCCTTTTGCCTGAGGCCCCTGTGATCACCCACCCCCTCGCCATGATACTCCTGACTTAGCCTGACTATCCACCAGGCGTCATTGCCATCCTTTTGTTCATTTCCTCCCTCCCTCACAAGTCTCACATCCTCGAAACAATAATCCAACTCCCCCCCCCAATCAATAATCCAACTCCCCCCGAAACAATAATCCAACTCCCCCCAAACATAATCCACTCCCCCCCCCCGAAACAATAATCCAACTCCCCCCTCAAACAATAATCCAACTCTCCCCCCCCCAAAAACAATAATCCAACTCCCCCCGAAACAATATCCAACTCCACCCGAAACAATAATCCAACTCTTCCCCCTCCCCCCCTGGAAACATAATCCAACTCCCCCCCCCCCCCCACAACAATCCAACTCCCCCCCAAACAATAATCCAACTCCCCCGAAACAATAATCCAACTCCACCCAAACAATAATCCAACTCCACCCCAAACAATAATCCAACTCCCGCCCCCGAACAATAATCCAACTCCCACCCGAAACAATAATCCTACTCCCCCGAAACAATAATCCAACCCCCCCCCTAAACAGAATCCAACTCCCCGAAACAATAATCCAACTCCCCCTGAAACAATAATCCAACTCCCACCAAACAATAATCCAACTCCCCCCTCAAACAATAATCCAACTCCCCCAAACAATAATCCAACTCCCTCGAAACAATAATCCAACTCCCCCCCAAACAATATCCAACTCCCCCCCCAAACATAATCCAACTCCCGAAACAATAATCCAACTCCCACCCGAAACAATAATCCTACCCCGACAATAATCCAACTCCCCCCCAAACAATAATCCACTCTCCCCCCCCCCCCCCCCCCTGGAAACAATAATCCAACTCCACCCGAAACAATAATCCAACTCCCCCCGAACAATAATCCACTCCCCCGAATAATAATCCACTCTCCCCCTCCCCCCCTGGAAACAATAATCCAATTCCCCCCCCCGAAACAATAATCCAACTCGCCCCCAAAACAATAATCCAACTCCCCCCCCCCCCCCCGAAACAAAATCCATTCCCCCCCCGAACAATATACAACTCCCCCCCGAAACAATAATACAACTCCCCCCGAAACAATAATATAACTCCCCCCCCCCCCCCCGAAACAATAATCCAATTTTCCCCCCCGAAACAATAATCCAACTCCCCCCCCGAAACAATAATTCAACTCCCCCCCCCGAAACAATAATCCAACTTCCCCCTCTCCCCCGAAACAAAATCCAATCCCCCCCAAACAATAATCCAACTCCCCCCCCCAAAACAATAATCCAACTCTTCCCCCTCCCCCCCGGAAACAAAAATCCACTCCCCCCGAAACATAATCCAACTCCCCCCCGAAACAATAATCCAACTCCCCCGCCGAAACAATAATCCAACTCGCCCCCGAAACAATAATCCAACTTCCCCCTCTCCCCAGAAACAAAATCAACTCCCCCCCCGAAACAATAATCCAACTCCCCCCCCGAAACAATAATCCACTCCCCCCCGAAACAATAATCCAATTTCCCTCTCCCCCCGAAACAATAATCCAACTCCCCCCCGAAACAATAATCCAACTCCCCCCCGAAACAATAATATAACTCCCCCCCGAAACATAATCCAACTCCTCCCCCCGAACATAATCCAACTCCCCCCCGAAACAATAATACAACTCCCCCCCCGAAACAAAAATCCAACTCCCCCCCGAAACAATAATCCAACTCCCCCCCGAAACAATAATACAACTCCCCCCGAAACAATAATCCAACTCCCCCCCAAACAATAATACAACTCCCCCCCGAAACAATAATCCAACTCCCCCCCGAAACAATAATCCAACTCCCCCCCCGAAACAATAATCCAACTCCCCCCCGAAACAATAAACCAACCCCCCCCCCGAAACAATAATCCAACTCCCCCCCCCCCCGAAACAATAATCCAACTCCCCCCGAAACAATAATCCAACTCCCCCCCCGAACAATAATCCAACCCCCCTCCCCCCTGGAAACAATAATCCAACTTCCCCCCCCCCCCCGGAAACAATAATCCAACTCCCCCCCAAACAATAATCCAACTCCCCCGAAACAATAATCCAACTCCCCCCAAACAATAATCCAACTCCCCCCGAAACAATAATCCAACTCCCCCCCCCGAAACAATAATCCAACTCCCCCCCCGAAACAATAATCCAACTCCCCCCGAAACAATAATATAACTCCCGCCCCCCCGAAACAATAATCCAACTCCCCCCGAAACAATAATCCAAAGCCCCCCGAAACCATAATCCAACTCCCCCCCGAAACATAATCCAACTCTTCCCCCTCCCCCCCCGAAACAATAATCCAACTCCCCCCCGAAACAATAATCCAACTCCCCCCGAAACAATAATCCAACTCCCCCCGAAACAATAATCCAACTCATCCCTCCCCCCCGAAACAATAATCCAACTCCCCCGAAACAATAGTCCAACTCTCCCCCTCCCCCCCGAAACAATAATCCACTCCCCCCCCGAAACAATAATCCAACTCCCCCCCCCCCCAAACAATAATCCAACTCATCCCTCCCCCCCCCCGAAACAATACAATCCCCCCGAAACAATAATCCAACTCTCCCCCTCCCCCCCGGAAACAATAATCCAACTCCCCCCCCCCCCCAAACAATAATCCAACTCCCCCCCGAAACAATAATCCAACTCCCCCCCCCCCGAAACAATATTCCAACCGATTCCTTCCCCCCCTCCCGGAAACAATAATCCAACCCCCCGAAAATATCCAACTCTCCCCTCCCCCCCTCCCCCCCTGGAAACAATAATCCAACTCCCCCCCCCTCCCAAAACAAATCCAACTCCCCCTCACCCCCGAACAATAATCCAACTCCCCCCCCCCCGAAACAATAATCCAACTCCCCCCCCCCCCGAAACAATAATCCATTCCCCCCCCCCCCCCGAAACAATAATCCAACTCCCCCCCCCCCCCCCCCAGAAACAAAAATCCACCAACTCCCCCCCCCCACCGAAACAATAATCCAACTCCCCCCCCCCCCGGAAACAATAATCCAACTCCCCCCCCCCCCCCCGAAACAATAATCCAACTCCCCCCCCCCCGGAAACAATAATCCAACTCCCCCCCCCGAAACAATAATCCAACCCCCCCCCCCCGCCGAAACAATAATCCAACTCCCCCCCCCCCGAAACAATAATCCAACTCCCCCCCCCCCCCCCGAAACAATAATCGAACCCCCCCCCCCCCCACCGAAACAATAATACAACTCTCCCCCCTCCCCCCCGCCGGAAACAATAATCCAACTCTTCCCCCCCCCCCCCCCCCCCCCCCCCCCCCGCCGACCCTCTGCTGACAGCTTTCTCCAAGGTTGACAAATGGCTGCCACCTCCGGACGAACCCCAGCATTGACCATGTTAGGGCAAACTTTATTTCCTCAATTCTGAGAAACCAAGCCATGTCATTAACCCAGGTCTCTGCACTCGAGGGCTTCGAGTCCCTCCACGCTAATAATATCCGTCTCTGGGCAACCAAGTTGGCAAATACCAAGACGTCAGCCTCTCTCACCCACTGGACTCCCAGATCTTCCGACACTCCGAAAATCACCAACTCTGGACTCGGCACCACCCTAGTTTTTAAACACCGTGTATATGACATCTGGAAAACCCTGCCAAAAAGCCTAGAAGCTTGAGACACGCCCAAAACATATGGACATGGTTTTCTGGCCCTTGCGCACACCTTGCACACCTGTCCTCTATCCCAAAAAACTTGCTCATCCGGGCCACCATCATGTGTGTCCGGTGAGCGACCTTAAACTGAATCAGGCTGAGCCTGGCACACGATGAGGATGGGTTGACTCTGCTTAACGCATCCGCCCAAAAACCTGCCTCTGTCTCCCCCTAGCTCAGCTTCCCATTTGCGCTTTAGCTCCTCTGTCTGCGTTTCCTCCGACTCCATGAGTTCTTTATAAATATCCGAAACCTCCCCCTCTCCGGAAACTACCCTGTTCTGTATCCCCCGTGGCGGTAGGAACGGAAATGTTGTAACCTGCCTTTGTAAAAAATCCTGTACCTGCAGATATCTGAATCCATTTCCTGCTGGCAGTTCAAATTTCTCCTCTAAATCCTTCAAACAGGCGAAGTTTCCATCTATAAATAGATCCCCCATCCTCTCACTCCCTGCCATTCCCAAAACCCCCACCCAGCCTCCCCAGTACAAACCGATGGTTATTGCCGATTGGAGCCCGGGCCAATGCTTCCTCCACTGCCCTCAGACTCTCAGGGCCGTCACTACCACCGGGCTTGTGGAGTACCGGGCTGGTGAGTACTACCCACTTCCTAATCATGGCTTTATTTGCCACCCAGTAATAGTTGCTAAAGTTCGGCAGTGCCAACCCACCCCCGCCCCAAGCTCCAGCAACACGTTCTTCACTCGCAGGGTTTTACCCGCCCACACAAAACCTGAAATCACCTGGTTTACATGTTTAAAAAAGGCCCTTGGAATAAAGACGGGGAGACACTGAAAAACAAACAGAAACCTCGGGAGGACCATCATTTTCACGGCCTGTACTCTCCCTGCCAGTGCCAGCAGGAGCATGTCCCACCTTCGAAAGTACTCCTTCATCTGTTCCACTAGTCGGGTCAAATTTAGCTTATGTAACAGCCCACAGTCCCATGCCACCTGGATTCCCAAATAACGAAAGCTCCCTCCCACCACTCTGAATGGCAGATCTCCCAATCTCCACTCCTGCCCCCTTGCCTGGATACAAACATCTCGCTTTTCCCCATATTCAATTTGCACCCGAAAACCAGCCATATTCCCCTAAAATCCTCATAATCTCTCCCATCCCCACTAACGGGTCGGACGTTTACAAGAGCAGGTCATCGGCGTATAGCGAGACCCTGTGTTCGACCCCACCTCAGACCAACCCCTTCCAGTCCCTTGAAACTCTTAGCGCCATCGCCAGTGGCTCTATGGCCAAAGCGAACAGCAGTGTGGAGAGGGGGCATCCCTGTCTAGTTTCCCATATGCAATTTAAAATAGTCCGACATCAACCGATTCAACAAAGAACAAAGAAAAGTACAGCACAGGAACAGGCCCTTCTGCCCTTCAAGCCTGTGTAGACCATGCTGCCCATCTAAACTAAAATCTTCTACACTTCCTGGGTCTGTATCCCTCTATTCCCATCCTATTCATGTATTTGTCAAGATGCCCCTTAAATGTCACTATCGTCCCTGCTTCCATCATCTCCTCCGGCAGCGAGTTCCAGGCACCCACTACCCTCTGTGTACAAAAAAAAACTTGCCTCGTACATCTCCTCGAAACCTTGCCCCTTGCACCTTAAACCTATGCCCCCTAGTAATTGACCCCTCTACCCTGGGAACAAGCCTTTGTTTGGACACTCGTCACCTGTGCCTGGTACAACAACCGGACCCAATCAATAAAGCCCCGTCCAAAGCCGAACCGCCCCAACACCTCCCACAAATAGTTCCATTCCACCCGGTCGAAGGCCTTTTCTGCGTCTATCGCAACCACTACTTCCACTTCTCTCCCCTCTGGGGGCATCATGATGATGTTTAAGAGCCTTCTAACGTTGTCCATTAGCTGTCTGTCCTTAACAAACCCGGCTGGTCCTCCCCTATCACCTCTGAGATGCAATCTTCTATTCTTGAGGCCAAGATTTTAACCAACAGTTTGGCATCAACATTCAATAGGGAGATAGGCCTGTATGACCCACATAGCTCAGGGTCCTTCTCCCGCTTCAGGATCAGTGAGATTGAGGCCTGTGACCTTGTCAGGGGAAGAACGCCCCGCTCCCTTGCCTCATTAAAAGTCCTCACCAGCAGTGGGCCCAGCATCTCAAGAGAACCTTTTGTAAAATTCCAATGGGTAGCTGTCCGGTCCCGGGGCCTCACCCGACTGCATGGCCTCCAGCCCCTCTGCTATTTCTTCAATCCCGATCGGGGCTCCCAGTCCATCCACCAACCCTTCCTCCACCCTCGGAAACTTCAACCGTCCCAGAAACTGCTTCATCCCTTCCACCCCAGCTATGGGTTCCGACTCATATAGCCAGCTGTAAAACTCCTTAAACGCCCCGTACACCCCTGCTGGGTCCAAGACTGTGTTCCCAGCTCTGTCCTTCACTCTACCTGTCTCCCTGGCCACCTCCCTTTTCCTTAGCTGGTGTGCAAGCATCCTGCTGGCTTTCTCTCCATACTCATATATCGCCCCCCCCCCCCGCCCCCTCGCCTTCCTCAGCTGCTCCACCACCTTCCCCATAGACAACAGATCAAACTCCATCTGTAGCTTCCGTCACTCCTTCAATAACCCTGCCTCCGGGGCCTCCACGTATCTCCTGTCTACCTGGAGTATTTCCCCAACCAACCTATCTTTCTCTGCTCTCTCCACCTTACTCCTGTGGGCCTGTATCAATATTAGCTCCCCTCTAAACACTGCCTTCAGCACTTCCCAAACCATTGCTGCCGAGACTTCCCCCGTGTCGTTTATTTCCAGATAGCTCTGGATGGAATCCCTCACACCCCTCGTCCACTAACAGTCCAAGTCCAGTCTCCATTGCAATCGCTGGCCCCCCTCCTTGCACACCTGTAAATCCACCCAATGTGGGGTATGGTCCGACACAGCAATCGTCGAATACTCGGTATCAACCACCCCCGTCAGTAGAGCCCTGTTCAGGATTTTTTTTTTATATCGATCCGGGAGTATACTTTATGTACATGTGAAAAGAAAGAAAGCTCTTTCGCTCTTGGCCGACCAAACCTCCATGTGTCTACCCAACCCACCTGCTCCATGAACCCCTTTAGTTCCTTCCCCATTGCTGGCATCCTCCCTGTCTTTGAGTCGACCGGTCCAACCTTGGATCAATGACCATATTAAAGTCCCCCCCCCCACCCCAGCTTGTGCAAGTCCAGGTTCGGGATCTTCCCTAACACCCGTCTTATAAACTCTGCATCATCCCAGTTTGGTGCATAGACATTCACGAGCACCACCGATGTCCCCTCCAGCTTCCCGCTGACCATGATATGCCTGCCCACCATATCCGCAACTATTTCCCCAACTCAAATGACACCCGTTTATTAATCAGGGTCGCAATCCCCCTAGTCCAACCCCGAGTGAAATACCTGCGTGATCCACCCATTCCTCAATCTGGTCTGATTGGTTATCCTCAGGTGTGTCTCCTATAGCATTGCCACGTCCGCCTTCAATCCCATCAAATGCGCGAACATGTGAACCCTCTTAACCGGCTCATTCAGCTCTCATCCCACGCCCCCGCAGGCCCGCACTTCGGCACCCTCCGTCCTCAACCTCCCATTTGATTCCCAGCAACAATCCCTCCCCTGTTAGCAGAGCAATTCCCCGCGCCCCCCCCCCCCCATTAACAGCACAACAATTCCAACCCCCTTTAGCAAACTTGTTCACCCCCCACTGCGCTTCCGTGAGCTAGCCCGCCCAGCTAGCCTGGTAGCTCCCCCCCCATGGCGCCTAACATCCGACCCACTATTGTTTCCCCCCCCACCCCCCCGGGCTCGGTCACACATATCCAAAAAACACAGTTCTAACCAAACACAAAGAAAAGACAAAGAAGATCCATCCACCCTTCCCCCACCAGCACCAGGTTAACTTACAAAACTGAGCAACAGCCCAAGAATCAATATAAAAAACATTTCATATACAGTTCAAAGGCGAGAATAACTCTAACAAAATCGATACAGCATTATCCGTCCAAAGAGTTCAGTGTCCTCAGTCACCTACCAGCCCTTTACTTTTAATAAAGTCCGTCGCTTCATCCGAAGATAGAGTTCCTGATCTTCAAAAGTGACCCATAAACGAGCCGGATATAGCAGCCCAAACTTCACATTCTTCTGGAAAAGGGCCGATTTTACTCGGTTGAATCGGGCTCTTCTTTTAGCCAGATTGGCACCCAGGTCCTGGTACATGCGCAGCATGCTGTTCTCCCACTTGCAGCTCCGTGTCTGCTTGGCCCACCACAAAATCTGTTCCTTATCCAAGAACCGGTGCATTCACACCACCATCGCCCTCGGTGGCTCGTTCACACGCAGCCTTCTCGCAAGCGTTCTGTGCGCTCTATCCACTTCCAAGAGTTGAGCAAACACCCATTAACTTTGAGCATATTTGCCACATAGGCCCTTGTGTCCCTCGCAGCCCTCAGGGAGGCCGACGATCCTCAAGTTCTGTCGACGGGACCTGTTCTCCCGGTCCTCCACCTTCTCCTGCAGCCTTTTATGCTGATCCCTCATCAGCCCCACCTGTAACTCCAGCTCAGTTAGGTGTTCCTCATGTTCGACCACCTTCTCCTCAACCTTCTGGATCGCCCAACCTTGGGCTTCCAGCCCCTGTTCCACCCGGTCTATAGATGCCTTAATCGACCTTCCTCCTTTTGCTTGACGAAACCCTCCTGAATAAATTTCACCAGCTGCTCCGTTGACCACTGGGCTACTGAGGTGGCTGCCACCGGAAATCCCCTCCCTGCATTCTGTTAAGCTGCAGAATAACCACATCTATAAACATGTTATTGTGGTGAATCACAGTAGCATAATTCACACTGTTATTACATATGATACCTGCACCACCACCATGTTTTTCTGTGCTGTGGGATTTACACATGGCTTCTCTGTTCGATTTTTCCTTCTTATACGACCGCTTCTGGTCCATGTCTCCATATACTGGTGAGATTCCTCCTCACTGTCCCTTCCACTCCCGATTTCAAAATAAATCGGGGAGAAAGTCAAGAAGATCCATCACGAGCAGGAGTTACCAAATGTGCGACACGGTAGCATGGTGGTTAGCATAAATGCTTCACAGCTCCAGGGTCCCAGGTTCGATTCCCGGCTGGGTCACTGTCTGTGCGGAGTCTGCACGTCCTCCCCGTGTGTGCGTGGGTTTCCTCCGGGTGCTCCGGTTTCCTCCCACAGTCCAAAAATGTGCGGGTTAGGTGGATTGGCTATGCTAAATTGCCCGTAGTGTCCTAAAAAGTAAGGTTAAGGGGGGGTTGTTGAGTTACGGGTATAGGGTGGATACGTGGGTTTGAGTAGGGTGATCATTGCTCGGCACAACATCGAGGGCCGAAGGGCCTGTTCTGTGCTGTACTGTTCTATGTTCCTACTCCATGGCTGCCACCGGAAATCCCCTCCCTGCATTCTGTTAAGCTGCAGAATAACTACATCTATAAACATGTTATTGTGGTGAATCACAGTAACGTAATTCACACTGTTATTACATATGATGTACTATGTCTGTGTAAGCTGGGAGTGTACGGGAGTTTGTACTGGGCTCCACCCTTGGCTCCGCCCATGGTTCCTCCCACCAACTGATTGTATAAAGCTTGGCAGTCTGAGCCTGCCTGCCAGTTCATCTCGTCGCAGGCAGGCTCCGTTGTGAGATTATTAAAATCACTGTTCACTTCCAACCATGTGTCTTGTGAATTGATGGTCACATCAGTTATCTGCGAAGCTTTCGAACTTGCAGGTAAGCATCATTACAGCACAAACTACAAAGCCCAGAGCCTGAGCAGCTACAGTTGACCAGACTTCCTGCACATATGGTTATCCAGGACATGGAACAGAATTTGCATCCCAGGGGTTCAGAGAGTAGCGTGGCGACTAAAGGATTTTCTCACTCACTGCATTGCAGTGTTAATGTAAGCCTACCTGGGACACTAATAAAGATTATAGCTACTCCTCTTCTCCTGTTTTCACTTACATATCAAGGGGCTAATTGAAATACCCAACTTTTATCAAACTAAAAATATGAATTTTTTAATATTCATATTAAATTATCACCTTACCTTTGGAGAAAGGAAAACAAAGCCACAATACTCACCAGCCAATAAACACACAATTTTCCTGTTCTGTTGCAACTTCATTTGATTTTCTCTCTCACTTCAACAACTTTGGCCTGCTGCACACTCCACCCAGTCCAATACACAATGATCCAGGTTTTCTACACATCCTCCCCACCTAAAGTACAGTGACCTTGAACTGCTTCAGATTCCTCCTGGTCTGCTTCACAGTGATCCTGAACTACATCACGCTCCTCCTGGTCTGCTTCACAGTGATCCTCAACTGCTTCAGGCTCCTCCTGGTCTGCTTCACAGTGGTCCTGAACTGTTTCAGACTCCTCCTGGTCTGCTTCACAGTGATCCTGAACTGCTTTAGGCTCCTCCTGGTCTGCTTCACAGTAATCCTGAACTGCTTCAGACTTCTCCTGGTCTGCTTCACAGTGATCCTCAACTGCTTCAGACTCCTCCTGGTCTGCTTCACAGTGGTCCTGACCTGCTTCAGGCTCCTCCTGGTCCGCTTCACAGTGATCCTGAACTGCTTCAGGCTCCTCCTGGTCTGCTCCCCAATGATCCTGAACGGCTTCAGACACCTCCTGGTCTGCTTCACAGTGATCCTGAACTGCTTCAGACTCCTCCTGGTCTGTTTCACGTGATCCTGAACTGCTTGACTCCTCCTGGTCTGCTTCACAGTGATCCTGAACTGCTTCAGGCTCCTCCTGGCCTGCTTCACAGTGGTCCTGAACTGCTTCAGGCTTCTCCTGGTCTGCTTCACAGTGATCCTGAACTGCTTCAGGCTCCTCCTGGTCTGCTTCACAGTGATCCTGAACTGCTTCAGACTCCTCCTGGTCTGCTTCACAATGATCCTGAACTGCTTTAGGCTCCTCCTGGTCTGCTTCACAGTGATCCTGAACTGCTTCAGACTCCTCCTGGTCCGTTTCACGTGATCCTGAACTGCTTCAGGCTCCTCCTAGTCTCCTTCACAGTGATCCTAAACTGCTTTAGGCTCCTCCTGGTCTGCTTCACAGTGATCCTGAACTGCTTCAGACTCCTCCTGGTCTGCTTCACAGTGATCCTGAACTGCTTTAGGCTCCTCCTGGTCTGCTTCACAGTGATCCTGAACGGCTTCAGACACCTCCTGGTCTGCTTCACAGTGATCCTGAACGGCTTCAGACATCTCCTGGTCTGCTTCACAGTGATCCTGAACTGCTTCAGACTTCTCCTGGTCTGCTTCACAGTGACCCTGAACTGCTTCAGGCTCCTCCTGGTCTGCTTCACAGTGATCCCCAACTACTTTAGGCTCCTCCTGGTCTGCTTCACAATGATCCTGAACTGCTTTAGGCTTCTCCTGGTCTGCTTCACAGTGATCCTCAACTGCTTCAGACTCCTCCTGGTCTGCTTCACAGTGGTCCTGACCTGCTTCAGGCTCCTCCTGGTCTGCTTCACAGTGATCCTGAACTGCTTCAGGCTCCTCCTGGTCTGCTTCACAGTGATCCTGAACTGCTTCAGACTTCTCCTGGTCTGCTTCCCAATGATCCTGAACGGCTTCAGATACCTCCTGGTCTGCTTCACAGTGATCCTGAACTGCTTCAGACTCCTCCTGGTCTGTTTCACGTGATCCTGAACTGCTTGACTCCTCCTGGTCTGCTTCACAGTGATCCTGAACTGCTTCAGGCTCCTCCTGGTCTGCTTCACAGTGATCCTGAACTGCTTCAGGCTCCTCCTGGTCTGCTTCACAGTGATCCTGAACTGCTTCAGACTCCTCCTGGTCTGCTTCACAATGATCCTGAACTGCTTTAGGCTCCTCCTGGTCTGCTTCACAGTGATCCTGAACTGCTTCAGACTCCTCCTGGTCCGTTTCACGTGATCCTGAACTGCTTCAGGCTCCTCCTAGTCTCCTTCACAGTGATCCTAAACTGCTTTAGGCTCCTCCTGGTCTGCTGCACAGTGATCCTGAACTGCTTCAGACTCCTCCTGGTCTGCTTCACAGTGATCCTGAACTGCTTTAGGCTCCTCCTGGTCTGCTTCACAGTGATCCTGAACGGCTTCAGACACCTCCTGGTCTGCTTCACAGTGATCCTGAACGGCTTCAGACATCTCCTGGTCTGCTTCACAGTGATCCTGAACTGCTTCAGGCTCCTCCTGGTCTGCTTCACAGTGATCCCCAACTACTTTAGGCTCCTCCTGGTCTGCTTCACAGTGATCCTGAACTGCTTCCGACACCTCCTGGTCTGCTTCACAGTGATCCTGAACTGCTTCAGACTCCTCCTGGTCTGCTTCACAGTGATCCTGAACTGCTTCAGACTCCTCCTGGCCTGCTTCACAGTGATCCTGAACTGCTTCAGACTCCTCCTGGTCTGCTTCCCAGTGATCCTGAACTGCTTTAGGCTTCTCCTGGTCTGCTTCACAATGATCCTGAACTGCTTCAGGCTCCTCCTGGTCTGCTTCACAGTGATCCTGAACTGCTTCAGGCTCCTCCTAGTCTCCTTCACAGTGATCCTGAACTGCTTTAGGCTCCTCCTGGTCTGCTTCAGTGATCCTGAACTGCTTCAGACTCCTCCTGGTCTGTTTCACGTGATCCTGAACTGCTTCAGGCTCCTCCTAGTCTCCTTCACAGTGATCCTGAACTGTTTCAGACTCCTCCTAGTCTGCTTCACAGTGATCCTGAACTGCTTCAGGCTCCTCCTAGTCTGCTTCACAGTAATCCTGAACTGCTTCCCGCTTCTCCCTGTTTACTTCACAGCGATCCTGACCTGCTGGAAGCTCCTCTACGTCTGATTCACAGTGATTTGCCGCTGACCTTTTAAGTGGGATATATCATCTCCCTGTGAGATGCTATGAACTAAATTTCAGTGACTAGATTTCCGTACAGGAGTCGTCTATGTTTCACCAACTGCCTTGCAGGATTGGGTATGGGTAACAATTGAGAATAAACCTTTTGAAACAGCTTATTGGTGACAGAAAGGTTAGTCATGGCACAAATCAACTCCAGCCTCCCGGATTGCCTTGATCCACTACAGTTCGGCTACCGCTGCAACAGGTCCACAGCAGACGCCATCTCCATGGCCCTGCACTCTACCCTGGAACACCGATATAACAAAGACACCTATGTCAAACTCCTAATTATCGACAACAGCTCAGCCTTCAACACCATCATTCCTATGAAACTCATCTCCAAACTCCATGGCTTTGGCCTAGGCTCCTCCCCCTGTGACTGGAATCTGAATTTTCTAACCCACAGGCCACAATGAGTAAGGAGAGGCAACAACACCTCCTCCACGATCATCCTCAACACCAGTGTCCCACAAGGCTGTGTCCTTGAGGAAATGAATAAATGAATGTGATAAAATTAGGCACTAGGACCCTGAGGGCACTGTGGTCACAGACAGAACAAAGGAAAGCAGAAGTTTCATGGCTCGCGGGGGATGGTAACCTCGTGGTCAGAAGTTTGAAAAAGATGCTGGGGTTACAATGCAAAGTGACCAATTAGGATATAGGGCCAGGTCAGGAGGTGTATAGAATGACCAATGGGAAGCTTATATGTGAATCTTACTGTGATTTTGAATATATCAGCAGAAGCTTCTTTGTATTCTGTCTCTCTTTATTCTGGGCTCTCAGAAGACAGTGTGTGTGTCCTGAGGTCCTATGGATTGAGTCAGCCTTGCAAGTTAGTTATTATTAAATGATATGATACCTGCAAATCCATCTCAGATTTTATTGAATCTAGACTGACAGCAAATTAACCAGGAATCAACATTTGGTGCCGAAATCCGGATTTCTCGACAATTTTGCCTTTCATCTGCGAAATCAGAATTGGAATGCTTGCAGACGGGGAGAGAGGAACAATGGGCCCTACGATGTTTTTATATCGATTTTCCTCTGTCTCGTATTCTCCTAACAGTCTAATCACTCGCATTTGATTAGGTTCGATTGCCTCGACGAAATCAAAGGTCAGTCTGATGGATTCAAAGATTTTATTTCAGTCACTGCAGGTATGGTTAAGTTTTGGAATGAGGCGAACAGTTCAGTTGGTGTCTGATGGGATGTTGCCTGGTTCCTCAGTTGCATGAGGCGAACAGTTCAGTTGGTGTCTGATGGGATGTTGCCTGGTTCCTCAGTTGTATGAGGCGAACAGTTCAGTTGGAGTCTGATGAGATGTTGCCTGGTTACTCGGTTGCATGTGAGTAGCAAATTAAAAATTGGCTCTATTAAATTATACTTTAATTCGGTTAAGGTCTTTAACGGATTGATGTGATATCGCGCAACAGTTCAGTAAAAGACCGCTGATGGGATGTTGGCGCACACTTCAATTCCGTTCAATTTTAAATTTGATGAAAAAATTGGTTAAGGTCCGTACCGGGTTGATGTGATGTCGCGAAACAGTTCAGTGAAGGAAGGATCGCTGATGGAATGTTTGCGGACAGTTCAATGCCGTTCAACTATAGCTTCGCGAAGATATGGGTTGTTTGAATGAAACAGAATTGGGTTATAAATGACTTGTATGTTGATGAATGACCGTATAAGGATTTGAATTCCTTTGTCTGAATGGAGATCTCCAATGAATGAATGAGTCTGTTTGATAAGAATGTGATAACCTCTGTTCCTAGTTTTGTGAAATGTTGTGTTTTAGGAGGTATTAAAGTGAGAGTTAAAACGGAGTAAGTATTTGAAATTTCTTCAGAACCTTAGCAATAATGATGTTAATTAAACATAATTCTCAAGAAGAAAACAAAAAGTGAAATCAAACTGTATAAATTGGGATTTGTAAATGATTAGTTGCAACTCGGCATAGTCTTGGCTAAAAAAAATAATAAATAAAATGAGGGAAATAAATACAATAGTTTCACGTCAATTAGAAGTTATAAATGGCCGGCACAGCAATGTGCTCCGGACAAAGAGATTTCAAGCAGACAGCTTTGTGTAAGCTGTACTGCATGGCTCCGCAGGGTCCTAGTGCCCGACGAGCACGAAAAGTCACTTGCAGAAATAATGATGTTTAGCATGTTATAGACATTGAAGAAGGAGATTTGGAGAATAAAGATATTGGACCAGAAGTTAGATTAAGAGAATTAATTGCAGTATCAGGAAATGAGAATCTGATTGCAGGGAAATATTTAATGAAAAAATTGATGCAGAAAAATTAAGATATTAAAACCAATTGCTAATTTAGAGGAAGTTTGGGTGAAGCTACCAACTAAGACTTCAGGGAACATCATCCGTGAAGCTGTAAGATGTGAAGACAAGATTAGTTCAGATTCTGAGTACACATACAGTTGAATTAGGGCAGCATGGTGTCTGGAGCAAATGAAATTGTATCACATTTAAAACAAATGATCCGATGGGGGAGAAGACAGTGAATTAAAACCTGTTAGCAGCATTGATTGGACAGCTGATAAAGTTCAAATGTCATGTTTGGATCTTACTTTCATACAAATCCGATCTTACTTTCATACAAATCCGGTCGTCATCAACATAAAGTAATTAAAGTAAATGCAGTAGCACTATCAGGAATGTATCAAGGGAAGGTTTTTACCAGATTGGATCACTGGGTGAGCAAAAGGGGAGGAGTTTGAGATTCTTCGCATCTCACTCAGGGGTGCAATATCAGAAGGAGGAGGCTTAACAGGCCACAAGGGCGGTGATTAATGGCCCTCAGTTTAAAATGGTTCACAGTGAGTATCAGGAAACCACAACTCTGGATTGTGGGGCATTCTGTAGCCCGATTGTTTGGACTGATAGTAGTCATATGAAACCCAGGAGACGGTCAGATACTGAGTATTCAGGAGAATGGATAATGCATTTGCAAAGACAGCGATGGGATGCTGCAGCCCCCAGGGAGATTTGGGGCATTCAGGTTTGTCCTGATTGTTTTGTGGAATATCAGGCAACTTTAATGATTGAGGTTTGTGACCACAGAGGGGATTTTGAATCCAAGAGCATGGAGCAGTGCAGCACAGGGCAGGCCCTTCGGCCCTCGATGTTGTGCCGAGCAATGATCGCCCCGCTCGGACCCACGTATCCACCCTATACCCGTGGCCCAACGGCTTCCCCTCCCCCTTGGCCTTGCTGTTGGGACACTACGGGCAATTTAGCATGGCCAATCCACGTAACCCCGCACATCTTTGGACTGTGGGAGGAAACCCACGCACACCGGGGGGGGGACGTACGGACTCCGCACAGACAGTGACCCAGCCGGGAGTCGAGCCTGGGATCCTGGAGCTGTGAAGCATTTGTGCTAACCACCATGCTACATAAGTGTCAGTGTAAGTGGGATAGATTAATGACAACGTGCAATTACTGCAAGGATAATTTGGCCGACAACAATGTGACTTTAAAAGGCTGTGCAATCTTGTAGACAAGTGACAGACTTATGGTATCGATTTGTGAGGCAGTACGTGGGCTATGCTAGATGGTACTTCTGGAATATCCAAGCACGGATAGGAAGATACAAATTAAGAAATAGGGCCCTCTCCGCCTTTGACCTGTTCGTTTTAGTTTCAGATCAAGCAACGATCATACCGATGAAGAACCTGAACAACACTCTGCAGAAGAATGTTTCAGACAGTATGGGAAAAATCTAATGATACAATTGGCTACATGTTTGAGGGAATTGAATGATAGAGCCCGGAAGAAAAACCTTACGGGTTAGCAACAAATCAAAATATCAAATTATTACTGAATACTGAAACCTCCGGTCAGACATCTCTAACGGGACGTTAGCTGATGGGTGATCTGTGGTCTCCAGGAGGGACGTATTACGCGGAGGCGTTATTAAGGGTCTCGGCAGACAGCAGTGACTGACGAGGAACCCCCATATTTTAAATGACAGTAGTCTGGAACAGTGCATCTCAAACTATCTGATGTGGCGTACCGGCAGGTTTTTTCCCAATGTGCCAGGGACCGGTGAGCGAAACAAGCCAATCCAGGATTACTGTCTCTTTCTTTTCTGGAAACACTCCACGTACCGGTGCGTACACGTACCACACTTTGAGAGGCACTGGTCTAGAATATTAGCAGCTTGCTGCCGCGAGGGGAAATTTGTAACCAATATAGCATTGGAGAGTATAACAGTTGTTACAGACTAAATGTCCTGTAAGTTGTTTGGGAATGTTATGTATAAATTCAATTGGGTTGTAACCACAAGAAGTTAACTGTACTAAGTGCGTGCGTGGTGTTTAAGAAAAACCAAATAATGGCAAGTATACAATCCATGCGGTAAGGAAAATTATAACAGACAACAGGGGGTTGAAGAAAACGGAGCTATTGTCTCAAGTAAGCCAGGGCTGGCGGGCTACATGATTCAGTACAATGTTTGACGTCAGAGTCAGGAAGTCAGAAGGAGAGAAACAGGATTGGTTGACGCTCCTGCAATTAATAAAGCAAGATAATCAGTGCATGATACAAAATATCAGCAATTACCATTCCTATGGGAAACGGAAAGCACTTCCTTCAAAAAATCCCAGTGAGGGATAAGGACCTTTTGGTCGCTGATGGACTGAGTTGTGGGCTGCTTCTAAGGGACATGAGGATGCTTTTATGGTGCTACTGCCCCGAGGTAGTCAGATGCCTTGGAGGTAGTGGAACAATCGGAATGGCTATTGTGTTACCTTCCTGAGTGGCGCCAGCTATGGTTCACGGTGATTGGACTTGAGGAAAGCACCTCACAAAGGGTCTATTGACACTGGTCTGCGAGATGGATGCATTTACCATTGATTTTCCTGCACAGTTTACAAATCCTGACATGTAAACACGAATGACAAGGCTGAGGGATAGTTGCTAGTCAGTATAACTATAAGAAGGATATAAATCCTAAGGGAAACACAGTAGTATTGAGGATGGCTATCTATCTAGTCAGATTCAGTTCGGGGTTATCTCTCATAGCTTGGTCATGGGGATTTACCTGCTGCATGGATTGATAATACTTGTTATTATAATTGTAGACTGCACAATCATTGGATGCTTTAATATGTGTTGTACGCTGGCTAGGGCTCGGATGCTGCCGATAGGCTTGGCCCATCATTATTCACCAAAGATGACATCTCGTCACTGGTGACCATGACACCAGACGGAAGAGGACGGAGAGCCAAAGGCTGTAAAAATGTGCTGAGGTGTTTATGTACGGAATACCGGCTCAGTTAAGTTCTGTTAACGGGCCTCATTTGATTGGACAGATTAACAAGGAGTTCTGCTCCCAGTTGGGGATATGTTAGCAGTTAGACTGTGTGGACAGACCGCAGTCAGCCGGGTTGGTTGAGAGACATAATCAGACCCTCAAAACTAAATTGGCTAAATTAAGAGCGGACACGGGGCCGACATGGCTTAAGTTGCTCTCCGGTGTCCTCATTCAGCTGTAGGTCACACCTGCAGGATCGGCCTGGCTCTCTCCTGCCGAGTCTTTTCCGGCAGGCCCATTAGAACTCCCAGGAACCTGCCTGTTCCCAGATTGGTCCAGTTTCACCATCTGACTAAAGAAAGGACTAACTATGTTCTAGCCCTCACTAACGCCCTCAAGGAGCTCCATGGCCAGTACCGTGCAGCTCACTCGTCACCGTCCCTATCACATAGCTCGCTCTCAGTGCAGCCTGGTCGTTATGTCATGGTCAAAAATTGGACTCGGAAAGGGTTAGAGCCACGATGGGAGGGGCCTTTCCAAGTTCTCCTTACCACCCCCACTGCAGTTAAAGTGGAGGGGTGGAGTGTTTGGGTCTACCTCCACCACTGTAAAAGGTCGGTCACTAACCTGCCTCCCTTCCCCAGCGCTATTTTACAGGTGTGAAGCATGATGGGGTGGCTACACGCCGCCTGTGTGATCTTCGGCAACGCCTCGCTTAGAGTGACATCGGCGGCGGTAATGGAACAGGGGAATATCATCTACATCTGTAACCCCAACCGAAGTACCCGGACATTCCACCTCTGCAAAGATGACGTTCTTCGCTGCCCCCATATACGAGGACGTGGTATCGACTCATGGAAGGTCATCCGGTTAACGGACCATTCAGGACTTATGACGCAATTGCACCGGTCCCAACGATGGGAAGGGAAGACTGCATGGACATTGCCTTGTTTTTGGAGCATATGTAAATTTGATTTTGGATGTGTTAACCTTGATGCCTTACAGGTAAAATCAGACTATGAGGAGGGGGTAGGAAGAGGTTGTGAGAGAGAAAGAGGGACTAGATAGAGGAAGGGCTGTGTAAGAGGGGAGGTACAACCAGATGTAGATTATCAGGAGATGTACTTAATTTATTTAGGATCCGGAATGAGGGAAACCTGGACGGTATGAATCTCTTCTAGATTTACCACCGCTTGTATGGCCAGGGGAGGGTTGTCTGCTACCCAAACCCCACATCGGTGTCTAGGTTATTTTCTGTTTCACCGCTTTGGGGCACTCCCCAAACTGTGGTTCATTGTCAGAGTTCCGAGCCACCGCCCGCGCAAGTTACTCTTCCTTCCGATCCAGGTTCGGCCCACTGGCTATTCGCCTTCCCCTTCCTGGGGATAATTCCCACTCTCACTAGGATAAGCTTCAACGGTGGAGGGCATATATATCTAGCCCCTTCACTCCCAATAGAGATTCCCGGTCATATGAGAATTGTTTCAGCAGTGAGAGGTACGGCTGTTTGCTGGTAGTGATGGGGGTTCCCTGCTCAACCAATACACTGATTGTGATGCTAGCCGGTACACGGAGCAAGGATACTACTTTTTCTTTAATGGTACAGCGGCCAATGTTTCGTCACTCCCATTTCCCCGCCAAATTGCTATCGGGACTCTAGTCCCCACCACAGTCCCCTGCCCCACTGAGTGGAGACTGCACCATAAATTGGCGCGTCGGTCAGTCTCAGCCGAATTCTGCGAAGGTTGGAAGAAACCTCAGGTTCCAGCACCCAACCGGGGCCACTCAGCCGGATGGGGAATTCTGAACGCCTTGACACTGGGGGGTATGGGGGGTTCCTTGGCGGTCAACGATAGGAAGTATTTTATTTGCGGCCTTACCATCCTGGGAAACGAGACCTTAGGGGCCCTTGGGGCAATAACCAGGGAATTATCTCAACTCAGGTTGTTTGTCATGCAGAACCGTTATGCTCTTGACTATCTCGCCTGCATCTTTGTGGGCACGATCATCCTTAAATGCGTGATGGGTAAAATGCAGGGTGCCGTGGAACAAATAGCCGCCGCCAGAGTCTTGACTGTTAGGATCCACGAGCATGCAGCGGCCGATGAGGTGCTGCAGTAGGATTTAGAAATGCAGCAACAAGTTTTCCTAGATGAGGGGCCGTGACTGCGGCTTGGACCGATAGTTTATCATGAAATGATAAAAGGAGGGAATGAGGAAATGAATAAATGAATGTGATAAAATTAGGCACTAGGACCCTGAGGGCACTGTGGTCACAGACAGAACAAAGGAAAGCAGAAGTTTCATGGCTCGCGGGGGGTGGTAACCTCGTGGTCAGAAGTTTGAAAAAGATGCTGGGGTTACAATGCAAAGTGACCAATTAGGATATAGGGCCAGGTCAGGAGGTGTATAGAATGACCAATGGGAAGCTTATATGTGAATCTTACTGTGATTTTGAATATATCAGCAGAAGCTTCTTTGTATTCTGTCTCTCTTTATTCTGGGCTCTCAGAAGACAGTGTGTGTGTCCTGAGGTCCTATGGATTGAGTCAGCCTTGCAAGTTAGTTATTATTAAATGATATGATACCTGCAAATCCATCTCAGATTTTATTGAATCTAGACTGACAGCAAATTAACCAGGAATCAACATCCTCAGCCCCCAACTATACTCCTTATACACCTATGACTGTGTGGCCAAATTCCCCTCCAACTCGATTTTCAAATTTGCTGATGTCACCACAGTAGTGGGTCGGATTTCAAACAATGACGAGACAGAATACAGGAATGAGATAAAGAATATGGTGAACTGGGGTGAGGACAGGTGCATCAGGTGTTCGGGGAGCCCAGCGAACCATGCCCATATGTTTTGGGCATGCCCGGCACTGGAGGAATTCTGGAAGGTGGTAGCAAGGACGGTGTTGAGGGTGGTAGGATCCAGGCTCAAACCAGGCTGGGGACTCGCGATATTTGGGATTGGGGTGGAGCCGGGAGTGCAGGAGGCAAAAGAGGCCGGTGTTTTGGCCTTTGCGTCCCTAGTAGCCCGGCGGAGGATCTTGTTGCAATGGAAAGATGAGAGAACCCCAAGCGTGGAGACCTGGATCAATGACATGGCGGGATTCATTAAGCTGGAGAAGGTCAAATTCACCCTGAGGGGGTCGGTACAGGGGTTCTTTAGGCGGTGGCAGCCTTTCCTCGACTTTCTGGCTCAACGATAAGGAAGTGGTCAGTAGCAGCAGCAACCCGGGGGGGGTGAACTGGTGCGACGACAATAATCTCTCCCTCAATGTCAACAAAATGAAGGAGATTGTCATCGACTTCAGGAAGCGTAGTGGAGAATATGCCCCTGTCTACATCAGTGGGAACGATATAGAAAGGGTTGAGAGCTTCAAGTTTTTAGGTGTCCAGATCATCAACAACCTCTCCTGGTCCCCCCATTCCGACACTGTTGTTAAGAAAATGCACCAAAGATTCTACTTTTTCAGAAAGCTAAGGAAATTTGGCATGTCACCTACAACTCTCACCAACATCTATAGATGCACCATAAAAAGCATTCTTTCTGGTTGTATCACAGCTTGGTTTGGATCCTGCTCTGCCCAAGACCACAGGAAACTACAAAAGGTTGTGAATGTAGCCCAATCCATCACGCAAATCAGCCTCCCATCCATTGACTCTGTCTACAATTCCCGCTGCCTCGGAAAAGCGGCCAGCATAATTAAGGACCCCACGCACCCCGGGCATACTCTCTTCCACCTTCTTCCATCAGGAAAAAGATACCAAAGTTTGAGGTCACGTACCAACCGACTCAAGAACAGCTTCTTCCCTACTGCCATCAGACTTTTGAATGGACCTACCTCGTATTAAATTGATCTTTTCTCTACACCTTGCTATAACTGTAACATTATATTCTGCAGTCTTTCCTTCCTTCCCTATGTACGGTATGCATTGTTTGTACAGCATGCAAGAAACAATACTTTTCACTATATACTAATACATGTGACAATAATAAATCAAATCAAATCAACCAATCAAAATACTAGTATCATTTTCAGGGATCTCAGATTTCTAGCACTCTAGGTTTGTAGCAATTATGTTTCATATATTGCTTTTAGACAATAACATTAATCTATGGAACATGATTAAATAATTTCATTTGTCATTGTTCTACGGTAAATGTTATTCCTTGGTAACCAAGTGAACATAAGAATAGCAAAACAATGTAAAAAGTAACATCATGGCTAGATTTCCTTGGTGAAAACAAATTCCTCAGAATAATGTTCCCATGGTCAAAATAAAAATGAAATACAGGCTGGTGAGAACTGGAATAGCAGAAAATATACAAATATTTGCCCATGGGACATGTTATGGGAGCATGCAATCAGTAGTATCCTGAAGAATGCAGGAGTGGGGATCATAATTTAAGATCAGAACACATTTTGCAATTCAGGTGGTTCATCATGTAGCCTACCTATTATCCTTATTTTAAACTGAACTGTTGCTGTTTTTCTCCCCTCGATAAATGAAACTACTCCCAAAGAAGTATTCACTGGCCAACATTTAAAATTAAGAAAGGGAAATAAGAAATCCTACTTGTTGGAGGTATTGCTTCAAATCAACTGCTTCCTTTTTTTCATGAACTAGGACGGAGTTTTTTTCTTCCACTTTTGCAACATCAATTTCTCCACGTCGCATTTCTCGTACTCCCAGAGGTCGCTTTCTGACACATACACGGATTTTTTCAATCTCTGTCCATGACTGTTCTTTCCCAGGGTTCACAGACCTAGGAATAGAAATGTAAAGAACAAATAACAACCAGAAACTAAAGAAGTGATTAGCTAGATTACAACAGTGACTACACTTCAAAAATAACTTTATTGCCTGTAAAGCACTTTGAGTACATGAGCAGTGCTGTCAAAATCTCAATCTACTCATCTTAAAAATGATGAACCATGTAGGAGACAGCACACCACCAATTCTCAATTTAAACAGGAATGGCCAATTAATGCATCCACATCTCTCGAACAATTTATTAGAAATTTCGCTAGTCAAGAATGGTAGGTAAAATGTTTGAATCATGTCATCTTAAGTATGTATTAATAGCTTTGACAGACAGGACCGGTGCCAGAGGGCCAATGGCAACTCACCCATGTGGCCCGGTGGTGGTCATTTAACTTCTTGCGGCACTGGGTGCCAGGATTTATGGGCAGCAGGGGTGGTGTCAGTTGAGCCACCAACCATTGGCCCAAGTGGAACCATTAAGTGGGCAATCAATACCCAATTAAGGGCTTTATCCCACTACCTCTATGATTTAACGGGCAGCAGGAGAGACCTTTGCTCAATGTGTAGTCCAGCAGGTTTAATCCTGCAGGCTGCTGGTCAGTAAAATAGGGGTTGGCTCCTTCTCAGGCTACCTGTATCAATTAGTGGGTGTAGATAAGCAGCTTTAAAAGGTGACAAAACAAGTTGAGGAGGCTGTTAGAAAATTGTACTGAATCCTTGGCTTTATTAATAGAGGCATACAGCACAAAAATAAATAAGTTATGCTGAACCTTTGAACCTTTACAAACCACTAGTTAAGCCCCAGCCAAGCACCACATTTTAACAGAGTGTTAAGACATTCAAGAAGGTATACTCAAAACTTATTATTTAGTAGGGTTGTGGTACTTCAGTTACATGGAGACTAGAGAAGCTGGGGTTGTCCTCATTAAAGCAGAGTAGATTAGGGAGAGATTTAATGGCTGTGTTTAAAATCATGAATGGTTTCGATAGCGTTCGGAGAAACTGTTTCTAATGGCAGGAGAGTCAGTAACCAGAGGACAAATATTTTAAATAATTGGCAAAAGAACCCAAGTTGGCAGGAGACCTTTATTTCTTATGCGATGAGTTGTTATGAGCTGGAAAGCATGACCTGAAAGGGTGGTGGAAGCAGATTCAGTAATAATTTTCAGAAAGGAGTTGGAAAAATATTTGAAGAAGATTTTTCCAGACTATGCAAAAGGTGAAGAGGAATGTATAGTATGCCAGCACAAGTATGATGAGCTGAATAATCTAATCTATGATTCCACAAGAGCTGGGACTTTTCCACCTCAAACTTTTCAGTATTCAGCATTTGCGTGCAAATACTGAGTTACTCCAAAGGATCTGTTGTCATATCCTGTGATAAACCAAATCAGCTACCCAAAAGAAAAAAAACGTAATTACAGAAAAATGGTTTTGACTAGTAGAGAGCAACAGAAACAACATGGAAATGAAAAATCTGTGCAGATCCCTTAGAATCTCCAGTGGTCCCAGTACGAACATAGGAATTTGGAGCAAGAGTAGGCCACTCAGCCCCTCAAGCCTGCTCCACCATTCAATAAGATCATGGCTGATCTGATTGTAGGCTCAACTCCATATTCCATCCTACCCCAATAACATTTCACCCTCTTTCCACCTCTGCCTTAAAAATATTCAATGACCCTGCCTCCACCGCTCTCCGGGGTAGAGAAGTCCAAAGATTTGCGACCTCAGAGAAAGTAAATTCATCTTATCTACGTCTTAAATAGGAGGTCCCTTATTTTAAACAGTGTCCTCTGGTTCACGTCTCTCCTGCAAGGGGAAACATCCTCTCAGCAATCATGTCAAGACCCCACAGGATCTGATACGTTTCAATAAGATCATCTCTCAATCTTCTAAACTCCAATGAATACACACCCAGCCTGTCCAACTTTTCTTTTTTTCTTTTGTCCCCCACCACTGCCCATCCCAGGTATTAGCCAAGTGAGTTTTTTGGAGCTGCTTCTAATGCATTTGTATCCTTCCTGAAGACCAAACCTACACAGTACATACTTCATGGCCCATGAAGAAAGGACTTGCCTTTCTGCAGATCCTTTCAGGGCCTCAGGATGTCCCAAAGTGCTTTTCAGCCAATTAATTAACTTCCAAAAGTGGAGACACGGCTGTTATGAGGGAAGCAGGGCAAAACAAAATTGTACACAGAAAGCTCCCACAAACCAGATAATGACCAGGGCACGTTTTTTTAAGTGTGCCATTGGTTAGGGAATAAATATTGAAGCAGGACATGGCAACAGTGAGCACTTCACTACTTAATTTAAAAAATTTTTTTTTTATAAATTTAGATTACCCAATTATTTTTTCCAATTAAGGGACAATTTAGCGTGGCCAATCCACCTACTCTGCACATTTTTTTTTGGGTTGTGGGGGCGAAACCCATGCAGACACGGGGAGAATATGCAAACTCCACACGGACAGTGACCCAGAGCCGGGATCGAACCTGGGACCTCAGCGCCGTGAGGCGGTTGTGCTAACCACTAGGCCACCGTGCTGCCCATTTTTTTTTTCTTTTTAAAAATAAATTTAGAGTACTCAACTAATTTTTTCCAATTAAGGAGCAATTTAGCATGGCCAATCCACCTACCCTGCACATCTTTGGGTTGTGGGGGCGAAACCCACTCAAACACGGGGAGAATATGCAAATTCCACACGGATAGTGACCCAGAGTCGGGATCGAACCTGGGACCTCGTTGTGAGGCACAGGGCTAACCCACTGAGCCACCATGCTGCCCACTTCACTACTTAAATGGCTGGGATGCACTTTGGGGCATGATCAAGGATTTGTTTGTAAAGCATGTCAAAATAATCCAGAAGACCTCTGGTCCATCAGGGAAACTCAAAGCAGCATCTTGTGGCATCCATGTACAGAATACTCCAAGGTTTTAAGCACAAACATGTTCATTCTTATCTTGCTGGATGTCAAAGGCACTAGGAAGCCATGAATGCTCAAGAACTCAGATTTTGTATATTCAAACAACAGTCCCAAGAACAGATATCAATCACATCCATCTGGACTGAATTAAAACCCATGCCTCAAAGTACATTATTCACTATTACGATCTGTTATTGCAAAATATAGTTTTCATAATGTAATGTGATAAGATTAATATTCAAACTAGTTTTGCATAAGCTCTGAAGAACTAGAAATTAGTGCATGATTAATCTTGAAATGGTGATTACAATACCTGGAGACAGCACGTGGTAATCCATAATTATATCCTGAAATGTGCAAAATCATTTTTGTGTTTTGGAGTTCACTACTGTCAGAAATCATTGCATTGTTCGGTGAAAATGTTGATGGGTGACCATCTTCCCTCACAGGAAGAGAGTGCATATCTTTTTGACAGAATTTGGGCGGTAGTTGGTCAACTGGTGAAGGATGTTTCAACAATTCTGATGCAGTATCCTGAAGTTGATTTATGCAAGATGCTAACTGAGGATACCTGCTGAGATCAGTTGCCTGACTGACATTGTCCCTTTTATTATTAGCTAAAGATTCAAAGTTCAACTGTCGTCGAGGGCCAGGCTTAACTTTCTCCACAAAGAATGCGCCTGCCTGGGCACGTTCGGTACTTGCACTGGCACCATGTTCCTCTTCCTGTACAGCTTTTATGATTTGAATGAGCTGGAATAAACGTTTTTTATCATGTGTATTGTGTATCCCCAGCACAGAATACTCATTCACAGTCAGTTTAACCAGGTCTTGTGACTTCAGAAATCCCATTGCTGTAAAGTGGGTGTAATACTGTCCCAGACCTGCTTCATACAGACATTCGTAGAGGCACGAGGACATCCTGACAAACTTATATTAGCACTGGAAAACAAAAATTTGCAGATTAGATTTTCAATGTTAGTATTATTTTTGGAAATATTTGCCAAACATGGCCTTCAAGCTTTCTGTCTCAATAAACTAGGATCTCCCTGAAAATAGAATGGAATACATTACTAGGTTTACAATTATTTTCTGTATAGATCTGCTATCTTTTTTTAAAGAGTTCTCACGAAGGATAGGAATTATGGGATGAAGATAAATCACTTTTGGTCATTCCAACATTGAGCATTCCTATATTAGGTACAGCATGAGTTAGAATAAAACTATCTGCTTCAATATTACACCAAACTTAGTCCTTTATTGAAGTCGTGTGAATTTTCCCATGTTCACAGCAGTAATCACCAATCTGTGAAGGAATGCCAATTCATGCCAAATTATTGGCAGCTTGTGCTTTCAGCTAGCAGCTCCTAGGGACTGGAGGAAGACGAGGCAAATTGATTTCAAATATGACCTTTTCACTTCACAGAAAGAGGAGACTTTTATTCCATCTATCTAAACATGATTCAAATCCGGTTTCTGACTGTTACAACTAAGTGAAGAAAGAGGCTGCATAGTGTCTTTAATCTCACCTAAAATGCTCATAAATTAAACAGTAAATCTGCTTTTAGAGTAAACAAAAAATACATATTGCAGACAGTAGATTCAGATTGTTAATTTAGCTGCTACATTGAGAACTGTAACTGCTTCAGTTAAATTGCACATATTAAAGAACAAAAGAACATAGACATAGAATTCACTGTGCAGAAGTAGGCCATTTGGCCCAGCAGGTCTGAGCGACCCTTGGAAAGAGCACCACACACCTCCATTTTTTCCCCATAGCCCAGTCTAACCACAATTTGTAATTATATGACACATTCACAATCTCAGGATCTCCCAAAGTGCTTTACACCTTTTGAAGTATAGTAACTTTTTGTAGGGAATCACAGCAGGCAATTGCATACAGTAAGGTTCACAAACTATGAGCCAATGACAAGACAATGTGCTTTGGAGGATGTCTCAACACTTTGGGATGGCTGTGCCCTCAGACAGATATCTTTCAACAAGCCATAAAATAATTAATTGTGAGAAACAGCTGAGAGCTGGTCGAGCCTAAGGATCAAACCACCCCAGATCTCCCACTCTGGCATTTGACTCCTTTGCAAATTAGGATGCTTTTGGCAACAGTCTCAGTATTGTTCCTACAGGCCACAATTCCATAACACAAAAACTGCCCTAGTTTACTTTAGTTCCTTGTGTTAATTCAATCTGTGCTGCATGTGTTCTTTTATGTTGGTCAATACACAATGGGCATCATCAACTCATCTCAATGTGAACTTGGAAAGTAAAAACCTTGGGCGAGATTCTCCCAAAACGGGAGAAATCGTAAAGCTGCCGTAAAACCCGGGCGGGTTTTACGGCAGCGCGCCCCTTCCCGACGGGGGACCGATTCTGGTCCCCGGTCGGGGCTAGCAGCCCGACGCCGTAGGCTCCGGCAAGACGGGCTTAACGAAAATCGTTAAGCCCGCTTACCGGAGTTAGCGCCGGCTGACGCGTCATATGACGTCAGCCGCGCATGCGCAGTTTGGAAGACTCCAACCCGCGCATGCGCGAGTGACGTCATCGCGTTTTTGCGCGAAACCCGCGCATGCGCGGGCCGGGTTGCCCCTCAGCCGCCCCGCGAATGGATACTGCGGGGCGGCGGAAGGACAAGTAGTGCGCGGGCATCGGGCCCGCTGCCCGCGATCGGTGCCCACCGATCGCGGGCCCATGGCACCCTTGGCACGGCCGTGGTACTGCCGTGCCAATCGGTGCCATGGTTATAAAAACCGAGTTTGTGACGCCGTTTTTACGAACGGCAAGACCAGGTGTGTTTGCCGTTCGTGAAAACGGCGGAAAGGGCTGGGACTTCGGCCCATCTAACAGCTGAGAATCGCTGCCGGCCGTAAAAAAACGGCAGCAGCGATTCGGGTCGGGACTTCGGCGGGGGGGGGGGGGGTGGGAGAATAGCGGGAGGGCGGCAAAAATGTCGGGAAGGCCCTCCCGCTATTCTCCCACCCGTCGTGGGGGGCGGAGAATTGCGCCCCTTGACTTTCTCCTCATGGGCATCAATGCAACAACAGTTTCCGAGTGGTGGCTTTTGGGAAACTCTCATCGCTGTAATGACCAAAATGTTCCTCACTCGTTTTCATATCGGGTACTCATATTTCTTTAACAATGTGACAAGAAATTAGAAGGTTATACCGATTGAGTGAGATGACGTAGGTTGGATGAGCTCTTCCCACTTATTATCCTATGTAAACCTGAAATCATTCAAAGCTTTGCTGCCCGATTCCTAACTCACATCAAGTCATATTCACCCGATGCATGTTTGTTTAATGATCTACATCCGGCAATATCTCAATTTTTAAAGTCTCATCGTTATTTTCAAAATCATCCATGGCCTTGTTTCTCCCTATCGCTGCAACCTCCTTGTAATGACTTGCACAGGACTCACCTACTGGGGATCATTGTTCCCAGTGCTCATTGAACTGAGTTAATCCTGCACTAGTATAAAAGGCAGGCTGTTGTAGAGCCATCCAAAAAGGAGTGAGGACCCGGCGAAAGGTAACCGGGCCCTGTGTATGTATAATGCTGTTTCTGAAATAAAGGACTTTTAAGAAACTCATTGGACTTCCCTTGCTTTACAACACTCCTAAACTCCCCAACCTAAGAGATCTCTATGGCTCCTCCAGTTCTCGCCTCAACAGATACCAAGTTTTCTCTCCTTCAGCATTGCCACTGAACTTCAGTTGCTTAAGGCTTAAACCCTGGAATTCCCTCCTTAAGCCCCTTTGTTTATCTACTTCTCTTTCCTCCTTTGTGATGTTCCTCAAAACCTTCCTACTGGACCAAACTTTTGGTGACTAGTCTGAATATTTCCTAATGTGGCTCAGTCATATTTTACTACATAATCTATGCTAAAAGCACTACATAAAGAAAAGTTGTTGATATTCCACGAGACTTGCAGCCACAACTTTGACTCTTGAGGCAAGAGCGCTACCACTGAACCAATATCGGATAAACAATGGGACTATCCAGTGCCAAAATCATTCTGCAATTCAATATGTAACAGTAAAAAACACGACTTCCGGTGTGCATCATGAAGTGAGTGAGCACACAGAGGCAGCTCCTGCCTAAGGTTGCAGAAAAGAGCTCTTTTTTGGGCAGCACGGGTTGGAATTTCGATGAAAAGGCATGGGTGAATGTTCAAGGAGTATTTTCCCCCAGGAATAGGATGTTTCTTGGTTATCAGACCCTCAGAAACAGTGCAAGATTTGTCTGAACAGCAACAAACAAAAGCCTCTGCAAGCATGCTAGCGGGGGAAGGGCCAGCTTATAGGTCTCAAGCTGACCTGAGGGCCTTTATGAAAGCTGAATTCCAGCAGCAGAGGGAAGAACTGTGAAAAGATCTCACCAAGGCCATTGAAGAAGCGGAGACGGACTTCCGGTAGCGGTGATGCGGAGCTAAGCCGCACGTTCAGTGGCTCCCACTATTTTCGGACTTTGGGGCTCTTTTAAGGGCTCGTAGTGGTGCTGTTTGGAATTTTCCCCGTGTGGGAACACTCCTTCTCAGATTCTCCACCGGTGGATGGCCTGGACTAGGAGTGGAGCGGTCAGAAAACCGGCTTTGCAGTTGCGGCTAAGCCGCACCGCAGCTCCTGCTACTTAAGGACTTTTGGGCCGATTTGAGGGGCCCAAACGGCGCTGTCGCAACGAATCCTGGTGGGGGAAGGTGTCTAGAGGAGCATTCCCCATAATTTATGGTGCTCACCCGGAGTGGGGCAAAGGAAAAGGCTGCAGCAGCTCCCCAAGAAAAGCGGGGGAAGAAGGACAAAATGGCGGCCGGCGGAACACCCGAGGACTGGTGGAAGTGGGCGCAGGAGCAGCAAGCTGCTCTTCTGCGCTGTTTTGCGGAGCTGAAGGCTGAGTTGCTGGACTCACTGAATGCGACTACCAACAAGCTGCTTGGAGCTCAGGCGGCCCAGGAGGTGTCTATCTGGGAGTTGCAGCAGCAGGCCGCTGAGAGGGAGGAGGAGGCCGTGGTCCTCGTGGGGAAAGTGGAGTTGCACGAGGCACTTCACAAAAAGTGGCAAGACCGCTTGGAGGAGCTGGACGTTCGCACGAGGCGAAAGAATTTGAGGATCCTGGGCCTGGCGGAGGGGCTGGAGGGGTCGGATCTCCCGTGGTACGTGACCACGATGTTGAGCTCGTTGATGGGAGCGGGGTCCTTCCAATTGCCCCTGGAGCTTGAGGGAGCTCACAGAGTGCTGGCCAGGAGGCCTAAGGCAAATGAACCCCCGCGGGCGGTGCTGGTGCGGTTCCATCGATTTAGTGACCGGGAGTGTGTGCTGCGCTGGGCCAAGAAAGAGAGGAGCAGCAAGTGGGAGAATTCGGTAGTACGAATCTACCAGGACTGGAGTGCGGAGGTGGCAAAGCGGAGGGCCGGGTTCAACCGGACGAAGGCGGTGCTGCATGCCAAGCAGGTCAGATTTGGAATGCTGCAGCCTGCGCGTCTGTGGGTGACATATAAGGACCGGCACCACTACTTCGAGTCCCTGGAGGAGGCGTGGGCCTTTGTACAGGCGGAGAAACTGGACTCGAACTAGGATCTGGGGACACACTATGGCCATTGCTGTTTTCGCTGTTGCTGTTCTTCAATTTTGACACGTGTTTTTTTTATGCTGGTTTTCTTTTTGCTCTGTTTCCGGGTGGGTTTGTCTGTTGGGTATGGGTGTGGGGTATGTGGGGAATGTTGGGGTTATGTGCTTTATAAGTTCTCTTCTGTACGGGGCCGGGGGTTGGGGTGAAACTGAATTTTGAGGAGCTGCGTCGGAAGGGTGGGGTGTGGCAGTGTGAAAGCGCGGGCTTTCCTCTGGTTGTCCGCGTTGCGGGGCAGGGGGGGCGGAGCTGGAGGTGGGGGCGTGGCCTCTACTGGTTTTCTTTCCCGCGCAGAAACGGTGCCAAGGAGGTGTGGGAAGAGGGGGATGACCCCATGCAGGGAGGAGATGGGTTTTGGCAGGAGCTGCCGGGTCAGCAGAAGTCAGCTGACTCACGGAAGTACCATGGAGGGTGCGTCGCGGCTAGGTGGGGTCCTAGCCTGGGGGGGGTGGGGTACCGGGTTGCTGCTGGAATGGCCAGGAAGGAGCTGGCGTGGGCCGGGGGGGTAGAGGAGAGGCGTTATCGCCATGGGGAACGGGTCAGGCGGGGCGAGCTGGCCTGGGGCGAGCAGTCGATAAGCTATGGCTAGCCGGCGGGGGAGGGAGGCTGGTTGCTCTCTGATTCGGCTGATTACCTGGAACGTGAGGGGGCTGAATAGGCCGGTTAAGAGAACCAGGGTATTTTCTCATCTGAAGGGGCTGAAGGCGGACGTGGCTATGCTCCAGGAGACCCACTTGAAGGTGGCGGACCAGGTTCGTCTGAGGAAGGGGTGGGTGGGGCAGGTTTTTCACTCAGGATTGGACGCGAAGAACCGGGGGGTGGCGATCCTGGTGGGGAAGAGGGTGGCGTTCGAGGCGGCTGAGGTGGTGTCGGACAAGGAGGGCAGATATATTATGGTGAGGGGTAGGCTGCAGGGAGAGAAGGTGGTGCTGGTTAATGTATATGCCCCGAATTGGGATGATGCCGGCTTCATGAGGCGCTTGTTGGGCCGCATTCCGGACCTGGAGGCAGGGGGCCTGATCATGGGGGGAGACTTTAACACAGTGTTGGATCCCCCACTGGACCGGTCCAGTTCAAGGACGGGTAGGAGACCGGCGGCGGCCAGAGTGCTGAGGGGGTTTATGGACCAGATGGGAGGGGTGGATCCCTGGAGGTTTGGGAGGCCGAGAGCGCGGGAGTATTCCTTTTTCTCCCATGTCCATAGGGTCTATTCCCGAATAGATTTTTTCATCCTGAGCAGGGGATTGATCCCGAAGGTGCAGGATGCAGAGTATTCGGCCATAGCGATCTCAGACCATGCTCCGCACTGGGTTGATCTGGAGATGGGGGAGGCGCGGGACCAGCGCCCGCTCTGGCGCCTGGATGTGGGGCTGCTGGCTGATGAGGAGGTGTGTAGGAGGGTCCGGGGATGTATTGAGGGATACCAATGATACGGGGGAGGTCCGGGTGGGGATGGTCTGAGAGGCTCTGAAAGCAGTGATCCGGGGGGAGCTGATCTCCATCCGGGCCCATAGGGAAAGGAGGGAGAGGAAGGAGAGGGAGAGACTGGTGGGGGAGCTCCTGGATGTGGACAGGAGATACGCGGAGGCACCGGAGAAGGGGTTGCTGGGGGAACGGCGCAGTTTGCAGGCGAAATTTGACTTGTTGACCACCAGAAAGGCGGAGACACAGTGGAGGAGGTCGCAGGGCACGGTATATGAGTATGGGGAGAAGGCGAGCAGGATGTTGGCGCATCAGCTCCGCAGGCGAGATGCGGCTAGGGAAATTGGTGGAGTGACGGATAGGGGTGGGAATGTAGTGCAGAAGGGGACAGAAGTAAATGGGGTCTTTAGGGACTTCTACGAGGAACTGTACCGGTCAGAACCTCCGATGGGGAGAGGGGGGACGGAGAGCTTCATGAACAGGCTACGGTTCCCAAGGGTTCAAGAGGATCTGGTAGAGGGGCTGGGGGCGCCGATAGAGTTGGAGGAGCTAGTCAGGGGGATTGGACAAATGCAGTCAGGTAAGGCGCCGGGGCCGGACGGGTTCCCGGTGGAATTTTATAAAAAGTATGCGGATCTGGTGGGCCCCATGTTGGTGCGAGCTTTCAATGAGGCATGGGAGGGGGGGGCTTTGCCCCCGACGATGTCGCGGGCACTGATCTCTCTGATCCTAAAGCGGGATAAGGACCCCTTGCAGCGTGGATCATACAGGCCTATCTCGCTCCTCAATGTTGACGCTAAGTTGCTGGCGAAGATCCTGGCCACCAGGATAGAGGACTGTGTGCCAGGGGTGATACACGAGTATCAGACAGGATTTGTCAAGGGACGGCAGCTCAACACGAATGTGCGGAGACTGCTAAATGTTATTATGATGCCGGCAGTGGAGGGGGAGGCGGAGATAGTGGTGGCGCTGGATGCGGAGAAAGCGTTTGATAGAGTTGAGTGGGGGTACCTGTGGGAGGTGCTGGAGCGGTTCGGATTCGGGGAGGGATTCATCAAATGGGTGAGGCTGCTCTACGCGGCTCCGATGGCGAGTGTAGTTACAAATGGAAGGAGATCGGAGTACTTTAGGCTCTACCGTGGGACCAGGCAGGGTTGCCCCCTGTCCCCCTTGCTCTTTGCACTGGCGATTGAACCTTTGGCTATGGTGTTGAGAGAGTCAGGGAGATGGAGGGGTCTGGTGCGGGGTGGGGAGGAACATCGTGTATCGCTGTATGCGGACGACCTGCTGTTGTATGTGGCGGATCCAGAAGGGGGAATGCCGGGGGTGATGGAGCTGTTAGCGGAATTTGGGGGCTTCTCGGGTATAAGTTAAATTTAGGCAAGAGTGAGGTATTTGTAGTACACCCGGGTGATCAGGAGGAGGGAATTGGGAGACTCCCATTTAAGAGGGCAGTGAAGAGTTTCAGATACCTGGGGGTGCAGGTGGCCAGGAGTTGGGGGACTGTCCATAAGCTTAATTTTACCAGGCTGGTGGAGCAGATGGAAGAGGAATTTAAAAAGTGGGACATGGTGCCGCTATCGTTGTCGGGTAGAGTGCAGTCCGTCAAAATGACGGTTCTCCCGAGATTCTTGTTCCTTTTTCAGTGTTTGCCCATCTTTATCCCTAGGGCCTTTTTTAGAAGGGTTACGAGCAGCATCATGAGCTTTGTTTGGGCGCATGGGACCCCGAGGGTGAAGAGGGTCTTCTTGGAGCGGTAGAGATGAGGGGGGGCTGGCGTTACCCAATCTCTCGGGGTATTATTGGGCGGCCAATGTGTCGATGGTGCGCAAGTGGGTAATGGAGGGGGAGGGGGCAGCATGGAAACGGATGGAGAGGGCGTCCTGTGGAGATACAAGCCTGGGGGCCCTGGTAACGGCGCCTTGGCCGCTCCCTCCTACGAGGTATACCACGAGTCCGGTGGTGGCGGCTACCCTCAAGATTTGGGGGCAGTGGAGGCGACATAGGGGAGAAGTGGGGGGCTCGATGGAGGCTCCGTTGAGGGGGAACCATAGGTTCGTCCCCGGGAACATTGATGGGGGATTTCAGGGTTGGTACAGAGCGGGCATCAGACAGCTGAGGGACCTGTTTATTGATGGGAGGTTTGCGAGCCTGGGGGAGTTGGAGGAGAAATTTGGGCTCCCCCGGGGAACATGTTCAGGTATCTGCAGGTAAAGGCATTTGCTAGGCGGCAGGTGGAGGGATTCCCTTCGCTTCCCGCGAGGGGGGTGAGCGACAGGGTGCTTTCGGGGGTCTGGGTCGGAGAGGGGAAGATATCTGATATCTACAAGGTTATGCAGGAGGCGGAGGAGGCGTCAGTAGAGGAGCTGAAAGCTAAGTGGGAGGGGGAACTGGGAGAACAGATCGAAGACGGGACATGGGCTGATGCCCTGGAGAGGGTTAATTCTTCCTCCTCGTGTGCGCGGCTTAGCCTCATCCAATTCAAGGTGCTGCACCGGGCCCACATGACTGGGACAAGGATAATAGAGAAATACAGCACAGAACAGGCCCTTCGGCCCACGATGTTGCGCCGAACTTTTGTCCTAGGTTAATCATAGAATTTTGGACAATTTGTCATGGCCAATCCACCCAACCTGCACATCTTTGGACTGTGGGAGGAAACCGGAGTACCCGGAGGAAACCCACGCAGTCACGGGGAGGATGTGCAGACTCCACACAGACAGTGACCCAAGTCGAAATCGAACTTGGGACCCTGGAGCTGTGAAGCAATTGTGCTATCCACAATGCTACCGTGCTGCCCTTAAGAAGTTAACCTACACTCCCTTATTCTACCCTAATCCAAGTACCTATCCAATAGCCGTTTGAAGGTCCATAAATTTTCCGACTCAACTACTACCACAGGCAGTGCATTCCATGCCCCCACTACTCTCTGGGTAAAGAACCTACCTCTGACATCCCCTCTATATCTTCCACCATTTATCTTAAATTTATGTCCCCTTGTAATGGTGTGTTCCACCCGGGGAAAAAGTCTCTGACTATCTACTCTATCTATTCCCCTGATCATCTTATAAACCTCTATCAAGTCGCCCCTCATCCTTCTCCGTTCCAATGAGAAAAGGCCCAGCACCCTCAATCTTTCCTCGTATGACCTACTCTCCATTCCAGGCAACATCCTGGTAAATCTCCTCTGCACCTTTTCCAAAGCTTCCACATCCTTCCTAAAATGAGGTGACCAGAACTGCACACAGTACTCCAAATGTGGCCTGACCAAGGTTTTGTACAGCTGCATCATCACCTCACGGCTCTTAAATTCAATCCCTCTGCTAATGAACGCTAGCACACCATAGGCCTTCTTCACAGCCCTATCCACTTGAGTGGCAACTTTCAAAGAACAATGAACATAGACCCCAAGATATCTCTGCTCCTCCACATTGTCAAGAACCCTACCATTAACCCTGTATTCCGCATTCAGATTTGTCCTTCCAAAATGGACAACCTCACACTTGTCAGGGTTAAACTCCATCTGCCACTTCTCAGCCCAGCTCTGCATTCTATCTATGTCTCTTTGAAGCCGACAACAGCCCTCCTCACTATCCACAACTCCACCAATCTTCGTATCATCTGCAAATTTACTGACCCACCCTTCAACTCCCTCATCCAAGTCGTTAATGAAAATCACAAACAGCAGAGGACCCAGAACTGATCCCTGCGGTACGCCACTGATAACTGGGCTCCAGGCTGAATATTTGCCATCCACCACAACTCTCTGTCTTCTATCGGTTAGCCAGTTTGTTATCCAACTGGCCAAATTTCCCACTATCCCATGCCTCCTTACTTTCTGCATAAGCCTACCATGGGGAACCTTATCAAATGCCTTACTAAAATCCATGTACACTACATCCACTGCTTTACCTTCATCCACATGCTTGGTCACCTCCTCAAAGAATTCAATAAGACTTGTAAGGCAAGACCTACCCCTCACAAATCCGTGCTGACTATCCCTAATCAAGCAATGCCTTTCCAGATGCTCAGAAATCCTATCCCTCAGTACCCTTTCCATTACTTTGCCTACCACCGAAGTAAGACTAACTGGCCTGTAATTCCCAGGGTTATCCCTATTCCCTTTTTTGAACAGGGGCACGACATTCGCCACTCTCCAATCCTCTGGTACCACCCCTGTTGACAGCGAGGACGAAAAGATCATTGCCAACGGCTCTGCAATTTCATTTCTTGCTTCCCATAGAATCCTTGGATATATCCCGTCAGGCCCGGGGGACTTGTCTATCCTCAAGTTTTTCAAAACGCGCAACACATCTTCCTTCCTGACAAGTATCTCCTCAAGCTTATCAGTCTGCTTCACGCTGTCCTCTCCAACAATATGGCCCCTCTCATTTGTAAATACTGAAGAAAAATACTTGTTCAAGACCTCTCCTATCTCTTCAGACTCAATACACAATCTCCCGCTACTGTCCTTAATCGGACCTACTCTCACTCTAGTCATTCTCATATTTCTCACGTATGTGTAAAAGGCCTTGGGGTTTTCCTTGATCCTACCCGCTGGTAGTAGGTTCTTTGGGAGTAAGACAGGTGTGTCAGGTGCTCGGGGAGTCCAGCGAACCATGCCCATATGTTCTGGGCATGCCCGGCACTGGAGGAGTTCTGGAAGGGGGTGGCGAGGACAGTGTCGAGGGTGGTGGGATCCAGGGTCAAGGCAGGATGGGGACTCGCGATTTTTGGGGTTGGGGTGGAGCCGGGAGTGCAGGAGGCAAAAGAGGCCGGTGTGCTGGCCTTTGCGTCCCTAGTAGCCCGGCGAAGGATCTTGCTATAATGGAAGGATGCGAGGCCCCCAAGCGTGGAGACCTGGATCAATGACATGGCGGGTTTCATTAAGCTAGAGAAGGTCAAATTCGCCCTGAGAGGGTCGGTACAAGGGTTCTTTAGGCGGTGGCAACCTTTTCTCAACTTTCTGGCTCAACGATAGGGTACGGGGACAGTAGCAGCAGCAACCCGGGGGGGGGGGGGGGGGGGGGGGGGGGGACAATGACTATGTTGTTTATTTAATTTAAATTTATTTTGAAGTTCTTTTGTTGTTCATTGGGGTTGGGGGGTTGGGGGATGGGATACATGCGTCGATACGGTCTGGGGGTGGTACGGTTATTATGGGTTATTTTGTTGCATTTCATTGTTTGTCATTATGTTTTATATTTTCTGTAAAAAATTCCAATAAAAATTATATTTAAAAAAAACAGTAAAAAACACTTCATAGGCTACTTCATTGTGGTTATTTTCCACCAAAATTTCTAAGCCTGTAACATACCTTGTTTACAGTAAGAAATCGGTCTAGGGAGTAGATTTGTTTTGGGACAATTTTTTTAGTATTTAGATTCTGTGCCACAAATATGAGGTTTATAAGTTGGTATGTTTTAGGCTGTCTCTTTATGATAAAGGGGGTCATGTGATCTGCTCCAAGGTCTGCCTGACAACAAGCCTGGGTGATATGGTGTAAACAAAGGCTTGGACTGTTTTGCTGGAAAGAAGGTGTAAGGTGTTCACACTTGGAAAAAATGGCAACTACATCTGTGGTTACAATGATCAGACTGCTAGTCACTTAAGTTCCAGGAAAATGTTGAGAATGCCAGGTTGTAAACTGATATGCTTCATTCCATCTTGGGAGTAAATGAATAGCTTAAAGCTGGGGGTCTAAAGTATAGCTAATTTCTACCTGGATACAAGACTCATGTGACTTACATCGCCATGGGCCTTAAAGGAAGGATTTTTAAGATATTCAAAACTCTCAGATATCAGGAGAAAATTCTCCAAAAAAACAGGGCAGGAAAACCAGTGAGAATCTTGGCAACTGTTCTGGCACAATTCCCATCGCAATTCACCCACGTAATCATTTTTTGGAGCCTTTCTCACTGAATTCTGCCAAATTTAGAATGTTTTCTAGAGTGGGGAACTAAAGATGCTGGCAGGACCGGCTCCTCAGAGATCGGGGTGCCCTTTTTAAAGGATGCCAAGATCTCAAAGTTAGGTTGAAGGATCCCCACACACGACATCGTCCAATTCTACCACAGACATGGGCAATACCCTGAGCTCTCGACCCTGGAGGGGCAACCTCCCCATCACAATGTCCGTGCGCATCACCTCCCCACCTCACACCATGCAGGCATGAAGGTGACCCGGCCCTAACCCCATCCCTCCTCATCAGCATCGGGTAATCACAACCTCCACCCTCCCCAGTGAGCATACCTTGCTGTGGGGTCGCTGAGGGCACCCCACCTTTAAGGCCTTTCAGCCAATCCACGTTCTTTCAGGCCACCCCCTTTACCCCCATTCCCCCTCAGGCTCTGCCCCTTGGAGGTGCCCCTTGGCACTCAGGTCATGCTAACATGAGACTGCCGTTTGGCACTGCCCTGTCCCCGACTACTTAGAGATTCTAATGAACTCCTAACCGCTTGTCATGGTAATCGGGTCTGGTTTCCATTTTTAGAAACCAGTACGGATTCTCATTTGTTGCACTGATGGGGCTGGTGAATCCCGGAAGCTGGGAGACTCCAGCTTCAAAGGGGCTGAGCATATTTAAATTTATTACAGACTCATTTAAATATGAGAGTCTGGTTCACGCCCAGTGAGTGAATGTTCCAAATCGCGTCGCGTGCCACGGGTTGGGAGCTGTAATAGTTCCACGGAGGCAAAAGTCCCGTCACCAGAATTCTTTATATTTACAAACCCAACAGCTTTGAAATAATTTTTATTGAAAAATTTTGAATTTATACAACAATAACGCACCATAGTAAAATACCAAAAATAACAATAATATTAGCAATCATAAACATTCGCCCCACCTCCATGAACAACACAGCATTTTAACAACACAAAATAAAGTTACAAAATAGAAACTACAATAAGGAACTGGGGACGCAAAGGCCAGGACAACGGCCTCTTTCTCCTCCTGCACTCCTGGCTCTACCGCAACTCCAAAAATCGCGAGTCCCCACCCTGGTTTGACCCTGGATCCAACCACCCTCGACACCGTCCTCGCCATCCCCTTCCAGAATTCTTCCAGTGCTGGGCATGCCCAGAACATATGGGCGTGGTTCGCTGGACTCGCCGAACATCTGGTGCACCTGTCCTCACCCCAAAGAACCTACTCATCCTAGTCCCGGACATGTGGGCCCGGTGCAGCACCCTAAATTGGATGAGACTAAGCCTCGCACATGAGGAGGAAGAGTTGACTCTCTCCAAGGCATCCGCCCAAGTCCCGTCCTCTATCTGCTCCCCGAGTTCCTCCTCCCATTTAGCCTTCAGCTCCTCCACTGACGACTCCTCCACCTCCTGCATTACCTTATAGATGTCAGACACCGTCCCCTCTCCTACCCACACCCCCGAAAGCACTCTGTCCATCGCCCCCTGCGAGGGCAGCAAAGGGAATCCCTCTACCTGTCGCCTAGCAAACGCCTTTACCTGCAGGTATCTGAACATGTTCCCCTGGGGAAGGCCAAATTTATCTTCCAGTTCCCCCAGGCCCGCAAACCTCCCGCCAATAAACAGGTCCCTCAATTTGCTGATGCCCGCCCTTTGCCACCCCCTGAATCCCCCATCCGTGTTCCCCGGGATGAACCGATGGTTGCCACCCAGTGGAGCCTCCATCGAGCCCCCTGTTTCCCCCCGATGCCGTCTCCATTGTTCCCAGATTCTTAGGGTCGCCGCCACCACCGGGCTCGTGGTAAACCTCTTAGGGGAGAGCGGCAACGGTGCCGTTACCATGGCACCCAGGCTCGTACCTCTACATGACGCCATCTCCATTCTTTTCCACGCCGCCCCTCCCCCCTCCATCACCCATTTACGCACCATTGACACATTGGCTGCCCAATTGTACCCCAGAAGGTTGGGCAGTGCCAGCCCACCTCCATCCCTTCCTCGCTCCAGGAACACCCTCCTCACTCTCGGAGTCCCATGTGCCCACACAAAACTCAGAATACTGCTAGTCACTCACCTAAAGAAGGCCCTGGGGATAAATATGGGCAGGCACTGAAAAAGGAACAAGAACCTCGGAAGCACTGTCATTTTGACGGACTGCACCCTCCCCGCCAACGACAATGGCAGCATGTCCCACCTCCTGAACTCCTCCTCCATCTGATCTACCAGCCTGGTAAAGTTATGCTTGTGGAGAGTCCCCCAGTCCCTGGCCACTTGCACCCCCAAGTACCTAAAGCTCTCCCCTGCCCGCCTAAGCGGGATCTTACCAATTCCTTCCTCCTGGTCTCCAGGGTGCACCACAAACACCTCGCTCTTGCCTAAGTTTAATTTATAACCTGAGAAGGTCCCAAACTCGGCTAGTAACTCCATCACTCCCGGCATCCCTCCCACCGGGTCCGCCACATACAGTAACAGGTCGTCGGCATACAACGACACCCTATGTTCCTCTCCACCTCGCACCAAGCCTCTCCACCTCTCTGAATCTCTCAATGCCATCGCCAGCAGCTCGATTGCCAGTGCAAACAACAAGGGGGACAAGGGGCAACCCTGCCTGGTCCCTCGGTAAAGCCGGAAGTACTCCAACCTCCTCCGATTCGTAGCCACGCACGCCATCGGGGCCTCATATAACAGCCTTACCCATCTAATGAACCCTTCACCAAATCCAAACCTCCCCAACACCTCCCATAGGTACCCCCACTCCACTCTATCGAAGGCCTTCTCCGCATCCAGTGCCACCACTATCTCTGCCTCCCCCTCAATCGCCGGCATCATAATGATATTCAGCAATCTCCGCACATTCGTGTTCAGCTGCCTTCCCTTCACAAAACCTGTCTGGTCCTCGTGCACAACCCCTGGCACACAGTCCTCTATCCTGGTGGCCAGGATTTTTGCCAGCACCTTAGTGTCCACGTTGAGGAGAGATATGGGCCTGTATGAACCACACTGCTGGGGGTCCTTGTCCTTCTTTAAAATTAACGAGATCAGCGCCCGTGACATCGTCGGGGGCAAAGTCCCCCCCTCCCACGCTTCATTGAGTGTTCGCACCAGCAAGGGGCCCACTAGATCCACAAACTTTTTATAAAATTCCACCGGGAACCCATCCGGCCCCGGTGCCTTCCCTGACTGCATCTGCCCGATCCCCTTAACCAGCTCCTCCAGCTCAATCGGCGCACCCAACCCTCCACCTTCTCCTCCTGCACCTTCGGGAAAGGAAGCCCGTCGAGAAACCTCTCCATTCCCCTCCTCTCCCCCATTGGCTCCGACCGGTACAGTTCCCCGTAAAAATCCTTGAAGACCTCATTCACCTCTACCCCCTTCCGCACCACATTCCCACTCTTGTCTCTCACTCCAGCAATTTCCTTAGCCGCATCCCGCTTACGCAGCTGATGAGACAGCATCCTACTCGCCTTTTCACCATGTTCGTACACTGCCCCTTGTGCCTTCCTCCACTGTGCCTCCGCCTTTCTAGTGGTCAGCAAATCAAATTTAGCCTGCAGGCTGCGCCTCTCCCCCAACAGTCCCTCCTCTGGTGCCTCTGCATACCTCCTGTCCACCTCCAGCATCTTTCCCACCAGTCTATCCCTCTCACTCCTTTCGCTCCTCTCCCTGTGTGCCCGGATGGATATCAGCTCCCCACGAATTACTGCCTTCAGGGCTTCCCAGACCATCCCCACCTGAACCTCCCCCGTATCATTCACCTCAAGGTACCCCTCAATACTTGCCCGGACCCTCCTACACACCTCCTCCTCCGCCAACAACCCCACATCCAACCGCCACAACGGACGTTGGTCTCGCACCTCTCCCATCTCCAACTCTATCCAATGCGGAGCGTGGTCGGAGATTGCAATGGCCGAATACTCGGCCTCCTCCACTCTCGGAATCAGTCCCCTACTCACCACAAAGAAATCTATCCGAGAGTAGACCCTATGTACGTGGGAGAAGAAAGAGTACTCGCGTGCCCTCGGCCTTACAAACCTCCATGGATCCACCCCACCCATCTGGTCCATAAACCCTCTCAGTACCTTGGCCGCCGCCGGCCTCCTACCCGTCCTAGAGCTGGACCGATCCAGTGAAGGATCCAACACCGTATTAAAGTCCCCCCCTATGATCAGACCTCCCGCCTCCAGATCCGGGATCCGTCCCAACATACGCCTCATGAAGCCCGCATCGTCCCAATTTGGGGCATACAAACTAGCCAGTACCACCTTCTCTCCTTGTAGCCTGCCCCTAACCATCACATACCTACCCCCCTTATCCGCCACCACCTCCGATGCCTCAAACAACACATTTTTCCCCACCAGAATCGCCACTCCCCGGTTCCTCACATCCAACCCCGAGTGGAAAACCTGCCCCACCCATCCCTTCCTCAGGCGGACCTGGTCCGCCACCCTCAGGTGGGTCTCCTGAAGCATTGCCACATCCGCCTTTAGCCCCTTCAGGTGAGCCAGTACCCTCGACCGCTTCACCGGCCCATTCAACCCTCTCACATTCCAGGTGACCAACCGGATCAGAGGGCGTCCCGCCCCCCTCCCCGTCGGCTAGCCATAGCCCGTTGACTGCCCGCCCCAGGCCAGCACCCCCTGCTCGATCCCATCCCCATAGCGACAACCCCTCACCTCTGTCCCCCCAGCCCCCACCAGCTCCTTCTTGACCCTACCAGCAGCAACCCGGTATTCCCCTTTCCCCCCCTCCCTTCCCCCCCAGGCTAGGAACCCTCCCAGCCGCGAACCGTCCTCCATTGTACTTCCGTGGGTCAGCTAACTTCTGCTGACCCCGGAAACTCCCGCCAATAGCCCGACCCCCTCCCGAAGTGGGATCATCCCCCAATCTATCCCTCCTCCTGGCACCGCTCCAGCGCGGGGAAGAACCAGTTAAGGCCCCGCCTCCCCCGTCACCATCTCCACCCCCCAGCCCCGCAGCACGGGAAACCAGAGGAAAGCCCGCGCTTTTGCACTGCCCCACCACACCCTTCTGACGCAGCTCCCAAATATCAGCCCCACTCCATACCCCCACTCCGGCATAGAATACAACATACCCCCCCGACCCTCCCCTCAAGATACACAGCCCAGACAATGTCCCACAGCACAAAAACAAAAACATAGCAGAACAACCCCTCCGTAAATAACCATATCAAAATTGCAAAAGTACTAAAACAAGAAGAAAACAACAGAAGAAAAAGAAAACACAGCAACAGCAGAATCCAGCACTAATATCTTACAGCCGACATCGCAACCCCCAACCCCTAGTTCAAGTCCAGTTTCTCCGTCCGCACGAAGGCCCCACGCCTCCTCCGGAGAATCGAAATAATGGTGCGGTCCAAATAAGTTACCCACAGGCGCGCGGGCGGCAACATTCCGAACTTTATCTTTTTTCTATAAAGCACCTCTTTCGTCCGATTAAATCCGGACCGCCGCTTAGCCACCTCCGCACTCCAGTCCTGGTAGATCCGCACTACCCCATTCTCCCAATTGCTGCTCTTCACCTTCTTGGCCCAGCGCAGCACGCACTCCCGATCACTGAACCGGTGGAACCTCACCAGCACCGCACGCGGGGGTTCATCTTCCTTGGGCCTCCTGGCCAGCACCCTGTGCGCTCCCTCCAGCTCCAAGGGCAGATGGAGAGATCCGGCCCCCACTAGCGAATTCAGCATTACAGCCACATAGGCTGTCAGGTCCGATCCCTCCAGCCCCTCTGCAAGGCCCAAGATCCGCAGGTTTTTCCGCCTCATGCTGTGATCCAGCTCCTCAAAGCGTTCCTGCCACTTCTTGTGGAGTGCTTCGTGCCCCTCCACCTTACTCACGAGGACCACGGCCTCCTCCTCTCATTCAATGGCCTGCGTCTGCAACTTCTTGATGGCAGCACCCTGGGTGGACTGAATCTCTGACAGCCTTCTGTTCGTTTCCTGCAGAGAGCTCAGTACTTCATCCTTGAATTCTTTAAAGCAGCGCAGGAGATCAGTTTGTTGTTCCTGGGCCCAGAGTCTCCATTCCTCTGGAGCTCTGTCGGCGGCCATCTTGGATCCCTTCCCCTGTTTTTTCTGAGGAGCTGCTGCTGTTTTTTCCCCCTTTCCACTCCGAGTTCGAGTCATGGACTGCAGGGAAAGTCGTTCAGCACACCTTCCCCCACCGGGAGACGTCGAAAAATTTCCATTTTGGGCTCTCAAAAGAGCCGAAAAATCTCTTTAAAACGGGAGCTCCCAAATGTGTGGCTTACTGATCCATCACAGCCACCGGAAGTCCCGTTTCCTCTATTTTGGGTACTAATGGACATCCGGTAACGGCAGCCTGCTTAGTGCATCGGCATTTGCCACTCGGGTTCCTGGCCGATGCTCCAGTTGAATAGGGCCCAGCGTTGGATCCAGGCCAAAGCTATTGACGGTATTGCTTTGTCTTCTTTCAGCAAACGCAGCAATGGCTTGTGGTCTGTAATTATAGTAAATTTCCGCCCATACAAGTACTGGTGAAATTTCTTCACCACGAAGATCACAGCCAGTCCTTCCTTTTCGATTTGGGTGTACTTTTGTTCTGCTGCTGCCAGCATCCTGGAAGCAAACGCTATAGGTCGTTCTTGTCCATTTTGCCCTCTGTGTGCCAAAACTGCACCAACGCGATACAGAGACGGGTCGCACGTGAGTACTAACTCTTTCCTGGGGTCGTTGTGTGCCAAGACGTTCTCTGAGGAAAGCCCCGTCTTGGCGGGCGGACCACTCCTAGGCTTGCCCTTTTTTTAGTAATTGGTGTAGGGGGTCCAAGATGGAAGTTCTGTTGTGTGTCAACTTTCCATATGTCACCAGTCCCAAAAACGACCTTAACTCCTGGATTGTGGTGGGGGCCGGGGCATCTTTAATCACCCTCACTCGATCCTCCAAAGTGTGTAGCCCTGATTTGTCAATCTTGTACCCCAGATAGGTTACTTGAGGTGCTAGGAAAACACATTTCTCCCTCTTTGTCGCACGCCTGCTGCTGAAAACCTCCCAAGGACTTCCTCCATGTTTTGCAGGTGTTCTGCCTTTGTTTTATCCTGTAATGAGGATGTCGTCTAGGTAAATGGCGACTTGTGGTAGCCCTTGCAATATATTCTCCACTGTCCTCTGGAATATTCCACAAGCTGATGATTCCCCGAAGGGTAATCTTTTATACTGAAAAAGGTCCTTCAGGGTGTTTATCGTTGAGAATTTTTGGGACTCTTCAGCTGTAGATATGAATGGCTCATATCCAGCTTTGAGAATAGGAGTCCTCCAGCCAGCTTTGCATACAAATCCTCAATCTGGGGAACTGGGTATTTGTCCAGTTGTGAATAGCGATTAATCATTTGTTTGAAATCTCCACAAAGGCGGACCGAGCCATCTGGCTTAAGGATAGGCACCACGGGAGCCGCCCACTCTGTAAACTGGACCAGTTTTATTATTCCCTCACGCTCTAATCATTTTATTTCCATATCGACTTTCTGCCTTAATGCAAAGGGTACTGGTTGGGCCTTGTAGAATTTTGGGACTACCTCTGGATCTACATGCAATGTCGCCTTTGTTCCCTTTATTGTTCCGAACCCTTCTCAGAAAACCTTTGGGTATTTGCACAGGTGTTCGCTTAGGCGGCCATTTTCCAGCTGGAGAATGTTTATCCAATCCAGCTAGATCTCTTTTAGCCAGTTTCATCCCAATAAGCTTGGCCTCACATTTTTCACTACCATTAAAGGCAGTCTAACCAGTTGCTCTCCATAAGCCACAGTTACATGCATTGTGCCCAACATTCTCCGTGGTTCCCCTGTGTATGTCCTCAGTTTTGCCGAGGTCCTGGTTAGGAATAAGGGATGGAATCCCTTGAAAATTTTATTGAATACTGTTTCCCCTATCACTGACACGGCTGCTCCAGTGTCGACTTCCATCAGTGTGGGCCGTCCATTCAACCTTATGGATAATTTAATGGGTTTTGATTTCACTATCATTACACAATTTAGTTGTTCCTCGTCGGAGATAGGTGGGGCTTCTAGGGGGTGCATTCTCCTGTACCCCAGCCTACGTGACCTTCTCCAAGATGATGGTTTTGGGCTTCTATTTCTCCTTTCTGGCTCCGATCTCTGGCAACAACTACAATATTTTGCTGGGCGAAAGGCTGCAGGGGCTACAGTCTGTCTGGACCTAATTTTCCCTCGCTTGGGAAGGCTTCTGCAAGTGGACCTGGTTAAATTAGTATCCGCGTCGTTCCTGAGGGTGGCTATGCAGTTGCCTATCCCCCAGCAGTAGTCCCTTAATTCAGTTTCACTGGTATGGGCGTCTACCTCCATTGGAGTACCCTGTAACTCATGTGCTCCGCTTGCCACTATTTCCAAGGACAAAGCCACCTGCAATGCTTGTTTGCAATCCAACTCGGCCTCTGCTAACAGACGTTTCTGTATTGCTAGATTATTTATTCCACATACCAAACAGTCTCGGAGCATCTCATTTAGCATCAAGCCAAATTCGCAAACCTCTGCTAATCGCCTTAATCTTGTTAAAAAGTTTGTATCTGACTCCCCAGTGTCTCGGAATGCTGAGTAAAACTGGTACCATCGCAGGATCAGAGGTGACCGAGGGTCATAGTACTCTTTTATTAAGTCTGTCAATTCCTGGAAGGTTTGTGTGTCCGGTGCCTCCAGAAAAGTGAGACTGCACATAATGGCAAAGGTTGCTGCCCCACACGCGGTCAGCAGAATGAACCGTTGCTTTTCATCCAGAATTATATTGTTTGCTCTAAAGAAGTATTTCATCACTCTACATATTGGGCCCAGTCTTCCACTGCAGGGTCAAAAGAGTCCAACTTTCCAAATAAAGACATTTTGCCTGTCAGTGGTTTACCCTCAATGTGCAGCAGCTGCTGACAAGCAGGTTTCTTCGGGTCGTTCTGTTTTCCTCCTCACCACTGTAATAGGTCCACGGAGGCAGAAGTCCCGTCACCAGAATTCCTTTTATTTACAAAGCCAACAGCTGAACAACCATGACCATTCAGTCTGCTATCTACACTGGGAGTGCAGAGGGTCTGATACTGCCTGTTATATACACAGAAAGGGGTTCCCTGATTGGGCCACTAATCAGGAAATTCGTATTCTAATTGGCCAATCTCAAAGGCTTGGCCTAAGTCATTACAGGAGCATCACGGTCTGTTTGGCGCCCGGCGAGAAACCCATTTCGGGGCTCGCCCACTGTTCTCCAGGAATAGCAGGAGGTGTAACGGGTGCAACATGGCCAGAAAATTGCACAATCACTTTGTTCTGCACTCATTTTGTATCTCTCCTGTACTCATTTTCCAAAATCAGATTCCAAAAACGGGTTTCTTTGGCTAACTGACCATATCAATTTTTTTAAGTTTTTCATTCTGTGCTTACAACATAAGAACTAGGAGCAGGAGTCGGCCATCTATCCCTTCGATCCTGCTCTGCCATTCAATGAGATCATGGCTGATCAAACATCCTTTGCCTTTTTTCTTTACATTACTTGTTGGTCTTTTTTTCCATATCTAACTTAGCCTTCCAAATGTTGTTCTACGAAATACACTATTTTACAGTCGGTATTAAATGCAACAGGTGTATTTAAGTATAATCAACTTTGTACTTTAGGTTGAAATCACACACCCAGGATACGCTGTGAAATGCTGCCAAAATTTATACAAGATTACTTTTTATTTCAAATTTAAACATTTTAATTGTTGTTTTCAATAAGAGGATAATATTTAACAATGATAACTGGGTAATTTTGATATTTTATATAATAGTACCATTCAAAGTAGATTTTAATTTGAAATTATAGTATAGTCGCTTGATCATGTAATCTTATTAAAACATGCAAGAACTAGGAACAGGAGTGGGCCATTCAGCCCTTCAAGCCTGTTCTTCATTCAATATCAAAATTGATCTACCCCAAGACACCTTCCCGCATTAACCCCATAAAACCACTGATTCCCTTAATCTACAAACATCGGTCAATCTCTCACTTAAACATACACAACAACTAAGCATCCACAATTCCCTGGTGTAAAGAAATCCCAAAATTCACAATAATTTGAGGGAAGAAATTGCTATTCATCAGACTGATCTTTATTCGGAGAATGTTACTCGTCACTCTGACTTCGTATCCATGTTGCCACTGTCTCTTTTGTTCCTTGAGTTATCACCTTGCTCTGTTATGTGGCACTGTAAGTCACTAATAATTAGCATTCATATTTCTAACATCTGGAAGTTGACTTTTGGAATGCAGTTAACATCATTAAGTATCGTTAACTTGGATATAGTAGGGCAGCACGGTGGCCTAGTGGTTAGCACAACCGCCTCACGGCGCTGAGGTCCCAGGTTCGATCCCGGCTCTGGGTCACTGTCCGTGTGGAGTTTGCACGTTCTCCCCGTGTCTGCGTGGGTTTCGCCCCCACAACCCAAAGATGTGCAGGGTAGGTGGATTGGACACGCTAAATTGCCCCTTAATTGGAAAAAATAATTGGCTAATCTAAATTTAAAAAATATAAAATAAAAAAAAATAAAAAAAACTTGGATATAGTAAACTGATTAATCTCAGACACTAGCTACAACATAATCATTTCTTTTAAATTTAGAGTATCCAATTTTTTTTCCCAATTAAGGGGCAATTTAGCATGACCAATCAACCTACCCTGCAAATCTTTTGGGCTGTGGGGGTGAGACCCACGCAAACATGGGTAGAATGTGCAAACTGCACACAGACAGTGACCCAGGGCCAGGATCGAATCTGGGTCCTCAGCGCCGTGAGGCAGCAGTGCTAACTACTGTACCACCGTGCTGCCCCAGCTTCAACATAATCATAACCTCATATCATGATGTGGAGATGCCGGTGTTGGACTGGGGTAGGCGCAGTAAGAGGTCATACAAAATAGAAGCAAATTACTGCGGATGCTGGAATCTGAAACAAATGAGATTTTCAAAAGAGGTGCTGAGATTTTCCAGCATTTTCTCTTTCAAAGAGGTCTTAAAACACCAGGTTAAAGTCCAGCAGGTTTGTTTGGAATCACTAGCTTTCGGTGCGCAGCTCCTTCATCAGGGTTCTTCATCATTCTATATCATTATAGAATTTACAGTGCAGAAGGAGGACATTTGGCCCCTTGAGTCTGCACCAGCTCTTGAAAAGACCACCCTATCCAATTCCACACTTCCACCCAATCCCCATAACCCCACCCAACACTAAGGGCAATTTTGGACACTAAGGGCAATTTAGAATAGCCAATCCACCTAACCTGTACATCTTTGGACTGTGGGAGGAAACCAACGCAGACACGGGGAGAACGTGCAGACTCTGCATAGACAGTGGCCCAAGCCAGGAATCGAACCTGGGACCTTGGAGCTGTGAAGCAATTGTGCTAACCACTATGCTACTGTGCTGCCCCCATAGGATTATGCTATTCCGCCCAACTAGTCCATGCCAGTATTTATGCTCCACTCAAGGCTGCTCCCATCTTTCCTAATCTATACATCACAACCCTCTATTCCCGCCTATGCTTGTCTGGCTTCCCCTTAAATACACCTACAATATTCACTGTAGCCATTCTCTGTGGAAGCAAGTTTCACATTCTCACCCCTCTTCCATTTCTTGGTGACGATGGCCTCTACTTATGCCCTCCCCCACAAGTGGCAACGTTCTCTTTGTATCCACTCGAATCTAATCCTTTCAGAAATTTTAAAGACCTCTACTTGGTCACCCCTCGGCTTTTTTTTTTAAATTTAGATTACCCAATTATTTTTTCCAATTAAGGGGCAATTTAGTGTGGCCAATCCACCTACTCTGCACATTTTTGGGTTGTGGGGGCGAAACCCACGCAGACACAGGGAGAATGTGCAAACTCCACACGGACAGTGACCCAGAGCCGGGATCGAACCTGGGACCTCAGCGCCGTGAGGCGGTTGTGCTAACCACTAGGCCACCGTGCTGCCCCTCCCCCCCCCCCCTTGGCTTTTTGACCCAGCCAATTAATTATTCCCAGATACTCACATATTTGTGATATCATCCTTGCAAACCCCTCACTCTCTCTAGTGCCTCTATATCGTTTCTATAAAGTTATTATTATATACTATAGATATAGACAGTTGCTGATTAAAATCAATTGCTGTTGTGAGCACCAACCTACCGGCCTTACAGCCCCCTCTCATCCTGCTTCTCTCTGCCGTAACCAAGGCGCCGCTCACAGCCATGGCAACGCCGCAGGCCGTTTGAAAGCCACGCAGCGAAAACCCGCGCCACGGCCCCCGCGTCAGGAGGTGACCAATCACAGCGCAAGATCCTCGCTCCGACCAATCAGAGCCCGCGAGGAGGGTGGGCGGGCGCTGACCTATCGCAGGACGCGGGATTTTACCGTCAACCAATCGGGAATCGGCTGCCGTTTGGCAAAGGTTGTCGGGAGCCGTTGCCCGTGAACCGGAAAGACACAAACTGAAGAGATGAGATGTGCGGTGCGCCTGCTCATAATGCCTGTCTAATTGATTACTTGTTTCTGGTGCTCGGCGCCGATTGGGTTGTGCACCTGTCAATCACGCTGTACTTCCGTTACCGGGTGGTGGGATATCTGTTTCCGGCCATGACTCTCCGGGCCTGTGGGTTGATACTTTTCAGGCGCCTCAATGCAGGATTAGTTTCCAAGCCTCAGGAAATCGAGTTCCTGCTTCTGCAGACTTCTTACGGGCAACATCATTGGACGCCTCCTAAAGGTGAGGCTGATCCTGAGCCTTACCTTCGCAGTCAAGGGTGGGAGATGGGGTTCAGGTTATCCTTGGGATGGATGGGGGCCGGCAGCCGGCAGCCAGCTGACTATCCGGAATGAGAAGGAACCTTCTGAACACTTGTTTGTTTTGTTTGTCACGTGTACCAAGGTACAGTGAAAAGTATTTTTCTGCGAGCAGCTCAACAGGTAGAACATACAGTGCAGAAGGAGGCCATTCGGCAATCGAGTTGGCACTGACCCACTTAAGCCCTCACTTCACCTTATCCCAATAACCCCTCCTAACCTTTTGAAATGAAAAAATGAAAATTGCTTATTGTCACAAGTAGGCTTCAAATGAAGTTACTGTGAAAAGCCCCTAGTTGCCACATTCTGGCACCTGTTCGGGGAGGCTGATACTTTTATGGACACTAAAGGCAATTTAGCATGGCCAATCCACCTAACCTTCACGTCTTTGGACTGGGAGGAAACCGGAGCACCCAAGGAAACCAATGCAGACACGGGGAGAACGTGCAGACTCTGCATAGATAGTGGTTCAAGCTGGGAATCGAACCTGGGACCTTGGAACTGTGAAGCAATTGTGCTAACCACTATGCTACTGTGCTGCCCAAAATCATTAAGACCATTAAGTACATGAAATGAAAAGGAAATATAAGAAAATACATTGAGGTAAACAGCAGAGACTCAATTTAAATTTGATGGTGACATTAGCAAAAGCCTCAAGTCAATGAGTGGTTAATGTCTGGAATGCAGTTCTTGAGGGAGTGGTCAATCGAACACAGAAAACAGCTTTCAAAAGAGAATTGGGTCATTAACTGAAGGGGTTATGGGAGGGGAAGCATTACGTTATTGCTGCAGAGAGCTGGTGCTGACAAGATGGGCCGAATGGCCTGTGCAGTTATCATTTAATGAAATGGATTCAGATCTGGAATGATAATCTTTATTAGTGTCATAAGTAGGCTGACTTTAACACTCTAAAATGAGAGGTCAAAATCTTAGAATAGGAGGCAGCAAATTTAAAACAAATTTGAAGAAACAGTACTCCCAAAGGGTTGTGAATCTGAAATGAAAATCACATTGTCACAAGTAGGCTTCAAATGAAGGTACTGTGAAAAGCCCCTAGTCGCCACATTCCGGCTCCTGTTCGGGGAGGCTGGTACGGGAATTGAACTGTGCTGCTGGTCTGCCTTGGTCTGCTTTAAAAGCCAGCTCTTTAGCCCTGTGCTAAATCAGAACCCAGCAACAGTGCTAACCACTGCTACCGTGCAACCTGAAGAAATAGGGAAGATGCAGTTTGCCTGTCAGTGAAACATGGAAAACATTCTACTGTAACGTTGCAGCTGTGCAGGCTTTACTGGGTGATTCAGGGAGGTGTTCATGTGGCGGTATTGTCTCTGGACTAGTAATTTAGAGACCCTTGGAATGGTCTGTTGACCCAGGTTCAAATCATACCACTGCAGATGGTGAAATTTGAATTCAGTAAAAATCTGGAATCAAAGTCTAAGGATGGCCTTGAAACCATTGTGGTTAAAAAATCATTATTAGGGAAGAAAATCTGCCATCATGTATGTGACTCCAGATTCACAGCAATGTGGCTGACTCTTAACTGCCCTCTGTTATGACACCCTGAGCAAGTACATGTGGTCAATTCCAGCCCCACATGTTCTGGAGTTCCAGAACAAGTGAATTAACCAATAATTTTTATAAAAATACCCAAAGTCTTAGTCACCAGATTTGTACGTCTAAGCACAATTGCTGTTTATTTACAAATAAACAAGAACTAATGAACTATGATGTGGAGATGCTGGTGTTGGACTTGGGTGGGGACAGTAAGAAGTCTTACAACACCAGGTTAAAGTCCAACAGCTTTGTTTCGAGTCACTGCGCTCCGAAAGCTCGTGATTCGCAACAAAGCTGTTGGACTTTAACCTGGTGTTGTAAGACTTCTTACTATAATGAACTATGCAGCAAATACCAGCCTACCCAAATACCAGCCTCCCCGGACAGGCGCCGGAATGTGGCGATTAGGGGCTTTTCACAGTAACTTCATTGAAGCCTACTCGTGGCAATAAGCGATTTTCATTTTCAAATACTTGGGGTGGCACGTGGCACAATGGTTAGCACTGCTGCCTCACAACGCCAGGGATCCAGATTGAATTATGGCCTTGAGTGACTGTGTGGAGTTTGCATGTTCTTCTCGTGTCTGCGTGGGTTTCCTCTGGGTGCTCTGGTTTCCTCGCACAGTCTAAGGATGTGCAAGTTAGGTGGATTGGTCATGGTAAATTGTCCCTTAGTGTTCAAAGGTTCGATGGGAGCACACAGAGGAAGCACACACAGATACGAGTAGATTGTGCACACAATCACCCAAGTCTGGAATTGATCCTGGGTCCCTGGCACTGCGCGGTAGAAGTGCTAACCACTGCCACCGTGCCAGCCTTATTAGGGGTGGGCAATAAATGCTGGCCCATGTCCCATGAACAAATTCAAAAATTTCAATCTGTCCTGTAGCGACCGGCTTTCACGATTTCTGCAATGTCGCTGCTGCTGTTAAGATAAATCAAGTGATTTCGCTGGATGCTGATCAGCTTTGCTTTATATTAGATGTGAGCAACAAATGTATTTCATGTCAATTGAGGGCCTAACAAGATGTGTCAGATGCTGCATAATGAATAATCCAGGATGGTCTATTTGTCCCACCCCCTTATTGGAATTGATTCTCCATACAAACTTGACCTATCCTGCTCTGCTGATCTAATTGTGATCTCACTCCACTTTCTTTCCTACCACTTTGAGTCGATCAAGATTCTGTCTCATTCAGTCTTAAAATGTTTTAAATGATTCTGCATCTACTGCTCCCTTGGGAAAGAAAATGCCACATGACCCTCAGAGAAAATATTTCTCATCTCAGATAGGAGACTCCTTATATCCCCTAGGTCTAGTGATAACAAAATATAGACAAATATATATGCCAACAAATATTTACCCACACTGACCCCAATCTAATTGAATGTTGCTGTGGTAATTGTGAGGCTGTCAGCTTTCACCATTATTTCTGTAATTTTTGGTGCCTGCACATGTGGTTAAACATAGAAGTCTAGAAGTTTCAGTTGGTGATGTACTGCACTGATGCAGTCCTCACAGATAGAATCTGCAAATAACATTGTGATGGTGCAAACTTAGACTACTTACCCCACTGTACTCGCTCAAAAGATGGATGAAAAACTTAGACTTTCTAAGTGGATTATCAATGATGTAAATGATAATTACTGCTTACCAGCCTCTGACTCTGAAAAATTAAGGGGATGGCAAGTTTAAACCAACATGACAAAGGGTGGCACAGTGCTTAGCACTGCTGCCTCACAGCGCTGAGGACCCGGGTTCAATCCCGGTCTCGGGTCACTGTCCATGTGGAGTTTGCACTTTCTCCCCAAGGCTGCCCACAACCCAAAGATGTGCAGGGTAGGTGGATTGGCCTTAATTAAATTACCTTCTAATAGTACTCTAAATGGTTTTTAAAATTTTTTAAAAATCTGTTGACAGGAGGTTTCTGCTGACAAGCCCGTGAACAATTTGTGGGGTGCTGCAAGGGGGAAGGTCATGGTAGCACAGTGATTAGCACAGTTGCTTCACCGCTCCAGGGTCCCAGGTTCGGTTCCATGCTTGGGTCATTGTGCGGAGTTTGGACTTTCTCCCTGTGTCTGCGTGGGTTTCCTCTGGGTGCTCTGGTTTACTCCCACAGTCCAAAGATGTGCAGATGATGTGGATTGGCCATGCTACATTGCCCTTAGTGTGGTTACTGGGTTACAGGGATAGGGTGGGAGTGTCGGATTCGGTAGGGTGCTCTTTCCAAGGGCTAGTGCAGACTCGTTGGGCGAATGGCCTCCTTCTGCACTGTAAATTATATGATATATGTGACGTGAAGTTTACGGCAAAAGTAATTTCGTTGCTGCTCCCTGCAAAATCTGAACCATAGTTTTGGCCACAACCACTCACTCTAGAACTGAATTCCACAGCTCCCCAAATCTGAATGTAAAGTTTTTCTTACATTTAATCTTGTCTCTCTTGGTGAAGGCCACTCAAATACTGCAAACAGTCTGCTTTACTGTACCCTGCCCTATTTTTTCATAATTTTGAACACTTCCATCAAATCACCCTTGAGAGTGTATTGTTCTAACAAAAAATAGCCATGGGTACTTAATTGACGCAAGAGAGTTGTGTCAAGCCACAATAATTTGTCGTTACAAGTCTTTGCAATGTAAGATTTAAAATACACAAAATTTGCAACAATGCATTAAAATGTATTAGGTATGCATAAATGCAACAGTGCCCAGGATAAATTTTAAAATATAACACAGAAATGTCGTCTGCCAAGATTTGAAGATGTATTCACTATCAGCTCCTCAACTGTGATCTAAATAGCTGTAATTGATTTTAAAGTATCTGGCCAATATGATTTAAAACTTCAATTGAAAATAGTTACTAAAACATGTATAAATGGATGAAAATTCCAGTGTGTAACTGTAATGAGTTTGATAGTAAATATGATGCACTTTTGGGTCTGATTTATCTGATTGATACACATTAATGACCTGAACTTGGCATTCCAAGGCATCATTTTGTTTGTGTGTGTATATATAATTTTAAAAGTGCATTTGTCGTTCACCTTACATGACCACTGGATGTCCCAAAGTGCTTTACAGTCATGGCACTAAACTTGCAAATGTAGTATGCAGGAGGATATTTAGAGATAGTCACTTAGTAGTACACCCTGATGAGTGCAAGATGAGAACCTTCAACAGCATGTCTTTTTTTCAGCAATATTGAGCAACTTCAAGTGATAATTCTAAATTTTCAGTCCGGAGGTAATAATCAATCGAACACCAGATAACTTCAAAGAACCTTTTATTTACCGCGGGGCTGCAGCACAAGTGTAACTGAGTTACAGCAAGTGAAAAGCAATTGTCTCTTAGTTACAGTTAACTATATACTTGTAAAACCCCTCAAACCCCTCCTTCATATAATTACTTCTTTCAGTCATTAGCCACACAGTTAGCTCATTACTTGCAACTCATAGCAATTCTTTATCAAGGAAGGAGTATCCCATCCCACGGTTGCGTTTCGTTCCCAGACAGTTCACAGGTTCCCACAGCCAATTCACAGATTCCCACAGGCAGTTACGATCGCGACAAGGCCATACCAAGCCGACCACAGAAGTAATTCATCTCACAAGGCACGTACACATATTACACAAACTTGACATTCCATTTCCCATCAAGCTCTGATTTTAACTTGACCAAACTCTCATTCCATTTCCCATCAAGTTCTGATTCTAACTTGAGCCAAACTCTCATACCCCCCTTTTATCATTTCATGATAACTTCTAATCCATAGCCACTTTCCCATTCTATCTGCACTTCTACCATTTTCCTCCGTTCCTCTGCATCTTTCTCATCCATTAGGCTCACTTCATGTTGCTGTATTAACTGTGGGGGAATTACTGCTTCACTGACACTTTTACACAAGCATTTTATTAGGAGGCTAAGCATGATTATTATAAGTATTACCACTCCCAGGATCATTAATCCATGCACCAGGTAAGACCCCCATGATCCGCCCAGATACGTGTTTACATGTAATTCCCTTTTCTGCCTTTCATTTACGTTACGTCTTGTCCTTTGAAGGGTTGATGTTTCATCCCTTTCACTTTCCTGCCTATAAGGGTTGTTCTTCACTAACACATCTCTCCCTTATACTTTCGTCCTGGCGGTACAGTTTTATGCCTGTTTTTGCAATTATAGTCCCAACTACATCCAATCCGATGGCAGGGCAATCTTCCTTCAGTTCTTCCATCAAGGAGTAGGGTTTGGTGCGGTTATCACACGTAGGCCGAACATCCGTCCACCGGGGTCACATTCCAGGATCCTCCTTCCTCAGGGTTGTTGTTGATGCAGCACAAAGTGTCGTCCCGACACAGGTGATGGACTCGTTTTCCGCTGCCTCCACAGGTTCTTTGCTTGGCCTCCCCATTTGTCTCCAAGAGTCCCAGCAGGATTACGGTGTTAAGTAGGTACTTCATCCTACAGGCTGGGTGGAACTGTAACCTAGGGCTTGGAAACAAAAAAGGTTACTTTTCATTTCACTTCAAGGCCTGACAATGATGGATGTGGATCCAGGCATTTTTCCCCAGTCCTTTCCTAATCCAATTACGAATCAGGACATACTCTCCCGGATTAATAGTGACAGAACTGGACAAGGGAGGTATTTCCTCATAAGCAGCTCGCACCCGTGAATGGAGGCCTTTCAACACCTTAGTTAAGGTTATCACATAGTTGGCCATTTCAGTAGTCATGTGGTGGAATCAGACATCCTTGGGGTTTTCTTGATCCCAGGGAGTTTGAAAGGGTCAAATTTCAGCGGGACTCAGTCGTGTCTTTCCGTCCGGGGTTGCACGTATCTGGAAGAGGGCAATAGGCAATAATTTGAGCCAAGTGGCTCCAGTCTCTAGTCTCAGCCTGTACTTTTGCCAGTTTTGCTTTTAATGTCTGATTAGTTCTTTCTACCATTCTCGCTGCCTGGGGTCGGTACGTGCAATGTAATTGTTGTTTTATTCCCAGCTGAGTACAAAATTCCTTATTGATCTGTCCCACAAAATGGGGTCCATTATCAGAGCTTAATCGATGTGGAATCCCAAATCTAGGAACAATTTCTCACATCAAAACTTTTACTACCGTGGAAGCTTTGTTAACTATAGTGGGGTAAGCTTCTATCCACTTACTAAAAACATCAATAATAACCAATACATGTTTATAACATTCGCATCTTTCCAACTCGATGTAATCCATCTGCAGTGTCTCAAAGGGACCTTCCGGTTACGGGATTTTACCCATTTCACAGGGTATTGCTTTTCCAGGATTATATCGCTGACATACCAGGCAATGACTGCTAATGTTTTGTGCTATTTCCTGCAGTCTTGGATACCACCAAGTCTTCAGCAATATATCACCCGTAGCACGTGCACCACAATGAGTTGCAAAGTGAACACATTCAGTGACCCAGGCTGCCAAGGCGTCGGTCATATAAGTTTGTCCTGCCGGGGTGATCCACAACTTAGTTACGTGATCATAATGACACCCCAATTCTGCCCACAACTCTTTCATACTTTTAGGAGCGTCCTGCAACTTAACGACGTCGGTAAAAGTTGGCATTGGCTTTTCCGAGGGAGACTGGCTTGGTGAGCTTTTAGTCTGACTCATAATTCTTGGCACCACCATCTCCTTCCTTGGGAGGCTTCTTTGGCTTGGTGGTCTGCCTGTCTATTTCCTATATCTGTTGGGGTTTTACCCGATGTATGGGCAGTGCATTTTATAACCGCCATTTGTTTGGGCAGCATCAGGGCCTGTAGCAAGTGAGAAACTAATGCCTTGTGTGAAATTTGTTTGCCGGCGGATGTCAAAAATTCTCTATTTTTTTCCCTTATACTTGGCCAAAGTCATGCTATACTCCAATGGCATATCTAGAGTCTGTATAAATAGTCACCCTTAAATCCCTTCCGAGGACACAGGTGCGAATTAGGGCAAATAACTTGGCTTGTTGGGCTGAGAACGGGGCTGCTGGCTCCAAGGTTTGCCCTTCCTGATTTACTATTGCATATCCGGATAACCGCTCCCCCCTTTCACCGATGGAAGCACTTCCATCTGTGAAAATGGTCAGGTCTGGGTCGTTAAAAGGGGCATCCGACAGGTCCTCCCTGACAGATGAATCTTCCTTTATAAGTGACATGCAATCGTGTCCAGGGTGTTATTGCTCAAGGGGTGGATTGGTGAGAAAATTTGCAGGATTAATAGTGGTGCAATGGTGGAATTGGAGCTTTGGATTGTTCAAGAGATAAACCTCATACTTGTTCGTCGAGCCATGGTGAGATGCTGAGTTTGGAGCTGGCCTAGTAAGGCCGTGACTGAATGAAAGCCCAGGCTGGGAATAGCTTGTTGTTTTAGCGGATACTGCCTGTACACACCCACGCTTGGGTCTCATAAGACAGTTTACAGGGAATGTGGCTTGTTCAGCCATTTTGTGTCATTAATATCTAAGTTCTATCTTCGCATTCAACCTTTGCATGTCTAGTGAATTTACCATAGCAGTTTCTGTCATAAATCAAGTCACTACATTATTGATTATACCTCTTCTAACCCTGTGTAGGTCGTCATGCCCTCAAAATCTAGTGGCACCCGTGTCATTGGCAGCCTGCTTCATAACAACCTTACTTAAAAGACTGTACGTATTTAATTCATATTATGAACAATATCGGAACGCGCGAGAAGCAGACATAAGTTGTATACGCATCCGATGTCTTTCCCCGGATGTAGCTGTAGTCAAGCATTAAAATAAGCTATATCCTTGGTCCAGTCTCTGACTGCTGGGATGCATATCCCATCAATAAATTATATAAATCCCCATAGTTCATATAGCTACATATATCCTGTGTACGTTGTGAAGTCAATGATGTTCAAGCGCCTTCAAGTACTTGTAGTTGTTCTGAGATCTCAAGAGTCATCACAAGTCTCCACAAGTGCTGCTGTCATGCCAGCCTTTCCTGAATGTTTAACCTAAAAATTTAAAGGAAAAGTGTCCTGGTCGTCACCAGGTGTTAGATGTTGTCCGTATGAAACTCTTCCTGGATGGGCCGAACACTTGTGTTATGCATGGGTTAGTTGTCATATATATATATATATATATATATATATATTTTCCAAATCTTTCGTATCCATTTTCCCAGTTATGTTGCATTTGCCCGGTTAATTAGCCAGGTTGTAATAACTCAATTGTCTCAAATTCCTGAAGCTACTGGAAATATCGTGGCACCTATAGTTACTTGTAAAGTTCTGCACTGTAAGTCCTATATTCTAACACCAAAGATCCATTCTGCATAGGTTAATTATCTGAATATATCTGAAAATTCAAAACTTAAGATCTGTAAGTTCCAATTAAAAATTAATCTTCAGCTGTTTTGACTTTTTATTACTTTTATCAAAATTACAAGGCCAGAGCTCTGGAATATAGATTTGCTTCAGTCAGAGTTGTGTGATTTAAAAAAAAACAGCTTCACACATTGTCTGAAGTTTTAATTTCCAATCTAATTTTGAACAATTGTTTTAAAACATCAAACACAATATATTATTGAATCTCTAACTGAACCAATTTTGCGCTGTATCGTGGTTCTTTCCCAGACGTCATGTTGTCATCACCCTACTTTTGTTTAAATTAGAAACATGATCATGGACATATTTAATTTACCCATCTGTTCTTTATACTTAATTCTGCAATCTCATAATTAAAACATCTACGTTGTGAGACAGGTTAGTTTTACCCTACTGATGATTGCAAAGTATTTGTGTCAGGGAAGTTTTAACCCTGAACTAATGAAACATCGGCTTGATCATATGTCATATGCATTGCAACTTGTCATATGTATTTCAACTATCCTAACTTCCACTGAACACCATAAAACTAATATTTTCTTATTCTTACATATGTGATTTTGCACCCTGATTAAAATTCCTTGTGTATCAAAATTACCCCGGAAATGTCAATGATAGCCTTTGAAAAGAAAAAAATTGTTAACTATACTCAACTATGATCTTTAAATCACAATGTCAGACGACACACCACAATAAGTTAGTGAAGTATTTTAGACTGTGTCAGTTGAGGGATTTTGAAACCATCAATTCAAGGTTACCAGCTGCACTTGCGATTACTGGAACTCAGTAGAAATTCAAGTTAAAACTTGTCAGGTGCAAATAAGAATTGTTTTATTTGTCTTCTATTGATTACAACTTGAAAGTCAAGTCAAAGTCTGAAGTTAAAGTCTGAAAATGAAATATGAATACAGAGAGACAGTGAATAGTTCAGAATAATGTATAGATGCCTAAAACTCCCTCTCTCTCTCTCTCTCTCTCTCTGTCTATCTCTCCACGTAACTCTGTCTGTCTTTGGAACTCTTGTCGCTCTTTCTCTTTTATCTAACTACCTCTCCGTCTCTGCCTCTCCCTGACTCGCTCTCTTTCGTTATCAGACTTCTGTGTTACTTTAAAATTATGACAATGAGTCTGCAAAATATGTGTTTTCTTTCATTTTAAAACTGGGAATTAATATGTACGCTTAAAGAGCTATTTCTTTTCCTATGTTAGGTGTCTTAGAAATACCTGGCTTCTACAGTTAAGTAAAAATCCTTCTGGAGCCTATTCTAAAATTCCAGATTATAAACCCAAGGTTACTTTCTCAGAAGATAAATCGTAGCAGAGAGAGATATCAACATTCACAGACCAAGCATACACATTCTCACAGGTCGCAAATATCAGAGCAAAGAGACAGAAATTTCACAATAGCTCAATTAAAATATTGAACAAAATCTTTCATTCTCCTTCGAAAACTTTATCTGTGTTATTCCATTTAAGTCAATTTCCACTGATTAATTTTAGAGGCATTAGCTATTCTTAGAGACGTATATTTCTTTGTGCAGATGACCTGCTTGCTGAAATGGTTAAATTTTTGTACAGAATCGAAAGTGGTGGAGAACTTGACATGATGCCATTTTTATCTGTTATACGACATCAAACTTTACTTATTCTTTCCTTCAATGTTACTCAAATTTATTTCTGGTTCTTCAAACTGAATTCAATTTTCAATGTTCCCTATTTAACCAGTTTTTGGAAAGAGACATTACTGGATGTTTATTTTTCTTTTATTTCAAATGAATTGAATTACTGCCGAATTTATCAGGACGGCTTGAAACGCTCTGAAGTTATTCTCGACAAGTATCCATTGTTAAGTTCCTAACTTTAATCTTGTATTGACTTTACTCCCCATTTTTCATTTTGGGAGGGGGATTTGTCATCCTCAGATATTCCTGAACAAAAACTAATTGAGTGTTTTAGCCCCTTTCTGATCTTTTGGACTTTACTTTATTTTAATTTTTTTTTCCTTGAGACATTCCAGTACAGTCGTTAGCCGTAATTGTTGGCAGTTTTGTGATGTTTTTGCCAGTTTGCACAATTTGTACTGCCGCTATCTTTACTCGCTTTATTGCTATGCTTAAAGGAGTCAGAGCTCAATTCCTTTAAGCTAGCCTGTTTTCCAAACTGTGTGAAGGCTTAATTTCAGTCATTTGTTCTTTTAACTGGTGAACTAAAATGATTCCTGCTTTATTTGTCTTATCTCCCTTCTGTGTATCTCACCATTTTTCTCTGTTCCACAGGGATCACACCCATCTTTGATCATTGTTTTTTTTTACCAGAGTATTTTGCTCTTTAAAAACCAAAAAAGAAATTTTAAACTGACTCTTTTACTCATTTGGCTTTGATACCAGATTCGTTGGATGTTACCTCACCGTCTGTCCGCCTTGCCGAGTGACTCTAATTTTTGGTGGTCAAATGTTTGACTACTCGCCTTGTCCACCAGCTCGAGCGGCGTCTGGCTCAGAAACATCCTTCCAGACTTGCACCAAATGTTAGGGGTGAAAATATTCACACGAAGGCCTGAGTATCAGTAACAAAGCAGTTTATTATGTCAGAATTCTGGGAGACAAGATCTGGGGACTCCGCAGTCCCTGGCAGCACCTTATCCCACTTAAGCTTAAACTCACATGGATTAATATACAGATTCAAGGCGGATAGTCTAATGACTTGGTTCTTTTCCCATATGCGCATTCCTTTTTTCCAAGACCGTGGCTGTTTTAGCTATTCCTTTCTCCGTCAATTTTATACCCAATTTTAATGCATTAGTCCCCCCAGTGGCCAGTCCAGTTCTCCTAAATTTTTATGCAATTCCCCAGATAATAATCTCAGCTGCTTGGAATGCTCCGGATTCTGTTCACAAAGCGTTTGCAGTGCACTGTCACTTTCAAAAGTGGTGTCTTAACGTATCACCCATTATACCCTTTATCTGATGCCAGATGGTCCATCCGATTACAATTTAATAACGATCCTAGATCACTAATCCAATTTTGAATTTATTACAGGGTTATCCTGCCCTGTTTTTCAATTAAGGAGATTACGTGTGTGATGTTTTATGCCACTTTTTGCCCTGTTTATGTGTTGTTAAGCAGAGTTATCCACATCTGCAGGAGATTATAATTTAAATCACGGAGTAATCGCGCTCCGTACAAGCCAATTAACAGCTCAAAGGTGACACTGTAAAGATTCTATGTTAACCGCCTTACAAAGTTAACGGGAACCTTTTATCGCGAAGGTTTTAGGTAATAACAAGGACCATGTTGGCATCGATACCTCTTTACCTCTTTTAACTATTTCTTAGGGACTCCAACCCTTGTTCTTTAGAGGATTTTAACCTCGGACTCTAGCCCAGCTCTTTTGAGGAATTTAACCTCAGGGACTCTAACCCGGCTCTTTAGAGGAATTTAACCTCAGGGACTCTAACCCGGCTCTTTTGAGGAATTTAACCTCGGGGACTCTAACCCGGCTCTTTTGAGGAATTTAACCTCAGGGACTCTAACCCGGCTTTTTGGTTTTCTGGGGTTCTCTGGACTGAACTGAATCTCGGAGGGACGTCTCCAGCAGCAGGCAGTCGGACAGGCTCGCGACCGGGACAGCGAAGGGGAAAAACCAAAGTGATAAAAATACTCACAATTGGGGACCCTATTTTCCCCAGGCGTCGGGAGGCGATCTGCCGCTTACACCGTCTGCTTCTGTCGACGCACCAGAGATCCCCGTACGAGCCACCATCTGATAATTCTAAATTTTCAGTCCGGAGGTAATCATCAGTCGAACACCAGATAACTTCAAAGAACCTTTTATTTACCGCGGGGCTGCTGCACAAGTGTAACTGAGTTACAGCAAGTGAAAAGCAATTGTCTCTTAGTTACAGTTAACTATATACTTGTAAAACCCCTCAAACCCCTCCTTCATATAATTACTTCTTTCAGTCATTAGCCACACAGTTAGCTCATTACTTGCAACTCATAGCAATTCTTTATCAAGGAAGGAGTATCCCATCCCACGGTTGCGTTTCGTTCCCAGACAGTTCACAGGTTCCCACAGCCAATTCACAGATTCCCACAGGCAGTTACGATCGCGACAAGGCCATACCAAGCCGACCACAGAAGTAATTCATCTCACAAGGCACGTACACATATTACACAAACTTGACATTCCATTTCCCATCAAGCTCTGATTTTAACTTGACCAAACTCTCATTCCATTTCCCATCAAGCTCTGATTCTAACTTGAGCCAAACTCTCACAAGCAGACATGTGGAAGATGAAGTTTAACACACAAGTGAATTGATTCAATTTAATTACAAAAAGTTGAGGAAATATAAAGTAAATGGTGCAATTGTTTTGAAAATATTATTTGATTTTTAACATTTTATACATAAAACAAAACACAGAATGAAAAGAATAACTGAAGAACTCCCCCCCCCCCCCCCCCCCCACTCTACCAACCAACCCAAGAATAACCCCCCCCCCCCCCTTTAAGAGCTGACGGTAATCAACTCTTTAAAGTGAAGAATAAGTAGACCCATCTCTTATGGAACCACTCAATCCCCCCCCCCTACCCCCAGTGAACTTCACCTTCTCAAGATACAGGAACTTCCATCAGGTGCCCCAGCCACACACTGAGGCAGAGGGTGGAGAAGCTGACCTCCACCCCAACAGGACCCGCATGCGAGCAATCAGCGAGGCGAAGGGTAAAACATCTGCCCCCTCTCCCGTCTGCAGCTCTGGCAGGCCCGACTATTGCCCCCAGGGGACTGGGCTCCAGGTCCAAGTGCAAGATCGCCGACATGGTGCTGAAGAAAGTCCTCCAAAATGGCTCCACTTCGGGCAGGAACAGAACATATGTACTTGGTTGGCCGGATCTCTCCCACACTGCCATAAGTATCCTCCATCCCCCTCAAACAGCCGGCTCATCCTTGACCTCGTCAGGTGCACCCTATACACCACCTTTAACTGTATTAGGGGGTGGCATGATAGCAGAGAGGTTAGCACAGTTGCCTCACAGTGCTAGGGACCCTGGTTCGATCTGGGGACTGGGGTGGGGGGTGAACAAAACCAAATAAATTATGCTAAAACTTTATAAAAGGCTAGTTAGGCATCAGCTACAATAAGGTGCCCCATTCAGGATACCGTCTTTTAGGAAGAATATCAAGGCCTGAGAGAGGGTAGTTGTTTCTCTACCCCCACCTAGTGGTGCGCAACACAAATTTCGATCAGTTCCTGTAGCTATTTGTTTCCTGGAACAGTTTTTTGCAAGTAGCTTATAACTTGAGGGGACATCACTCCGCCACAAGTGTGGTTGACTAGGAGACTCACCTACTCTTATTGGGCAGCATGGTAACATTGTGGATAGCATAATTGCTTCACAGCTCCAGGGTCCCAGGTTCGATTCCGGTTTGGGTCACTGTCTGTGTGGAGTCTGCATATCCTCCCTGTGTCTGCGTGGGTTTCCTCCGGGTGCTCCGGTTTCCTCCCACAGTCCAAAGATGTGCAGGTTAGGTGGATTGGCCATGATAAATTGCCCTTAGTGTCCAAAATTGCCCTTAGTGTTTTTCCAAGAGCCGGTGCAGACTCGATGGGCCGAGTGGCCTCCTTCTGCACTGTAAATTCTATGATGCCTGCCATTGACACATCGGAAGGATTTTGCAGATTGCTACTCAATCTGTTGGCCAGGTTACGAATGCACCTTCCTTGATCATCAAGTCCTGGAGTGGGACTCCAACCTGGAGCTTCTGGCTCAGAGGCAGGGAAGCGACACTACCCACAGCACCACAAGATCTCCCTTTGAAAGGGTGCTGAGGAGATTTACTAGAGTGTACCATGGAAGTGGGACTTCAATTATGTGGAGTGATGGTCCTAAAATTGATATATGATATTGCTATTCTAGGAAAACAAACATCTGTCAGTCAGAATGCTTTCTGGTCATAAACTAATGAGAAAGCAAAAAATAATAATGATTTGTAAAGCACAATTGCTCATTAGTGTGGTTACATAGGCCATTTAGTTCTAATATGTGTGTATCTTTTTAAGGACATGTTGATCCAGGTGAAGATGACCTTCAAACGGCGCTTCGTGAAACTGAGGAAGAAGCAGGACTAAAAAGCAAGGATTTTAATCTGCTCGATGGATACAAAAAAGAAATGATATACAAAGTGAATAATAAACCCAAAACTGTTATCTATTGGCTGGCAGAAGTAAAGGATCATAACGCAGAAATAAAACTCTCTGATGAGCACCAGACATTCTGCTGGTTAAATGTGGATGAGGCCTGCAAAATTGCTAAATATCAAGAAATGCAGGAAGCACTGAGAGAAGCTCACCAGTTCATCTCAAATAAATGAGACCAGGTTCTTTATAAAAGGAAAGGCCTGGATTGTTTTGTTAAGATTTTTGAAGGTTTCTCCCTTCCCCTCTTCTACTTTGCTCTTGAAACTCAAGACTGAACCAATACAATTGCACAGTTGTCACCAGGTACTTCCATAACTTGCTCAAGTAGTCCTACGTGTGTGAGCCTGGATCTTGAATGTTGGAATGCTACAGAGTGGAAACATTTTCCTGCCATTGCCAAATTCGCTTGCACACACTTTCCTATGGAAACCTATCTGGTGACTGATTGAAAAAATAAAGAACTTTTATTTATGTAATACCATTCATAAAACTCAGGATATCCCAAAGTACTTCACAACCAATTTATTGCTTTTAAGGCGTAGTCACTGCTGTTATGCAAGAAAACATGGCAGTCATATTGCACACAGCATAATCATGCCATGGAGGTATTGTACCCATCGACCTGAAAGACAGCACCTCCGCAGGGTAGCATTCACTGAACGCTACTAACTCAGTTGGCTGGACAGCTAGTTTGTGATGCAGGGCAAAGCCAGCAGTGTGGATTAAATTCTCATACCGGCTGAGGTTATTCATAAAGACCTCCACCTTGTCAACCTTGCCCCTCATCTGAGGCGAGGTGATCCTCAGGTAAAATCAGTGGTAGCACAGTGGTTAATACTTGCTTCACAGCGTCAGCGACCCGGGTTCAATTCCTGCTTGGGTCACTGACTGCGGCGTTTGCACTTTCTCCTTGTGTCTGTGGGTTTTCTCCGGGTGCTGCAGTTTCCTCCCATAAGTCCCGAAAGACGTGTTAGGTGAATTGGACATTTTGAATTGTCTCTCTGTACCCGACAGGTGTCATAGTGTGGCGACTAGGGGATTTTCACAGTACCTTCATCGCAATGTTAATGCAAGTCTACTTGTGACACTAATAAATAATCATCTTTATCCATGTCCCACCACTGACAATATGGCATGGTGGCAGGAAGAGGGCAGGCTCCCCCTCCCAATCCGTTCCCCCACCATTCTGCCAGCCCTCCTGCCTCCTTGCCAGTAAACTGGGAAAATTCAGCCGATTCTGCTTCTCTGCCCAAAGATGCTGGCTTTTCCGTTTGTGTTTGCAAAGATTCTATTCTATGTGCTTAGAATTGTTGGACATATAGCAAATTAAACAAGAATATCATTCATATCTACAGTTATCCCTTTCCAAATATATTCCATCTAATTAATTTATAAAGGCGAAATTGTGTCACTGCTTGCTTTGGTTTATTTTTCTCAGCATTATTTATATTTTTCTTTGGAAAGTATTTTTATTAAATTTGTAACTTTTATTCATAAACAACAATCAAACACCAGCACATGCATCAACAACCTCAACAAACATAATAAAAGCATAAACCCTGCTAACACTTACAACACCCCCCCAATATGACACCCATCAACAGCTAACACTAACCAGATCCTTGAAATGCAATATAAATGGTCTCCATCTACGACAGAACCCGTCAATCGCTCCCCTCACTCTGAACTTGACCTTCTCAAAAGGCAAGAACTCCATCAAATCACCCAGCCGCTCTGCAGCACTGGGGCCTGTCACCTGCCTCCAACTCAGCAGAATCCAACTCTGAGCCAACAATGAGGCAACGGTCAGAGTATCCGCCATCACCCTGGTCCTCAATTCTGGCTGATCTGATACGGCAAATATCGCTACTGATGGGCAGGACTCCAAATCCACATTTAAAATTTCAGAAATGGCATTGAAAAAAGACCCTCAGAAACCCACCAATTTGGGGCAGGACCAGAGCATATGCGCATGACTTGCAGGCCTTCTTGAGCACCGGTTGCACCTATCCTCAACCCCTTCAAAAACCAACAGATTCTGTCCTTGGTGAGATGTGCCCTGAACACCGCCTTGAGCTGTATCAAACGTAGCCTTGCACAGGATGATGTAGCATTCACTCCACACCTCCTCTTCCAAAATGTGACCCAGCTCCTCTTTCTACCAAGCCTTCACCTTTTCCACCGAACCCTGCTCTTCCCCCATGATCTGACCACATAACCCGGACGTACCGTTGTCTTCCACACCCACACAGGAGAGAATACGTTCAAGGTGGATAGCAGCACCCCCGTGAATGTCATAGGGTCACATGTTTACAGCATGGAAACAGGCCCTCCAGCCCAGTTTCTATCACTAAGGTGGTCCCACTTGCCTGCATTTGGCCCATATCCCTCTATACCCACCCTGCCCACGCAACTATCTAACTGCTTTTTAGTCAAAAAAGCTTGCTGGACGCAGTCACGCACCTGAAAGTACCTAAACATACCCACCCAACCAAGGCCTGCTTCCTCCCTCAGCACCGCCCAGTCAGCAAACCGACCCTCCAAAAATAGGTCTCCAGTCCCTTACCTTTCCACCCCCCCCCCCCCCCCCCCAAAAGTGGCATCAAGTTTCCCGATTGGAACAAATTATTTCAGCAGATAGGGGAGCACCTTGACAACCCCCCCCCCCCCCCCCCCCCTCCCCAGCTTAAAATCTTGGCAGAATTGCCACCCCCAAATCTTTAACATGGCGATAACCACCAGATTCAACAAATACTTCGCTGGAACAAACAGCAGAGATGCTGTCGCCACGTCCTGATCCCCGAACCACACCCCTCCAGCCTCTCCCTCTATAAGACCCACCTCCGAATCCGAGGAGTTTGCCGCGCCCATACAAACCCCATTATAACCCGTTCCAGCCCCTGAGAAAATGCTTTAAGCAGGAAATCCGGAAGGCATTGAAACAAAAACACGAATCTTGGCAATACATTCATCTTAATCGCTTGTACCCGGCCCATCAGAGACAATGGAAGGCTGTCCCATATCTGTAAATCTGCCCTCACTCCATTCGCCAAACTAGTAAAGTTCAGCTTGCAAAGCCACACCCAATCCCATGCCACCTGGACACCCAGATAGCGGATGCTTGTCCCAGCATAACAAAAAGACAGCCCCCTCACCTCAGTTCTCCCCCCCCCCCCCCCCCCCCCCCCAGGAGACCAACCACAAAATACTCACTTTTCCTCACATTCAACTGATGCCCTGAAAAAGAGCTGAATCTCTCTCTCCAATATCCCCATAATATCACCCATCACTGTCCCTGGGTCCTTACATACAACAAAAGATCGTCAGCTTACTCTACTCTCCTGCTCACAATCCCTTCCCACTTGTCCAAGGCCCTCAAGGCAATTGGCAATGGCTCAATCACCAATGCGAACAATAATGGAGGCACAGGGAAACCCTGCCTCGCCCCCCTATACAATCTAATGGACCCCGTGCTCATGGTGTTAGTTCGCGCACGAGCCGACTGTGCTACGTTCAACAGTCGCATCCACGACACAAATCCAGGACCAAACACAAACATCTCCAGAATCGTAAACAAGTGTCTTCACTCAACCCTGTCGAAGGCCTTTTCCAATGACACAATTATCTCCGGCTTTTGCTCCACTGCCGGTGCAAGAAACACATTGAGTAACCGCCTCACATTAGACGACAGCTTCCTACGCTTCACAAAGCTCATCTGATCCTCCCCCACAACTTACGGGAGACTCGGCTCCAACCTTAATGCTAACACCTTGGCTAGAAGTTTTGCATCTACGTTAAGCAGAGATCAGCAGGTATTACCCACACTCTGGGGTCCTTGTCCTTCTTTAGAAAGAGAGAAATGGAAGCCTGCCCAACACCCTCGGAAGGGAACCCCATGCCATTGAGTCATTAAACATTCCCAATACCAATGGGGCCAACTGATCCACAAACCTCTTATAGAATTCTACTGGGAACCCATCTAGCACTGGCACCTTCCCAGCCTGCATCTTCCCCAAAGCTGAGGGCACCTCCTCCAGCCCCACAGCACCTCCAAATCCTCCTCCAACTCCTCTACCTGGGGAAGCTCTAAAAACTCTAACATCCCCAGCTTACTCTCCGGCAGCTTTGACTAATAAAGTTCCTCATAGAAGGACCAAAATATTCCATCGATCTTTTCTGGGGCAGACACCTCCCCTCCCCCCCCCCCCCCCCCACCCCTCAACGGGCTCCTGCATCAAACAATCTCTAGCAGCTTCTTGCCACCTTAACGGATGGGCAAAAAGGCAACTAGCATTCTCCCTATACTCGTACTCAACCCCCTTTACCCGACGCACCTCCCATGGACAACAAGCCAAACTGCAGATTTGTCCTGCGCGCCCAAAGCTCTGACGTAGGATCAGTCACATACTCTCTATCCACCACCAAGTTCTCATCCACCAACTCCTGGCACTTCTGCATTGCCTCCCTATCCAGATGAACCTTGTACAAAATGACCTCTCCCTGATCACCGCCTTTAACGCCTCCCGTAACGTAGAAGGGGAGACCATCCCATTCTCATTCCATACCATATAATCCCTGAACTGTGCCCAAACCCCCTCCAGCTTCAAATCCACCCAATGCAGTGCATGGTCCAAAATGACCACCACCGAATACTCTGCTAATTTTACCCCAGGGAGCAAAGTCTTACCCATAATAAAAAAGTAAATCCTTGAGTATACCCTGTGCACCAGCGAACACAATGAAAACTCCTTCCCCCCAGGTTTACAAACTGCCAGGGATCCACCCCTCCTGTCTCCTTGAATGCCACCAACACCTTCGCCATCCCCGAAAGAGACAGCAACCTTGGCCTGGAGCGATCTAACTTTAGATCGAAAACACAGTTAAAATCCCTCCCAAAATCAGCTGATGTGTACCAGCTCCGAAATGGTAGCCAATAGCCATTCCATGAACTTGCCAAGTCGGGTCATACACGTTAACTAACACACTGCCTTCCCTTCCAGTGTGCCTGTGACCATCACATAACGACCCCCCTGATCAACCACCACCATCACTGCCTGAAAACGAATCCTCCTGCTAAGCAAAATTGCCAACCACCTTGCCCTACTATTGAATACTGAATGAAAAACCTAGCTCACCCAAGCCATCCACAACCTGATCTAGTCACACACCCACAGGTGTGTCTCCTGCAGGAACACCAAATCGGCCCCCAAACCTTTCAGATGGGAAAAACCCTTTCCCTCTTCACAGGCAACCCCAAACCCTGCAAGTTCCTGGTGATCAACCTTGTCAGGGATCTCCCTATCCCCCTCCCCCTTCAAATCAGCCATTGACACCACAAATTAATGTTCCTACCCAAATTCCTGGATTCCAGACTCATCTAAGATAGCCACCAACCCCATCCCTAAGGTGGAACAAAGAAAAAACTCTGGACACTGTTAGCACTCCCCTTCCCCCCCAACATCCCGCCCCCCCCCCCCTCCAAAAAAAATCAGGCCCGCAGACTGCTTGACACCACATTCTCCCTCCATCCCCCCACCTTACAAAAATCCAGCAAGGTCAATTGCAACTCACCCAACCAGGCCCAACAGACTGAAGCCTCTCCCCTCACTCCACTCCCATTTGTTAGCCTGCCCTCTCGTCATTGCTACCAAAGTGGTCCCCAGCCAGGGCCCAACTCCAACAGCCCCTCAAAACCATCATCCAGCTCATCCCTTCTGGCCCATCCTCCCCACCAACACACACAAACCCCACCATCATTAACACACCTTTTCCCCCTCCAGAACAAACCCCATATTTTATTAAAGCCACGCCCTAACAAAGCCAAAAACACATAACACCAGAAAGCACAAAGGCATAAGTACAATACACAAACATCCCCCCCTTAACACACGGAGTCCTAAACAGTCCTCCATATATCTTCTCTCTGATGAAGGCCTCTGCCTGCTCCGGCGTATCTTTCGAGTCCATGGTGACCTGCAACCTCACTGGATGCATCACCCCAAATCGCACACCCTTGCTGTAGAAAACAGCCTTCATCCTGTTGAAAGCCGCATGTCTCTGCCAGGTCGGTCCCAATATCCTGATAGATCCGCACCATGTGCCCATTCCAGGCAATATTCCGAATCCTCTTTGCCCATTCCAAAACCCTGTCCTTCCATTGGAAATTATGAAAGTGGATAATCACCATACATTGCGGCTCATTCGGCCTTGGCTTTTGCCTGATCACCCAGTGAGCTCTGTCCAATTTGGAGGGGAGAACACCTCATCCCGTCCCACCAACCGAGAAAACATCTCTGAAAAATACTGGGTTGGCTTCAAGCCCTCCAATCCCTCCAGCAGCTGCATCACTTGAAGTTTAACCACCTTGACCTGTTCTCCAGATTGACCGCCTTCAACCTCAGGCCTTTCTTGTTATCTGCCACCATCAGCAACTCGGTCTCCGACGAGGCGAGCCAATCCTCGTGCTGCAACAGAGCCTCCTCCACACCCTTCAAAGTCTCACCCTGTATCTTAGCCACATTCAAGGTGTTTGCCAACTGCTCCCGATTCGGACCCAAAGCTTCCTCGTTAGTGGCTTTAAAGGATTCCTTTATCTCCTTGCTCTGTCGCTCAAACTGCCAATCCATTTGCTTGCCAAAATTCTCCAGCTCCTGCGCCATCACTACCTCCAATGCATCTAAAGTAATGGGTGCGGCGGCCATCTTTCCTGAGAAGAGATTAAACAGTTTGGGTTTATACTCGCAGGAGTTTAGAAGGATGAGAGGAGATCTAATCGGGGTGTACAAAATACTAAATGGGATTGATGAAGTAAACGTAGACCAAATGTTGCCCCTTTGAGGGGCAATCTAGAATGAGAGGTCAGAGATATAGGTTGAGAGCTGGTAGATTTAGAACTGAGATGAGGAGGAACTACGTCTCGCAGAAGGTGGTGAATTTGTGGAACTCGCTCCCCTTAGTGTGGTGGAATCTGAGTCTTTAAGTGGTTTCAAGACAGAGATAAATATATTTCTGATTTAGAAAACAGGTTAAAGGAATTTGGGCAACATGTGGGGAGGTGGATTTGAGCCCAGGAAGAGATCGGCCATGATCTGATTGAATGGCGGAGCAGGTGCAAAGGGTTGAATTGCCAATTCTGCTCCTAATTCCTATTTTCCTATGAAATTGTAGAAGCTTTCACTCGGAGCAAGAACTATTCACTGCACCTGATATTCTTAGTAATGCACCCGTCTTGAATCAGTGGAAATTATATGAATTTCACAATGGTTTATTTTGCAATCAGGCACAAAGACCAACAACAGTCATGAAAGGTGAGGAAATTCAGGTGAAGCAATAGCTACACTCAATCTCTTCAAACTTCTTGAGCCTTATGATTGAAAAAAGGCTGATCCCTGATTGTTGGATTTTGACCAATCAGGTAGCAACTATTTAGTATCAACCAGGAACTAGCTTTTAATAATTACTTTAAAAGAGTTGAAATCTCAAATATCAGAGTGGAGAATAAGGGAAGGGGGAAAATAACTGGGTAGGAGGGAAAAGGAGGAGGAAGGATGGTAGAAGTAAGGGAAGATGGAAGACCATTTTTGTGCATGAGGGCCTTTGCTTTATGGGTATCTAAGGGTTGGCAGTTTTACATTTAGTGGACATGGAGGGGAGAGTCTTATTCACGGTATAGGGGTTATTCGTCTGTTTTGCTACATGGCTCCGTGCTGTAAAAGTTGGCTACCCTGGAGGAATGATTGACCTAAAATATTGCAATCCCATAGTACAGCTTCAGTAAATTTGATGTGATGTAGTGATGACTAAAGCACAATGGGGTTTGGACTGCAGCATCAGAAGCCATATTTCTGGTTCTGACCTACCCATGAACAGCGCCATCAGACATCTATTTGTTATTAATTATGTGGATCTTGCACCTTGCTGTTGAGTTCTAAAAGTTTGTAATTGATATAAAAATCTGCAAACTTTGAGCTCTAACCAGGTCTGAATGGGGCATCCTCCATAACTGTGTGTGTGCAATACAGCTACACACAGTATTTCTGTTTTCATTTGCTCTTCCATATCTTACAGCACAGAAGACAACCCATTTGTTTGACTGTAACCAGCAGAAGATGTTGTTGGTTGTTTCTGCAACTAATACTTTTTTGACATGGGTAGACCATAAGCTTGATTCGCAATTTCCTCGCAGGATAACCCAAGAGATGTAATAGATGGTCTTCACTTCAAGTGAGTATCTTATTGTATGTCAACCGAGCATTCAGAAGCAGGAGCTCTGATGGTCAGGGTTGACGGCACTCAGCTCCCATCAGATACAATGTACCTTGCTGTGCAGCAACCTGGATTTCAGAAGCTGGAGCTCTGGCTTCCTGCTTGCCAGGGCTCTTATGATGGGGGGAGGTGCTCCACTCGCATCAGATGAGAATATCCTGCTGGATTTCAACCAGGTTAACAATACTGTATGTAGCTCTTGTCTCCAATTGCAAGGACTGTCTGGAGTGGGGATCGTACCTGTAACCTTTTGACGAGAATGCTACCGCTGAGCCAACAGCTCACTCTGCAACATGTGCTCATATGTCAAAAAAACTAAAAATAAGTAACCTAAACTAAATAAAGGCAAATTACAAAATGTTCCAGTATATAAATTCAATTTTATTGTCTGTTTTTACAGAAATTCAGAATACTAAATATTAATTGCATGTTCAGAAATCTGGTCATTATAAAAATGTAAAAAGTTTTCATCTCAGTAATGATTTAAAAGCAATAATTTTGGATTATTATTAGTGTACAGCATTCCTTATAATGTGTGCGCATGTGGCGCCTAAAGTTAAGCAACAATCTCATGGTTCAATAGGTGAGCCCTTCCGTTTGTTTAGAAGTTAACCTAATTTTGGTGGAAATACTACAGATGCTCAATATTAAGAAAATCTGATTAGCTTTCCACAGATTCACCTCTTTACTTCATATTATTATGTAAGAATTATTTTTCCAGCCTATTCAGTAAATTTACCCTATGATGGGGAACTGAGTGTATAACTGCATGGAATACCTCAAGGAGCTTCAGTGCTGCAGATACCAAAATTGTTGAGGGTTCCTACACCTAGAATCTGTCTTGTGACCGTTGCTGAAAAATGAGAGTTTGAAGGACAGAGCTGAGTTTAGTTATAACTTCCATTCCCTGCCCCCTGTGGCTAGTAATTAATGGGCTCAAATATGCTGAATCATCACTTTTCTATGTTACTAATGGGCGGTTGTCATTCTTATACTTGTTCGCCCAGTATTATCTTCAGGATCCAAAATACCGTCCGTAGCATTCAATATCTGCAAGGAATTGGGAGAGGGTGTTAGACTGACAAACAACGGTGGTTGCCGCTCCAGTGCTCGGCGAGCTGGGGAGGGGGAGGCACCCTCAGGTGGTGGGGGAAGGGACACTTGGCTGGAGTGGACTGCCATAGGAGGGGAGGGTCACTGGGAGGAGGGGGGCAACTGCACATGGCTCCACCATGTCAACCCCTGAATCGTGTGTCCCCATTCCGACGGCAACCCTTGTCCCTGCCCGTCTGACGCACTGACCACCTGTAACCTCCACCGACTGCTGAGGCCTCTGGTCGTGTGGTTGAAGGCTATTGTGAATTGGGAATCATAGTTAAGTGAGCACTTCACTCATCCCGAGTGGATTTCCGTGGGTATAGGATGGGATGGGAACCTAAATTGTAGTCCCAGTGTACAGGATGTTGAGAGTAATGAGGTCAGGGATAGGGTTAAAAGTTCGAAAGAGGGCACCGGCAAGCAAGATGCTGATTTGAAGTGTGTCTACTTCAACGCCAGGAGCATCCGGAATAAGGTGGGTGAGCTTGCAGCTTGGGTTGGTGCCTGGGATCTCGATGTTGTGGCGATTTCGGAGACATGGGTAGAGCAGGGACAGGAATGGTTGTTGCAGGTTCCAGGATTTAGATGTTTCTGTAAGAACAGAGAAGATGGTAAAAGAGGGGGGGGGGGGGAGGGGGGGGGGGGGGGGGGGGTGGCATTGTTAATCAAGGAAAGTATTACGGCGGTAGAAAGGACGTTTGAGGACTCGTCTACTGAGATAGTATGGGCCGAGGTTAGGAACAGGAGAGGAGAGGTCACCCTGTTGGGAGTTGTCTATAGACCTCCGAATAGTTCCAGAGATGTAGAGGAAAGGATTGCAAAGATGATTCTCGACAGGAGCGAGAGTAACAGGGTAGTTGTTATGGGGGACTTTAACTTTCCAAATATTGACTGGAAATACTATAGTTCGAGTACTATAGATGGGTCAGTTTTTGTGCAGTGTGTGCAGGAGGGTTTTCTGACACAGTATGTAGACAGGCCAACAAGGGGCGAGGCCACATTGGATTTGGTACTGGGTAATGAACCCGGCCAGGTGTTAGATTTAGATGTAGGTGAGCACTTTGGTGATAGTGATCACAACTCGGTTATGTTTACTTTAGCTATGGGCAGGGATAGGTATATACCGCAAGGCAAGAATTATAGCTGGGGGAAAGGCAATTATGATGCTATTCGGCAAGATTTAGGATGTATAGGATGGGGAAGGAAACTGCAGGGGATGGGTACAATCGAAATATGGAGCTTTTTCAAGGAACAGCTACTGCGTGTCCTTGATAAGTATGTACCTGTCAGGCAGGGAGGAAGTTGTCGAGCAAGGGAACCGTGGTTTACTAAGGAAGTTGAAGCACTTGTCAAGAGGAAGAAGAAGGCTTATGTTAGGATGAGACATGAAGGCTCAGTTAGGGCACTTGAGAGTTACAAGTTAGCCAGGAAGGACCTAAAGGGAGAGTTAAGAAGAGCGAGGAGAGGACACAAAAAGTCGTTGGCGGATAGGATCAAGGAAAACCCTAAGGCTTTCTATAGGTATATCAAGAACAAAAGAATGACTAGAGTAAGATTAGGGCCAATCAAGGATAGTAGTGGAAAGTTGTGTGTGGAATCAGAGGGGATAGGGGAAGCGTTAAATGGATGTTTTTCGTCAGTGTTTACACTGGAGAAAGACAATGTTGTCGAGGAGAATACTCAGGTTCAGTCGACCAGGCTAGATGGAATTGAGGTTCACAAGGAGGAGGTGTTAGCAATTTTGGAAAATGTAAAAATAGATAAGTCCCCTGGGCCAGATGGGATTTATCCTAGGATTCTCTGGGAAGCCAGGGAGGAGATTGCAGAGCCTTTGTCCTTGATCTTTATGTCGTCTTTGTCAACAGGAATAGTGCCGGAAGACTGGAGGATAGCAAATGTTGTCCCCTTGTTCAAGAAGGGGAGTAGAGACAACCCTGGTAATTATAGACCTGTAAGCCTTACTTCGGTTGTGGGTAAAATGTTGGAAAAGGCTATGATAGGGTTTATAATCATCTTGAAACGAACAAGTTGATTAGCGATAGTCAACACAGTTTTGTGAAGGGTAGGTCATGCCTCACAAACCTTATTGAGTTTTTTGAGAAGGTGACCAAACAGGTGGATGAGGGTAAAGCGGTTGATGTGGTGTATATGGATTTCAGTAAGGCGTTTGATAAGGTTCCCCACGGTAGGCTATTGCAGAAAATAAGGAAGTATGGGATTGAAGGTAATTTAGCGGTTTGGATCAGTAATTGGCTAACTGAAAGAAGACAGAGGGTGGTGGTTGATGGCAAATGTTCATCCTGGATTTCAGTTACTAGTGGTGTACCGCAAGGATCTGTTTTGGGGCCACTGCTGTTTGTCATTTTTATAAATGACCTGGAAGAGGGTGTAGAAGGATGGGTTAGCAAATTTGCAGATGACACGAAGGTCGGTGGAGTTGTGGATAGTGCTGAAGGATGTCATAGGATACAGAGAGACATAGATAAGCTGCAGAGCTGGGCTGAGAGGTGGCAGATGGAGTTTAATGCGGAAAAGTGTGAGGTGGTTCACTTTGAAAGGAGTAACAGGAATGCAGAGTACTGGGCTAATGGCAAGATTCTTGGTAGTGTAGATGAACAGAGAGATCTCGGCATCCAGGTACATAAATCCCTGAAAGTTGCCACCCAGGTTAATAGGGCTGTTAAGAAGGCATATGGTGTGCTAGCCTTTATCAGTAGGGGGATTGAGTTTCGGAGCCACAAGGTCATGCTGCAGCTGTACATAACTCTGGTGCGGCCGCTCCTGGAGTACTGCGTGCAGTTCTGGTCACCACATTATAGGAAGGATGTGGAAGCTTTGGAAAGGGTTCAGAGGAGATTTACTGGGATGTTGCCTGGTATGGAGGGAAGGTGTTACGAGGAAAGGCTCAGGGACTTGAGGTTGTTTTCGTTAGAGAGGAGAAGGCTGAGAGGTGACTTAATAGAGACATATAAGATAGTCAGAGGGTTAGATAGGGTGGACAGTGAGAGTCTCTTTCCTCGGATGGTGATGACCAACACAAGGGGACATAGCTTTAAATTGAGGGGTGGTAGATATAGGACAGATGTCAGAGGCAGTTTCTTTACTAAGAGAGTAGTAGGGGTGTGGAACGCCCTGCCTGCAACAGTAGTAGACTCACCAAATTTAAGGGCATTTAAGTGGTCACTGGATAGACATATGGATGAAAATGGAATAGTGTAGGTCAGATAGGCTTCAGATGGTTTCACAGGTCGGCGCAACATCGAGGGCCGAAAGGCCCGTACTGCGCTGTAATGTTCTATGTTCTATCCCAATCAGACCGTGATGCCTGGACACTGTGCCTGAACACTGCAGGAAGGCCACACCACGGATGCAACAGCCGAACACTGATGGGATGAGAGACAACTCCAGGGAGATGTCCACGGCCGGAGGGTGGGTGAGTGCTACAGAGAGGGGACCAGTGTCCCGTCTAGGTAACGTTATGTGCGGGTGTTGGCGTACAGGGTCTGGGGTCCATTGAGGGGGCCTCACTGCGGCCGGCAGTGTATGGGCAGGGCTTGCTGGGTTTAGGGGAGGAGGGGAGAAGAGAGGTCAATGGGGAAATGGAGAATCCTGGGGTGGCAACCACCACTGTTTGTTAGTCTAACACCCTCTCCCAATTCCTTGCAGATATTGAATACTATGGATGGTATTTTGGATCCCGCAGAATAGGCCACAGTGGTGCTGCTGGTAGGCCAGGCAGCCAGACACCAGAGACGAGGGCAGCAGCAGTGTCTTCAGATGATCAAAGCAGCGCCCCATGTTGACAGACCCTGCCCTACAGCCTGAGGACCTGACCGCCCATCAGGCCAGGGTGAGACCTAGAGGGAGAGGCCTGCAGTGGCCCAGGATGTACAGGTGTTTCTAGTGTTTGAACAGATGACAGACAGCGCTTGTCGCAGGAGGCTCCGCCTCAACAAGGAGATGGTATGGCACCTGCGCCATGTCCTCGGGGACTTGGCACAATGAGGACGGCCATTCTCTGATGCCGACTAGCTCACCGCAGTCCTGAACTTGAAAATGAAATGAAATGAAATGAAAATCGCTTATTGTCACGAGTAGGCTTCAATGAAGTTACTGTGAAAAGCCCCTAGTCGCCACATTCCGGCGCCTGTCCGGGGAGACTTGTACGTCTCAGGATCATTTCAGAGCTCGAGCAGCAGCCTGTGTGGTATATCGCAGGCAACAGCCCACAGGTGCATCCGATAGGTCACGGGTAGCCTGTTTGCACGGGCGGAAAACTACATCAACTTTGAGATGGACCAAACCCAACAAGGTCCCTGGACAGCAGGATTCTCCACTATCGCCGGGATACCCCAGGTCCAGGGGCTGGTAGACTGCACACATGCCGCCTTGCACACTGGCAGTGCCTTACATTAACAGGAAGGGGTTCCACTCCCTGAACATACAGCTCGTGTGTGACCACCACATGCAGACCATGCACCTGTGTGTATGCTTCCCAGCCAGTGTGCACGGCAGTTACATCCTGGGGCAGTCAGACATTCTCGGCCTCTTCGAGGGACACCTCAGGATGGGTGAATGGCTCTTGGAGGATAAGCTGTACCTGCGGAGGACCTGGTTAATGACGCCGGTATGGAGGCCGGAGACCTAAGTGGAGACCCAATACAACGAGGCTCATGTGGCCACCCAGCTGTCATTGAGCAGTGCATTGGGCTGCTTAAAATGCGATTCTGATGCCTCGACTGCTCTGGTGGTGCCCTGCAATACACCCCTTGTCCGGTTTGTGGTGTGCCCTCCACAACCTGGCACATCAGCGGCATTCTGGAGGTGCAGGATGAGGAACATGTGGCCACCTCTGAGGAGAAGGAGGATGATGATGTGGTGCCGGACCAGCAGGGTCGGGCTATGATCCTGAAGATGAACCGGCGGACCAGTCAGAGGCTGCAGGACAGCCTCCGGCTTTTATTGGTCCGGCAAGCCCAGAGGGCCAGGGACTCATACTCACCTACTTCACATAGGACACGGCCTGGTCTATCATCGCTACCTTTCCCCCCTGCTCCCAACTTCCCATCCTCCCAGGGTCTGTGTTGCATCACTCCAGGATGCTGGTACTGTTAGCGGGTCTCTGTCGAGGGCAAGGGATGACGGGTGATGATAACCTGCAGAGAGCTGAACTGGGGGGAGGGGGGGCAGTGAAGGGATGGGGGTTGGAGTGAAACAATGGGGACAAGGAGGGTTTGGGGGGTGATGCTCGCATGGGGGCAGGAAGGTATCGGTGTGGGGCGGTGTCAACTCACCCATGCTGCCTGGTATAAACCATTGAACTTCTTGCGGCACTGGAGGCCAGTCCTCCTGGCCATGCTGCCTGAGCTGACGGCCGCTGCCACTTCTTTCCAGGCGGCACTGGTTGCCCTGTGGCTCACCTCCAGGACCCTTAGAGGAACAGGACACTCCTCCTGGCCTCCACCGCATCTAGGAGCCTCCCAAGGTCTGCGTTTCCAAACCTTGGGTCGGGTGTCTCGGTGTCATGGCTGCGAGCTGAGTGGGGTTGGCTGTGCAAGTGCTGTTTAAGTGTTGCTCAACCTTTTTAGTGGGGGGCTGGCAAGCACAAACCTGAGGGACAGCACAGTGGTTAGCACTGTGGATTCACAGCGCCAGGGTCCCAGGCTCGATTCCCCACTGGGTCACTGTCTGTGCGGAGTTCTCCCTGTGTCTGCGTGGGTTTCCTCCAGGTGCTCCGGTTTCCTCCCACAGTCCAAAGATGTTCAGGTTAGGTTGATTGGCCATGATAAATTGCCCTTAGTGATCAAAAAGGTTGGGAGGGTTTTTTTGGGTTACGGGGATAGGGCGGAAGTGAGGGCTTAAGTGGGTTGGTGCAGACTCGATGGGCCGAATGGCCTCTACTGCATTGTATGTTCTATGTTCTATCAACCGGCTAGCGACCTTCATTTGTGGCATGAAGCCCATGGGCCTCGTTAAGTGGACCAGTTAATGTCTGGTACCGACGGTGTTTGAGTCAAGGTGGGTTCTAGTGGTCCTACTTCTAGAGGGCGCATTGTGTCCAAGGGGTGGGGGGGGGCGGGTGTCTGCACTGTTTATCTCCATCTCTGACATCCCCTGGAGTTCCTGGACTCTCTTCTTTGTGCTCTCCCATAAGAGGGAGATCTCTCCGGCCTTTTTAGGTCCAACAAGGGCTCAGACAGCAAATTCCACTGGGTGGCCATATCGTTTATTCTGCACACAAGGCGGTCCTGTAGCATTTCGGGCAGGGATGGCCCATAATCACAATACTCTGCCACTTTGTGCAATCAGAATTCCGGTAAGGACTCCCCTGGGTTCTCTCGGCCCAGCTCCTACCTGGGCAGGGTTTTATCCTGTGGAATTAACGAGCCAGTTGGTGGGCCTCCACCCCTCAGCGGGGGAGCTCGTACTTCTCGAGGCTCACAAGGAGATTAATCAGGTTGTTCCCATGGGGATTATAACAGTACCCATTCAATTTCCTCTTGGAATAATTGTTTCTGCTTCCACCACCCTCTTAGGCAACGAGTTCCGGATTATCACCACTTGCTGCACAGCCAGGGAAAGCCCAATCATGGAATACATTTAGAGTCAGTTCAGAGAAGGTTTACTAAACTAAGACCAGGAATGAGCAGGTTGTTTTATGAACAAGAGTTGGAGAGGTTAGGTTTGTATCCAATAGAAATTAGAAAAGTAATAAGCAAAGTGATCGAAACGTTTAAGATCCTGAGGGGTATTAGCAGGCTGAATGTGGAGAGGATACTTCCTCTTGTCAGAGAAACTAGAACTAGGGCAGCACATTAGCACAATGGTTAGCACTGCTGCCTCATGGCGATGAGATCTTGGTTCAATCCCGACTCCAGGTCACTATCCGTGTGCAGTTTCCATATTCTCCCCGTGTTTGCATGGGTCTCACCCACACAACCCAAAAAGATGTGCAGGGTAGGTGAATTGGCCACACTAAATTGCCCCTTAATTGGAAAAAAATAATTGGATATTTTAAATTTTTTTAAAAAGAGAAACTAGAATTATGGGTTCTATGTTTAAAAAGAAGAGGTGCTCATTGAAGACAGAGATGAGGAGAACTTTTTTTCGAGAGTCATGAGCCTCTGGAAATCTCCTCCTCAATAGGCAGTGGAGATAGAGGGCGGGATTCTTGGACCGCCTTGTATGCAGAATAAATAATATGGCCACCCAGTGGAATTTGCTGTCTGAGCCGTTGCTGGACCTAAAAAGGCCGGAGAGATCTCTCTCTTATGGGAGAGCACAGAGAAGGGAGTCCAGGAACTCCAGGGGATGTCAGAGGTGGAGGTAAACAGTGCAGACACCCCCCCCCCCCCCCCAACCCTTGGACGCAATGCGCTCTCCAGAAGTAGGACCACTAGAACCCACCTTGACTCAACCACCGTTGGTACCAATAATGGAGCTATGTCCCCACACCAGCGTCAAAACGCGGGCGTTTTATTCTGGACTTAAGTCCAGAGTGATTCTCCAATTTGCAGGGGGCTAGCAGGGCCCCGGAGTGCTTTTCGCAGCTTTGGCTGTGGATAGGGGGCCCTGCATTTCTGGTCGGGAGACTGCGCATGCGCACAGCGTTGGCCTGCAGCGGCTACCCCTTACGACATGGCGGTCTCAGAGCACAGAGCGGTACCATGAATGTAGGTCCCCCCCCCCCCAAGAACGCGCGCCTACGTGCGGCTGTCCGTCTGTGAGGGCCCCCACCCCCCAACAGGGCGGCCGCGGACTGAGTCCGCAGCTGTCACTGACCGTTCCCGACAGGCAAATCGTGGTTAGAACCACGCCGTCGGGAACCCGGCTAGTAGGGGCTCGTTTAGCACACTGGGCTAAATCGCTGGCTTTGAAAGCAGACCAAGGCAGGCCAGCAGCACGGTTAAATTCCCGTTCCAGCCTCCCCGAACAGGCACCGGAATGTGGCGACTAGGGGCTTTTCACAGTAACTTCATTGAAGGCTACTTGTGACAATAAACGATTTTCATTTTCATTTCATTGTCCTCGCTGAATCGCCAGAGGGGCCTCTGTTAATGGCCCCCTTTGCGCGATTTGCGGTGATTCTCTGGGGACCTGAGAACTGCGGGAGTGGCATCGCGCCGGATTTCGGCGCTCCGCTCCCATGCCAATTGTGAGCGCGGAGGATCGGAGAATCCCACGCAGAGTCTTTGAATATCTTTAAGGCTGAGCTAAAGAGATTTTAAAAAAATTAGTCCCCAATTCTTTATTTCCAATGAAGGGGCAATTTAGCGTGACCAATCCACCTACTCTGCACATCTTTGGGTTGTGGGGATGAGACCCACACAAACACAGGAAGAATGTGGAAACTCCACATGGAATTGATCTGGGGCTGGGATCGAACCCAGCTCCTCGGCGCCATGAGGCAGCAGTGTTAACCACTGCGCCACCTTGCCGCCCACCTATTCCACTCAGTTAAGACAAGAGAATTGTCTAATCCATCTATTAACATCTTATTTAACTTTTGCTCGAATGTTTTATTTCCATTCAATAATACTAAAAGCATTCATTCTTCAAACATTGTATTCAGAGAAGGATATGTACACCTTTTGTCTGAACTCTGAAAAGGGTTTTGTGGAGTACATTCAATAGTGCAAAGATATTTAATCCTACTTGATCATATCATTTCACCAGGTGTTGCCATTTGAATTCAGTATCCTGTTTTAGACTCTGAGGCCTTAGCTGTCACCAAACCTTCCCAGACCAATGACCTCTCCCTGTATAATCCTACCCATCACCGTCCCAACCACTGCACCCTCTGCCTCCTCCCACTTTACTAGCAATTGCTCACCTTGGCCTTTTGCTTTGCTCTGCAAACAACTGGATATCTTTTCACTGACTGAATGAATACAATGAGTGGAATTTAATGCCCCTACTTCAGCGGCTTTGGAGGCAGGGGTCATATATTTGGGATGAGGGTGTGGGGTGGGAAGGTGTTGCCTTCCTACTTCCATCCAATATAATTTGGTGCGGAAAGGCTTGTGGACAGCCTTTCTACTGAATGCTAATTGAGGCGCTTAAGTGCGCATTGACGGCCTCATCCCCATTGCTACTATTCAACCAGTAGCAGTCTATTGCCGGGAATCTCCCCCCCTCTGCCAAGTGGGAGAATTGGCGGGGCGCCACGCGAATCGTGCCATGCCGCCCCGAACCCCGCACGCGATTCTCCCACCCCCCAAAACCAGCGCCGCGCGAATCGCGCCGGACCGCTCGGAGAATCGTTGCAAACGGCGAGCAGCGATTCTCTGGCCCGGATGGGCCGAGCGGCCGCCGAAAAAAATGACAGTCCCACTGCCGCCGTTCTAACCTGCTCTCGGGCTTCAAGGGCCGGGAGCGGCCTGTGAGGCGGGGGGGGGGGGGGGGGGGGGGGGGGGGTCCAACCTTTACAAACATACGAATTAGGAGCAGGAGTGGACCATTTGGCTCCTTGAACCTACTTCGCCATTCAATAAGATCATGGGTAATCTCATTAGTGGCCTCAGCTCCATTTTCCTTTCTACCCCTTTCACTTATCTTAAGTCCCTGTGGGTAAGTGACACACAACAGTAAATGCAAGCCATTTTAGTTGCCATTACATTCCCAAGGAGTTTGAATTAGCTGCTTGTATAAATGTGAGGCTCTGGATCATTAGAATACAGAATTAAAAACATACAAATTAGGAGTAGGAGTCGGCCACTCAACCCCTCGAGTCTGTTCCACCATTCAATGAGATCCTGGCTGATCTGACTGTAAACTCAATCCCACATTCCCCTACCCCCAATAACCTTTCACTCCCATGGTAATCAAGAATCTAGGTGGCACGGTGGCGCAGTGGTTAGCACTGCTGCTTCATCCTGGAGGATCCGGTTCGATCCTGGCCCCGGGTCACTGTCCATGTGGAGTTTGCACAATCTCCCCGTGTCTGTGTGGGTCTCACCCCCACAACCCAAAGATCTGCAGGGTAGGTGGATTGGCTACGCTAAATTGCCCCTTAATTAGAAATAAAGAAATGGGTACTCTTAAAAAAAATTTTTAAATCTCTCAAGCTCAGCCTTAAAAATATTCAAAGTCTCTGTTTCCACTGCCTATTGTTTAAGAGAGTTCCAGAGGCTCATGACCCTCAAAAGAAAATTCTCCTCATCTCCGTCTTAATTAGGGTAGCACAGTGACGCAGTGGTTAGCACTGGGACTACGGCATTGAGGGCCAGGGTTCGAATCCCGGCCCTGGGTCACTGTCCGTGTGGAGTTTGCACATTCTCCCCATGTCTGTGTGGGTTTCACCCCCACGACCCAAAGATGTGCAGGGTAGGTGGATTGGCCATGCTAAATTGCCCTTAATTGGAAAAACAATAATTTGGTACTCTAAATTTTAAACAAAATCTCTGCCTTAAATGAGGATCCTTTTATTTATTTCAAATTTTAGAGTACCTAATTCTTTTTGACAATTAAGGGGCAATTTAGTGTGGCCAATTCACCTACCCTGCACATCGTTGGGTTGTGGGGATGTGACCCATGCAAACACAGGAAGAATGTGGAAACTCCACATGGACGGTGATCCGGGCTCGGGATTGAACCCAGGTCCTCAGCGCCGTGAGGCAACAATGCTAACCACTGCACCACTGTGCTGCCCTAGTTCTAGTTTCTCTGACTAGAGGAAATATCCTCTCCACATTCAACCTGCTAATACCCCTCAGGATCTTAAACGTTTCAATCACTTTGCTTATTACTTTTCTAATTTCTATTGGATACAAACCTAACCTCTCCAACTCTTGTTCATAAAACAACCTGCTCATTCCTGGTCTTAGTTTAGTAAACCTTCTCTGAACTGACTCTAAATGTATTCCATGATTGGGCTTTCCCTGGCTGTGCAGCAAGTGGTGATGATCTGGAACTCGTTGCCTACGAGGATGGTGGAAGCAGGAACAATTATTCCAAGAGGAAATTGAATGGGTACTGTTATAATCCCATGGGAACAACCTGATTAATCTCCTTGTGAGCCTCGAGAAGTACGAGCTCCCCCACTGAGGGGTGGAGGCCCACCAACTGGCTCGTTAATTCCACAGGATAAAACCCTGCCCAGGTAGGAGCTGGGGTTCCAGAATTGTCCCGGCTGGGACTTGAACTTGAATTGTTGCTTGTACATACCTTTCCTAAACCAAGGGTTGGAAATTAACCTTTTTTTTTTACTCTCCTTTCCGGACCCCCTCCTTGACTACTATATTGGTGATGAGGAGAAAGCGGAATTGCGGTTGGCGCTGCAGTCAGCCATTTGGAGCACAGTCACATTTCTTCGTGAAGGAATAATGTTTACACTGTTTTGAAAATGCTGCTCTTTGGCAGATTCGATGCGAGGGGGCAGGGCTGGGTTCAGTACGCAATGTGTAGGCTTTTTTTTAAGGCGGACGCTATCGTTGGGGATGATGGGCAGATGGTGATTATTCTGACCACCTGTGGGGTCCCCACCTTCAGCACTATAAAGAGCATAATAGTCCCCATGGCCCCAGGCTCCAAGACATTCGAGGACCTTGTGGTACTGGTGACAAAGCACTACGACCCCAAGCCATCGGTCATTGTGCAAAGATACTGATTTAACACGGCCGAGAGAACACAGGGGAGTCCATTACCGGATTTCTGATTGCCCAAACTGACCGAGTATTGTGACGATGGGCCATCCCTGCCCGAAATGCTGCAGGGCAGCCTTGTATGCAGAATAAATAACATGGCCACCCAGTGGAAATTGCTTGCTCAGCCATTGCTGGACTGAAAAAAGGCAGTCAGGATCTCCCTCTTATGGGAGAGCACAGAGAAGCACCGAATCAGGAACTCCAGTGGATGTCAGGGAAGGAAGGAAATAGCATGGATGCCTCCCCATTCGGATGCAATGCGCCATCTAGCAGTAGGGCCCCTAGAACCCCACCCTGACCCAAACCACCATCGGGACCAGGCCCATTGGATGCTGTAACAAGGCAGGACACCACCCCAGAGTTGATGAAGGATGGCACTTGTTGATGGTGAAGCCGCCGCGATAGGAAACCACAGGTCAGCCAGCAAACCTACCACCCTACCCGAGGGAGATACCATCCAGAGCTAGGACCCTCCACCTGGAACAGCCTGCTGAAGATGAGTACATGCAATTAAAATGCATTGCCATGCAGCGGGTAGCCCCCATCCAAATAACTGTCCAAGTAAACGGCCACCCGTTGGACATGGAGCTGGACACAGAGGCTGCGGTTTCAGTAATAGAGAGACAGACATTAGAGAAAATTAGGACAGGGATTCAACAGCTGGGTTTGTGGGACACCGAGGCAAAACTAGCAACATACATTTAAAAAAATAATCTTTATTGTCACAAGTAGGCTGACATTAACACTGCAATGAAGTTACTGTGAAAAGTCCCTAGTCGCCACATTCCAGCGCCTGTTTAGGTACACGGAGGGAGAATTCAGAATGTCCAAATTACCTAACAGCGCGTCTTTCGATAGGAAACTGGAGCACCCGGAGGAAACCCACGCAGACATGGGTAGAACCTGCAGACTCCGCACAGACAGTGACCCAAGCTGGGAATCGAACCTGGGACCCTGGCGCTGTGAAGCAACAATGCTAACCACTGTGCTACCATGCTGCCCATTGGGGAGCCTCTAGCCATAGCAGGCATGACTATGACCCCAGTCATCTATGGACAATAGCGTGGGACCTGGACCGAGTCTGCTGGGCGCAATTGGCTCCAATGCCTCCGGTTAGACTGGCAACGGATCTTCCGGATGGGCACCGGAGGACTTCACAAAGTCTTGGGGTTTTAAAACTTCCTGAGGTTTTCCAGGAACGCCTTGGCACAATTAAGGGGGCCATGGCCACGATACACGTAGACTCTGAGACCCAGCCAAATACATCTGGGCATGCCTGGCCCCCTACGCATTCCTGGCAAATGTTGTTTTTTTAATATAAATTTAGAGTATCTAATTCATTTTTTCCAATTAAGGGGCAATTTAGCGTGGCCAATTCGCCTAGCTTGCACATCTTTGGGTTGTGGGAGTGAAACCCACGCAAACATGTGGAGAATGTGCAAACTCCACACGAATAGTGACCCAGAGCCGGGATCGAACCTGGGACCTCGGCGCTGTGAGTCAGCAATGCTACCACTGCACCACTGTGCTGCCCTTTGCTGGCAGAAGTTGAGGATGAGCTCAGCCGATTGCAAGGCCTTGGTATCCAGCCGGTATGTTTTGCTGATTGGACAGCACCAGTTGTCCTAGTGCTAAAATCTGACAAAACCAAACGTCTGTGTGGGGATTATAATTGATTATAAACAAAGCCTCGCATCTGGACAGTACCCAAAGCCAAGGATAAAAGACCTTTAACAAAGTTAGCTAGGGGTCATTTCTTTTCCAAGTTAGAAATGAGACACACTCACCTCCAGTCGGAGTTTGACACCGATTCTAGGCCCTTATGAGGTGGGGTGAAGGGGGCTCGAGGACCCCTTCATCGGTAAGTTGGAGCATTGAAGGGGGTCTGGGGCCTCAACGGAGGGGGTTGAAAGATATGGGGCGCGATTCTCCGAAATGGAGACAAAGTCCCGACGCCGGAGTGAAAACCGGAGTGTTTCACTCCGGCGTCGGAGCCTGCTCCCAGCCCCCTATTCGCCCCCCCACCCCCCGGGAGGTTAGGAGCGGCATCACATATTTTATGCGTGCTGGGCCTTGGCGCTGCGTTAAAAGCGGCGCCGCATAAATGACGTGGCCGGCGTCGCGTAAATTAAGTCACCCACGCATACGCGGTTGCCGTCCTCCCCGAGGCCACCCTTCAAGAAGATGAAATGAAAATGAAAATGAAATGAAAATCGCTTATTGTCACGAGTAGGCTTCAATGAAGTTACTGTGAAAAGCCCCTAGTCACCACATTCCGGCGCCTGTTCGGTGAGGCTGTTACGGGAATTGAACCGTGCTGCTGGCCTGCCTTGGGCTGCTTTAAAAGCCAGCGATTTAGTCCAGTGAGCTAAACCAGCCCAGATGGGGTAAACCAGATGGCGGATGGATCTTGCGGGGCGGCGGAGGAAAGGAGGTTCTCCTTTAGAGAGGTCGGCCCGTCGATCGGTGGGCCCTGATCGCGGGCCAGACCCCATCGGAGGCCCCCCCCGGTGCAGGAACCCCCCTGCCCCCCCACAGGCCACCTCCCCCCCCAGCGTTCCTGCGCAGTTCCCGCCGGCAGCGACCAGGTGTGGACGGCAGCGGCGGGAACCTGTCGTGTTGGGGCGGCCGCTCGGCCCAGAATCGCCGCTCGCCTTTTGCAAACGGCGAGCGCCGATTCTCCGGGGGCCAGCCATGATTCACGCCGCGCCGGTTTGGGGGGGCTGGGAGAATCGCGTGCGGGTGCCGGGGCAGCATGGCGGGACTCATGCAGCGCCCCGGCGATTCTCCCACCCGGCGTGGGGGGGGAGAATTCTGCCCATGGGCAGCATTTAGAAATGGCCTCGTCAGCGCTGAGAAATGCCCTGCTAAACGTGCCCAAAACGGGGCTTTCACTCAGCAGTACTCAAGTTCTGAGGAGATATTGGCTGGGCTGTACTTAACATTGAGAAGGCACCAACATTACATGAGAAACATCTAAGAAAAGTGAGAGTAGAAATTGCAGAGGCACGGGTCCTACTATGTTAGTGTTCCTTAGACTCAGGGGTGGGGCCAGAGGATTGGAAAATTGCAAATGTTAAGCCCTTATTCAAAAAAGGGTGCAAAGATCAGCCCAGCAATTACAGGCCAATCAGTTTAACTTCAGTGGTGGGGAAACGTCTAGAAACAACAATTTGGGACAAATATGACCTGAGCAAATGCGAATAAATTAAGGAAAGCCATCATGGATTTTGCAAGGGAAAAATTGTGTTTAACTAACTTAATGGAGTTTTTTGAAAAGGCAACAGAGAGGTTGATGAGGGTTATGCTGTTGATGTGGTATACATAGATTTCCAAGAAACAAAGCAACATGGATATGGAATTGACTGAGTGACAGGAAACAAAGAGGTGGCACAGTGGTTAGGAGTGCTGTCTCACAGCAGTTGGAATCCAGGTTTGGTTCCAACCTTGGGTGACTGTCGGTGTGGAGTTTGCATGGGCGGCACGGTAGCAAATTGGTTAGCACTGTTGTTTCACGGTGCTATGGACCCAGGTTCGATTCCCAATTTGGATCACTGCCTGTGCGGAGACTGCACGTTCTCCCCGTGTCTGCGAGGGCTTCCTCCGGGTGCTCCGGTTTCCTCCCACAAGTCCCGAAAGACGTGCTTGTTGAATTGGACAATCTGAATTCTCCCTCAGTGTACCCGAACAGGCACCGGAGTGCGGCAACTAGGGGATTTTCACAGTAACATCATTGCAGTGTTAATGTAAGCCTACTTGTGACACTAATAAAGATTATTATTGGATTATTATTATATATTCTCCCCGTGTCTGCGTGGGCTTCCTCCGGGTTCCTCCCACAGTCCGAAGATGTGCAGGTTAGGTGGATTGGCCATGCTATATTTTCCCTTAGTATCCAAAGATTAGGTAGGGAGACAGGGATAGGGTGGGGGATTGGGCCTAGGTAGGGTGCTCTTCGGTGGAGACTTGATGGGCCGAATGGCCTCCTTCTGCACTGTAAGGATTCTATTCTTAGAGTAATGGTCAATGGATGTTTTTCAGACTGGAGGAAGATTTGTAGTGGAGTTCTCCAGGAGTCAGTGTTGGGACTCTTGTTCTTCCTAATATATATTAATGATGTGGAGATATAGAAATCATCTAGATCTTGGTGTACAGGGAATAATTAAAAAAATTGCAGATGATATGAAACTTGGAAGCATTGTGAACTGTGAGGAGAACTTCAAAAGGACATGGAAGGGTTGATAGACAAGTGCCAGATGAAATTTAATGAGAGAAGTGAAAAATTATTTATTTTGGTAGGAAGATGATGGAGAGAGAAAATAAAGGCTATAATTCTAAAGGGGGTTCAGGAGCAGAGAGTCTTGGGTGTATATGTAACTGAAGGTGGAGAACAGGGTTGAGAGTGAAATTAATAAAGCATACAGTCTCCTAGGCTTTATTAATCGGGGCATAGAGTACAAGAGCAAGGAGGTTATCTTAAACTTGTATAAAACACTGGTTCGGCCTCAACTGGATTATACATGTAGTTCTGGGTGCTACACTTTAGTAGAGCTGTGAAGGCATTGGAGAGAGTGCAGAAAAGGTTCACGACATTGATTCCAGGGAGGAGGCACTTCAATTATGCAGACAGGCTGGTGAAGTTAGGACTGTTTTCCTTGGAGAAGAGGAGGTTAAGAAAACATTTGACAGAGGTATTCAGAATCATGATCTGTTTAGTCAGAGTAGATAGGGAAAAGCTGTCCCGTAAAAGAAACAATGGAGGCATGCAGTGAAACTTCTTCACACAGTGCGTAGTTAAAATCTGGAATGTGCTGCCCCTGATGGTGTGGTGGACATAAGTTCAATCAAGATATTCTCGGAGGGAATTGGATTATTAACTGAAACAGATGAATGCACAGGGTTACGGGGAGAAGGCAAGGAAATGGCACTTGGTGAATTGCTCATTAGGAGAGCTAGCGCAGACAGCAGGTCAAATAGCCTCCTTCTGCACTGTGTAACAATTCTGTCATTCTGTGAGAGACAACAACAAAAGCAATAATGGGGCTATAATATCTGTGTATGATCCAAGGACTTTACAGGAAATGGGGCCAATTTGCAAAAGGCAACGGTGACTTTTGTTACTGCAATGTCGTCAAACCAAAACGTGCCCAAAGTAATGGAACTTGGTCTGCTGGGACTTTATAATGGGAATTCTATTGTGCACACCACACCATACAAATTTCCATCTTTTCACATTCACTGGAATCTGGATCGATGAATAAAGCAAATCAAGCAGGGATCTGGGCTTGCGCACCTCCACGATTTTCCTCTGGATATCTTGCCAATTGTACCTGCAGCTTTTCAAACATTGTAATAAGAAATTTTAAAAAGGGAATTTGGATTTAGGCAGCACCTTTCACAATCTCAGGATGTGAAAGTGTTTTCAGCCAATTTAGTACTTTTGTGTCTATCCATTGTTGTAATATAGGAGAACAAAGCGGGGGGGGGGGGGGTGATTTTCTGCACCCCCGCGGCATGTTTCACGGCGGCAGGATCTTCTGGTCTTGCCGCTGTCAGTGGGATTTTTCATTGTATGTACCCCCAGCTGTAGGGGTTCGCCGCCAGTGAGACTGGATACTCTGCCACCTAATATGGCTGGAAAATGCCAGCCAGTGGCTAGTTAGGGCCTGGCAAACATCCACATAAAACAATGGGGAAAATGATCAGATCATCAGGAAAGATTGAGTAAGTTGGGCCAATACTCATTGGAATTTAGGAGAATGAGAGGTGATCTGATTGGAACATTTAAGACCCTGAGAGAACTTGACAAGGTGGATGCTGAAAGGATGTTACCCCTTGAGGGGGTATCTAGAACTCGGGGCCACAGTTTAAAAATAAGAGGTCTTCCCTTTAAATGGAGATGAGGAGGAATTTCTTTTCTCAGAGGGCCATCAGTGTTTGGAATTTTCTCCACCAAAATGCAATGGAGACTGGGTCATTGAATATATTCAAGGCAAGGGTGGCATGTGGCGCAGTGGTTAGCACTGGGACTGCGGCGCTGAGGACCCGGGTTCGAATCCCGGCCCTGGGTCACTGTCCGTGTGGAGTTTGCACATTCTCCCCATGACTGCGTGGGTTTCACCCCCACAACCCAAAGATGTGCTGGTGAGGTGGATTGGCCACGCTAAATTGCCCCTTAATTGGAAATAAAAATAATTGGCTACTCTAAATTTAAAAAAAAGAATATATTTAAGGCTGAGTTAGACAGATTTTTGACTGACAAGGGAGTCAAAGGTTATGGGGACAGGCAGGGAGATGGGGTTAAGGCCACCTCAAATCAGGCAGGATTGTATTGGCTGGCAGAGCAGGTTCGAGGGGCTGAATGGCCTGCTACAGCTCCTTTTCTTCTGTTCTTAGTTCTTATGTCATTATGTATTTTTATTGATGTATTAAGTTTCTAAGATTTCCATATTTTCGAGTAGAAATTGATCTGCAAAGGGAAATAATCATGAGAAATTGCCATGTTTTCAAACTACCTGTAAGTGTAATGTGAGCCAATGGAATTCCAGGAACTGCATGCAATCACCAAGCAAGGTGTCTGTGCTCAAGTACAGGACAGTGCTGATCACATGAGCACACCTGTAATTGGACAAAAACTTCATGCTTGGGTAGTAGAATGTACAAAGACATTTCTAATTGGCAGCCTCAGGATAGTCTGCTGGAGAAGTGCCACCATTAGACAATTAAGACATTCTGACCAGCTTCGGTGCGGTTGGAGAAAAAAACAAGACAAAAAGGACCAGAAGAAATAAACCTGAAAACTACTCAAAACCTAAGAAAGACATTTTTTTGACACAGCAAGTATGAAGCTCATGTTGTTCTGTAAATCGCTGCCTGAATCTTACATTAGATGTGTTATAACCCCCACGCAACCCACTGGGTGACCCAATTAATCTCCCCGTGAGCCTCGTGGAGTTAATTCCACAGGATAAAACCTGACCCAGGTAGGAGACGGGGTTCCAGAATAGTCCCAGCAGGGACTTAGACTGTTGCTTGTATATATTTTCCGAAACCAAGGGTTAAAAAAAACCATTTTTGACTCACCTTTCCAGACTCCTCCTTGACTACCATAAGATAATATGTTTGGCCTCTCATTCTCTGAATAAAGTTGCTCCATAACTGAACCTTGATTGTCACATCAGATCCTGTGCCAGTAAGGGGCTAAATCCTCACAGGACAGACAGGACTTTGTATTAATATCTCATCTGAATGACTGCACCTCTTAACAGTGCAGCACGGCTTCACTGAAACGTCCAGAGTATGTGTTTATGGAGTGGGGCTTGTGGTGATCTACCACTGTATATATGTGTGTGCTTGCATTAGGGGATGTACGACAGTACATGTATTACAGGTTTTCCAGTAAGCCCCTTCCGGCTAGCTCCGCCCACAGGGAGCAGTATAAATATTCATAAGTTTCCCTGAGATGCTATTCTACAGCTGGAGCCGAAGGAATAGCATCTCACTGTAATAAAACCTCTCTTGTACCGATTCGAGTCTTTGTGTGCAATTGTTAGCGCCACAATTTATTACAGTGAGACTTTCCAACACAATTAAGACCGATCGCCTGCAGCTGGATCCGCAGTCGCCGCACGCCAGGAAAGACTTTAACCACTGGCTGGCTCTTTTCGAGTCCTACATCACCTCAGCGGACCCTGCACCATCGGAGGCTCAGAAGGTACAACTCCTATACTCAAGGTTGGGCTCCAGCGTGTTCCCGCTGATTCAGGACGCGCCTACCTACGCCCGGGCCATGGAACTTCTCAAAGAGAATTACGCTCAGTCGACGAACACTCTGTTTGCGAGACATGTACTCTCCACTCACGTTCAGCTACTGGGTGGGTCGATTGAGGACTTCTGGCGGGCCCTTATCCCTCTAGTATGGGACTGCGACTGCCAGGCCGTCTCGGCCATGGAACATTCGAATCTCCTCATGCGGGATGCCTTTGTGACGGGTATTGCATCGGACCCCATCCGGCAACGACTGCTGGAAGGGGCCGCTCTCGATCTTGCAGCAACAAAGACTTTAGCACTCTCATTGACGGCCTCTTCCTGTAACGTGCAATCCTACCCCGCCCACCACTCAGCCCACCCATCCTACCCCTCGTGGACCCAGCAACCGACCCCCCGACTGGGGCCGCTCCCGCGCAGTATGCCTGCGCTGCTCGCCGCACCGCGCACCCTGGGCGTCCCCGCTGCTACTTCTACGGTCAGCAGAAGCTGCCCGGCCCGCACCGCGACCTGCAAATCCTGTGGCAAGAAAGGCCACTTTACAACGGTGTGTCAGGCCCGCGCAGTTGCCGCTATCGCCCCCAAAATCTCCCCCTCGCCTCAGCAGATCGCGCAATGGGCCCTGTCGTCCGCTGCTCCCGGGGCCACGTGCGATCAGTGGGTGCCGCCATCTTCCTTCCCCAACTCCACGTGCGATCAGTGGGCGCCGCCATCTTTCGCCGCCCCTGCCATGTGCGCACCATGGCCGCTGCCATCTTCATCCTCCGACTCCATGTGCATTCCATGGTCGCCGCCATCTTGCCCCGCCCCCACAACGTGCGTTCCATGGTCGCCGCCATCTTGCCCCGCCCCCGCAACGTGCGCTGCCTGGCCGCCGCCATCTTCTTCCCTGCAGGTACTCCACATGCCGCCTTTTTTTTTTTAAATTTAGATTAGCCAATTATTTCTTTCCAATTAAGGGGCAATTTAGCGTGGCCAATCCACCTACTTTGCACATTTTTGGGTTGTGGGGGCGAAACCCACGCAGACACGGGGAGAACGTGCAAACTCCACATGGACAGTGACCCAGAGCCGGGATCGAACCTGGGACCTCAGCGACCTCAGCGCCGTGAGGCGGTTGTGCTAACCACTAGGCCACCGTGCTGCCCTGAGATGCCGCCTTTTTGTCCTCCCCTCAGAACTGGACCACGGGACCCGGTCGCCGCTGCTACTCATCGGACTCGTCGGACTCTTCGGTCGATCGCCCGCTACCCGCCTCCATGACGCTCGACCAATCCCGTCCTCGCAACCTGGCCACCGCTTCTACGACGGCCACGCGACCTCCTGCCTCATCGACTCCGGGAGCACGGACAGTTTCATCCACCTGGACACGGTAAGGCGCTGCTCCCTCGCGGTCCATCCCGCCAACCAGCGGATCTCCCTGGCCTCTGGATCCCACTTTGTCCCGATCCGGGGCTTCTGTCTGGTCAAACTCACCGTACAGGGCGTTGAATTCAACCGTTTCCGCCTGTACTTTCTCCCCAACCTCTGTGCGACACTTTTACTGGGCTTGGACTTCCAATGTAACCTCCAGAGCCTCACTCTCAAATTTGGCGGACCCCTACCTCCCCTCACCGTTTGCGGCCTCACGACCCTCAAGGTTGACCCACCCTCCCTCTTTGCCAATCTGACTGCAGATTGCAAGCCCGTCGCCACCAGGAGCAGACGGTACAGCACCCAGGACAAGATCTTCATCGGGTCCGAGGTCCAGCGGCTGCTTCGGGAGGGTAATATTGAGGCCAGCAACAGTCCCTGGAGAGCCCAAGTGGTGGTGGTTAAAACTGGGGAGAAACACAGGATGGTCGTGGACTACAGCCAGACCATCAACCGGGACACGCAACTCGACGCATATCCCCTTGCTCGCATATCTGATATGGTCAATCAGATAGCACAGAACCTGGTCTTCTCAACAATTGACCTGAAATCCGCCTACCACCAGCTCCCCATCTGTAAATTTGACCGTCCCTTCACTGCCTTCAAGGCGGACGGTCGACTGTATCAATTTCTTAGGGTTCCCTTCGGCGTCACTAACGGGGTCTCTGTATTTCAGTGATGATGGAACCATCAATTCACTAGACACGTGCTTTAAGATATGAACAGTGGTTTTAATCTACTTACTACAGAGCCAGCCTGTTACCTGTTGAACTCTCGATGAACTGCAGGCTGGCTCTGGACAAGGGTATTTATACAGCAGTCCAGGGGGAGGAGTCGTGGGCGGAGCCAAGGGTGGAGCCCTGTACAAACTCCTGAGCATTCCCAGAGCTACTCCCCCTAGTGGTCGGATAACGCTACTGCGCTTACAATGGTATTGGTAAATACAGTGTGAATTACTAAGTTACATTCACCACATTCACCCCCTGCAAAAAAATCAAGTCCGCCGGGGGTGGTGGTCTACAATGTCAGTCTGTCCGGTGGTCGAACTGTCCGCTGTGATCTGCGGAGCACCGGGGTTGCAGCCTCTTGTGGTGGCTGGATGGGTGTTGTGTGCTGGGGTACGATGGCGGACTCCAGGGAGGGTTGTGTCCGAGCTTCATACTCTTCTGGTTCGACCGGGGACTGGGGGCACTGGGGGCTGGCCGGCGCGGGTGCACGGAATTGGTGGAGCGAGCTCGTGGGCTCGGGAGCGCGAGGGGGCGGCAGCATGGGGTGTAGGGTGAGGGGCCCTTCTGGGGGGGGTAGAGGTGGAGCAGGCGCACCTTCTCAACAAGGGGGTCGGTTTCGTGCGCCCTGACGTGTTTCCTCAGCAGTACGGGGCCCGGCGTCCTCAGCCATGCCGGAAGTGAGACCCCCGTGGTGGTGCCCCTGGAAAAAATGAAGAGCCTCTCGTGAGGGGTCTGATTCGTCGCTGTGCCTAAGAGGGACCTAATAGCGTGGAGCGCGTCTGGGAGGACTTCCTGCCATTGGGAGACTTGGAGCTTTCTAGACCGGAGGGTCAGTAGGACGGTCTTCTAGACCGTCGCGTTCTCCCTCTCCACCTGCCCGTTCCCCCTGGGGTTATAGCTGGTAGTCCTGCTCGAGGCAATGCCCTTGTCGAGCAGCTACTGACGCAGCTCGTCGCTCATGAAGGACGAACCCGGGGCAGCACGGTAGCCTAGTGGTTAGCACAACTGCCTCACGGCGCTGAGGTCCCAGGTTCGATCCCGGCTCTGGGTCACTGTCCGTGTGGAGTTTGCACATTCTCCCCGTGTCTGCGTGTGTTTTGCCCCCACAACTCAAAAAAAAAAATGTGCAGAGTAGGTGGATTGGCCACACTAAAAATTGCCCCTTAATTGGAAAAAATAATTGGGTAATCTAAATTTTTTAAAAAATAAATAAATAAAAAATGAAGGACGAACCCCGGTCGCTGTGCACGTAGCTGGGGAAACCAAACAGGGTGGAGATGCTATGCAGGGCCCTAATGACTGTGTGGGAGGTCATGTCGGGGCACGGGATAGCAAATGGGAAACGGGAGAACTCACCTACGACGTTTAGAAAGTAAACGTTCTTGTTAGTTGAGGGGAGTGGCCCTTTGAAATCAATCGCGAGGCGTTCAAAGGGCCTAGAAGCCTTGTCCAGGTGGGCCCTGTCTGGTCTATAGAAGTGCGGTTTGCACTCCGCACAGACCGGGCAGTCCCTGGTGACCGCTTTTACCTCCTCGATGGAGAAAGGCAGGTTTCGGGCTCTGATGTAGTGGGCGAGCCGGGTGACCCCCGGGTGGCTGAGGTCGTTGTGGATGACTTTCAGTCGGTCAATCTGCGCGCTGGCGCATGTCCCGCGGGATAGGGCATCCGGAGGCTCGTTGAGCTTCCCGGGTCGATACTTAATATCGTAGCTATAGGTGGAGAGTTCGATCCTCCACCGAAGAATTTTATCATTTTTTATTTTGCCCCTTTGCGAGTTATCAAACATAAAGGCAACCGATCTTTGGTCGGTGATGAGGGTGAACCTCCTACCTGCGAGGTAGTGCCTCCAGTAACGAATAGCCTCCACAATGGCTTGTGCTTCTTTCTCGACTGAGGAGTGTCGGAGTTCTGAAGCGGAGAGGGTACGGGATAAAATGTGACTGGTCTCCCTGCCTGATTTAGTGTGGCTGCTAGAGCTACCTCTGAGGCATCGCTCTCAACCTGGAATGGAGTGGATTCATCCACCGCCCGCATGGCCGCTTTGGCGATGTCCTCCTTGATGCAGTTAAAGGCCTGGCGTGCCTCAGCTGACAGGGGAAATCGTGTGGCCTTAAAGAGTGGGCGGGCTTTGTCCGCATATTGAGGGACCCGCTGGGCGTAGTATGATAAAAACCCCAAGCACCGTTTGAGGGCCTTGGGGCAATGGGGGAGGGGGAGTTCTAAGATACGGTCCGGGTCTGGGCCCAGGACTCCGTTTTCCACGACGTAGCCGAGGATGGCCAGTATGTTTGTGCGGAAAACGCATTTCTCTTTGTTGTAGGTGATGTTTAATTTCTGTGCCGTCTGGAGAAAACGGTGGAGGTTGGCGTCGTGGTCCTGCTGGTCATAGCCGCAGATGGTGACATTGTCCAAGTACGGAAACGTGGCCCGCAGCCCGTACTGGTCCACCATTCGGTCCATTGCTCGTTGGAACACTGAGACCCCATTAGTGACGCCGAAGGGGACCCGGAGGAAATGGAAGAGGTGGCCATCAGCCTCGAATGCCGTATAGTGGCGGTCCTCCAGGCGGATTGGGAGCTGGTGGTATGCAGACTTCAGATCCACCGTGGAAAAGAGCCAATAATGGGCGATCTGATTTACCATGTCTGCAATCCTGGGGAAGGGATACACGTCGAGGAGCGTAAATCTATTTATGGTCTGACTGTAGTCGACAACCATGCGGAATTTTTCCCCGGTCTTAACGACCACCACCTGAGCTCTCCAGGGACTATTGCTGGCCTCTATAATCCCCTCACTGAGAAGCCTTCGGACCTCTGATCTGATAAATACCCTATCCTGCAGGCTGTATCGCCTGCTACGAGTGGCTACGGGTTTACAGTGCTTTGTGAGATTGGCGAAGAGAGGAGGGGGGGGGGTTTTGCAGCGTAGCGAGGCTGCAGATAGTGAGTGGGGGCAGGGGCCCGCCGAAGCTGAGGGTGAGGCTCTTAAGGTTACACTGAAAATCTAGGCCTAATAAGACTGGCGCGCAGAGGTCGGGCAAAACGTAGAGTTGAAATTTTGAGTAGCTAGCGCCTCGGATTGTGAGTGTCGCGGCGGTGCGCCCCTGGATCTGGACAGAATGGGAGCCTGAAGCAAGCGAGATAGTTTGCCACATGGGGAAAACGGGGAGCGAACAGCGTCTTACTAGGTCTGGGTGTATGAAGCTCTCAGTGCTCCCGGAGTCGAAAAGGCATGGCGTGTTGTGCCCGTTGATTTGGACCTCTGCCATCGAATTTCACAGATGCTTCGGGCGTGATTGATCCAGGGTGACTGCGCCGAGTTGCGGGCCGCGTGACGAGCGCCCAGGGAGGTCGTACTCTTCCGATGAGTTGTCCGAGCGTGGAGATGCAGGTCGGGCCCGTGGATCGCACGTGGCGGGCGGCGAGGAAGATGGCGTCCAAGTTGGCGGCCCCAATGAGTCGCACGTGGCCGGCCGCGTGGTGGAGGTTTTCCAAGATGGCGGCCCCAATGGATCGCGCGTGGCGGGAGGGGGCGGGGTCGGGGCATAGGCCACAGCGTTTTGGGCCCCGCCGGCCTGCGGGTGTGGGGAGCGATTACTTTGTGCCGCTGGGGAGTTGGAAGCTGGGGCCCTTTTTGCGAGGCACACTCTCGCGTAGTGGCCTTTCCGCCCGCAGCTGCTGCAGGTCGCGTTGCGGGCCGGGCAGTGCTGCCGTGGGTGCTGATTCTGGCCGCAGAAATGGCAGGCTGGAGCAGCATAGTGGCTGGCTGGAGCAGCGTAGTGGCTGGCTGGGGCAGCATGGTGGCTGGCTGGAGCAGCGTAGTGGCTGGCTGGAGCAGCGTAGTGGCTGGCTGGGGCAGCATGGTGGCTGGGCGGCCACGTGGCACAGGCCTGGGGGAGTCGCTGGTCGAGGGCCCATGATTCCGCGGGGAACGAGGTGAGGCTGCGGAAGGAGACCTCCATCGTGGTAGCAAGTTCCGCAGTTGTTTCTAAGTCTTGGGCCCCCTTTTCCAGCAGTCGTTGGCGCACATAATTAGACCTGAGGCCCGCTACAAAAACATTGCGTACAGCAAGTTCTCTATGTTCAGCCGCGGTAACCGCTTGATAGTTACAGTCATTTGATAGATTATCGAGCTCTCTTAAAAATTCGGCGAGTGATTCTGTAGGCCGCTGGCGGCGAGTCGTGAACACATAGCGTGCGTAAACTTCGTTAATGGGCCTTACATACATCTTATCGAGTATCGCTAGCGCTGCAGTATATGAACCGGCCGAGTTTAGTTGCGTAGAGATTCTGTGGCTCACCCTCATGTGCAGTAGGCTTAACTTCTGTTCCTCTGTTGTTTCGGCTGTGCTCGCTTCTGCCAGGTAGGCCTTAAAGCACCGCAGCCAGTGGGAGAAGATTTCTTTTGCCTCTGCATCCTGTGGGTCGAGTTCCAGGCGTCCAGGCTTGAGAGCTGATTCCATGATCGATCCTGACTGTTCTTTAGTAGATTAAATTGATGGAACCATCAATTCACTAGACACGTGCTTTAAGATATGAACAGTGGTTTTAATCTACTTACTACAGAGCCAGCCTGTTACCCGTTGAACTCTCGATGAACTGCAGGCTGGTCTGGACAAGGGTATTTATACAGCAGTCCAGGGGGAGGAGTCATGGGCGGAGCCACGGGTGGAGCCCTGTACAAACTCCTGAGCATTCCCAGAGCTACTCCCCCTAGTGGTCGAATAACGCTACTGCGCTTATAATGGCATTGGTAAATACAGTGTGAATTACTAAGTTACATTCACCACAAGTGAGAAATGGACCGAATGGTTGACCGGTACGGACTGCGGGCCACGTTTCCGTACTTAGACAATGTCACCATCTGTGGCCACGACCAGCATGGCCATGATGCCAACCTTGCAAAATTTCTCCACACCGCATCTCTCCTCAACCTCACTTATAACAAGGAGAGGTGCGTGTTCAGCACAGACTGCTTAGCCATCCTCGGCTACGTAGTCCAAAACGGACTACTGGTGCCCGATCCCGACCGCATGCGCCCCCTCATGGAGCTCCCCCTCCCCCACTGCCCCAAGGCTCTCAAACGATGCCTGGGGTTCTTTTCTTACTACGCCCAGTGGGTCCCACAATCCGCGGACAAGGCCCGCCCACTGATCCAGTCCACACAATTTCCCCTCACGGCCGAGGCACAACAGGCCTTCCCTCGTATTCACTCAGACATAGCCAAGGCCGGGATGCACGCAGTAGACGAGACACACGCCCTTCCAAGTAGAGAGCGAAGCTTCAGATGTCGCCCTTGCCGCCACTCTAAAGCAGGTTGGCAGACCCGTGGCATTCTTTTCCCGCACCCTCCATACCTCCGAAATCCGACATTCCTCTGTTGAAAAGGAGGCCCAGGCAATTGTTGAAGCGGTGCGGCATTGGAGGCATTACCTGGCCGGCAGGAGATTCACTCTCCTCACTGACCAACGGTCGGTAGCCTTAATGTTTAACAACACGCAGCGGGGCAAGATCAAAAACGACAAAATCTTGCGGTGGAGAATCGAGCTCTCCACCTATAATTACGAGATCTTGTATCGCCCCGGCAAGCTCAACGAGCCCCCAGACGCCCTCTCCCGAGGTACATGTGCCAGCGCACAAGTGAACCAGCTCCGTGCCTTGCACAAGAGCCTTTGCCATCCGGGGGTCACTCGGTTGTACCATCTGGTAAAAGCCCGCAATCTGCCCTACTTCGTCGAGGAAGTACGGACAGTCACCAGAGACTGCCAGGTCTGTGCGGAGTGCAAGCCGCACTTCTACCGGCCAGACCACGCGCGCCTGGTGAAAGCGTCCCACCCCTTTGAACGCCTCAGCGTGGATTTCAAAGGGCCCCTCCCCTCCACCGACTGCAACACCTACATCCTTAGTGTGGTCGATGAATTCTCTAGGTTCCCCTTCGCCATCCAATGCCCGGATATGACGACTGCCACCGTCATCAAGGCCCTTGATTCCATATTCGCTCTGTTCGGTTTCCCTGACTATATCCACAGTGACAGGGGATCCTCATTCATGAGTGATGAGCTGCGTCAGTTCCTGCTCAGCAGGGGTATCGCCTCCAGCAGGACGACCAGCTACAACCCCCGGGGAAACGGGCAGGTAGAGAGGGAGAACGGGACGGTATGGAGGGCTGTCCAGCTAGCCCTACGGTCCAGGAACCTCCCAGCCGCTTGCTGGCAGCAGGTCCTCCCTGACGTGCTCCACTCCATTCGGTCACTGCTGTGCACCGCAACTAACAGTACACCCCATGAACGTGTTTTTGCCTTCCCTAGGAAGTCTACATCCGGGGTGTCGCTCCCGACTTGGCTCGCAGCTCCAGGGCCGGTCCTTCTTCGTAGGCATGTCAGACTCCACAATGCAGACCCTCTGGTGGACAGGGTACACCTGCTCCACGCGAACCCCCAATATACCTACGTGGAGTTCCCCGACGGCCGCCAGGATACAGTCTCGCTCAGGGATCTGGCTCCCTCGGGTGCCGATCCCATGCCCACACTCCTCCCTACCCACACGCCACCCTCCTTTTCCCCGGCGCCCCCGACTTCAACCCCACCAGGTCCATCCCTCGTTCCCCTGTCCACACTAGAGGACTTGGAAGATTTCGGCTCGCTCCCGGGGTCATCCAGCCACTGGCCAGCACCAACACCGCCAGCACCAACACCGCCAGCACCTACGCCGTCGACACCGCCTGTGCAGACGTCGCCACCACTGCTGCGTCGCTCACAACGGAACGTCCGACCGCCGGTCCGTCTCAACCTGTGACGGGCACCGGGTTGCCCGATGGACACTTGGTTCTTTATTTTCCCCCCTCTGTACATAGATCAGGTTTATGTTTTATAGTTTCACATCACCCCCACTGGACTCATTTTTTACAGGGGGTGAATGTGGTGATCTCTACCACTGTATATATGTGTGTGCTTGCATTAGGGGATGTACGACAGTACCTGTATTACAGGTTTTCTGGTAAGCCCCTGCCGGCTAGCTCCACCCACAGGGAGCAGTATAAATATTCATGTTTCCCTGAGATGCCATTCTACAGCTGCAGCCGAAGGAATAGCTTCTCACTGTAATAAAGCCTCTCTTGTACCGATTTGAGTCTTTGTGTGCAATTGTTAGCGCCACAGGGCTTGAACTCACAACCATTTCAATCTGAAGCGTGAGTATTACCACTGAGCCAAGGCTGATATCATAAAGGTTTTGCTATTTTTCATAGCAGCTCTATATTTACACTGAAACTGAGGATTTTAAAAATTGGTTTAATGGTTAAGCGTTAAAGTTATTAGAGATGATAAGAACTCAATTACACTCAATTACATATAATTTAAATTGACATATACACTCTGACAAAGCAATTATAATCATGCTTACTCTGTATAATTAGGAAATAATAAGACTTTCCCTTAAATATAATGCATTTTAGGATCATCTCTGTTCCAATTCTTTAAACCCCATTTTAAAATAAGTAAAACAACACTGACTAGCAACTTAATCAACTTGTAAGCAATGCCATGGAATGGTGGAATACGGATTTGTGGCCACAGTTTGCCACAGAGTGAGATCCCCCACCTCAGCAGAACAGAGTAAGTGCTAACTGAAGGGCAGGTGTTCCCACAACAGAGGAAGCAGATAAAAATCAGAGTGAATCAATTCGCTCTCCTGTGGCCTTTCACAACATAGCCATGTTCTTCGCTTGCATTGGCAGAATCCTACCAGGAATCATTTTCCTACATTCCCATCTGGGTTTAGTGTTTGGGGAGTGGGAATTGAAAAAATGTTCTAATAAACCATGGAGAAAGCCAATAATTAATCTTGGGTGGCATGGTAGCACAGTGGTAGCACGGTTCCTTCACAGCTCCAGGGTCCCAGGTTCGATTTCCGGCTTGGGTCACTGTCGCTGTGGAGTTTGCACATCCTCCCCGTGTCTGCGTGGGTTTCCTCCGGGTGCTCCGGTTTCCTCCCACAGTCCAAAGACGTGAAGGTTAGGTGGATTGGCCATGCTAAATTGCCCTTAGTGTCCAAAAAGGTTAGAGATAGATAGAGAAATACAGCACAGAACAGGCCCTTTGGCCCACGATGTTGTGCCAAACGTTTGTCCTAGGTTAATCATAGAATTTTGGACACTAAGGGCAATTTTTCATGGCCAATCCACCCAACCTGCACATCTTTGGACTGTGGGAGGAAACCGGAGCACCCGGAGGAAATCCACGCACACGGGGAGGATGTGCAGACTCCACACAGACAGTGACCCAAGTCGAAATCGAACTTGGGACCCTGGAGCTGTGAAGCAATTGTGCTATCCACAATGCTACCATGCTGCCCTTAGTTAGGTGGAGTCACTGGGTTACAGGGTTTCGGGGATAGGGTGGAGGTATGGGCTTAGGTAGGCTGCTCCTTCCAAGGGCTGGTGTGGACTCGATGGGCTGAATGGCCTCCTGCACTGTAAATTCTATGATTCTATGAATTCCTGGAAGTTCTTCATAGAGAGTGATCAGCACCTGGAATAGACTTTTCAACATGGCAGTGAGGGCCAGGCCACAAACCTGGATGTGGTAATCAAGGTTTATTTACTCTGGGTGAATGAACTGTGATGGGTTCAAATGGCCCACCTCATCCATATTAATCCTACAAAGTTTTAGATATTTTTTCTTTTATGTTTTTTGTCCCTGGCAAATTTATGCCCACACAACAAAAGATATTGTCGACTTGCTGTGGTACTGGTCCTCAGATGGTGGGGATCTTCTGATGTTCCAATCAAGTGGTGATTCTACATGCGTGAGCCGTGAAAGTGAACACCAGCAAACTATGGAATGCACATGGGCGGCACGGTGCCTTACAGTGATGAGGACCCGGGTTCAATCCCAGCCCCAAGTCACAGTCTGTGTGGAGTCTGCACATTTCCCCCGTGCCTGCATGGGTCTCGCCCCCACAACCTAAAGATGTGCAGAGTAGGTGGATTGGTCATTCTAAATTGCCCTTTAATTGGAAAAAAGGAATTAGGTACTCTAAATTTTAAAATAAGCTATGGAAAGCACTATAACTGAGCCCATTCTGCTACCCAACTGTACATCACATTTATGAAAAGGATCACTGGATAATGGTCAGTACCAGGAATTGTGGACATCTTCCCCCCTCCCTAACCCAGGGACAGCACGAGCAATTGTTGAACTCGGAACCTTTGTGGTCCATACGGCTCGTCTCCCAATTTTGTAAACTCTCTGATGCATTTGTTAGGATGGGTGGATTGTATTTTGTTTTAAAGTATGACTTTGTTTCACTCATACAGGGGCCAATTTTCATCATTGCCTCAATGCCAGAAAAGAATGGGAGGGTAGCAAGAACAAAATGGCAGTGCCACACTTTCTGCCAATGCAAATTTTGGTGTGGACAAGAAACAGGTGTGGGAGATTTTGTAGCTCAGTCAAATTGTAATCCAGTGGTGTCAATATTATCCCAATACAAAAGGTGGATCAGGCTGAGAGGGACAGGTTAGTTGAGGAGATATTCCAGGTGGACAGGAGATACTCAGAGGCCCGGACGCGGGGCTACTGAGGGAGTGGCGGTGGTTACAGGTGGAGTTTGGGCTGTTGACCACAGGGAAAGCAGTGGAATAGTTGAGGAAGGCTAGGGGGGGCGATCTATGAGTACGGGGAAAAGGCAAGCAGAATGTTGGCGCACCAGCTCTGGAAAAGAGAGGCGGCCAGGGAGATAGGTAAAGTAAAGAGTAGAGACGGTAATACTGTCCTGAACCCAGCGGGGGTGAACGAGGTGTTTAAGGACTTTTATAGTAAATGATATGAGTCGGAGCCCCCGGCTGGGTGGGGGGGATGAGGCAGTTTCTGGATCAGTTGAAGTTCCCGAGGGTGGAGGAGGACCTGGTGGAGGGGCTGGGAGCCCCAACTTGGATGGAGGAAATAATCAAGAAGCTGGAGGGCATGCAGTCGGGCAAGGCCCCGGGCCTGATGGCTACCCGGTGGAATTCTATAAGAAGTTTTCAGAGATATTGAGCCCACTGCTGGTCTGAACATTTAACGAAGCAAGAGAGAAGGGAGTCCTCCCCCCAACAATGTTGCAGGCCTCAATTTCATTGATCCTGAAACTGAAGACGGATCCGGAGCAATGCGGGACATTCAGGCCGATTTCTCTACTGAATGTGGATGCCAAACGGCTGGCTTAGATACCGGCCACAAGGATAGAGGACTGTGCCCCTGGGGTGATAGGGGAAGACCAGACGGGATTTGTTAAGGGCAGGCAACTCAAGGCCAATGTTCGAAGGCTTCTAAATGTTATTTTGATGCCCTCAGAAGGAGAGCAGGTGGTGGTAGCGATGGATGCGGAGAAGGCTTTTGATCGGGTGGAGTGGAATTACCTGTGGGAGGCGCTGGGAAGGTTTGGGTTTGGTGAGGACTTTATTGACTGGGTGCAGTTGTTCTATCAGGTACCAGTAGCGAGTGTGCGTACGAACCGGCTGATATTGGGGTATTTTAAGCTACACTGAGGGACGAGGCAAGGGTGCCCCCTCTCCCCGCTACTGTTTGCTCTGGCCATAGAGCCATTGCGTTAAGAGCCTCTAAGAACTGGAAAAGGCTGGTTTGGGGGGGGGGGGGGGGGGGGGGGGGGGATGTGGAGCACCGGGTCGCGCTCTACGCAGATGACCTGCTCTTGTACATTTTGGACCTGTTGAAGGGAATGGGGGAAGTAATGCGAATCTTGGGGGAATTTGGCAATTTTTCGGGGTATAAATTGAACATGGGGAAAAGCGAGATGTTTGTGGTCCTGGCAAGAGGACAGAAGAAGAGACTGGGATAGCTGCCGCTTAGGATGGTAGGAAAGAGCTTTCGATATCTGGGAATCCAGGTAGCTCAGGAATGGGAGGCACTGCACAAGTTAAGCCTATCCCGGTTGGTAGAACAAATGGAAGGGAACTTTAAGAGTGTCATGATTTGCAGACACACACATAATGATATACAGACAGGCAGCTAATGGACACAGAGAACAGGACATGACCAATAAGCAGGCAGGACACTCAGGGGTGGGATCTGACTATAAAAGATACGAGGCACTCACACTCCGCCTCTTTCTACTGATGAACATCTAGAGAGTCAGTCAAGGGTGTTGTTCCAATCTCACACCTCCACCACGTGGCTAAGAGCTAGTCTGGTTCAGTCAGACAGAGTAACCACACTTATGTTAGCAGAGAGTCGAACTCACAGAGAACTGTGCTAACTGTGCTATTAGTTCAATAAACCTGATTGAACTAACTTTAGTCCGGAGTCTCTTTCTGATCTAAGCTGCATCCAGTTGCAGCCAGTGTTAGACCAGTGTACCTAACACGACAAAGAGATGGGACATGCTCCCGCTATCACTGGCGGGGAGGGCACAGACCGTGAAAATGACGGTCCTCCCCAGATTTCTGTTTGTCTTTCAGTGCCTCCCCATCTTCATCCCTAAGGCCTTTTTCAAGCGGGTGAATAAGATTAATTTGGGCTTTGTGTGGGCGACTAAAACCCGTGAGTGAAGAAAGTGTTGCTGGAGCACAGTTGGGGGGGGGAGGGTGGGTTGGCACTGCCGAACTTCTGCAATTACTACTGGGCGGCTATATGGTCCCAGTATGTGGAGAGAATGTGTTACTTCTTCCGGGCAAATGATATACTGACGGACGAAAGGAGACAGCTTATCCTGCTGTCGGCGTGCGGACCCTCCGCTTTCGCCATTATACGTAGTCTGACTTATCCCGATGCGCCGGACACGAAAACTTTCCAAGAAGTAACGGAATTGGTGAAAGAGCACTACGACCCAAAACCACCCCTCATTTTGCGTAGGTACAGATTCTACACAGCGAAGCGGGAAGACAGGGAGTCAGTCACGAATTTCTTGACCCACCTGAGAAGGCTGGCGGAAAAATGTGAGTTCTGCCCGATGCTAAATGAAATGCTTCGGGACCGGTTAGTGCGTGGTATAAACGGCCTCACAATACAGAAACGCCTGTTGGCGGAAACGGAGCTAGACTGCAGGCAGGCGTTACAGCTCGCACTGTCCCTAGAAAAGGCAGCAAGTGGGGCGCAGGAACTACAGGGCACGCCAATAGAGGTAGATACCTGTGAGAGAGACTACCACAACGGGTCCTGCTACCAGATAGCCGCTCTCAGGAAAAACCTGAGGAATAGAGGGAAAAAGGAAAACCCCAGAACTGCCCCCAAGTCTGCCAGGACTAACTGGAGACAGAGGGAAGTACCGGCTGAGGCTCCCCCAACAGAGAAGGACTGTTTCTGGCACCAGACAGAGTGGGGTAACAACGACAGAAACCCTAGAAGGAGGTGGCAAAAGAGGAATAGCAGGTGGGGACGCAGGGAAGTACACAACCTAGACGCCCCATCCTCCTCCGAAGGAGAACAATTATATAATATTACAACGAAGAAAGCAGAACCCATTAGGATTACCCCACGGGTGAACGGGCGGCCGACAATAATGGAAATAGACACGGGTGCGGCCATATCAGTAATGGGAGTGGCAGCATTTAGAAAAATCAAAGATGGACTCCAGCCACTAACCCTAACAAAAACATAGACGAAACTTAAAACCTACACGGGGGAACCCCTGGAAGTTCTAGGCACGACTCATGTACCTGTGGAATATGAGAAACAATTGCTCAGATTACCGTTGACGATAGTAGAGGGCTCCGGACCGAGTTTAATTGGACGGAACTGGCTGAAAGACCTAAAATTAGATTGGATGAAAATTTTCCAGAGTGGAAGCGGGCAGTTGACTGGAGTACTCCAAAAATACCCGGAGGTCTTCCAGGAAGGTTTGGGGGAAATCATAGGCGCCAAAGCAACTTTGCACGTGGACCCAGAAGCCCTTCCGAAATTTTGTAAGGCCAGGCTGGTACCTTTTGCATTAAGGAAGAAAGTAGATGACGAAATAGAAAGGTTACGGCGCGACGGCATTATCAGACCAGTACAGTTTTCGGAATGGGCAGCGCCGGTGGTACCAATTTTGATGCCAGACAGCTCGATACGTCTCTGTGGAGATTTCAAACAGACAGTAAAAAAATTTCACCAGTATCTGTACGGGCGGAAATTCACCATAGTGACGGACCATAAGCAGTTATTAGGGTTATTAAAAGAAGACAAGTCAATACCCCCGATTGCATCAGCTAGAATCCAACACTGGGCGTTGCTACTGGCGGCATATAGATACGTTCTGGAGCACAGACCGGGAACGCGAGTAGCACATGCAGATGCTTTGAGCAGACTTCCCCTCCCGGACACTCCGCCGCAAATACCAAAAGTAGAGGAGACAGTAATGACTCTAAGTTTTTTGGACACCCTACCAGCAGACGCACAGCATATTCGGTTGTGGACGCAAAAAGACCCAGTTTTAGCCAAGATGAAGCATTTACTGCTAACAGGGGAACTGGAAAGACCAGTGGAGCCCCAGATACACCCATACTGGAGCAGAAGGGACCAAATAACCGTAGAAGACGGTATCCTATTATGGGGAGCCTGGGTAATCGTCCCAGCTCAGGGCCGTCAGGCAATCTTAACTGAGTTACATCACGGACACCCAGGGGTGTCTAAAATGAAGATGCTAGCTCGAAGCTACGTTTGGTGGCCAGGTTTGGATACAGACATAGCAGCCTTGGTACGTCGGTGCCAGGAGTGCCAACAGGGGCAAAGAGTGCCACCAGCGGCGCCATTGCACCCGTGGGAATGGCCAGGCAGACCGTGGACCCGCCTGCATATTGACCATGCCGGCCCTTTCATGGGCTCAATGTTTTTGGTGATAGTGGACGCCCACTCCAAATGGTTGGACGTCCACCGGGTAAACACGGCAAGCACAGCATCGACAATTGAAAAGCTCAGGACCTCGTTTGCAACACATGGACTTCCAGAGGTATTGGTGTCGGACAACGGAACGGCATTCACAAGTGGGGAATTTGGAAAATTCCTGAAGGAAAACAGAGTCCATCACATCAAATCGGCCCCTTACCATTCAGCGACCAACGGCCTGGCAGAGAGAGCGGTCCAGACACTTAAAGCGGGATTCAAGAAGCAGCCGGCAGCGTCAATAGACACAAAGCTCTCCCGCTGGCTGTTTGATTACAGGACCACACCGCATTCCACAACGGGCATACCGCCAGCTGAACTCTTAATGGGAAGGCGGCTGTGAACGAGGCTGAGTCTCCTTTTCCCAAATTTAACGGGGAAAGTGGAGAAACAACAGGAGGCCCAACGCAGGGGGCATGATAATAGTCGGCAGCAGAGACATTTCCAGGTGGGGGCACCGGTTTGGGTCAAGAATTATGGGAATGGACCAACGTGGGTGAAAGGCACGGTAGAGTCCCAAACAGGGCCCATATCCTATGAGGTTTCAATAGGAGGTAAGGTGCTGAAGAAACACCTAGACCAAATAAGGGCAGCGGAACCACACCTGGAACCAGGCGAAGCAGGACCGCCTCAAGCTGGGATAGCCCAGACGGAAAGGATACCCACACTCCAGCCCTGAGCAATTTCTCCAGACCCCGTCATCCAGTCATCAGAGTCGGAGATGGACACACTCGACGAGGCCGCCGCGACACCTCTCCCCGAGGAGGAGGAAGAACAACTTCCAAGGAGGTCGTCAAGGAAAAGACAGGCACCTATAAGGTACACCCCGCCCACTTCGGAGAACGACCTGGCGGACGACACAGAAGTGACAGACCCAGACATGAGGAGCAAGAAGAAGCTCAGAGGAATGCCAGCTGGCAGGAATTCCTCGGACCTTGGGGGGGAGGGGTGTAATGAACTCCAAGTGGCTTTATTGGTTGGCGAATTGGAGTATGAACTCCCTCAATGATAGCTCATTGAGGGGGCCCATATAATCACCTGTGTAGGCTTTGTGAGCAGTCTTAAGTTGACTGGACTGCTAGCAGCACTGTTTGTAGCTGCTCCTGTAATATCGTTATTGTAAATAAATATTGGTGTGGTGACGGAACACCTGCCTCCCGTGGATTACTACACCCTTAATTGGAAAAAATAATTGGGTAATCTAAATTTAAAAAAAAAAACAGGGTTAATACCTCCTCATCATGCGCCAGGGTTAGCCTGATACAATTTAAGGTAGTCCACCAGGCACACATGACAGCGGCAAGTTGAGTAAGTTCTTCGGGGTTGAGGATAGGTGTGCGAGGTGCGTGGGAAGCCCAGCAAATCATGTGCACATGTTTTGGGCATACCCGAAGCTTATAAGGTTTTGGCAGGGTTTTGCTGAGGCAATGTCCATGGTACTAAAAACACGGGGGGTGCCGAGTCCGGAGGTAGCGATCTGGGGGGGGAATGTTTATTTTATCATGTTGATGTCATTATTTATGTTACTGTTATAAAAAATTTCAAATACCTCAATAAAATATTGTTAAAAAAAAAAATTATCCGGATACAATTGTGAGGCAATTATAGACTTAACATGCCCACTCCAACCACTGATACTTGATGTTAGGCAACCCTAACTAACTAGGGATTGTTGCAGATTTCTCAAAATGAAAAGTTTATAGAAAGATTGTGAGGGTCTGAAATTCTGTCGCTGAAAATATGTCAGGAGCTGATTTCATTAATAATTTTAAAAGGGATTTGGATGTGTAGTTGAAGCTGGATAAAATGTGGGGATAAGGAATTATGCATGACTGCTCTTCTGAAGAGGCAGCACAAGCATAATAGGCCAAATGGCCTCCTGCTGTTTTATAAATTTCTTTGATTCTATGAAATTGTTTTTTGTGAAGTTAGGAGCGAGAGGTACTCACTCTTACTATCCCCACAAGCATCAACTCCCCACATTTTCCATTCTCAGAACCCACCCAAGGTCTCCTTTGACCAGCCTTTGATTGCTTCCAACATGTTGGTTCACATCACAATCTTTCCTCGCCATGAAAGCAATTATGTGGAATCTAACCCTTCTGAGATTATCCATGGGACTACTATTCAAAGAACTAAAATTATAGAAAACCATTGAATCTCCCAGAACAATGAGCTGACTTCCAGAATAGGATTTTTTTCACAGCCACATACCTCCATAGTGAAATAATGGTCTCATTCTGTAGTATTCAACCCACTTGGACACAATATAAATACTGTGGAACGAGGCTGTACTTCACCATAGCTGGTAGGTCTGGTCCAATCCCTATTAAACTAACAGTTGACATCTTAATTGCCATCAAAAAGAGGTGTTATCTTGCCATCTTTCCATTCGATCAGTATTTCTCCATGTCTTAAAGATGGTGAGCGAGAAGCATCATGTTGGAGCTTGAATCCTGTTGTCAAGGATGTTTTTTCATCTGCTGATTCAGCAACAATTCCACTATGTAACTTTTTCTTTCTACTATTGAGAGAAATCAAGAAACATGTACGTGACTAAAAGTATTATTTTTTTGAAAAGTATTTTTTTTATTTTTTTTAAAAATTAAGTTTTTTCCAATTAAGGGGCAATTTAGCATGGCCAATCCACCTACCCTGCACATCTTTGGGTTGTGGGGGTGAAACCCACACAAACACTGGGAGAATGTGCAAACTCCACACAGACAGTGACCCAGGGCAGGGATCGAACCTGGGACCTCGGTGCCGTGAGGCAGCAGTGCTAACCACTGCGCCACCGTGCTGCCCTTGAAAAGTATTTTACTGGAGTTTTAACACAATGTCATACATAACACAAGACAGGACAAGGAGAGAAAAAGAAAAAAAAACCAAGCGAAACAACATATTATTTACAGGTTGTCACAGCGTCTGTGACTCTAGTCCCGGTGGTCGCGTTTCCTTATTTACAATGGTATACATACAAAGAATCTATTTACATTTATAGAGATGGGGAGAGTCATGTTGAACCCTTCATTTTCCAGAGTGAATAGGCTGCACCGCTTTCTAGGTTTCTTACATGTGAGAAGAGCCTCTGTCCCTCCTGGCATAGGGACCTCCCTCCGTGTCAAGTGCATATTCCCCTTTTTCTCAGCAACTCTCTCCCCCCCCCTCCGTGGCCTTCATCCACTCCCCTTAGTTGCTGGCTACAAGCTGGTTCTCGAAGAGTTTGACAAACCCGCACGTGTCGTGGAATCTATCCCCGGACCCCTAATTGAGAATTTTATCTTTCACGTTTTAGGAATTCAGGCAGGTCTGAGAGCCACTCCAAAGCTCTGGGAGATGCTGCCAACTTCCACCCCAGCTTAAGACTCTACCAGGTGATCAGAGAGGCAAAGGCCAGGGTGTTTGCCCCTTTCTCTGTGAAGAGCTCTGACACCCCGAAGACCATCACAAACGGACATGGTTCCATCTTAGCTCCCACAATCCTCGATATGGCCTCGAAGAAGGCTGTCCAGAACCTGTTGAGTCTGGGGCAGTGTGAGAACATGTGGGTATGGTTGGGCGGGGCCCCCCTGACACCCATCGCACTTGTCCTCAATCTCCAGGAAGAATCTGCTCCTGCGTGACCTGGTTAGATACGTTTTCTGCATCACCTTGAACTGCACCAGGCTTAGCCCGCCGCACGAGGAAGTAGAGTTGACCCGATGCAGCAACTCGATCCAGAGTCCTCCCCGTATCCCCATGCCTAATCCTCCTCCCATTTCTGTCGTGTTTTGTCCAATAGGGTCCTGGTCTCTTCTAGAAGTCCTCCATATATGTTGCCACATTTGTCTCCACCCAGTCAGTCTAGCGCTACCACCTTGTCTAGAAGTGTGTGTTCGGGTAACTAGGGTTCTTGGTCTCCTTGCGGAGAAAATCACGCAGCTGCAAGTACCGAAGCTCGTTCCCTTTCAGGAGCTTCTCTGACAATTTCCCCGGAGTTGCTAACCTACTGTCCACTTATATATCCTTTACCCTCAAGGGCCCTCTATCTGCCTTCCAAGCCCTAAATGTGACATCTATCTTTGCTGGGGAGAACTTATGATTGTTGCAGATGGGGGCATCCACAGAGACACCACCAAGTTTGAAGTGATGCCTGAACTGGTTCCAGATCTTTAATGTGGCCACTACCACCTGGCACCTTGCGTGTGTGTGTGGGGGGGGGGGGGGGGGGGGGGACGGACTGAGGTGAGGGGGCTGAGATCTGGCTGCATCACGGCCTGGTATGGCAACTGCTCGGCCCAAAACTGCAAGAAACTTCAGCGTGTCCTGAACACAGCCCAGTCCATCACACGAACCTGCCTTCCATCCATTGACTCCATGTACACCTCCCGCTGCCAGGGAAAAGCAGGCAGCATAATCAAAGACCTCTCCCACCGGGCTTACTCACTCTTCCAACATTCGTCCATCGGGCAGGAGATACAAAAGTCTGAGAACACGCACCAACAGACTCAAAAACAGCTTCTTCCCCACTGTTACCAGACTCCTAAACGACCCTCTTATGGACTGAACTCATTAACACTACACCACTGTATGCTTCACCCGATGTCGGTGTACCTTGTGTTGCCATATTATATATTTTCTTTTATTTCCTTTTCTTTTCATGTACTTAATGATCTGTTGAGCTGCTCGCAGAAAAATACTTTTCACTGTACCTCGGTACACGTGACAATAAACAAAATCCAAAAAAACAAATGAGCCTATTCCTAATATTTAAAACGTGTCATAGGCAGATGATGGAATTCAGAAATCAATCAATAAAAAGCTGGAATGAAAGTCTAATGTTGACGATGAAACCATTACTAATTGTCATAAAAAAACATTTAGTTCACTAATGCCTTTAGAGAAGGAAATTTGCTCACCTTACCTGGTCTGGCCGACATGTGACTCCAGATCCACAGCAATGTGGTTGAGTCTTAAATGCCCTCTGAAATAGCCGAGCAAGCCACTCAGTTGTATGGACCACCTGGTATCAACCTAGGCACTGGAAATGACAGTGGCAAAATCAGCCCTGTCAATCCTGCAAATTCCTCCTTACAAACATCTGGGGCCAAAATTGGGAGAGTTGTCTCACACACTAGTCAAGCAACAGCCTGACATAGTCACACTCATCATGGGCTGGATTCTTCGCTGCCCACCTCCGGCAGTGAGAATTGTGATCCGGTAGAAAATACCGGATGAAGCAAACATTGGAATTTGTGCTCTGTGCCAATTCGGATGCGATGCTCAAAGGGGACGGGAACCTCAGACTGAGCCAGGATGTAAGCGTTGTGCATGCTGCCTGGATATCAGGCACAGACGTGCATGATGTACAGCTGGTGGTTGCACATCAACACACATTCAGGGAGTGGAATCCCTTCTGATTGATGAAGGGCACCCCCTGTCGAAAAGGTGCTCAGAGGGGCACCTTTTGCCAACGATCACCCCCTGACCTACCACTGGCACTGGCAAGATTAGTGAGGTTCACGTCCCGCGCTGGCGGGGCCCATGCAAATCCGTCATTCCTGGGTTGAACACTTCATGCTCCATCCCTCCGCAATGCTCCACCCCTCTCAGACGGGAGTCACGTGGGCATGAATTGGTGCAAATATTTGCAAGCAAGGCCTGGGTGCTATGGCTGTCAAGGGGGAGCAAGAAGGTAAGAAAATCTCTAAACTTGTTGGGCTTGCTGGGGTTGGGTGGCTGGGCCACAGGGAGTAGCAGGTAACAACTTGGTGCCAGGTCCATGCATTCGGGTGTCCCCCTTGGCTTTGGGGTGTCCTGGCTCAGACTGCCATTGCTGCAGTATGTTATTTAAACCCACCTCTTTGGTGCTACTTACAGGCCTCTGGCTGTTCACACTGCTGACTGCTCACTATGTCCTGTGAATGCTCATAGTGCCTCTGGTCATGTGGAACTCACTGAGTCTGCACCTCTGGAAGCCCTGACCCCAGCAGTATAATCAATGGGATGGGCGTGGACTCGTCAGAAGCACTGTCAGGGAAGCAGGAGGATAGCAGAGCTCACCCCATACAAAGGACACACGCCATGGCCTTTGGCACCCTCCCTGGCACACAGCACCCCTCAGACTAGAAGCCTCATCAGTGACACTTTCAGCTAGTCCACCCGTCAAGATGACAAGATGTCTCCAAGCGCTGAATGTCCACTTCTCCCCTGTTCCCATCCATCTCACCACCAGCCAGGAAATATGACCAGTTCCCTGTCACAACCTGTATGTTACACCTAAACTCCAAATAACATTGCAGCAAAGGTCCCAGCAACCGCACATATCCCTCTCTCATACGTATATGTAGGACCTGCCCTCACTCCAGGCTCTTAGCATGGAAGCAACTGGCCGTCTCCACCACACAACCAGTCGCCACCCTGCTGGTGGAATAACACACGGCCCAGCCAGTGAGGAGACCCACAGTAGACCCCACTGGGGGAAAAAGGCTTTCGCCAGTCGGCGCATGCGCTGGCAGTGACGTCAGCGGCCAGCTGCCCAGGACCCCGGGGCCTGCTCGCGCCGCTGATCCCGCCGTTACAGAGGTGGTTCAAACCTCGGCGGCGGGAGAGGCCTCCCAGCGGCGGGACTTCGGCCCATCTGGGCGGAGAATCACCGCAGGGGCCTCGCTGATCGGAGTGGCGAGATTCCCGCCACCGCTACTTCCCGGGTGGCGGAGAATCTCTGCCACGGCGGGGGCGGGATTTTCGGCGGCCCCAGGCAATTCTCCAACCCTGCTGGGGGTCGGAGAATTTCGCCCCAGGTGACTATAATTATTGGGCAGCCGAGGGTCAAGGATTTTGGGTATTTTTCTCAGAACTATTGGTTAATTTAATTGCGTTGCGACTCTGGGTCAAGTGGGGCTGGAATTGATCGCGCACGAGCCCAGGGAGTCATAACAATGGTGTATAGAGGGTGATTTGGACCTGGAGCTGGATATGGCACAGCAGGCCGCACAACGAGTGATCTCGGGCCACCACACACGGGACAATCTCATCACCTCCCCATTTACCAACTAGGAGGCCAGGTCCCAGCAGCTGTGCTGCCCTGCCCCAACTCTCCCCACTCGACCAACTTAATTCCCCCCCCCCCCCCCCCCCCCGACCACCGCCACACAGAATTCAACCCCCCCGGATTCTCTCACCCTTTCCCTATCCCTTTGTTCTTTAACACCTTTACCTGAGCCTTCCACTGCTTCCCACTACCACAGCTCCCACTCCCTCCTCCGAAGGTCATACCAGCATCACCACAGGGTGTTGGCCCTGGGTTGTTAGTATCTGGGGGTCAGAGATTGATGACAACTCGCTGTGAGAAGAGCCCTGGTGCTCCTCATTGTTTGACAGAGTCTGACGCCTGTCTTTAGGATAATATTCCCAGTGCTCGGCCTGGCGAGGCAAGCAACGCAATAAATATTCATTGGTCCACTTAACGAGGCCCCACAAGCTTCACGCTGCAAATGAGGGCTCACCAGCTGGCTTGACGGGACCGCTCTCACCAGCCCCTCACTAACAAGATCGAGCAGCACTTAAACAGCACTTGCATAGCCAGCCCCCCTCAGCTCACAGCTATGGCCTGGCCCAAGGTTTGGAGACGCGGACCTGGGGAGGCTACTAGATGCGGTCCAGGCCAGGAAGGATGTTCCTTCGAGGGTCCCAGTGGGTGAGCCACTGGACAGCCAGTGCCGCCTGGGACCAAGTGGCAGCGGTCACCAGCTCGGGAAGCCTGACCTGGCCTTCAGTGTTGCAACAAGGTCGACGACCTACACTGGGCAGCAGAGGTGAGTTGACTTTCCCGCCCCCACATGAGCATCCCCCCTCGAACTCTCCATGTGCCCCCAACCCACCTTCACCTCCCCCTCTCTTCACACGCAATCTTCCTTCAACCGCCTCGACCATTCTTTCCACACCTCCCTTCACCACTGTGAACTATGCATGTGGCTAATGAAGCCCTCTCTGTATCTCTGCAGGAGAAGCTCTCTCATCATCGTGGGGAGAGGCCCAGAATGGCGGTGGGGTGCCGGACATAGGAACCCTCATGATGTTTGAGAAATGGGCCCTAGGAATGGGCCAAGGACAAAGCGGTCACCAATGCGGAGGTAGGCACATGCAAAAGAGTTAAGGCTCCACCGGGCCCCACCAGGAGGACTTGTCAAACATGAGTTGTTATTGCCTTACTGACTGACCCATCCCTCCCACTGACCACGTGTCCATTCTCCTGCAGGTCCTCCAGCCGGCATCACCAGCCCATCCGGGGTGGCCCCCTCCCCTGCCTCCCATGAGACCACCTCAGAGGAGAGCTCTGAGGATGCAGAAGGATTTGGACAGGCTAGAAGAGTGGGCAATGAAGTGGCAGATTAAATACAATGTGGAAAAGTGTGAGGTTATGCACTTTGGAAGGTGGAATGGAGGCATAGACTACTTTCAAAATGGGGAATGCTTAGGAAATCAGAAGCACAAAGGGACTTGGGAGCACTTGTTCACGATTCTCTTAAGGTTAATGTACAGGTTCAGTCAGCAATTATGAAGACAGATGTAATGTTAGCATTCATGTAGAATGCAAGACCAGGGTTGTACCTCTGAGGCTGTATAAGGCTGTGGTCAGACCCTATTTGGAGTATTGGGAGCAGTTTTGGGCCCCATATCTAAGGAAGGATGTGCTGGCCTTGGAAAGGGTCCAGAGGAGGTTCACAAGAATGATCCCTGGAATGAACAGATTGTCGTATGAGGAACAGTTGAGACTCTGGGTCGGTACTCGTTAGAGTTTAGAAGGATGAGGGGGGATCTTATTGAAACGTACAGGATACTGCGAGGCCTGGATAGAGTGGATGTGGAGAGGACACAATCTCAGACTAAAGGAACGATTCTTTAAAACAGAGATGAGGAGGAATTTCTTCAGCCAGAGGGTGGTGAATCTGTGAAACTCTTTGCCGCAGAAGACTGTGGAGGCCAAATCACTGAGTGTCTTTAAGACAGAGATAGATAGGTTCTTGATTAATAAGGGGATCAGGGGTTATGGGGAGAAGGCAGGAGAATGGGGATGAGAAAATATCAGCCATGATTGAATGGCGGAGCAGACTCGATGGGCCGAGTGGCCTAAATCTTCTCCTATGTCTTATGGTCTTCTTATAATCTAATATTATCCTTAACCTCACCAGTAAGCTATGGACAAATCCTTCTGGCTATTTTATAATAGAATGTATGTTTTGAACATTTTGAATTGTTTCTCACTGTTTGTTTATGACCATACTTTTAGAATGATAACCTGATCAACCTGAGAGTTATTCCACATATAAATATAACTGGCTTTTTAAAAAGTTTACAATTGTTGTTTGGGACTGGAGTAAGTCGCTCTCAAACTTAATATCGGATTCAATTATGATATGATATTTTGTTCCCAAAGGATTGTAAATTTTTTTTTTACTTTTATTTTTCTAACAGTGCTGTACCAGAAATAGATGAGATACCAAACTTGGAAAAGGCAGGTAAGTGACTTCTTTCTTCATTGTTAAGGATGCAATCCACCTACCATGCACATCTTTGGGTTGTGGTGGAGTGACCCACGCAGACATGGGGGGAATGTCAGGGCCCAGGGCCAGGATCAAACCCCGGTCCTCGGCGCCACGAGGCAGCAGTGCTAACCACTGCGCCACCATGTTGCCCTTAGGATCTTTTATTAGTGCCCTAGTGCCATTAGTGCCATTTTTAGTGCCCTACCAACTAGTGTCTGATTGGCGATCAGGGTTAAAATTGACCCTGGCATATTCCTCGTCTATGTTTCTCAGTACCAAATACTCACACTTTAGTAAAAATTAATTTAAAGGAAATAAAAAAAATTTTTTAAATGAATGTCATGATATTTACCAAAATTAGATTATCATAACATACACTACATTAATATGAAATTATTTTCCAGCTGTACAGGCATCAATGGTGAAAGAATGATATAATCCCAGGCAAATTCTTTATTTTCAGATTTTTTAAATCCCATTTTTTGAATGATGAGGCTCTTGTTTCACAAGGCCAGCATTTGATGTCCATCCCTAATTTCCCATGAACTGAGTGGCTTGCTAGGTCGTTTCAAATGGTGATTAAGAATCTGGAGTCATGTGTAGTTTAGGCCAGTACAGATGGCTGATTTCCTCCTGTAAAAGGAGAATAGTTTAATGGTCAACATTACTGAGAATACTTTCAATTCCAGATGTGTATTAATTGAATTTACATTCTGATGTACCATCAATTTGACTCAAGACACAATTAGGATCCGAACTGTGGCTTTAATCAGCCAGTTGTTAGCCCGGTGGTCGACTACAGAGTAAGGCCGACCACCGGGAACTCTGGGTACTTATACCCCGCCTCGGAGGCGGGGTCTACTTGCCTCTCGACCAATTGGTGAGCAGTCACATGACTAGTCCCAGCCAATCGGACGAGAGGCACATGACCAACCAGAGCCAATGGGAAACCCATGCTCTGCACCAATGGCAGTGCTCACATTCATACCACCACATTCGCCCCTTGTGGAGAAAGAAAGCGGGGGGGGGAAGTGGAAGAGGGGGGGGGGGGGGGGTCCGAGGACTGGTGGTATGAGCAGCGAGAAATCAAGAAAGGTGGGCTGCCCACTGGCTCGTGGCAAAAAAAAACAATACTACTACTATTTAAGGTGCAACGGAATAACAACAAAGTTCAAAATGTGCAACGGAATAACAACAAAGTCCAAAATGTGCAACGGAATAACAACAAAGTCCAAAATGTCCCGTGGCCGCATCAGATGGACATGATCAGCCTGTCGGGTGCTCGTGGTGTTCTAGAGGACCGTCGCAGTGGAGCCGGTGACGTCGGGCCGATGGTCGTCCTTGCCTCCGGGAGCGTCGGTCGTAGATGTGTCTGCTGTTGTATGTGGCGGCATACAACCTGCTGTTGTATGTGGCGGATCCAGAATGTGTAGATGTGTAGACAGTGCTGGATCCCCCACTGGACTGGTCCAGTTCAAGGACGGGTAGGAGACCGGCGGCGGCCAAAGTGCTGAGGGGGTTTATGAACCAGATGGGAGGGGTGGATCCCTGGAGGTTTGGGAGGCCGAGAGCGCGGGAGTATTCCTTTTTCTCCCATGTCCATAGGGTCTATTCCCGAATAGATTTATTCGTCCTGAGCAGGGGATTGATCCCGAAGGTGCAGGATGCAGAGTATTCGGCCATAGCGATTTCAGACCATGCTCCGCACTGGGTTGATCTGGAGATGGGGGAGGCACGGGACCAGCGCCCGCTCTGGCGCCTGGATGTGGGGATGCTGGCTGATGAGGAAATGTGTAGGACGATCCGGGGAAGTATTGAGGGGTATCTGGATACCAACGACACGGGGGAGGTCTGGGTGGGGATGGTCTGGGAGGCTCTGAAAGCAGTGATCCGGGGGGAGCTGATCTCCATCCGGGCCCATAGGGAAAGGAGGGAGAGGAAGGAGAGGGAGAGACTGGTGAGGGAGCTACTGGATGTGGACAGGAGATACGCGGAGGCACCGGAGGAGGGGTTGCTGGGGGAACGGCGTAGTTTGCAGGCCAAATTTGACTTGTTGACCACCAGAAAGGCGGAGACACAGTGGAGGAGGTCGCAGAGCACGGTATATGAGTATGGGGAGAAGGCGAGCAGGATGTTGGCGCATCAGCTCCGCAGGCGAGATGCGGCTAGGGAAATTGGTGGAGTGACGGATAGGGGTGGGAATGTAGTGCAGAAGGGGACAGAAGTAAATGGGGTCTTTAGGGACTTCTACGAGGAACTGTACCGGTCAGAACCTCCGATGGGGAGAGGGGGGATAGAGAGCTTCATGAACAGGTTATGTTTCCCAAGGGTTCAAGAGGAGCTGGTAGAGGGGCTGGGGGCGCCGATAGAGTTGGAAGAGCTAGTCAGGGGGATTGGACAAATGCAGTCAGGTAAGGCGCCGGGGCCGGACGGGTTCCTGGTGGAATTTTATAAAAAGTATGCGGATCTGGTGGGCCCCCTGTTGGTGCGAGCCTTCAATGAGGCATGGGAGGGGGGGGCTTTGCCCCCGACGATGTCGCGGGCACTGATCTCTCTGATCCTGAAGCGGGATAAGGACCCCTTGCAGTGTGGATCATACAGGCCTATCTCGCTCCTCAATATTGACGCTAAGTTGCTGGCGAAGATCCTGGCCACCAGGATAGAGGACTGTGTGCCAGGGGTGATACACGAGGATCAGACAGGATTTTTCAAGGGACGGCAGCTCAACACGAATGTGCGGAGACTGCTAAATGTTATTATGATGCCGGCAGTGGAGGGGGAGGCGGAGATAGTGGTGGCGCTGGATGCAGAGAAAGCGTTTGATAGAGTTGAGTGGGGGTACCTGTGGGAGGTGCTGGAGCGGTTCGGATTCGGGGAGGGATTCATCAAATGGGTGAGGCTGCTCTACGCGGCTCCGATGGCAAGTGTAGTTACCAATGGAAGGAGATCGGAGTACTTTAGGCTCTACCGTGGGACCAGGCAGGGGTGCCCCCTGTCCCCCTTGCTCTTTGCACTGGCGATTGAACCTTTGGCTATGGCGTTGAGGGAGTCAGGGAAATGGAGGGGTCTGGTGCGGGGTGGGGAGGAACATCGTGTATCGCTGTATGCGGACGACCTGCTGTTGTATGTGGCGGATCCAGAAGGGGGAATGCCGGGGGTGATGGAGCTGTTAGCGGAATTTGGGGGCTTCTCGAGCTATAAGTTAAATTTAGGCAAGAGTGAGGTATTTGTAGTACACCCGGGTGATCAGGAGGAGGGAATTGGGAGACTCCCATTTAAGAGGGCAGTGAAGAGTTTCAGATACCTGGGGGTGCAGGTGGCCAGGAGTTGGGGGACTCTCCATAAGCTTAATTTTACCAGGCTGGTGGAGCAGATGGAGGAGGAATTTAAAAGGTGGGACATGGAGCCGCTATCGTTGGCGGGTAGAGTGCAGTCCGTCAAAATGACGGTTCTCCCGAGGTTCTTGTTCCTTTTTCAGTGTTTGCCCATCTTCATCCCTAGGGCCTTTTTTAGAAGGGTGACTAGCAGCATCATGAGCTTTGTTTGGGCGCATGGGACCCCGAGGGTGAATAGGGTCTTCTTGGAGCGGGGTAGAGATGGGGGGGGGCTGGCGTTACCCAATCTCTCGGGGTATTATTGGGCGGCCAATGTGTCGATGGTGCGCAAGTGGGTAATGGAGGGGGAGGGGGCAGCATGGAAACGGATGGAGAGGGCGTCCTGTGGAGATACAAGCCTGGGGGCCCTGGTAACGGCGCCGTGGCCGCTCCCTCCTACGAGGTATACCACGAGTCCGGTGGTGGCAGCTACCCTCAAGATTTGGGGGCAATGGAGGCAACATAGGGGAGAAGTGGGGGGCTCGATGGAGGCTCCGTTAAGGGGGAACCATAGGTTCGTCCCGGGGAACATTGATGGGGGATTTCAGGGTTGGCACAGAGCGGGCATCAGACAGCTGAGGGACCTGTTTATTGATGGGAGGTTTGCGAGCCTGGGGGAGTTGGAGGAGAAATTTGGGCTCCCCCGGGGAACATGTTCAGGTATCTGCAGGTAAAGGCATTTGCTAGGCGGCAGGTGGAGGGATTCCCTTCGCTTCCCGCGAGGGGGGTGAGCGACAGGGTGCTTTCGGGGGTCTGGGTCGGAGAGGGGAAGATATCTGATATCTACAAGGTTATGCAGGAGGCGGAGGAGGCGTCAGTAGAAGAGCTGAAAGCTAAGTGGGAGGGGGAACTGGGGGAACAGATCGAAGACGGGACATGGGCTGATGCTCTGGAGAGGGTTAATTCTTCCTCCTCGTGTGCGCGGCTTAGCCTCATCCAATTCAAGGTGCTGCACCGGGCCCACATGACTGGGACGAGGATGAGTAGGTTCTTTGGGGGTGAAGACAGGTGTGCCAGGTGCTCGGGGAGTCCAGCGAACCATGCCCATATGTTCTGGGCATGCCCGGCATTGGAGGAGTTCTGGAAGGGGGTGGCGAGGACGGTGTCGAGGGTGGTGGGATCCAGGGTCAAGCCAGGATGGGGACTCGCGATTTTTGGGGTTGGGGTGGAGCCGGGAGTGCAGGAGGCGAAAGAGGCCGGTGTGCTGGCCTTTGCGTCCCTAGTAGCCCAGCGAAGGATCTTGCTACAATGGAAAGATGTGAGGCCCCCAAGCGTGGAGACCTGGATCAATGACATGGCGGGTTTCATTAAGCTAGAGAAGGTCAAATTCGCCCTGAGAGGGTCGGTACAAGGGTTCTTTAGGCGGTGGCAACCTTTTCTCGACTTTCTGGCTCCACGATAGGGTACAGGGACAGTAGCAGCAGCAACCCAGGGGGGAGGGGGGGAAGGGGGAGGGAAAAGGGGGGGGAGGGAAAAGGGGGGGGAGGGAAAAGGGGGGGGGGCGGACAATGACTATATTTGTTTATTTAATTTTAATTTATTTTTAAGTTCTTTTGTTGTTCATTGGGGTTGGGGGGTTGGGGGGATGTGATACATGCGTCGATACGGTCTGGGGGTGTTACAGTTATTGTGGGTTATTTTGTTGCATTTCATTGTTTGTCATTATGTTTTATATTTTCTGTAAAAAATTCCAATAAAAATTATATATTTTTTTAAAAATGAAAGCTACTGACTGTCGGTCTGTGAGGAGGGTAAACCTCCTGACGGCCAGATAGTGCCTCCAATATCGCACAGCTTCAACTATGGCCTGTGCCTCCTTTTCCACCGAGGAATGGCGGATTTCGGAAGCGTGGAGGGTTCCTGAAAAGAAGGCCACGGGTCTGCCCGCTTGGTTCAGGGTGGCCGCCAGAGCTACGTCAGACGCGTCGCTCTCGACCTGGAATGGGAGGGACTCGTCGATAGCTCGCATCGTGGCCTTTGCGATATCCGCTTTGATGCAGCTAAAGGCCTGGTGGGCCTCCATCGACAGGGGAAAGGTGGACTGGATGAGGGGGCGGGCTTTATAGGCCTAGTTGGGGACCCACTGGGCATAATATGAGAAGAAGCCCAGGCAGCGTTTGAGGGATTTGAGGGAGTTGGGGAGGGGAAGTTCCATCAGGGGGCGCATGCGTTCGAGATCGGGGCTTATCACTCCGTTACGCACTACGTAGCCAAGGATGGCTAGACGGTCGGTGCTAAACACGCACTTATCCTTATTATAAGTTAAATTAAGGAGTTTTGCGATTCGGAGGAATTTTTGGAGGTTGACGTCGTGGTCCTGCTGGTCGTGGCCGCAGATGGTGACGTTATCGAGATACGGGAAGGTGGCCCGTAAACCGTGCTTGTCGACCATTCGGTCCATCTCCCGTTGGAAGACCGAGACTCCATTTGTGACACCGAATGGAACCCTGAGGAAGTGGTAGAGGTGCCCATCTGCCTCAAACGCGGTGTACTTTCGGTCACTCGCGCGGATGGGGAGCTGGTGGTAGGCGGACTTAAGGTCCACCGTGGAAAAGACTTTGTATTTCGCAATCCTGTTAACCAGGTCGGAAATACGGGGGAGAGGGTATGCGTCCAGCTGCGTAAACCTGTTGATGGTCTGACTGTAATCAATGACCATCCGGTTTTTCTCCCCAGTCCGTACTACCAGAACTTGGGCTCGCCAGCGACTGTTGCTGGCCTCGATAACTCCTTCCTTAAGGAGCCCCTGGACCTCGGACCCGATGAAGGTCCGGTCCTGGGCACTGTATCGTCTGCTCCTCGTGGCGACAGGTTTACAATCTGGGGTGAGATTAGCAAACAAGGAAGGGGGGTCCACTTTGAGGGACGCGAGGCTGCAAACAGTAAGAGGTGGAATAGGGCCGCCGAATTGAAAGGTCAAGCTCTGCAGGTTGCACTGGAAATCCAGGCCCAAGAGTGCCGGAGCGCATAGACGGGGGAGAATGAGGAGTTTGAAGTTTTTGAAAACACTCCCCTGGACCGTGAGGTCCGCTATGCAGCACCCAGTGATTTGGACGGAGTGCGAACCTGAGGCCAATTCAATTTTATGTTTAACTGGATGGATGGGGAGCGCGCAGCGTCTTACCGTGTCGGGGTGGACGAAACTTTCCGTGCTCCCGGAGTCCAGCAGGCACCTCGTTTTGTGTCCGTTGAGCTGAACCATTGTCGTAGTCTTGGCGAGCGTGCGTGGTCGCGACTGGTCGGGTTTGATGGAAGCCAGTCGTGGTGAGAGTTCCAGATCATCCTCAGAGTAATCGCTTGCAGGGCCTTCCGTGTTGGCCCAAGATGGCGGCGCCCAGGACCCGCACGTGGAGTCGGGGTCCCAAGATGGCGGCGCCCAGGTCCCGCACGTGGAGCCGGTGGGCATGGGGCCCTGGGGGGGCCCGGGGGGGGGATCCGCGGTCGCTGCGCGGAACAGCAGCGACCGACTTGGTCTGGCAGACCACCACGTAGTGGCCCTTCTTCCCGCAGCTCTTACACAGAGCGGAGCGGGCCGGGCAGCGCGGCGGGGGTGCTTTGAGAGGCCACAAAAATAGCAACGGGGCCCCGCTAGTTTGTCGGAGCGACCCGCGGTGCAGGCTTGTGGGGGTAGGGGTAGGGGTCCACGGAGGACGGGGGTGGCGCGTGCCATGAAGTCCAGGTTGTTGCTGTGCTGCCGGGGGCGTATGCGCGGGCGTTCAGGTCAGCAACCTCCAGGGAGGTTGCAAGAGTCCGTGCAGGCTGAGGGTGTTCTTTTCCAGCAATTGTTGGCGGATAGAGGAGGAATGCATGCCAGCAACGTAAGCGTCTCTGATTAAAAGTTCCATGTGCTCAGTCGTCGAAACTTGGAGACATGCGCACGTTCTCCCTAGAGCTGTGAGGGCCTGGTAAAACTCGTCGAGAGACTCACCAGGGAACTGTTGTCTGGTCGTCAGGAGATGCCGTGCGTATACTTCGTTGACTGGCCGGAGAAAGTGTCCTTTGAGAATCTCCATGGCCGCATCATAATCGTTTTCGTCCTCAATCATAGAGTAGATCGCTGTGCCCACTCATGAGTGGAGGATGTGGAGTTTCTGCTCCTTGGTGGGCTTGCTGGCTGCAGTCGTCAGGTAACTATTAAAACACGCCTGCCAGTGTTTAAAGATTGCAGATGCATTTGCAGCATGCGGGCTGGTGCGGAGGCAGTCAGGCTTGATGTGTAGCTCCATTCCAAAATTATAGCTGATTAAATTGATGAACCATCAATTCGACTCAAGACACAATTAGGATCCGAACTGTGGCTTTAATCAGCTAGTTGTTAGCCCGGTGGTCGACTACAGAGAGTGGCCGACCGCCGGGAAACCTGGGTACTTATACCCCACCTCGGAGGTGGGATCTACTTGCCTCTCGACCAATTGGTGAGCAATCACATGACTAGTCCCAGCCAATCGGACGAGAGACACATGACCAGCCAGAGCCAATGGGAAACCCATGCTCTGCACCAATGGCAGTGCTCACATTCATACCACCACACATTCCATCAGCTAGTTTGGTGGGATTTGAACCCGTGTACCCAGAGCACGAACCTGGACCTCAGGGTTACTAGACATTACCACTATGCCATCTTCTCTCCTTTCATTTGATTTTGACATAAGAAGTACTGATTAACTCTGACCAATCTATCAATGGCAGATCTCTTGATTTTGTTTGTCACCTTCACAAGAGGACGGTATGTTTATTTTGGGTCAGTTATAAAGTACTCAAGGAGAATAAATTTACTGCGTGACTGAACAATGTTACAGGATGTAAAAAGTTCCGACACAGAGTCACATGTTCTCCCCACAGGGCTTGGCAACTGCTGATTGAGCCACGTCTTTGCACCCTCCATCTATTCTATTCTATTTATGGAGTTCAGAGTTTTATGCTGTACCATTGGAAGACTTCCAAACCTCAATTGGAATGATTAGAATAGCAATGAATTGCTCTTTTATACAAAATGCATTAAAAGCTGAAATCTATCCTGTTTCATTCAAATGGGCTTTTAGGTCAGGAATGCTGTACAAGTGTTAGTGCTGGAAGTTGGATGTTGTCCAATAAGTTAATAAATCTGTACTCCTGGTTCAGATCTTATGAGGGGGGAGGGGTGCATCAAGAATTTAGGTGTCTATTCCGATTAGGTGTTTAAAAATTCAAAATCAACTGAGAATTCATGGGGAGCACAGCCTGTACTCATGATATGTATTCCCAGTGAAAAAAGTCAAGACCTAGAAAAGATCATGGGGCTGGATTCTGAGACTAAGCGTTGACGCCGGCGCAGGATTCGTGGAGTTCCACGACAGCAAAACTGGCGCCAAACCTGGATTGATTCAGCGACTTAAGGGGCTAGCACCAGCACCACGTGGAACACAATCAATTCCAATGAGAAACTGTGCGGGATTCACCGGGTCCGTGATTGACACAAAAGAGGCTGACAAGCTGTAGCCGCATATACACACTGCACCCCCAGACACACTATCCCAGCCAACACGATGGCAGCGAGGAGGGCGGATCCCCTTTTCACAGATACCGAGCTGGATACTCTCCTGTTTGTGGCGGAAGAGAGGTGTGCCATCCTGTACCCCAGCCCGGGAAGGCGGCTGCCAGCCGACACCATTTGTCGTGCCTAGACGCAGGTGGCAGAGGCGGTCAGCATTGTGGGCAACATTAGTGCCGGAAGAAACTGCACAGCCTCGTCAGGGCGACCAGGGTGAGTAGGCAGCACTGTACCCCGGCGCTAACCCCGTCCCACACACCCATATCCCACGCCCCCACCCCCACAACACAGAGGTTGTCCTGGCCACTGAGACCACCAGCTACACACCCCATGGGCTGCATGCACCAGACTGTCTAACATTGTCGTTTTCCGTTTGCTCCCCCAACTCCAGGAAAAGGCCGTCCATAACCGCCAGGAGCAGGAGAAACCTAGAGGCGAACCACCGGACCTGGACGTGGTTGGCGGCAGGAGGAAAGGGAGGTCGCCACAGTGGAGTTCAGCCGCGGGCGAGGAAGTGAGACCCTGCTGAGTCCCCACCCAGTCACCCCAGGGATTCGATGGGACCATGTGATGGAATGGCCATCATGCAGGGATCACCCAGATGGACGGTGGAAACTGTTACCGTGGGCAGGTGTCAGATTGTGTCATACGATGCAGAGCACCAGAGCCCATCACAGAGCGGGTTGTCATCATCCTCCAGCCCATGGACCTGACCCGGTGTTACTGCCAACACAGGGCCCGCACCTCGTAGGTATATATCACAGAGCGGGTTGTCATCATCCTCCATCCCATGGACCTGACCCGGTGTTACTGCCAACATACCGCACCCCATAGGTATATATCACGGAGTGGTTGCAGGCGGGATTGCAGGGGGGTGTGGGATGCGGTATTCACGCCCCTGGCCAGTGTTGCCCCACTTCCCCACAGTCGGTGAACCTGGAGGCTATCAGAGTGTCCCTTGCACGTTGGCCCTGGTGCACACATCGTGTGGCCTCCTGTGCCTGCAGGGTCCCCATGTCCTGCCCATTCTTTCCCTCCCTCACATCCTCCTCATCAGACAAGGCCGGGAGTTCATCCTTCTCCTCCAGCACGTCACCCCTCTGATGTGCGATGTTATGTCGCACTGTCTCCATGCTCAGCCGGTGTCTTCGGCGGCATGCCCGGTCTGACAGGTCCTGGAATGACCCCCGAGGCCTCATGTGGCGTCTCCTTGGCACCTCCTCCTCTTCGGCCTGTTGGGCGGTCGGCTCTCCATCCTGGACGGCTGCCTCCTGTTCCTCTGGGGCAGGCTCTGCTGTTGCAGCTTCTTCCTCCTCGAGTGCCAACTTGTACAGCCGCAGGGCATCCCCCAGAGCTGCGGCGAATAGCAGGAAGGCCACCATTGCTGCTTGAATTCCAATACCCATTGTTTATAGGGGGTGAAAGGCCAACATGTTAGTATGATGCCTACCCCTGTGCCCAACCATGTCCAACATGATGGTCCCGGTTGGCCCTGGGGGCTCCGTCCCCGCATGTCCCCACCCGCCCCTCCGATGTCCGCAGCCTTTGCTCCGGTGTCCGTTACCAAGGGGGCCTCTGGCCCTGGCGCCTGTTCCTGATGCAGTCACCCTGTAGCGGCTACAGTGGGCAGCACGGTAGGATAGTGGTTAGCACTATGACTTCACAGTGCCAAGGCCCCAGGTCCGGTTCCTAGTTTGGGTCACTGACTGTGCGGAGCCACTTGGCCTGTTCGCCCCTGTCCCCTCCCCCAGCTCCCACCATATACATATACTGAATTTAAAATGCCCAAAGAAAGTAATTTCACAAGATTTAATTTAGCATTTCCATTTTTTTTAAAAAGAGAAAACTTACTCTTTCTCTTAAAGTGATATTTTTTAGAAAGATTACAGAAGTTACATTTGAATTTTGACATCCTCAGGACATTCAAAAGTTTATCACAGCCAATGAATTACTTTTGAAATGCAGTCAGTGTTAGAGGAAAATGCAGCAGCCAATTTTACACACAGCCAAGTCCCATTGACATTGTTTAGCATTGGCTTGGGCACCAGGAGAACTCTATTTTCTCAACTCTTTCTGCTTTCCATATCATAAGTAGGAGCAGATGAAGGCCATTCGGCCCAATGAGTGTGCCTTGTACTTTCTCAATAAACAGAATTACACAGAATCTTGTCTTTGTCTGTAAATATTGAAATTAAGCTGGAATGCTCTGCTGCAAAGGGAGAACCTTTTTACCAGTTACTATGGGAAGCTGCAAAATTTTGCAACCCTGAGTTTCAAACTGTGTCCACTATTAATGAGGCACCAAACGACTGCCTTGCAAAACTACGCCTCTCATACAGTCAGCAATTAAAGCCTGGATACACACCATTCTCCATCTAATAGTGGTTTCACTACTTGGAGGTATGGAGCTTCAGCAGCAATTGCGTGTTTCTCTGCAGCATGATCATCATATACACCAAACATTCACACTTGAGTGCATGGTCTCATTGCAGCCCTCTAGGTAACACCATCCTACTGTGATCATGCCGTTCCTTCACTGTCGCTGGGTCAAAACCCTGGAACTCTGTCACTAACAATGCTGTGGGTGTACCCACACCACATGGACTGCAGCAGTTCAAGAAGGCAGCTCAGCACTATCCTCTCAAAGACAATTAGAGACGGACAATAAACGTTGGCCTGTCCAGTGATGCCCACATCCCGTAAATGAATTTTTAAAAAACCCCAGCCTTAAAGCTTCCTCATCAGCTAAATGATAGACATCTTCTTTTTGGATGATGGGGTGGCCTGTACAGGATTGTTTGCGATACCTGAAACATCAAAGCGGCTGGTTGGGTGAAAATCAGTCCACCTCCCTGGTTTTGGACAAGACAGCAAGATGCCATCATGCTTAGATTAGTTCATTCAGTAGGTTAAAAGAAGCAACAAATATGCGGTGATGAAAATCTGAAAGGAAATCAGAAAATGACACGCAGCAGATGTGGCAGCATCTATGGAGAGGGAAACATGATCAATATTTCAGGTCGATGCCTTTTTGGTGGAACTTCTGATGAAAGATAACTGAACCACAAAGTTAATGCAATTTGTCTCGCCACAGATGTTCTCCCTCTAGACTGTGCACCCGCTGATTATTTCCAATAGTTGCTGTTTTTTATTTTATTTAATAGACAACAGTCTTAATTACCTTAATTTTCAATCATTTCCATCCAAGCATAGATAAATTATAAATTTAGCTTCACAAATATATCTGGGTTGAGATGTAACTATTTCAGAGGACAAGCTGAAGTTTGGCCATAATTTTTCTTGGGTTGAACAATAATTGTTGGGGAATAGATGGCACCACTTTTGTCTGAGATGCGGGAGTATTGTTAACATAGAGCCATCCAACCAGCAAATGAACTAATAACACGGTTTGTATTTGTTCTTAATTCAAACCAACAATTCATGCAAAAGTGCAAAAGATACTCTTTAGTAACAACGTTTACCATTAATGTTTCACACTTACCTATTATAAAGCACATTTAGTGGCAGTATAATTAGGCCTAGCATCAACATTATCGCACCCAGACTCAACATGGTAACTTTCCAAGTAGTTCCTTAAAGGACAGAGATACATTATGTTAGTAACACCTACATAATGCTTAAGAGCAGTCAGTCTACTGGATTACAGAAAACAATATCAAATGTGGACAGTTTGCAATCAATAGAAACCAATCACCATTTTGAAGGCAATGGATCTTATTCATTTCAGGTATTACTGCCTTAACACTCATGTACAGGTAGGAATGAGAGACCTCAGAAAAAGACAAATCAATATTTCTATTACAATTTTCTGCTCAAAGCTAAAATATTATGTGAGAAGTACAAAATGTATTGTCGGAGTGTCTCTTTAGATATTGGGCGGGATTCTCCAGTCCTCCGAACACTTGTTTCTTAGCGACATGCCATTCACTAGCGGCAGGATTCTGTCTTCCCGCCGCTTGTCAATGGAATTTCCCATTGAAGCCACCCCCATGCCGCTGGGAAACCCGTGGGTGAGGTTGCGCTGCTGGCAGCAAAAGTAATCCCATCGTCCAGGGAATTTTGGTCATTAATGTCTAAATAATTTAAACAAGAATACACAGAGGTTACAACAGGTCATACAGCCCAGCCATTCCACAAAAGCAAATTGTCCGAATACATTTCTCCACCATGTTCACAAACCTCTTCAACACTTTTTTCATTTTTGTTTATTATTTCACAGTTTATTGGCTTTATTGGCTAGGTCAGCATTTATTACCCATATTTCCCTTATAACTCCGTCCACCTGTCTAATGATATGCTGCCATTGGGAGGGACAATAATCCTAGAAGTGGATTCTTCAATTCTTACACATCTATGTAAATATAGAACATAGAACATTACAGCGCAGTACAGGCCCTTCGGCCCACGATGTTGCGCCGTCCTGTGAAACCCCTCTAAAGTCCCTCTGCACTATTCCCTTATCGTCTATTTGCCTATCCAATGACCATTTGAATGCGTTTAGTGTTGGCGAGTCCACTACTGTTGCAGGCAGGGCATTCCATGCCCTTACTACTCTCTGAGTAAAGAACCTACCTCTGACATCTGTCCTATATCTATCTCCCTCAATTTAAAGCTATGTCCCCTCGTGCTGGACATCACCATCCGAGGAAAAAGGCTCTCACTGTCCACCCTATCTAATCCTCTGATCATCTTGTATGCCTCAATTAAGTCACCTCTTAACCTTCTTCTCTCTAACGAAAACAGCCTCAAGTCCTTCAGCCTTTCCTCATATGATCTTCCCTCCATACCAGGCAACATTTTTGTAAATCTCCTCTGTACCCTTTCCAATGCTTCCACATCCTTCCTATAATGTGGCGACCAGAACTGCACACAATACTCCAAATGCGGCTGCACCAGAGTTTTGTACAACTGCAACATGACCTCATGGCTTCGAAACTCAATTCCTCTACCAATAACCTCTACCCCCTCTACCAGGGGCTGGTTTAGCTCACTCAGCTAAATCGCTGGCTTTTAAAGCAGACCAAGCAGGCCAGCAGCACGGTTCGATTCCCATACCAGCCTCCCCGGACAGGCGCCGGAATGTGGCGACTAGGGGCTTTTCACAGTAACTTCATTTGAAGCCTACTCGTGACAATAAGCGATTTTCATTTTTCATAAAAGCTAACACACCGTACGCCTTCTTAACAACCCTCTCAATCTGGGTGGCAACTTTCAGGGATCTATGGACATGGACACTGAGATCTCTCTGCTTGTCCACACTACCAAGAATCTTACCATTAGCCTAGTACTCTGCCTTTCTGTTATTCCTTCCAAAATGAATCACCTCACACTTTTCTGCATTAAACTCCATTTGCCACCTGTCAGCCCAGCTCTGCAGCTTATCGATGTCCCTCTGTAACTTGTAACATCCTTCTGCACTGTCCACAACTCCACCGACTTTAGTGTCATCTGCAAATTTACTCACCCATCCTTCTACGCCCTCCTCCAGGTCATTTATAAAAATGACAAACAGCAACGGCCCCAAACAGATCCTTGTGGCACACCACTAGTAACTGGATACCAGTCAGAGCATTTCCCATCAACCACCACTGTTTGTCTTCTATCAGCTAGCCAATTTCTGATCCAAACTGCTAAATCACCCTGAATCTCATGCCTCTGTATTTTCTGCAATAGCCTACCGTGGGGAACCTTATCAAACGCTTTACTGAAATCCATATACACCACATCAACTGCTTTACCCTCATCCACCTGTTTGGTCACCTTCTCGAGGAACTCAATGAGGTTTGTGAGGCATGACCTACCCTTCACAAAACCATGTTGACTATCTCTAATCAAATTATTCCTTTCCAGATGATTATACATCCTATCTCTTATAAACCTTTCCAAGACTTTTCCCACAACAGAAGTAAGGCTCACTGGCCTATAGTTACCGAGGTTATCTCTACTCCCCTTCTTGTACAAGGGGACAACATTTTCTATCCTCCAGTCCTCTGGCACTATTCCTGTAGACAAAGATGACTTAAAGATCAAAGCCAAAGGCTCAGCAATCTCCTCCCTAGCTTCCCAGAGAATCCTAGGATAAATCCCATCCGGCCCAGGGGACTTATCTATTTTCACACTTTCAAGTGTGAAACTTTCAATATGTTTCTCCTGCCCTGTGTTCTATGTCTGTTATACTTCTGTCCTTTCCTTTTATGGTTAATCAATTGTTTGTATTCCTCTCTCTGGACCCCTGATGCTCGATCAATGACTCCAGAAGTGAGATTGGATGACAATTGAAGGCTTTATTGGATTAGATGTTTCCCCCAGCAGTGCAGTTACAGAATGCAGCTCCTAGGGAAACACAGACTCTTATACTCCGCCTTACTGGGCGGAGCCAGCAGGCAGGCTTCACCAATGATCTTGCTGTCTCAGGTACCTCCCACACCAATGGTCTTACAGCCTCAACCTGCGTACCGTAATACCCCTAATACTGACTACCACAACCCCTTTAGCTAAATTATTTTATTCAGTGGAATTTTGTTCATGATCTCAGGGAAATGATCTCTTTGGTAAGTGAATCTTGGTCAGCTGCTCTAGCATTGGTCATGCAGTCAGCAACTGAATGGAAAAGCAAGGCCAGGAAGTGTAGGGCAGGGAATCAGTGGAGGATTATGTAGTGTAAAGAGTTTTTAAAAATAAATCGGCGATGGCGCTGAGAGCATCAAAAGACTGGAAAGGGCCAGTCCGGGGGGCAGCACGGGGTCTCGTTATAAGCAGACGACCTACTCCTATATATTTCTGACCCGTTAGGAGGGATGAGAGAGATTATGCGGCTCTTAAGGGAATTTGTCTGGTTCTTGGGGTACAAATTGAATATGGGTACAAGTGAGATTGTGGTGATCCAGCTGAAGGGGCAGGAGAGGAGACTGGGGGAGTTGCCGTTTAAAGTGGTGGGAGGGAGTTTTTGCTACTTGGGTATTTAGGTGGCACAGGGATGGGAGGAGCTAAATAAATTAATTCTGGCCCGGTTAGTTGAACAAATTAAAGTGGCCTTTCAGAGGTGGGACATGCTCCCGTTGTCACCAGCAGGGAGGGTACAGACCGTAAAAAATTATTATTTTAAAAAAATATATAAATTTAGAGTACCAAATTCATTTTTCCAATTAAGGGGTAATTTAGCATGGCCAATCCACCTACCCTGCACATCTTTGGGTTGTGGGGGCGAAACCCACATGGAAAATGTGCAAGCGGGTGGGAGTAGGTGGAGGCAGCCTAATGCAAGGTCACAAATTTGGGGGCATTGGTAACGGCTCCTCTCCCATTCTCGCCGGCTCGGTACTCCACAAGCCCAGTGGTAGTAGTGGCTCTGGTAGTGTTGGTGTGGGCTCCAATTTGTGGTAATCACCGGTTTGTCCCGGGGAGGATGGATGGGGGGTTTCGGAGGTGGCAGAGAGCAGGGATTGAGAGGCTGGGGGATCTATTAATTGACGGGAGCTTTCTTGTTTGGAGAATTTAGAGGAGGAGTTTGAATTGCCGGGAGGGAATGGGTTTCGGTTTCTGCAGCTAAGGGATTTTGCGCTTCTACCGCCACAGGGGATATATATCAAGGTAGTTTCTAGAACGGGAGTGGGGGAGGGGAAGGTATCAGAAATCTATAAAGAATTTATGGAGTGGGAGGAAACCCAGATAGGGAGATAAAACTTAAATGGGAGAATGCGCTGGGTAAGGAGGTAGAGGCGGGTCTGTGGAAGGATGCGCTGAGCAGTCAACACGTCCTCATCATGTGCCAGGCTCAGCCTGATACAATTCAAGTTGGTTCACCGGGCACACATGATGGTGGCCCAGATGAGCATCTTTTTGGGGTCGAGAACAGGTTTGTGAGGTGTGCAGGTGGGCCTGCAAGCCATGTCCATATGTTTTGGGTATGCCCAAAGCTTAGGGAATACTGGCAGGGATATGCGGATGTCATGTCCACGGTACTAAAAACGAGAGTGGCGCCGAGTCCAGGGGTAGCAATTTTTGGAGTGTTAGAGATCCGGGGGGCGCCGGGGGGGCATGTCGTGAGTCGCCCGGCCCTCCTGCGATTCTCCCACCCGGCATGGGGAATGGAGAATTCTGCCCTATATGTCCAAAAAGGTTAATTGGGGTTACTGGGTTAAGGGGATGGGGTGGAGGAGGCGCGTGCTTGAGTGGGATGCTCTTTCCAAGGGCCGTTGCAGACTCGATGGGCCGAATGGCCTTCTTCTGCACTGTAAATTCTATGAATCTATAATTGTCGGCTACTATTCCAGATAGATTGAGGTTAAGCATTTTCATGGTGCCACCTTGGAACCTGTCATTGTGGTTTTAAAAGAAATTTTGACAACGCATGAAATTTCAGCTTAGTCATTTCTGATAATGGCTCGCAGTTTGCCAATGAATGTTTTAAGCCCATGGGTTTAACCACATGACTAGCTGACCCAGATCCCTGCTAACGTAATGAGGAGTAAGGATAGTAAAAGCTTTGTTGAGGAAATATTGACATTATTGAGCTACCGCTCCATACCACTTCACAATGGTCTGGCTCTATCCAAACTTCCAATGGAAAGATAACTGTGGACTCAACTTCCTGTTCTTCCGCCCACCCTAGTGACATGCTTCAAGGAAAAAGGAAGATGAGTATTGTGCCGATCAAACCAGAAACTATAATTATCATAGATTACATAACTTAAGGCAGGGGGGTTAGTATGAATTCATGACCAAAATGGAGAAGTTTTCCAGTTTTTGGAAACGACATCTACGATCATACCTTTGTGGAGTCTGAAACTTCACAAGAAACAGTTGAGCACATTTGTATTTACAAGTCCTATGTTTTTCATGTATGGAATGATCTGCCTGGTCTGTGCGCAGATAATACTTTTCACTGTACCTCGGTACACGTGACAATAAATCTAAATCTAAAAAAAACCTTCAATGGAATGGACCAGTTACCCACATATCAGGCAGAACAGCGAGCTGGAGATTCCTGATGATCCACATCCACTGAGTTTGAGAGAGAACATGGAGAAGTTGAATCCTATACATCCTCTGTGAGAGCTGAGAACAAGATCGGGTGATTGGTGAAACCACTGCAAACTTATCACTGTGAACTAGGGATGGGAGCGATGACTTTGGGTGGAGATGTAAGATAATGTAAATAACGCATTTAATAGAGTCAGAGACTTGGGGTGGGGCAGGTGTAGTGTAAAGAATTAATGTTACATAAGTAAATAGACAGTCGACATCTTCAGTGGTGTAAGATCACATGAGACAAAGCCTACTTAGGGATGGTTCTGCGTGAAGCCCCGTGCTGAGCCTTGTCCTGTATACAGTTGGTGGAAGAATTTTTAATTAAAGGTAAGGTATCGATGCTAACTAAGCTAAGACCCACAATAATGATGACAGGGAATGTACATTATGCTGGAAGAGACCATGGTTTTATCTAACTAGAATCAGATATTTTCAATTTTTCTGGCTTTAATTGTATCTGAATATTAATTTCATATGTTAACATGAATATTCATTACAAAATGTAACATTTATTTACATGAAAGAACCTTTTTGGTTTGTAATTGCCAAGTTTATTTAAGGTTGTTCCTGTGATTTAGTTTTGTATCAGTTTCTTTTGTCACTTTGTTTTATGCTCTCCTAGTTTATTTTTCTCACACCTGCGTTTTTATCTGATATTTACATTTTATATATTTTTCATTATTTATTTCCTTTCTATCCAACATCTTTCAGAATTGGGGGACAAGCATAAACTCTAATCTTAAACCTGGACCAATGCCACTAGGCAATATGCAGAAGATGACTGGCTTCTGAATGTGTGAAATTTAAAACAAATCAATGACACTGGGAATTATTAAAAACACTTCTGTTTCCAGAATTGTACAGACACCATTTTAATAAAGTCATAAGTGCACTCCCCCTAGAGTTTGCATGACATGTCCTTCCAAAGTAAGGGTAGGTGAAACAAGGTTGGTCATCTCCATTTGACCCGAGCCGAATTAGTGGCCTTCACTTTACCAACATGGTAGGGGTGGATGTTTGCGCCTCCTTGGACACATCTTGGGTCTATGCCAGCGTGTGTGGGGGAGAGAGGGGACAGGAGGTTGTGTGGGAAACATGAATCTGAAAGAATTTCCACACTCCAACCCCATCATGGGCTATACTTGGAGTGGAAAAACGGTTTGACCCAAACGGGTCACAATAGAGACTTGTAGTCTCTGTGGATCCAGGTCCCAGCTGATTTTCCACCAATTCCACTGCTCCCCCAGCCAATCTAAATATTAATGACATTTCCTGAAATTACATATTCCCTGAAAGGCAATCTTTTTGACTTACCGTCACTCAGTTTGAACTTCACTGTTTTATCATTTTCTTTAGAGTGTGTGATGTTTTCAAAAGTAGGGTAGGAAGTATCAGAGGCATAATTTGTCACAGGAAAGTTTGTTGATTTTTCAATATTTTCTGTCTGGGCTTCTGAAACTTCAATATGATTACCTGAAATGGAGAAATAAACAACAGATTCCATTAATAATGACCCACGGCTGAAATCTTTGACTTTACTGCCTGGGCTTAAAGACCAATGTGGGTGAAGCCCAGGGAGCAAAGATTAGGGGGCAGGATTGCACTATCATTCATTTTATAAAAAATATTTTTATTCACCATATTTTCACCATTTTCACCACACAAAAGAGAAACAGAAACAAAAACAACCCCAACAATATGAAAAAGAAAACAGCCCCCCCCCCCAAAGCCACACCTCCCTCCCCCTCATCAGTCAACAGCAACCAATTCCCGAAACTGCATAATAAACAAACCCCAACAATTGTAGAACCCCTCCTTCGCCCTCCTCAGCTCGAACTTCATCTTCCCCAGGGTCAGAAGCTTCAGCAGGTCACCCGCCATGCCGAGGCACAGGGCGGAGACACTGACCTCCACCCCAGCAGGACCGCCTGCGAATGATCAGCGAGGTGAAGGTTAAAACGTCTATCCCCGCACCCGCCTGGAACTCGGGCTGGCCAACACGCCAAAAATGGCTTCTAGAGGACTGGCCTCCACAGCTATGGGCCAGACCCCCGATATTGTGCTAAATACCACCCTCCAAAACATTTCCAGCTTTGGGCAGGTCCAAAACTTATGAACGTGGTTTGCGGGGTCCCTCCCACATCGCTCACAGACATCTTTCACCCCCTCAAACAGCCCGATGCACGATTTTCAACTGTATCAGCCCCAGCCTCGTACACAAGGTTGAGGCATTCACCCTCCGCCTCACACCACAGTCCCGCTTCCATTGCCCCCCCCCCAGCTCCTCCTCCCACTTCATCTTAACCCCCTCCATAGACACCCTTTCCTCTTCCAGGATACCCCCGTAGATTGCTGAAACAACCCCCCTCTCCAGCCCTCCCGCTGACAGCACCACCTCCAACAACGAGGAGGCTGCGTAATAGGGAAGGTCGGGAACACCTTCCTTGCAAAATCCTGAGCCTGCAGGTACCTAAACCCTTCCCCCTGCACCAATCCATAATTCTCTCCCAACTCCTCCAGATTCGCGAATCGTCCCGCAAGAAACAAGTCCTTAATTTCCTTGATTCCCCCTTTCATCCTGTCTCTGAAACCTCAAACCCATCCTCCATGGCTCAAAACCACAATTCCCCCTAATCCGGCCCCCAGCTTAAAATGTTGCCTGAACTGCCTCCAGATCTTCAGTGGTCACCAGCACCAGACTCACCGAGTATTTTCTTGGAGCCATCCAGAGCGTCCGCAACGAGTCTTCCTCCATCTTAACCCATCGGGCCTCCCCCTCCTTGGTCTAGCCTCACACCTTCTCTGCATTCGCTGCCCAGTAGTAATATGGGAGGCTTAGCTCCCCACCTGTCACCTTTTCAGCAAGACCACCTTCCTAATCCTGGCCTCCTTCCCTCCCCAGATAAATGAGGAGACTAATTTGTCCAACCCCCTGAAGAAGGATTTTGTTAAAAAGACCAGAAGGCACTGGAATAAGAACAGAAATCACGGTAACACATTCATTTTAACTGCCAGCACCCCGCCGGCCAACGATAGAGGGAGGTTGTCCCACCTTAACAATTGGCCTTCACCTTCCGCACCAGACTAGTAAAATTATATTTTCGGAGCCCACTCCAATCCCGGGCAACCTGCACCCCAAGTACCTAACGTGGGTTGCCGCCAAACCCCCCCCACTCCCACTCCTGGCGGGGAGACCATTAAATATTTGCTCTTGCCTAAGTTCAATTTATACTTCGATAACGTCCAAATCTTTGAAGCAGCTCCATTATACTCCCTACCCACGTGCTCGGTTCCGAGATGTACAATTACAGATCATCAGTATATAAGGATACCCTATGCTCCACCATCCCCCCCCTCACCATCCCCTTCCACAGCCCGAGCTCCTTAGCGTGACAGCCAAGGACTCTATGGCCAGTGCAAACAACAGGGGGGCCAGAGGGCACCCCTGCCTCATACCCCGGTGCAGTGCAAAATATCCTGAATTCATACTGTTAGTGCTCGCTATTGGCTCCTTGTACAATAGCCATACCCACGCCACGAACCTCGGCACAATTCCAAATCTCTCCAATACCGCCATCAAGTAACTCCACTCTACCCGATCAAATACCTCTGTGTCCAGTGCCGTCACCAGCTCTTCCCCTCCGCTGGAGACAGGAATACATTCAGCAAGCTCCTCACGTTTGAGAACAGCTGCCTTCCCTTCATGAACCCAGTCTGGTCCTCCCCAATCATGTTTGGGAGTCATCCCTCCAGCCTTATCGCCAGAACCTTTGCCAATATCTTGGTATCTACATTCAGTAGGGATATGGGCCTACACGACCCACATTCCACTGGGTCCTTATCCTTCTTCAGCAGCAACGATATTGAAGCCTGCCCCATCTTCTGTGGCAAGACACCCCCTACCTATCGCATCCCCGAACATCCCCACTATCAGCGGCGCCAGCTTATCCTTAAATTTCTTATAGAATTCAACTGGCAACCCATTGGACCCTGCCACCTTCTCTGCCTGCATTATCCCAATCACCTCCTTCACTTCCTGCTCCCTCACAGGCCCCTCCAAGCCTGCTGTATCCTCCTCACCCAGCCTCGGATACTCCAACCGGTCCACAAACTCCCTCATCCCTCGCTCCTCCTCCGGTGGCTCCAATCTCCATAGCTTCATAAGAACTCTTCAAATACTTTGTTGATCTGCTCTGGGGCCACCACCAACTTCCCCATCTTATCCCGCACCTGAACTATCTCCCTCGCTGCCGCCTCCCTCTGGAGCTGTTCGGCCAACATACTCCCTACCTTCTCCCCATGCTCATAGACCACCCCCCCCCCCCCCCCCCCCCCAACCCCTCACCCTTCTCAACTGGCTCCTGCTTTCCCTGTGGACACAAAGAGTGGTGAGCCTGTGGAATTCAGTACCACAGGAAGTAGTTGATGCTAAAATCTTGAATATATTCAAGAGGCAGCTAGATATAGCACTTGGGGAGAATGGGATCAAAGGCTATGGGGAGAAAGCAGGATTAGGCTACTGAGTTGGATGATCAGCCATAATCGAGATGAATGGCAGAGCCAAAAGGCCTCCTCCTGCTCCTATCTTCTATGTATCTATGAACCTCGCCTGAAGCTCCTTCCTCTTGGCCAAGAGGGCCGGGTCTGGATCCAGGTCCCCAGGGTACCTCCCATGTAGCTCCAGGATCGGCCATATAAATTTTTGGTGTTCCTCTCTGTCCTCCTTGTCCACCTTAGCCTTGAACAAAATCGCTACTGCCTTCAGAACCTCCCAGACCACCGACTGCAAAAAGTCCCCGTGCAATTAAACGCCACATATTCCTCGATCACCTTCCCGATCTTAACGCAAAAACTCCGGTCCGCCATCAACCCCACGTCCATTCTCCACCCCAGCCTCTGGACCATCCCCTCCTCCAAAACCACATCTACCCAATGCAGAGCATGTTCCAAAATCACTAGTGCTCAATACTTCGACCTCCTAACCCCAGCCAATAGCGCCTTCCCCACCATGAAAAGCCTATCCTCGAGTACACTTTATGTACTGAGGAGAAAAATGAATACTCCCGTTCCCTTGGGTGCAAGACCCCGGCCCTGCCCTGCCCCATCCCTTGGTTACCGTCGCCCACCCCCCCTCACAGAATCCCCCCCATCCACTTCCTCTTGAAAACACCTCTCCCAGTATTGATCCCATCCTTCCACCTTTCACACCTCCCCGGCCCATCAAAACCCGTTCGACCAGGTTCCAACGATGGTGACCCCTCCCCCACCACACTCCCGTTCAACCTTCGCTTGCCATTGCCATTCCCTGTCCAGGTCTCCCTCCTCCCAATTCCCTCCCCCATGATCCAGTCCCTGAAAACAAAGACAAACAGACATAAACAGTGCAAAACACCGCACCCCCTGTACCTCGGCGTGGTGGGGGACCTGCTGGAGTTTTTAACGCTAGAGAAGGTGAAGTTTGAGTTGAGGGGGAAGATGGAAGGATTCTACAACTCATGGGCATTGTTTATCCTGCACTTTAAAGAATTGGATGTCATTGAACATTAGGGAGGTGGGGGTTGAGTGTATTGTTTATTGTTTACCATGTATGGGATGACCATGGATTCTCTATTTTTTCTTGTTTTATATTTGGGTTGCAGGGGTGATGTTTGGGTTTGTATGCTGTAAGGGATGCTGGTTGGGGGGATTGCTATTGTGTTTGTTATTGTTGGTTATCTTTTGTTGGGTGTATATTTGATGAAAAAGTGGAAAATGAGGAGAATAAAATATATTTTTTAAAAACCGTGCTCCTGAAAACCGCCATAACCCCAAAGTCCAAAATATTTATACCCAACTATAGCCTATAACAAAGGTAAACTATCCTTTCCCATCAAACAAACCTGAAAACCCATGTTCCCCCCACAGATAAAAAGCAAATAACAACGCATGGCCCGCACGTGACTAGTAAAAGTATATTTTTGGAGCCCACCCCAATCCCAGGCAACCTGCACCCCCAAGCACCTAAAGTGGGTTTCCACCAAACGGAATGCCCCCCCCCCCCTTCCTGGTGGGGAGAAATAAAGGCTGCGCACGACCCCCCTCTCCTCAGTCCAAGTCCAAATCCCAGTCTCATCTCTCATTTCAACCCCAGTCCTTCGGCCTTCACAAAACCCCTCCGCCGCCTCTACCACCTTGAAGTAGAAATCTCTCAAATTGTAGGTCACCCTCAGCTTCGCCGAGTAGACCACCCCAAACCTCACTCCGTCACTGCCGCTTTCCCCCTTCTGAAGGCCACCCACCTTCTCGCCAGCTCTACCGTCAAGTCCTGGTATATTCAAATACCAACTCTTTCCCACTTCACCTGAAGCCTTTGCTTCGCCCAACTCAGGACCGTCTCCTTGACATGAAACTTGTGAAAGCAAATTATTACCGCCCTTGGCGGCTTGTCTGCCTTCGGCTTGTGCCTGAGCGACTGATGAGCCCTGTCCTGGTTACTGTGTTGCGAAAGAGCTTCCTTCAGCCTGTCTCCTTGCTCCCTTATCTCAGTTGATGTCTTCTACACCACAGCATTCACCGGGGCAATCACCTCCTCCACCCACTCCTTCATCGCAGCCATCATCTCCTTTCACAGCACCTCCATGTGCTTGGTAAACTGCCTCTTGAATTCTCAGGCCATCACCTCGGTCAGAGTTGCCACTGTAAGGGGTGTGGCCCCACCCAGTGCCCCAGCCTCTGCCATCTTTCCTGCTGACCCGCTCACTCGACGGTGAACTTTCACTCACCCCTTTCTTCCCAGCAGCTTTTTTCTGGATCTTAGTCATTTCCCACCTTCCTTATGCGTTCTTGTACCGGCTTGTTCAAAACTTGCCCCTGAAACCTGGCATTAAACTCCAAAAACCAGAGCCTCGAGCAGGAGCTACCCAACGTGCGAGTTCCACCTACATGCTGTCACCGGAAGTCCCACTCCCATTCATTTAAGTAGTTGGAATGTTGAACCATCTCCACCCGGGTGACAGGACAAACCTACTTCTCCACAACCCCATTTTAACCCCCTCATCCCACTTTGGGGCATAAATGTTTACCAGGATCACCGGCATTCGCTCCAACTTCCCATGAACCATCACATATCTTGCCCCCCGATCAGTCACAATACTCCCCACCTTGAATGCTACCTGCTTATTAACCAAAACTGCCACCCACTTTGTCTACATATCCAGCCCCGAATGAAACACCTGCCCCACCCATTCCTTTCTCAACCTTGTCTGGTCCCCTATCTTCAGGTGCGACCCTGCAAAATGGCCATGTCCGTCTTCAGACTCCTCAGGTGCATGAGCACACGCGACCATTTAACCGGCCCATTCAACCCTCTCACGTTCCACGTGGCCAGCCGGTCTGGGGCTCCTTCCCCTGCCAATCAGCCATACCCTTTTTTGGGCTAGCCCCTGGCCCGCGTCACACGACTCTCCAGACCCGCCCTCGGAATTCCATCGTCATCGATCCCTTTGCAACTGCACCGCACCAACCATACCCTTGTCATCAACCCTCCTCCCCCCAACCCTCAAAGAACCAGCCCCATCGCCCCTCCCCCCAACCCTCAAACAAAGAACCAGCCCATTCGATCCTTCCCAGCCCCTCACTGCGCCTGCCTCCTGGTAACCCCCCACTTCACACCCATTAACTAGCCCGCCCAGCTAGCATGGCAGCCCCGACCCAAGGCCTCCAACCTCCCTACCTTCCCCAGTTCCCCTTCCCAATCTACCCGACCATACATCCCTCTCGAGTAACAAAAGGTTCTCTCACCATCGTTGTTCCCTCATGAAAAAACCTGCCCTCCGAAAAAAACCCCATCAAAAATCTTTTTTTTCCCCCAATTAAGGGGTAATTTAGCTTGGCCAACCCACCTACCCTGCATATGTTTGTGTTGTGGGGGTGAGACCTACACAAACACAGGGAGAATGTGCAAACTCCACAGGGACAGTGACCTGGGGCTGGGATTGAACCCATGTCCTCGGCGGCGTGAGGCAGTAATGCCAACCACTGCGCCACCGTGCCACCCACACCACCAAAAACTTTAAAGAACACGCAACCTCTCAACTTCAATGTCCTCACATTCCTCACAGTCCATTGTCCCTCAGAAACTCCATCGCCTCCTCTGGTATGCCGCTTCTCGCTTCTGGAACATCACCCACAGGCAGGCCGCGTACAATACTCCAAACCTCACCCCTTTTTTAAAGAGGGCAGCCTTAACCCGCTTAAACTGGCTCTCCTCTTTGCCAGCTCTGCTCTCAGATCCTGGTACACCAACAGCTCTTTCCCTTCCCAGGTACATTTTCTGGTCTGCCCCGCCCATCAAAGGATCCTCTCCTTGTCCAGAAAGTGGTGCAAACACACCACCATCGCCCTCGGCGGCGCCCACCTGTGGCCTCATCAGTGCCCTGTACGCTCAGTCAACCTCAAGGGGACGGTCAAAGGCCCCCTTCACCATCAATTTATCCAGTATCTTTGCCACAATCAAAGACCCGTCCCAACCGGCTTACTCACTGTTCCAACTTCTTCCATCGGGCAGGCGATACACAAATATAAGAACATGCACTAACGATAGGAGGCTCCAGAGGCAGGGCTTTTAAGGGAACGCCGGAAGCTACAGGCAGAATTTGGCTTGTTAACCACAGTGGAGCAGCTCAGAAAGGCGAGGGGGGTGATTTACGAGCAGGGGGAGAAGGCCAGCAGGATGCTTGCACAGCAGCTTAGAAAGCGGGAGGCAGCTAGAGAAATAGGGAAATGGTTAATGTGGATGGGAGCTTAGTAGGGTACTCGGCAGGGGTGAGCAAGGCCTTTCGGGACTTTTATAGTCGGGTGTATAGGTTGGAACCCCCTGCGGGGTCGGAGGGGATGAGGCACTTCTTGGAGGGGCTGACTTTCCCGAAGGTGAATGTGGAGTTAGTAGAGGGGCTAGGGGCCCCGATCGGGCTGGAGGAGATGGATGGGGGGGCGGGGGGGGGGGGGGGGGGGGGGGGGGGGGGGGCGGGGGGTTGAAGGCCATGCAGTCGGGTACCCAGTCGAGATCTATAAAAATTGCGGGTATTACTTTCATCTCCTTGTTTATTACCCTAACTACCTCTGCCTTGAAAACACTGAAAAGACTCTGCTTCCATCACCTTTTGATTAAGAGAGTGCCAAAGACTCACTCCTCTTTTTATTTTTTTATTCAAGTGGTGCCCTACTGCTGGGCACACTACTGTCTATTCACCCTTGGCATGAGTGCCAAGTTCCTTCCTTGGCATTCTCCAGGGACAATGCCAGTTCTGTGGCTGTGTTAAGGTTTAGGGTGGGTTCTGCTAATAGCTTTCTCAGTGTTTCTTGATGGGGGATGGTAGGTTGCTCTTTTCTTTGTGTTGGGTAGGGGTTGTTAAGTTTGCACTGGGAGGATGGTTGAGTGAGGGGGGGGAGGGGAATCAGTGGGGGGTGGGACGTAAGATGCTAGGCGCCACGGCTTGAAAAGCAGACACACCTGAGGGTGATAGATCAGACTAGGCTGAGGAAAGGGTGGATGGGGCAGGTATTTCATTCAGGGCTAGATTCCAAAACAAGGGGGGGGGTGGCGATTTTGATTAACAAGTGGGTGTCATTTGAAGTGGGAAGTATAGTGATGGACTCTGAGGGGCTGTATGTTCTGGTGAGCAGGAAGCTGGAGGGGTTGCTGGTGGTGCTGGTGAACATTTATGCTCAGAACTGGATGATGTGGAGTTCCTGAGGTGGTTGTGGGGAAGATCCCTGATCTGGACTCGCATCGGCTGACTATGGGAGGGGGACTTTAATACGGTTATAGATCCAAGGCTGGATCGGTCGAGCTCGGGGTCAGGGAGGGTGTCGGCGGCAGCGAAGGAGCTAAAAGGGTTTATGGAACACATGGGGGGGTGGATCCATGGAGGTTTGGGAGGCCAAGAGCCTCCCATGTACACAAAGTGTATTCCTGAATTGACTTCTTTATTTATTGCTTTATTGCTGGCGGGGGTGGTGTTTGTTGAGTACTGGATGATAGTGGTGTCAGATCATGCCCCGCACTGGGTGGACTTGCGGGTGAGTAAGGGGAGGTGAGGGGGGGATCAGCGCTGCAATAGAGGTTAGATCTGGGGCTGTTGGCGGAGGAAGAAGTGCGTGAGTGGGTGAGGGAGGCCATCCAGAGGTATATGGAGATAAATGATTACTGGTGATCTTTCGGCAGCCACAGTATAGGAGGCATTGAAGGCAGTGGTGAGAGGGGAGTTTATCTCGATACGGCACACAGGGAGAAGGCGAAGCAGGTGGAGATGGACAGGCTAGTGGAGGAGATCCTTCAGGTGGACAGGAGGTACTCAGAATCCCCGGAGGCGGGACTGCTGAAGGAGCAGCAGAAGCTGCAGTTGGAGTTCGGGTTGTTATCTACGGGGAAGGCAGTGGGGCAGCTGAGAAGGGCAATATACGAATATGGTGAGAAGGCAAGCAGGATGCTGGCGCACCAGTTATGAAAGTAGGAGGCGGCGAAGGAGATCGGGAAAATGAAGGACAAAGGGGGGAATACGGTCCTGGATCCAGTGGGGGTGAACGGGGTGTTTAGGGACTTCTACAGCAGGTTATATGAGTCGCAATCCCAACCAGGGTGGAGGGGATGAGGTGGTTTCGAGGGAATGGAGCAGTTTGGGGTTTGTTCATAGATGTGGGGCTTCCGTGTTTGGAGGAATTGGAGGAGGAGTTTGAGCTGCCTGGTGGGAGTGGGTTCCGCTACTGCAGGTGAGGGACTTTGTGCGGAGGCTAGCAGGGCCGGCTCAAGGCACCGGCAACTCGGGCAGTCGCCCGGGGCGCCATGTGCTAGGGGGCGCCAGAGACTCGGGTCCCGCGCATGCGCAGTTGGGCAGGTGCCAACCAGCGCATGCGCGGTGGCCGCCCTCCCCCCGCTCGGTCCGCTCCCCCCGCTTGGTCCGCTCCCCCCGCCCCCCCCCCTCTGTCCGCTCCCCCCGCCCCCCCTCGGGTCCGCCCCCCCTCCCCCCCACCTCGGGTCCGCCCCCCCCTCGGGTCCGCCCCCCCCCCCCCCCCCCCCCGGTCTGCCCCCCCCGCGGGTCCGCCCCCCCCCCTCGGGTCCGCCCCCCCCCCCCCGCCCCCCGCTCGGCCCCCCGCCCCCCCCCCCCCCAAGGTCGCCGAAGTTCAGCTTGCCCGGGGCGCCAGCAACCCTAGGGCCGGCGCTGGAGGCTAGTTTCGACCTTCCTGCACCTGCCGCCCCAGGGGATACAGGACAAGGTCATGTCAAAAACAGGAGTGGGGGAGGGGAAGGTATTGGAAATTTGTAAAGAGCTGATGGATTGGGAGGGAGCCCCGATAGGGGAAGTGAAGCAAAAGTGGGAGGAAGAGCTGGGCAGGGAGTTGGAGGTCAGGTTATGGGAGGACGTCCTGAGGAGAGTCTACACATTCACGTTGTGTGCCAGGCTCAGTCTGATACAATGTAAGGTAACATGACTGTGGCCCGGATGAGCAGGTTCTTTCAAGGGGTGGAGGATAGGTGTGGGCAGTGATCGGGTGAGTCTGCGAATCATGTCCATATGTTTTGGGGATTTTGGCAGGGATTTGCCAACGTCACGGCGAAGGTATTGTAGGTACGGGTGGTTCCGAGTCCAGAGGTAGCAATGTTTGGTGTGTCAGAAAACCCGGTAGTCCAGGGGGCGAGAGAGGGGCCGATGTTTTGGCCTTTGCCTCCCTGGTAGCTCGGAGATGGATCCTATTGGCGTGGAGGGACTCGGAACCCCTGAAATCGGGGGCATGTGTTGGCAATATGATCGATGCTAGGGTTTGCCCAGAGGTGGCAGCCAATTATCGACTTCTTTGGGGAAAATTAAGCTGTCAGCAGTGGGGGTTCAATAAGATATTGCCTGATCTGATTGTGGCCTTAACTTCACTTTTCTGCCGGGTTCCCCATATCTTTAACTCCTCATAGGTCAAAAAAATGTCTATCTTGGCCTTGAATATATTCAGCCACCCAGTCTCCATTGCTCTCTGTGGCAGAGATTCCAAAGGTTAAGAGAAGAAATTCTTACTTACTTCCATCTCACATGGGAGACCCCTTATTCTGAAACTGTGCCCCCTAGCTCTAACCAGGAGGGAACAAATCCTGCCACCATCTACCCTGCTAAACCCCTTCTTATATGTTGATCATAAAACAAACGTGCTGCCGTTCATTTCTGGGGAGCAGAATTGAAAAGCAGAGAACTTACATTGAATTTGTAAAGAACCTGATTAATTAGATCAATCTTGATTAGACCATAGATAGAAAGTGATTGGTAGAAAGATTAGAGGGGAGAAAAGGAAAACATTTTTCACCCAGGGGTTGTGGGGGTCTGGAACTCACTGTCTGAAAGGGTGGCAGAGCGAGAAATCCTCAACTTTTGCCAACAGTTTTAGTAAGTTTTCCAATTTCACACCATCTGAGTTCTTGGCATGGAGTGTATTTTTCAGTGCTAAGTCGTAAACAGATATCTGTTGTGAATTGTCAATTTTAGGCTGAAGGGTCCTGGGAACAGAATTTGGAAAAAAAACTGAGTTGTGTTGTGGGGAATAGTAATTTAAAATACTAGGAAAGAAGACTGGTACATTTAGAAACAAACCTAATTTAATAAATACAACAATACCAAAGTTCAATTTATCTTAAATTAATGCCACTCCACATATACGACAGTGAAAATTAGACGGTACAACAGTTTCAGAGCTGTGCAGCAAACTAAGTTGCAGACACAAATATAGGTTAACCTGGCATTGTAGACATATGTCATTCAAAATACTGTTACATGAGCTTTAGAACCAGAGAGATGATTAAGAAATGGAAGCTACTTATATTTAACCCCTTGTAATAGCTTAAACTGCAAGTCGTACATTTTAATACATGAAGATTCTTTGGGATAACACTGGAGTAGCTTTCACACATTTCCACTTGGTTATGGCATCCACATTTCAACCTGCGGTTCACTGTTTCCAAAGATTATAAATTTTGAAAAGGTATGAAAACCAAAATATTCTTCATTGGAAAATTGTTAGTGCAGCCATCGCAGGGTTAAATGGAACTTCATTGTTAATCAGCAGAGGGTATTCATCGGAGAAATGCTTCAAGAGAATGTGCTTTCTCCATAGCAACAACAGAATAGGACAAAGAGTGGGTCTAATAAAGCGACAGAGGCTTTAGTAACAAGCAAACAAAAATCAAATCCGAACGTCCACAGCATACTTGTTTTTCATCGAGACTATACTGGTTACACCAGAAACAAATCCATACTGTGAAGAAATCTCAACATACATGTATAGAAGAGGAAACATTTGGTCAATGGCAACTTGAAAAAAGTTACTTCTGTCAACACCACATTATCCATCTAAAAAAGGCCAGACTTTGCTTTCAAAATAATGGTGAACTGAATTGCACTTGTTGTTTTTCTTTTAGAAATCAGAAATTTACAGCACAAATGGGGACCATTCGGCCCATTGTGTCCACACCTGCCAACAAATAGTCATCCAGCCAAATCCCACTTTCCAGCTCTTAGTCCATAGCCCTGTAAACACAAACTTAGATACTTTTAAATGTTATGGGGATTTCAGCCTCAACCACCTTTTAGGCAGCAGGTTCCAGATCCTCACCACCCTCTGGGTGAAAAGAACTTCCCTTCGAATCACCTCTAAACCTCTTACCCTAACACTACCCCCCTTGGTTTTGGAGCTCTCAACCATGGAGAATAGGGCCTTTCTATCTTATACAATTCAATTTGGTTTCATCTCAACGTCCTCTGTTCCAAAGAAAATCCTATCTGTTCAATCTTTCCCCATAACCAAAAATCTGGGTCCAGGTGACATCCTCGTAATAGTTCTCTGTAGATTCTCTTGTGCAATCACACCTTTCCACAGTCTAGTGATCATAACTGCACACAGCACTGCAGCAATGCCCTAACTAGTGCTTTATACAGTTCCAGCATACATTCCCAGCTCAATGCCTCAACTAATAAATGGCATCTTGACAATCTTACATACTTGTCCTTCAAGGATCTCTTCAAGGACATTCTGTGCACCCTTTTAACAACAGGATATGTGTCAGTTATTGTCAATTGTCCTCTATGGCACTGCATATTAACTATGCAATCGCATACCTTCATGTTTTAATCATTAGAGCAAATTATTTTAAAATTTATTTTTGTCAAAGAATGTAAAACTTAAATCTTTTTACATTGTGTTAAACTGGATCTTCCTTCTATCTTATAATTTTTCTTTCCCTCTCTTTAGTTCTCTTTCTGTTTCATATTGAATTTGCAGGCCGGCACGGTGGCTAGCACTGCTGCCCGCGGTACTGAGGACCCAGGTTCAATCCCGGCTCCGAGTCACTGTCTGTGTGGAGTTTGCACATTCTCCCCATGTTTGCGTGGGTCTCGTCCCCACAACCAAAAGATGTGCAGGATAGGTCGATTGGCCACACTAAATTTCCCCATAGTTGAAAAAAAATAATTGGGTACTTTAAACTTATTTTTAAAAATATTGAATTTGCTGAACATCAAAAACTGGTGTTTATATAATGGGAAGGATTTCCCACGCCCTATATGTATTTCACGACAGTGGGAGGTTTTCTGGTCAACGGACTTTCCTATTGAATCCTCCATAAACACAGTATCTGCTCAGACAAGGAGGAACATAACAGACATCTCCAGATTCTGAAAGACACCCTCGTAAGAACGGGATATGGTGCTCAACTGATCGACCGACAGCTCCAAAGCGCCACAGTAAAAAACCACACTGACTTCCTCAGAAGACAAACCACGGGACACAATCGACAGAGTACGCTTCGTCGTCCAGTACTTCCCTGGAGCAGAGAAACAGCTTCTTTGCAGCCTTTAACAAAGAACAAAGAACAAAGAAAAGTACAGCACAGGAACAGGCCCTTCAGCCCTCCAAGCCTGCGCCGACCATGCTGCCCGTCTAAACTAAAATCTTCTACACTTCCGTATATCCCTCTATTCCCATCCTATTCATGTATTTGTCAAGATGCCCCTCAAAACTCACTATCGTCCCTGCTTCCTCCACCTCCTCCGGCAGGAAGTTCCAGGCACCCACTACCCTCTGTGTAAAAAACCTGCCTCGTACATCTACTCTATACCTTGCCCCTCGCACCTTAAACCTATGCCCCCAAGTAATTAACTCCTCTACACTGGGAAAAAGTCTCTGACTATCCACTCTGTCTATGCCCCTCATAATTTTGTGGACCTCTATCAGGTCGCCCCTCAACCTCCTTTGTTCCAGTGAGAACAAATCAAGTTTATTCAACTTCTCCTCATAGCTAATACCCTCCATACCAGGCAACATCCTGGTAAATCTCTTTTGCCCCCTCTCTAAAGCTTCCACATCCTTCTGGTAGTGTGGTGACCAGAATTGAACAATATAATCCAAGTGTGGCCTAACTAAAGTTCTACAGCTGCAACATGACTTGCCAATTCTTATACTCAATGCCACGGCCAATGAAGGCAAGCATGCCGTATGCCTTCTTGACTACCTTCTCCACCTGTGTTGCCCCTTTCAGTGGACCTGTACACCAAGGTCTTTCTGACTATCGATACTCTTGAGGGTTCTACCATTCACTGTATATTCCCTACCTGCATTAGACCTCACATTTGTCTGGATTAAACTCTATCTGCCACCTCGCCGCCCAAGTCTCCAAACGATCTAAGTCCTGACGTATCCTCTGGCAGTCTTCATCACTATCCGCAATTCCACCAACCTTTGTGTCGTCCGCAAACTTACTAATCAGACCATTTACATTTTCCTCCAAATCATTTATATATACTACAAACAGCAAAGGTCCCAGCACTGATCCCTGCGGAACACCACTAGTCACAGCCCTCCAATCAGAAAAGCACCCTTCCATTACTACTCTCTGCCTTCTATGGCCTAACCAGTTCTGTATCCATCTTGCCAGCTCACCTCTGATCCCATGTGACTTCACCTTTAGTACCAGTCTGCCATGAGCGACCTTGTCAAAGTCCTTAGTGAAGTCCCTATAGACAACATCCACTGCCCTACCTACATCAATCGTATTTGTGACCTCCTCGAAAAACTCTATCAAGTTAGTGAGACACGACCTCCCCTTCACAAAACCATGCTGCCTCTCGCTAATACGCCACTTGCTTCCAAATGGAAGTAGATCCTGTCTCAAAGAATTCTCTCCAGTAATTTCCCTACCACTGACGTAAGGCTCACCGGCCTGTAGTTCCCTGGATTATCCTTGCTACCCTTCTTAAACAAAGGAACAACATTGGCTATTCTCCAGTCCTCTGGGACATCACCTGAAGGCAGTGAGGATCCAAAGATTTCTGTCAAGGCCTCAGCAGTTTCCTCTCTTGCCTCCTTCAGTATTCTGGGATAGATCCCATCAGGCCCAGGGGACATATCCACCTTAATATTTTTCAAGACGTCCAACACCTCGACTTTTTGGATCTCAATGTGACCCAGGCTATCTACACACCCTTCTCCAGACTCAACATCCACCAATTCCTTCTCTTTGGTGAATACTGATGCAAAGTATTCATTTAGTACCTCACCCTTCAGTGGGCCAACCGTTTATCTGGATACCCTCTTGCTTTTTATGTACATGTAAAAAGCCTTGGGATTTTGCTGAACCCTATTTTCCAGTGACTTTTTGTTACCCCTTCTAGCCCTCCTGACTCCTTGCTTAAGTTCCTTCCTACTTTCCTTATATTCCACACAGGCTTTGTCTGTTCCCAGCCTTCTAGCCCTGACAAATGCCTCCTTTTTCGTCCGCAAGGCCTACAATATCTCTCGTTATCCAAGGTTCCCAAAATTTTCATATTTATCCTTCTTTCTCACAGGAACATGCTGGTCCTGAATTCCTTTCAACTGTCATTTGAAAGTCTCCCACATGTCAGGGGCGGGATTCTCCCAAAGGGAGACTAAGTGCCGACGCCAGAATGAAAACCGGAGTGTTTCACTCCGGCGTCGGAGGCCGCTCCTCACCCCCTATTCTCCCATCCCCGGGGGGGCTAGGAGCGGCGCCGCGTCATTTACGCGCGCCAGGCCTTGACACCGCATAAAAGCGGCGCCGCGTATATTATGCGGCCAACACCACATAAATGACGTCCCCCGCGCATGCGCGGTTGCCGACCTCCCCGCGGGCGCCCACATGAAATGGAGGAGTGATCTTGCGAGGCGGCGGAGGAAAGGAGTGCATCTCTCAGAGAGGCCGGCCCGCCGATCGGTGGGTACCGATCGCGGGCCAGACCCCTTTTAAGCGCCCCCCGCTGCTCGATCCTCCCTCCACCTCCCACAGGCCGCCTCCGCAGCGCTCGCGCGCTGTTCACGCCGGCAGTGACCAGGTGTGGTTGGCGCCGGCTTGAACACGTCGTATTGGGCAGGCCGCTCGGCCCGTCTGGGCTGGAGAATCGCCGCTCGCCTGTTACAAACGGCGAGTGACGATTCTCCGAGCGGCCTGCTGTAAATCTCGGCGTGCCATTTTGGGGGGGTGGGAGAATCGCGTGCGGGTGCAGGGGCAGCGTGGCGGGACTCGCCCAGTGCTCCCAAGATTCTCCCACCCGCCGTGGGTGGGGGGGGGGGGGGGGGGGGGGGGGGGGGGGGGATTGCACCCCAGATGTTGAGTTTTTTTTTTAAATAATTTTTATTGGAATTTTTTTACAGAAAATATAAAAATATAACAACAAGTATAGCAACAAGCAGTAATATGCAACTAACAGCCCCATAACACCCACAATTCCCCCCATACCGTAACATCACATGTATTACACTCCCCCCCCCCCCCAACAAGAGAACTTAACCATAAATTAAAATTAAATAAATCAAATTTAAATAAAATAAGCCAACATAATCAACGTCCCCCCCCCGGGTTGCTGCTGCTACTGTCCCAGTACCCTATCGTTGAACCTAGATGTTGAGTTAACACATCATCGATGAAAATGAACATCTTGCCAAGGCTATCCCCACACCCCGACTACTTGCCTTCAAACAACCGAGCAATCACAAACAGACCACTGTTTGCAGCAAACTACCCAGCCTTCGGGAGAACAGCAACCACGACACCACACAACCCTGCCATGGCAACCTCTGCAAGGCGTGCCAGATAATCGACATGGGTACCACCATTATGCACGAGAATACCACTCACTAGGTACGTGGTGCATACTCGTGCGACTCGACCAACGTTGTCTACCTCATACACTGCAGGGAAGAATGTCCGGAGGCGTGGTACATTGGTGAGACCATGCAGACGCTGCGACAACGGATGAACGGACATCGCACAACAATCGCCAGGCAGGAATGTTCCCTTCCAGTCAGGGAACACTTCAGCAGTCAAGGACAGTCAGCCTCTGATCTTCGCGTAAGCGATCTCCAAGGCAGCCTCCAGAATGCGTGATAATGCCAGAATTGCCGAGCAGAAACCAAGAGCCATGTTGTGAACACATGAGTACAGCCTTAACAGGGAACTTGGATTCATGTCTCATTACATTCACCCTCACCATCTTGCCTGCGCTTGCAAAATCCTACCAACTTTCCTGGCTTGAGACAATCCACATCTCTTTAACCTGTGATTATCCCTCTCTCCAGTCGCTCTGTCTGGACCTGTAAAGACTTAATTCTCTGCAAAGACTCGCATTGAAAGTATCATCTTGCATCATTGATTTTGTCTATATATGGGGTTGTGGAACCCACCTCTTCCCTGAGGAAGGAGCAGTGCTCCGAAAGCTAGTGATTCGAAACAAACCTGTTGGACTTTAACCTGGAGTTGTAAGACTTCTTACTGTGCCCAAACCAGCATCTCAACAGTTTTAATACAATAAAACGAAAAAAGTGAGCTTGAGAGATATAATTTTGTTGTTAGCAAGCTCTACCTCAGAAACTTTACAAATAATGTTAAATTTGCTGTCAGAACATTTTCCATAAATCTTAAAACAAACCAGGTTAAAATTCTCTGAAATAGTAACTGAATAATAGGTATTATATGCAATTTGTTGACATTAGTCTAGAGAACTGTACAGGAAACAATTTGAATGTTATGACACAAAAATATAATAATGCGGATGCTGGAAATCTATAATCAAAATCATAAAATGCTGGAAATACTCCATGGGTCTGGAGCATCCATGAAGGGAGTACGTCATGATGGGCTCAATTTAAAGGCCTCATTGCGCCCGACTTGGTGACGCGCCCATGCCGCTGAATGTCGCGAGAGGCCTCTCGCAAGATTCGCGACACTCAAAATACCTCACAAGACATCACGATCTGGATCTCGCCCAGCGAGGACGAGATCCAGATTAACATATTTTATTGAGTCATTAGGCTCATTTAATTATGTCTGCGTCACATTCTCCCGGGGCCCAGAAACTAATGACCGTACCTGGGAGATCTCGCCAGGGTGCCATTTAGCACTGCTTTCCACAAACATGGACCAGGTTGATGAGACCATCAATTCACAAGACACGTGGTTGGAAGTGAACAGTGTTTTAATAGTCTTACAACTGAGCCTGCCTGCAACGAGCTGAACTGGCAGCAGGCTCACAACTGCAGATCTTTATACTTCCAGTTAGTGGGAGGAGCCATGGGCAGAGCCATGGGCGGAGCCAAGGGTGGAGCCCAGTACAAACTCCTCATCTCCCCCTATGGGCAGAGCCGCGCAACTGCTTGTATACCGAGCTTACAAAGACACAACACCTATAATATAACAGTGTGAATTACTAGGATTATGATTCACCACACAGGTGTGTGCGACACTTGCGGGGGTCGCTCAGGCTATCAGAGACCCCCAGGTGGTTAGGCTCTGGCAGGGTGGTATCCTGGTACTCCCGTTGGCACATGGGCACCTTGGCAATGCCAGCCTGGCACTTTGGCACTGTTACCTGGGCACCCTGGCAGTGCCACACTGGCACAAAAAGGGTGTCTGGGTGGCACTGCTAGGCTGGCAGGGGCACTGACATGGTACCTGCCTGACAGTGTCAAGGTGCCAGGTTGCCCGTGTCAGGGATCAGGCCTGGGAGTGCTTTGCCCTTAAGTGGCGGAGTGAGGGCAGGACTCGGGAACACCCTAAGAGGTGAGTGGGTCTGGAGGTCGCGGTGGGGTGGCTGAGAAGGGTCAAAAGATCAGGACAGGGCAGCACAATGGTGCAGTGGTTAGCACTGCTGCATCACGGCCCCGAGGTCCCAGGTTCGATCTCGGCTCTAGGTCACTGTCCGAGTGGAGTTTGCACATTCTCCCCGTATTTGCATGGGTTTCGTACCCACAACCCAAAGATGGTCTCCTTACTTGAGAAAGGACGTACTGGCGCTGGAGGGTGTGCAGAGGAGATTCACTAGGTTAATCCCAGAGCTGAAGGGGTTGGATTACGAGGAGAGGTTGAGTAGACTGGGACTGTACTCATTGGAATTTAGAAGGATGAGGGGGGATCTTATAGAAACATTTAAAATTATGAAGGGAATAGATAGGATAGATGCGGGCAGGTTGTTTCCACTGGCGGGTGACAGCAGAACTAGGGGACATAGCCTCAAAATAAGGGGAAGTAGATTTAGGACTGAGTTCAGGAGGAACTTCTTCACCCAAAGGGTTGTGAATCTGTGGAATTCCTTGCCCAGTGAAGCAGTTGAGGCTCCTTCATTACATGTTTTTAAGGTAAAGATAGATAGTTTTTTGAAGAATAAAGGGATTAAGGGTTATGGTGTTCGGGCCGGAAAGTGGAGCTGAGTCCACAAAAGATCAGCCATGATCTAATTGAATGGCGGAGCAGGCTCGAGGGGCCAGATGGCCTACTCCTGCTCCTAGTTCTTATGTTCGTATGTGCAGGGTAGGTGGATTGGCCACGCTAAATTGCCCCTTAATTGGAAAAAATCAATTGGGCACTCTAAACTTAAAAAAAAAAAGATTGGGGTGGCATTTAAAAATGGTGCCGCGATCCACGAATAATCTTCCTGCACTGTCGAGCTGAGCTTGTCAGTGCAGAAACTGGGTAAGTGCAGCCTTGGTGGGACGTTCATCGGCAAGGCCAAAAAACCCCAGCAAAATGTAATTAAGTAGCAGTGTCATTCTCAGTGCTGCAGATGCTAAGAAACAGCCCGCTAAACACACCTAAACATTATGTTTTTGTTTCGTTAAATCATGCCCAATGTCTGGTAGTTGGGTTGGAATTCTTTGGTTAGCTGAAAATCAACATGTAATTTGAACATAGAACAGAGATGAAGCAATGACTGTACATGACTCCAATGGTTTATCAGAATTCTGTTAATACTGAAACTTACTTGGCATCACAAATGGATGTGAGACTAAACTTTCTGTAGTACCTTCATGTTGCCAAATATGATTAGCCTCGGTACAGATGATTTTATCTTTGAAGGTTCGCCATTTGCTCAATTTGCCTTTTTCATGTGAGACGTGGACTTTGTTCGTTTTGTGCTTTACGTTGAGATGCAAACTGAAGCCTTCAAGAGTTAAATGACCCCGTTTGCTGCACGTCCACGCCTGAGGGTGATCATTGGCACAAGGCGCCAGTTTCACGGTTCCAAATTCATTCGTTTTATGAACAGTCAGACATCGCTCAGTTTTAAGGCTGACTATTGAATTTAGGCGGGAATCCCATCTCCACTGCTGCTGTTCAGAATCTGGGTTGCATTCAGTGAGAGATATTCTATTGTTCTCATTGTTTGCACGGATACATTTATCTAGATGAACATTCTTGATGTTGAAGCCTGGAATATTTAATAACAAAGTATAATGGCATAAATAAAAATATACATCATGGAGGATTGTTTGAAGCATTAAATATACACGTGGCTAAAATCTGCATACATAATTATTCACTTCCATTTTGTAATGTTGCAAAGTAGCTACATTCTGAAGGAATTCATGAGCTTGATGAACAATTTATCAAATTTTGTGCTTCCTTATCTTCTGAAATACACAATTTATTTTCATGTCATCAAAATGATTATGCCCAGATGAACATTTAAAAAAAATAATTTACGGGATGTGGGTTTCGCTGGCCAGGCCAGCATTAATTGAGGTAGTGATTGAGGGCCTTCTTGAACTGCTGCAGTACATGTGGCGCAGGTACATCCATTGTGCTATTACGGAGGGAGTTCCAAGATATTGACCCAGCGACAGTGAAGGAACGGCAATATATTTCCAAGTCGGGGTGGTGAGTGGCTTGGAGGGGAACCTCCAGGTGATGGTGTTCCTATGTATCTGCTGCCCTTGCCTTTCCAGATGTTAGTGGTTGGGAGTTTGGAAGGTGCTGCCTAAGGAGCCTTGGTGAGTTTTTGCAGTGCACCTTGTAGATGGTATCACAGCTGCCACGGTTTGTCGGTGGTGGGGGGAGTGAATGTTTGTGGATGGGGTGCCAATCAAGCGGGCTGCTTTGTCCTGGATGGTGTTGAGCTTCTTGAGTGTTGTTGGAGCTGCACTCATCCAGGCAAGTGGAGAGTATTCCATCCATTGTGGACAGGTTTTGAGGAGTCAGGAGGCGAGTTAGTCTTAAATCTATGCCCTCGGGTTATTGACCCCTCTACTAAGGGGAAAAATGTATTCCTATCTCCCCTATCTACGACCACCATAATTTTGTACACCTCAATCAGGTTCCACTTCAGCCTTCGCTGCTCTAAGGAAAACAACCCCAGCCTGGCTAGCATCTCTTCATAGCTGAAACGCTCCTGCCCAGGCAACATCTTGGTGAATCTCCTCTGCACCCTTTCGAGTGCAATCACATCCTTCCTATAGAGTGGGGAGTAGAGCTGCACACTATACTCTAGCTGTGGCCTAATGACCATAAGACCATAAGACATAGGAGCAGAATTAGGCCACTCAGCCCATCGAGTCTGCTCCGCCATTCAATCATGGCTGATATTTTTCTCATCCCCATTCTCCTGCCTTCTCCCCATAACATTGATCCCCTTATTAATCAAGAACCTATCTATCTCTGTCTTAAAGACACTCAGTGATTTGGCCTCCACAGCCTTCTGCGGCAAAGAGTTCCACAGATTCACCACCCTCTGGCTGAAGAAATTTCTCCTCATCTCTGTTTTAAAGGATCGTCCCTTTATTCTGAGATGGTATCGTCTGGTTCTAGATTTTCCTACAAGTGGAAACATCCTCTCCATGTCCACTCTATCCAGGCCTCGCAGTATCCTGTAAGTTTCAATAAGATCCCCCCTCATCCTTCTAAACTCCAATGAGTACAAACCCAGAGTCCTCAAACGTTCCTCATATGACAAGTTCTTCATTCCAGGGATCATTCTTGTGAACCTCCTCTGGACCCTTTGCAAGGCCAGCACATCCTTCCTTAGATATGGGGCCCAAAACTGCTCACAACACTTCAAATGGGATCTGACCAGAGCCTTATACAGCCTCAGAGGTACAACCTGGTCTTGTATTCTACATGAATGTAGGGCAGCACGGTAGCATTGTGGTTAGCACAATGGCTTCACAGCTCCAGGGTCCCAGGTTCGATTCCCGGCTTGGGTCACTGTCTGTGCGGAGTCTGCACATCCTCCCCGTGTGTGCGTGGGTTACCTCCGGGTGCATCCGCTTTCCTCCCACAGTCCAAAGATGTGCAGGTTAGGCTGGATTGGCCGTGATAAATTGCCCTTAGTGTCCAAAATTGCCCTTGGTGTTGGGTGGGGTTACTGGGTTATGGGGGTAGGGTGGAGGTGTTGACCTTGGATAGTGTGCTCTTTCCAAGAGCCGGTGCAGACTCGATGGGCCGAATGGCTTCCTTCTGCGCTGTAAATTCTATGATAATCTATGAATGGTAACATTACATCTGTCTTCATAATTACCGACTGAACCTGTACATTAACCTTAAGAGAATCATAAACAAGTATTCCTAAGTCCCTTTGTGCTTCTGATTTCCTAAGCATTTCCCCATTTATAAAATAGTCTATGTCTAAATTCCTCCTTCCAAGTGCATAACCTCACATTTTTCCGCATTGTATTTAATTTGCCACTTCATTGCCCACTCTCCTAGCCTGTCCAGATCCTTCTGCAGCCCTCTTGCTTCCTCAATACTACCTATCCTTCTACAGATCTTTGTATCATCTGCAAAATTAGCAACAGTGCCTTCAGTTCCTTCTTCCAGATCATTAATCTATATTGTGAAAAGTTGTGGTCCCAGCACAGACCCTTGAGGCACACCACTAGTCACCGGCTGCCATCCAGAAAAAGACTCCTTTGTCCCCACTCTCTGACTTCTGTGAGCATTTTATACAGCTCCATCAAGACCTCCCTGCTCTTATATTCTATGCCTAGGCTAATAAAGGCATGTATCCCACATGTCTTTTTTTTTAATTTTAGAGTGCCCAATTTTTTTTTTTCCAATTAAGGGGCAATTTAGCATGGTCAATCCACCTACCCTGCACATCTTTGGGTTGTGGGGGTGAGACCTATGCAGACACGGGGAGAATGTATAAACTCCACATGAACAGTGACCCAGGGCCAGGATTGAATGACGTCAGAAGCTGAGTGACCCTGGCGGAACCACACTAAGAGTCAGTAACAGGTTATTGCTGAGTAAGTGCTGTTTGATAGCACTGTTGACGACTCCTTTCATCACTTTACTGATGATCAAGGGTAGGCTGATGGGGCAGTAGTTGGCTGGTTTGCATTTGTCCTCTTTCTTGTGTACATGATATACCTGGTGTGGTGAACCACTGTGTACACCTGTATTAGGGGATGTAAGATAGGACCTGTACTACAGGTTCGCCAGTAGCCTCTGCCGGCTGGCTCCGCCCACTAGGAGCTGTATAAGTATGCATGTCCTCCATTGATCTGCCATTTCGCCAGCTGCAGCAGGAGGCCACGCATCTGACCGCGATAAGGCCACAGTTGTACCCAATCTGAGTCTTTGTGCAATTGATCGTGCATCAATTTATTGCAGTCAGATTTTCAACAGAATGGATGTCAGAATCAAACCAGATCGCCTGCAGCTGGATCCGCACTCGCCCAACACCAGAAAGGACTTCAATCACTGGCTAGCTTGTTTTGAGGCTTACATCAACGCAGCGACCCCCACGCCGATGGAGGCTCAGAAGATACAGATCTTGTATTCCAGGTTGAGCTCAAGCGTGTTCCTGTTGATCCAGGATGCCCCGAGTTACGCGGAAGCGATGGCACTCCTAAAAGAAAACTACGCGCAGAAAGCGAACACGACCTTCGCCAGGCACGTACTCGCACTCGCTCTCAACTTCCTGGTGAGTCCATCGAAGACATCTGGCGGACCCTAATCTCACTCGTCCGGGACTGTGACTGTCAGGCCGTTACGGCCACCGAACATTCTAATCTCCTCATGTGCGATGCGTTCGTAACGGGGATTGCATCGGACCCCATCCGACAATGACTGCTGGAAGGGTTAGGCACGACCTAGCGGAGACAAACACTTTAGCGCTCTCCATGACAGTCGCATCCCGTAATGTCCAGGCCTACCCTCCTCGCCGCGCGGCCCACCCATCCTACCCCTCCTGGACCCCGCAAATGACCCCCCCAGCAGGGGCCCGGCCTAGCCAGTACGCCTGCGCCGCACACCAATTTGCGCACCCGGGGGTCCCCGCTGCTACTTCTGCGGCCAACAGAAGCACCCCCGCCAACGCTGTCTGGCCCGTGCCGCCATTTGCAACTCCTGAAGCAAAGAGGGCCACGTCGCAGCAGTGTGCCAGGCCTGCGCAGTCGCCGCTATCGCCCCCTCCCCCCTGCCAAACGCGCAATGGGCGCCGCCATCTTCTCCTCCCGGGTCCACATGCGGCCAGTGGACGCCGCCATCTCCTCCCCCTCAGTCCACGTGTGGCCCATGGGCGCCGCCATATTGCCCAGCGCCACCAACGTGTGTCCCATGGGCGCTGCCATCTTGTCCCATCCCCGCAATGTGCGCCCCATGGGTGCCGCCATTTTGTTCCCCACAGGACCTCCGGACGCCGCCATCTTGTCTTCCCCACGTGGCTGGAATGCCAACTACATCCCACAATCTGGGTCGCCGACGCTCACCATCCGAAACCTCTGACGACCACACGCAGGTCGCCTCAATGACGCTAGACCAGTCTTGTCCACACAACCTGGCCACCGCTTCGACAACGATGAAAATCAACAGCCATGTGACCTCTTGCCTGCTGGACTCTGGGAGCACCGAAAGCTTCATACACCTGGATACGGTAAGGCGCTGCTCCCTCGCGGTTCACCCCGCCAATCAACGCATCTCCCTGGCCTCCGGATCCCACTCTGTCCCGATCCGAGGATTCTGTACGGTCACTCTCACAGTCCAGGGCGTAGAATTCAGCGGTTTCCGTCTCTACGTCCTCCCCAACCTCTGCGCTGCACTATTGCTGGGCCTGGATTTCCAGTGCAATCTCCAGAGCCTCACCCTCACATTCGGCAGGCCCCTACCTCCACTCACCGTTTGCGGCCTCGCGACCCTCAAGGTTGACCCCCCCTCCCTCTTTGCCAATCTAACTTCGGATTGCAAACCCGTTGCCACCAGGATCAGACGGTACAGTGCCCAGGACAAGGCCTTCATCAGGTCCGAGGTCCAGCGGCTGCTTCGGGAGGGTATCATCGAGGCCAGCAATAGCCCCAGGAGAGCCCAAGTGGTAGTAGTAAAAACGGGGGAGAGACACACAATGCTTGTGGACTACAGCCAGACCATCAATCGGTACACGCAGCTCAACGCGTACCCCCTCCCTCGCATATCTGATATGGACAATCAGATTGCGCAGTATCGGGTCTTCTCAACAATTGACCTGAAATCCGCCTACCACCAGCTCCCCATCCGTAAATCGGACCGTCCATACACCGCCTTCGAGGCGGACGGTCGGCTCTATCACTTTCTTAGGGTTCCCTTTGGCGTCACTAACGGGGTCTCGGTCTTCCAAAGGGAGATGGACCGAATGGTCGACCGGTACGGTTTGCAGGCCACGTTTCCGTACTTAGATAATGTCACCATCTGCGGCCATGACCAGCAGGACCACGATGCCAACCTCGCAAAATTCCTCCGCACCGCCACTCTTCTCAACCTTAGGTATAATAAAGAGAAGTGTGTGTTCAGCATGACCCGCTTAGCCATCCTCGGCTATGTAGTCCAGAACGGACTTCTGGGGCCCGATCCCGACCGCATGCTCCCCCTCATGGAGCTCCCCCTCCCCCACTGCCCCAAGGCCCTCAAACGCTGCTGGGGTTTTTTTCGTACTACGCCCAGTGGGTCCCAAATTATGCGGACAAGGCCCGCCCACTCATACAGTCCACTCAATTTCCCCTCACGGCCGAGGCACAACATGCCTTCGCCCGTATCAGAGCAGACATAGCCAAGGCCAGGATGCACGCAGTAGAGACACTGCTCTTTCAAGTAGAAAGCGACGCTTCAGATGTCGCCCTTGCCGCCACTCTAAATCAGGCAGGCAGACCCGTGGCATTCTTTTCCCGCACCATTCATGCCTCTGAAATTCGGCACTCATCCGTTGAAAAAGAGGCCCAAGCCATCTTTCAAGCTGTGCGGCATTGGAGGCATTACCTGGCCGGCAGGAGATTCACTCTCCTCACTGACCAACGGTCGGTAGCCTTCATGTTCAACAACACGCAGCGGGGCAAGATCAAAAATGATAAAATCTTGCGGTGGAGAATCGAGCTCTCCACCTATAATTACGAGATTATGGCACCGGCAAACTCAACGAGCTCCCAGATGCCCTCTCCCGAGGTACATGTGCCAGCGCACAAGTACACCAACTCTGGGCCCTGCACGACAGCCTTTGTCACCCGGGGATCACATGACTGTACCACCTCGCAACCTGCCCTACTCCATCAAGGAAGTACGGACAGTCACCAGAGACTGCCAGGTCTGTGCGGAGTGCAAGCCGCATTTCTACTGGCTGGACCGTACGCGCCTGGTGAAGGCTTCCCGCCCCTTTGAATGCCTCAGCGTTGATTTCAAAGGGTCCCTCCCCTCCACCGACCACAACACGTACATTCTCAGTGTGGTCGATGAGTACTCCAGATTTCCCTTCGCCATCCCATGGCCCGATATGACGTCTACCACCGTCATCAAAGCCCTCAACACAATCTTCGCTCTGTTCATTTTCCCCGCCTACATCTACAGTGACAGGGGATCCTCATTCATGAGTGATGAGCTGCGTCAGTTCCTGCTCAGCAGGGGTATCACCTCCAGCAGGACGACCAGCTACAACCCCCGGGGAAATGGGCAGATGGAGAGGGAGAATGGGGCAGTTTGGAGGGCCGTCCAGCTGGCCCTACGGTCCAGGAACCTCCCAGCCTGTCGCTGGCAGGAGGTCCTCCTTGATGCACTGCACTCCATCCGGTCACTACTGTGCACCGCCACAAATAACACACCCCATGAACGTGTTTTTACCTTCCCCAGGAAGTCCACATCCGGGGTGTCACTCCCGACTTGGCTCGCAGCTCCAGGACCGGTCCTGCTCCGTAGGCACGTCTGACTCCACAAGCCGGACTCCTTGGTGGACAGGGTGCACTTGCTCCACGCCAACCCCCAGTATGCCTACGTGAAGTTCCCCGACGGCCACCAAGATACTGTCTCCCTCCGGGACCTGGCACCGTCAGGTTCCAGCCAAACACACTTCCCCACCCACGTGTCACCCTCCCCTCCCCCGGCGCTCCCAGCATTAACCCCACCAGGTCCATCCCTCCTTCCCCTGCCCACGCAAGAGGACGAAGAAGATTTCGGCACGCTCCCAGGGTCATCTGACAGCAGGCCAGCACCAGCACCGCCAGCACCGACATCGGTGACACCAGCACCACCAGCACCAACATCGCCGCCACCGTTATGTAGCTCCCAGTGAATCGTCAAAGCACCGGATCGACTGAACCTCTGACGGGCACAGGACCGTCAAAATGGACATTTTTTTTTCCTTCCCCACTAATTTTATAAGACACTGTACATAAATCACAACATTGTATATTGTTCCACACCACCTCCACCGGACTCATTTTTAACAGGGGGTGAATGTGGTGAACCACTGTGTACACCTGTATTAGGGGATGTAAGGTAGGACTACAGGTTCGCTGGTAGCCCCTGCCGGCTGGCTCCGCCCACTAGGCTGTATAAATATGCGTGTCCTCCATTGATCTGCCATTTCGCCAGCTGCAGTAGGAGGCCACGCATCCGACTGCAATAAAGCCACAGTTGTACCCAATCTGAGTCTTTGTGCAATTGATCGTGCATCACCTGGGCAATTTTTCACATTGCTGGCTAGATGCCAGTGTTGTAGCTGTTCTGTAACAGCTTGGCTAGGGGCGCACAAATCTTCAGTACTATTGTCGGAATATTATCAGGGCCCATAGCCTTTGCAGTATCCAGTGCCTTCAGCTGTTTCTTGATATCATGTGGAGTGAATGAAATTGGCTGAAGACTGGCATCTGTGATGCTGAGGACATCCAGAGGAGGCCGAGATGGATTATCCACTTGGCCCTTCTGACTGAAGGGTGATAGAAATTCTTCAGCTTTGCCTTTTTCCCAGATGTGCTGCCCACCCCCCCCCCCCCTGTCCCCCGCCTGCCCCCTATCATTGTGAATGGGGATATTCATGGAGATTTCACCTGATGAAGCTGCGCTCTGAAAGTTAGAGATTCAAAACAAATCTGTTGGACTTTATCCTGGTGTTGTAAGACTTCTTAATGTGCCCACATCAGTCCAACGCCGGCATCTCCACATCATGGCTACAAGGTACAAGTCAGGAGTCTAATGGAATACTCTCCATTTGCCTGGATGAGTGCAGCCCCAACACTCAAGAAGCTTGATACCATGCAGGACAAAGCAACCCACTTGACTGGCACTTCAGTAGTAATTTCTTCCACCACCAGTATGTACCATCCGCAAGATGCACAGCAGCAATTCACCAAGGCTCCTTTGACAGCAGCTTCCAAACCCAACTGGAAGGACAAGTGCAGCAGATACATGGGGACACCATCACCTGGAGGTTCCCCTCCAAGTCACTCACCATCCTAGCTTGGAAATATATTGTGGTTCCTTAACTGTCATTGGGTCAAAATCCTGGAACTCCCTCCCTAACAGCATAGTGGGCGTACCTACACCACATGGACTGTAGGGGTTCAGCTCACTGCCACCTTCTCAAGGGCAATTAAGGATGGACAATAAATGCTGGCCTAGCCAACAGCATCCCATGAACGAATAAAAATAGTACTGAGCTTTTTTTTCTAGACTGGAGGGAGGTGATCAAAGATCAAAGAACAGTACAGCGCGGGAACAAGCCCTTCGGCCCAACGGGAGTTGCCTGTTAGGATTACCGCTGCTTTTGATTGATATCAATGACGGCAATTGGGCATAGAGTACGATATAAATGTTTGCAATGACAAAACCCGGGGATGTATGAGGAAAATGATAGTAGATTTCAGGAGGGAATGGATATACTGTTGAAATAGGCAGACACACACTGGCGGATGAACATTAATGCAGAGATAGATGTCTGGAGAAAAATTGAGGAGAGGCAGTACATCGAATTTTAAACCAGTGAAGGAACAGAGAGACATTTGTTTCACAAAATAAATTTCGATAGGCGCACTAAGCAATAAATGCTGTACTTTTCTACCAGTTAAGCAATCTGTGGCTAATTATTATGGCGTCTTCACCCTAATAGAATGTTATATTTTGTTTCACCGTTGTCACTAAGATCTTGCAGTTGGCCACTACCACCACATACAGTTGCTAATATTTCACTTCAATGCGGGGAGCAATGTTTTCTGTCCTGGAAGCTTATCTTAAACTTCGCATCCTCCATGAAGTTGAATGTATGAACAGAGAAATCCGTCTTACCTTCGAAGCAAGCTATTAGAATAAAACAGAAGAGAAGCAGCATCCATCTGACACTCCTCATCGTGGCTTCACCTCCTTATTTCTCCCGTCTTTCTGGCGGTAATATCTGCGGATGGTGGATAAATATTAGGTTGCTATTGTTGTAATTATGTAACAGAATGAACTCAACTTTTTTTGCTTTTAGCTGAACATGTTCTTTGCTTAGATAATAAATATCGTCAACACTTAAAATAAGTTTACCAATTTCCTCCGTGGGTTTCTAATTGTTACTTACCAAGTTGTCTTATTAGTTATTGTTTCAAGGCTGCGAAATGATTTTGTAACGATTTGCTTTCCTGGAGCAGATAAATTAGACCGACTGCTGGAACTCAAAAGTTACACAGACTCAACTGTTAAAGAGCTTCCTTGGTTATGGGCCCTCTAGCGTTCGGTTGAGTCAATGACGGGGTGTTTGTGTGTGGCGGGGGGGGGGGGGGGGCAGAGATTAGAAGAATGAATTTACAGATGAAAATAGATGCTATTTATAATGATCGAAACAGTTCATAGAACATAGAACATAGAACAGTACAGCAAAGAACAGGCCCTTCGGCCCTCGATGTTGTGCCGAGCAATGATCACCCTACTCAAACCCACGCACCCCCCCCCCCCCTTAACCTTACTTTTAAGGACACTACAGGCAATTTTAGCATGGCCAATCCACCTAAGATTAAGCAATGTCCCCAGAGTGACATTCTTATTTGAACTAATGTCTTCAAATGTCTTCAAACTGTTACGATCCCCACATTCAACAAAAGATTTGTATTCCCAGTTGCCTACTTGAAGGAATTGTGCAACAAGATTTCAAATTTTAAGACTTTAACTTCAATAATCTTTCTTAGTGTCACAAGTAGGCTTACATTAACACTGCAATGAAGTTACTGTGAAAATCTCCTAGTCTCCAGAGCCTGTTCGGGTACACAGAGGGAGAATTCAAAATGTCCAATTCACCAAACAAGCATGGAAAGACATATGGGAGGAAACCGGAGCACCCGGAGGAAATCCATGCATACATGGGGAGGACCTGCAGACTCCGCACAGACAGTGACCCAAGCCGGGAATCGAACCCAAGTCCCTTGCGCTGTGAAGCAATAGTGCTAATCACTGTGCTACCGTGCCACCCATAACAGACAGACAAAAATCAACATCGACTAAACATTGTTTCATAAGCAAGTAATACTCTAAACTACAGAAAATACATCCCTTGTCAGCATTTTAACACACACAAAACCATCCCACTGCATTTATACTTTGCAGCATACTCCTCAAAGAACTGCAGTATTTTCAGAGTCAGTCCCAGTTTCCAAAGGGATTGCATCCCCCCATTTTGTTGAGTTGTAATGTCCAGTGATCATGGACTGCCCAGTCCCTCATGCTTCTGAAAATTCCTGAATCAACTTCCAGCAGCTAGGCCCACTTTGGTGATTCCATCTCCTGGTCTTGTCAGGATTTTTCAGTGTTTTAAAATCTCTGGTGGTTTCTTCTCTTTAACCAGAGGACCAGCTTCCACCAGCTTTTTGCCTGGTAGCTAGCAAAGAACAGTTTTTCCCTATTGCTCACAACCTCTGCTACTTTCATCGCACTCTCTCTCTCCCTGTGTCCAGCGTGTGTTTCAATCAGAATGCCTGTTAGTCTACACAAAGCAAAAACAGCTCCCTTTCTCTTTGTGTTCAGATGTAAAATATGGCACTTAGTGTTTCAGTCAGTCTTGACCTGGGCTCCATGTTAACTATCACCGGGCCTGTGACCGGGCAGAGCCCAATACAATTGTACACCATCCTACCTTTTCCAGAGCATTCTGTTTCACCCTAAATTTAAAAAAGACAGTCCAAAATATAATCATTTTTTAAAACCTTGTTCTCATAACCATACCAATGAATAGGCAGGATATATAAAATTAACAAGAATCTGATGATGTTGTAAAATATGTGTATTTTGCAACATCATCAAGAGAAGAGTCAAAGATGGAAATTGAAATATGCATTGCTCCAGACACTTAACAAGACAGCTAGAAATTGCAGTGAAGGGAGAGGTCAGAAGATCAAACTGTGCTAACCACTGTGCTACCGTGCTGCCCTACACTCGACTCTGGATCATGTCCCAATCCAGGATTTGAGCACGTAAATTCAAGACTGACACTCCAGTGCAGTACTGAGGGAGCACTGCACTATCAGGGTTGGCGCCTTTCAAATGAGACATCAAACAGAGGTCCTATCTGCCTGCTTTGGCAGATATATGAGAAACCATGTGTAGCCACCTGGGTTGGCCACTTCCCGACTTTAAAATGGAGATTCGCTAAGAACGCAGGGAAAAATGGACAGGTACAGGGAAACAAGCAGAATGCCAAGCTTCTTGTATATTAAAACTCGCAGAAAGCAGACAGCACTGAAACTGACGACCATCTGCCTATTGATGAGCGATCCCCGGGAACAATAGCAACAGTTAAGGTAATCGAGGCAAAGCCAGACTCCTCGGCGCCAGCAGAAGCCAACACAAAAGAAGCCAACGGACACTTAGGAACCGCCCAGCGATCAGGGAACAGCCCCAGTATTGGGGAAATCAAACCAATCGATTGGAACATGGTCCAATCAATTGGAACCAGGTATGGGGTCCGCCCAAAAGGGCGCAAAGCCCTTGGGGACTATAAATTAGAGTCCCCAAGTTAAATTCGGTCTTCTTCGCAGGGTCTCCCAGCAGCCCGAAACAACCCTTGACAGAGACCTGCCTAGCAGCTGCGCCAACAAGTAAGTGTCCAGTCAACGCACGCTACGAGATAGGCGCTCCTAACCCTTAGTCCATACCAGCTGGAAGCCTGCAGTCTCAGGATCGAACGAGAGGCCATTGTTCCCTGACCCAGTGGGTTCCTTTTCCAAAGCTAAGTATTGGCCTTTAGTGGTAGAAATAGTCTAGTTCTGTAGTATTTTATGCATGAGTAGCGATTGACTGTGTATATAATAAATGTGTTTTGATTTGAACCTTACTAACTGGTGTATTGAGTTATTGATCAGCACTTGAACTTGAATCTCATGGTAGTATCATAAAGATACCTGGCGACTCTAGAGCAAGGTTATAAAATAGAGCAATTAAGTGTAAATCACACTTAGCAAAACGAGCAACACATGGCACTATTTTGAAGAAGAGCATGTAGTTTATCCCAGGTTTCCTGGCCAATATCCATCCCTCAATCAACATCACAAGAAAGAGATTATCCGTGATTACCACATTGTTAACTACATTCATAAATGTTGGTGAAATACGGAAGTTAGTCTGAGATGCTGAGACAAGCAAAGTTGAACAGAAGCAACGGTGGTCCTTTGAGAGACATGGCTAAGAGGGAAGTTGATCTTTGATGAGGTGAATAGCCAACATCAGGTTGATAATAACAAATATGGGAGCTATCCCGTAGCCTTGCTTGACCCCAGTCCGGATTTTTTAGTTGTCTGTTTCAAATCTCCCACGCAACAGAGTTGAACTCATATCATCATGAAGTAATGGCAGGATTGTGATGAAGATTATTGAACATCAAATTTAGAATGCAATCCACAGGGCCTGGTGATTCTCTGAGTCGATTGCTTTGTCCAGATCAATGAATGCAATGAAAAGTTCCTGGTGTTGTATTTGACATTTTTGTTGGATTTGTCTGCCGACAAAAATCATGTCAGATTTGGGAGAATGCATGTCAGGAGTTTCCCAGCTATGGGCAAGAGGGAAATACTGTGGTTAACCACAGCATGATTTATCTCCCTTCTTGAAGATAGTTTCAACTGTCACATTCCTGAAGTTGGTGTTGGTGGTGGTTGGATGCTGGGGGCGGGCAGGGAGTTATTTTTTTCTCCCTAATCCATAGGATGAATGCAAGGAGTTCTGATGTAAGCAAATGCCCATCAGCTTTAAAGGCCTTAGCTGGAATATCACCAGAGCTGCAGCTTTTGATTTTTTATCTGTTTGATTGCTTGTTGCAGCTCTCCCATGAATTCTACCACAGGATACTGGGGTTAGCCTGGAGAATATTAGCTACCACTGTGGATTCACGGTGAAGTTATTCAAAGTGTTCTTTGGCAGATGCAGTTGCCACCTTTAAGACGAGAAACGCCATCCTATGAATGAAGTTTATTCCCTTTTGACTTTAGTCTATTGATGACCTTAGCGGCTTCAAAAATGATCAGCATGCTGCTAGACCTCTCAACTTTTCTCTTTCCACCATGTCTTTTATCTTCCATCATTTGTTTTTGGGTGTCAGCCTCGAGCTGTTGGTCTGCTGCCCTCTTGAGTTGCGGCCTCGGGTTGTACTGTCTGGCAATGAAGTCTGCTTGTTTTTGTTCCAGAAGGTCACATCTTTGAGCATCATTTCGGGGGCAGATGTTTTAGCCTTTGCCTCGCTGATTGCTCGGAGCCGGATCCTGCTGGGGTGGAGGTCAGCTTCTCCGCCCTTTGCCATGCGTGTGTGGTGGGGGGATCTACTGGAATTTTTGACACTGGGGAAGGTGAAATTTGAGCTGGGGGGGGGGGGGGGGGGGGGGCAAAGGAGGAGTTCTACAATTCATGGGGTTTGTTTATCATGTACTTTTGGGAACTTGTTGCCGTTGAACACTAGCTTGGGGGGGGGGGGGGAAGCGGGGGGATTTGGTTTGTTTTTTCTGTTTTTTAACTTATTTTTGGAATGTGTGAGTCGATGTTTCAGACTGTATATTGACAGAGCCGTTTTTGTGGTTGTTTCTCTTTTCATGTTTGTATGATGAAAATGTGGAGAATAAAAAGATTTAAAAAAAATCTTTGAGCATAATTCTCAGTGAATTGGTTCTGGTGATAACATAGAACATACAGTGCAGAAGGAGGCCATTCGGCCCATCGAGTCTGCACCGACCCACTTAAGCCCTCACTTCCACCCTATCCCCATAACCCCTCCTAACCTTTTTTGGACACTAAGGGCAATTTAGCATGGCCAATCCACCTAGTCTGCACATCTTTGAACTGTGGGAGGAAACCGGAGCTCCCAAAGGAAACCCACGCAGACATGGGGAGAACATGCAGACTCCATACAGACAGTGACCCAGCGGGGAATCAAACCTGGGACCCTGGCGCTGTGAAGCCACAGCACTAGCCACTTGTGCTACCGTCCTGCCCATGATGATAATGCTCGAACCATTGGTCTGGACTCATCAACCTAATACAGCTAGTAGTGTGCATGCATGAAATGCACATACTACAGTAAATAAAGTTAATGAGCAGCAGGTAGAAATATTATGCTGTGGCTATAACGGAGACCTGGCTCAAAGAAGGACAGGGCTGAGTACTAAATATTCCTGGATAGGGAAGGATACAGTTTTGATTAAGGATAACATGACACATCTGGAGAGAGGATCCAGATAGATCAAGGACATAATCTATTTACTTTTAGCCAAGAAACAATAGAAATATCATTGCATCAATGGGTGTCTTCTTTAGGCCAGAACTAGTGAGAAAGATATAGGGAGAATTTCCAATGAAATTAGAGAGGTGCAATAACTGCAGCAGATGGGAAGAAGGGGAGGCTGTGGCATAGTGGGGATGTGATGGTGTAGTGTCATTGTCACTGGACTATTCATTCAGAGACCCAAGGTAATACTCCAAGGACCCAGGTTCCAATTGTGCCATGGCAAATGGGGAAAGTTGAGTGCAATAAAATTCTGCCTGTTGAAGGTAGATAATGGAGTTTCCCAGGGATTGGGTGTTAGCACCCTTGATTTTCTAGATTATATGTTACTGAGTTAGACTTGAGTGTGCAGAGATGATTGATTGATATTTAGTGTTACATGTACCGAAGTACAGTGAAAAGTATTTTTCTGTGGCCAAGGGAACGTACACAGTACATACATAGTAGACAAGAGCTGAACATTGTTATTTGAGTCTTCACACGTATTGTGCATTGTCTGCTACAAGAGTAAGCCAGTTTCCTAATCAGCCCCCTCAACCTTCCTTAACCAGTCAATTTGCCATATAAATCAGGAGAGCTAAATGGAACTGTCACTGATAGAAGCCAAGCTCTCAAAACCTTTTAGAAGCATTGGTTCCAAACATTGAACTCCAAACCTCATATTAGCATTAATATTACACAGATAACACTGATGTGTGCCCCTATGCAAGGTGTGATGTCTATCATTACTTACCTCATTCAAGGTCATGATGGGGGGGGGGGGGGGGGGGGGATTTTGAGGTCCCCAGCGAGGATGCAGATGCTAGTCCAATGCATCCACTTAACTGCCCTTTCATCTAACACCAGGTTTTGGAGGAGGGCAGGAGATGGGGAATGGTCAGGGGTAAGGTGCCACTGAGACTCTCAAGGGTCCACATACTTCATCCAGGTGGAGTTGAGAGGGACAACTGTGGGGAAGTGGCTATATTGTGAGAGGCATACTGGAGAGCCATTCACTAAGGGGGACGCTCATGGGTTGATGTCCCAGAGATGTGGAGGGCTAAAGTTCTGGGCTCTGTCAGAAATCCTCAGCGCTCACCTTGCTGTTCTCTTCTTTTCAGCGTGTGAGTCTGGGGATTCATGGAGCCAACTGAGTGGACTCTTCTACTCAAAGCAGTTGAGAAGCAGCAGCAATGTTGACGTGCCGTTACATGTGGCCATGACCAGCACCCTGCAGAGGGCGGGAGGCTGGGCCCGTAGCTGTTCTGTGAGCAGCAACACAGATGATGGAGCCTCGTAGGAGTCACCACTGGCAAAGGGTATTCCTGTGTTGGACACACTACCTGCAGATGTCGGAGCGTCAGTGTCGGAGAAGACTGTGTCTGTCCCAGGGAGCAGTGGACCACCTTTGTTACTTTCTGCAAGAGCTGGCACCACATGGAATGGGAGGACATCCACCGCCCGTGGCCCTTAAAGCTACCGGCATTCTGAACTTCTACGCAAATGGCTTGTTTTAGGGCCGCACGGGTGACCTGTATGGCATTTCCCCATCAGCTGCACACAAATGCATAAGGGAGGTAACCGATGCCCCTTTTGCGAGGGCCCACATGTATATAAACTTGGACCAGGACCAAGCACACCAGGATGCAAGGGCCATGGGCTTCACCAGTTTAGCTGGCATGCCGCAGGTGCAGTGTGTGATCGACTGCGCCCACATGGCCCTGAGGACTCCATGGTGTCATGCGGTGCCATTCATGAACTGCTAGGGATACCACTTCCTTAATGTCCATTTCATCTGTGACCACGAGATGGGCATAAAGCAGGTGTGTGCCCATTTCCCAGGGAGCGTCCATGACATTTACATCTTGGGGTTCTCCCAAATCCCAGGAGTTTTTGAGGGAGAGCACCTCCAATCAGGAGGTGGCTGATTACACTAGTTCAGAGGCCACAAACAGCTGCAGGGACTCGTTACAACAATGCTCATGCGTGGACCCTTGGAGGTTTATGAGGCCGGGGGGTAGGGAGTTCTCGTTCTTCTCCCATGTCCATAAGGCTTACTCCCGGATTGACTTTTTTGTCCTCAGCAGGGCGCTGATTCCGAGGGTGGTAGGGGCGGAGTATTCGGTGATAGCCATATCTGACCACGCTCCGCACTGGGGGGACCTGGAGTTGGGGGAGGGGAAGAACCAACGCCCGCTGTGGAGGTTAGAGGTGGGGCTGCTGTCGGATGAGGAGGTATGTGGGCGGGTCCGGAAGTGTATAGAGGGGTATTTGGAAACCAATGACAATGGGGAGGTGCAGGTGGGGGTGGTCTGGGAGGCGCTGAAGGCGGTGGTTAGGGGGGAACTGATTTCTATTAGGGCACACAGGGAGAGGGGGGAGAAAAGGGAGAGGGAGAGGTTGGTGGAAGAGATGGTAAGGGTGGACAGGAGGTATGCGGAGGTCCCGGATGAAGGGCTTTTGAGGAAGCGTCGTAGTCTCCAAGCGGAGTTTGACATATTAACCACCCGGAAGGCGGAGGCGCAGTGGAGGAGGGCACAGGGGGCGGTATATGAGTTCGGGGAGAAGGCAAGTCGGATGCTGGCCCACCAGCTCCGGAAGCGGGAGGCGGCGAGGGAGATAGGGGGAGTTAGGGACGGAGGAGGGAATCTGGTGCGGAGTGCAGGGGGCATTAACAGAGTGTTCAGGACCTTCTATGAGGAGTTATACCGGTCAGTGCCCCCTGGGGAGGATGGAGGAATGGACCGCTTTTTGGACAAGCTGGAGTTCCCGAGAGTAGGGGAGGAGCAGACGGAGGGTCTGGGGGCGCAAGTCGAGCTGGAGGAGCTGGCCAATGCGATGGGGAGTATGCAGTCAGGGAAGGCACCAGGGCCTGATGGGTTCCCGGTGGAATTTTATAAGAAGTTTTCAGACCTGTTGGGCCCGCTGTTAGTGAGGACCTTGAATGAGGCAAGGGCCTCCAACGATGTCCAGGGCATTAATTTCATTGATTTTGAAGCGAGATAAGTGTGGGTCTTACAGGCCGATTTCGCTCCTCAATGTGTACGCGAAACTGCTGGCCAAGATACTGGCCAGGAGGGTGGAGGAGGTGGTCCCACAGGTTATTCACGAGAACCAAATGGGTTTTGTGAAGGGGAGGCAGTTGAACGTCAATGTGCGGCGGCTTCTCAACGTCATAATGATGCTGGCGGTGGATGGAGAAGTGGAGATAGTGGCATCGATGGATGCGGAGAAAGCCTTTGACAGGGTGGAGTGGAGCTACCTGTGGGAGGTATTGAGGAGGTTTGGGTTTGGTGAGGGATTTATTAGGTGGGTGAGGTTGTTGTATAATGCTCCGGTGGCGAGCGTGGTGACGAACGGACAGGAGGAGGTCGGAGGACTTTCGGTTGTACCGTGGGACGAGGAGACCCTTGTCTCCCCTGCTGTTCACGTTGGTGATCGATGCCGGAGGTGATGAGGATTCTCAGGGAGTTTGGAGACTTCTCTGGCTATAAGCTCAATGTGGGGAAGAGTGAGCTGTTCATGGTGCATATGGGGGACCAGGAAAAAGAGATGGGGCTCCCTCTGAAAAGGGCAGAGAGGAGCTTCAGATACCTGGGGGTCCAGATAGCCAGGAGCTGGGGGGGCCCTGCATAGGTTAAATTTCACAAGGCTGGTGGAGCAGATGGAGGAGCAGTTCAGGAGGTGGGATGTGTTGTCACTCTCCCTAGCGGGCAGGGTCCAGTCGGTTCAGATGACGGTGCTCCTGAGGTTTCTGTTCCTCTTCTAGTGCTTACCCATCATGATCCCGAAGGCTTTCTTTAGGAGGGTCAGCAGGAGTATTACGGGGTTTGTGTTGGCGCAGAAGACCCTGAGGGTGAGGAGGGTATTTCTGGAGCGAGGTAGGAAAGTGGGTGGATTGGCGCTGCCCAACCTGTGTGGGTATTACTGGGCTGCGAACGTGGCAATGGTTCGGAGGTGGGTGATGGAGGGGGAGGGAGCCACATGGAAGAGGATGGAGGCAGCATCCTGTGTGGGCATGAGCTCAGAGGTGCTGGTGACGCGTCGTTGCCGCTCCTCCCGGCAAGGTACTCTACGAGTCCGGTAGTGGTGGCTACCCTCAAAATCTGGGGGCAGTGGAGGTTGCATAGGGAAGAAGTGAAGGCCTCAGTTTGGTCCCCGATATGGGGGAACTACCGGCTTGTACCAGGGAGGATAGATGGAGGGTTTTTGAGTTGGCACAGGGCAGGTATCAGGCGGATGGGGGACCTCTTCCTCAACAGGAAGTTTGCGACCTTAGAGGAATTGGAGAAGTGGGGTCTCCCCCCAGGGAATACCTTCAGGTATATGCAGATTAGGGTGTTTGTTCGGCGGTAGGTGGCGAAGTTTCCGCTATTGCCGCCAAGGGGGGTTCAGGATAGGGTGCTCTCGGGGACGTGGGTCGGCGAGGGTAGGATCTCGGCAATTTATCAGGTGATGCAGGAGGGGGAGGAGACCTCGGTGGAAGAGCTGAAAGAGAAGTGGGAGGAGGAGCTTGGAGAGGAGATAGATGAGGGGAGGTGGGCGGATGCTCTGGGGAGGGTGAATTCCTCCTCCTCTTGCGCGAGGCTTAGTCTAATCCAACTAAAGGTGCTGCATAGGGCGCATATGACTGGGACCAGGCTAAGCCGGTTCTTTGGGGGGGGGGGGAGGACAGGTGTGGCAGGTGTTCGGGGAACCCAGCGAATCAAACCCACATGTTTTGGGCGTGTCCGGCGTTGGAGGGCTTTTGGAGGGGGTTGGCGGGGATCTTGTCAAAGGTGGTTGGCTCCAGGGTGGAACTGGGCTGGGGGCTCGCAATTTTTGGGGTAGCACGGAGCCGGGAGTGCAGGAGGCGAAAGAGGCTGGCATTCTGGCCTTTGCGTCCCTGGTAGCCCGGCGCAGGATTATTTTACAGTGGTGGGACGCGAAGCCCCCGAGCCCGGAATCCTGGATCAGCGACATGGCTGGGTTCATTAAACTGGAGAGGGTCAAGTTTGCCCTGAGGGGGTCGGTGCAGGGGTTCGTCCGGCGGTGGCAGCCTTTTCTTTATTTCCTGGTGGAGCGTTAGAGGGTGGTTCATTTCAGCAGCAACTCGGGGGGGAGGGGGGGATTGGGAGGGGGGGGATTGGGGGGGGGGGGGTTACGGGTTTGTTACGGGGGTTCGTTTTCATGGTTCTATGCCTATTTATTTTCTTGTTAATTTATTGTTTTTGTATTTGGAGGGGGGGTTACTGTTTTTCTTTGTTGGGATAAAATTTGTTGTTGAAAATTTGAATAAAAATCATTTTTTTTTAAATGATCATGCGTCAATGCGGGTCCAGGCAATAGGACTACTGAAGATGTGGTTCCAGAGCCTGGACTGGTCGGGGGGTGCCCCCCAATATCCCCCAGAGAATGTCCTGCATAATTGTGGCCTGCTGTGCTTTCCACAACTTGACACTACAGAAGGAAGACCAGTTGGACCAGATGGGGGAGCAACACATCTCCTCGATTGAGGAGGTTGAGGAATGCGGCGAGGGTCAACCCATGGAGAGGGAGGAAGGACCTCAGGTGAAGGCCTGGGCTTGTGTGGACCACAGGGCTCGGGATGCCTTCATAGCCTTTTGGTCGGAGACGACCAGCACTGCGGAATGTGACATCAAATCACTAATGTGGTGGCAATGGCAGGTTCCTATGATGGTTCCCAAGTTCATGGGCAGGGCACTAAAGCCATTGGCTGGAATCTGTGGGAAAATGATGATGGCTTGCAGTGAGGACTGAGTGATGTTCCTTTCATCCTCAGTGATATGTCTGACTCCTACCTGACAGAGAGCTGAATGCTTCCTGCCAATGAATGGGCTCATTGTGGAGCCCAGAGATGATGGATGACCTCTCAACTGCTGCAGCCCCCCTCTGAGGTCAGGGGTCCTGGTATTTTCCTCCAACGTACATCCAAGGTGGCCAGCCTCTCTACACTTTGTCATCCTTGACCCCCTCAGCACTGGATAAGCGTGGCAGACATGAGAGAACTGAGCAATTAAGATGGGGCAGGGGGGTGGCCTGTGCCAGCAGCGCATCTTTACGTACCAATCAGTGTGGGTGGTGGGAGAGACATAACGCTGCCATTCTCACACTCCACACGGGATGAAGCGATGAGTGTGCGCAGGGATTTTTTGGAGCTTGGCACCATGAAATGAGAGTGTGGTCTGCTGGTGAACAAAGTGATGTTTAATACAATAGGATATTACATTGATCTTTCTCTACCAGTGACTAGGTTCACCCATGTCTTACTGTTCCTTGCCCTCCCACTATGTGCAGGTGTATCCCCAGGAGCCACAGCTGAGGTGGAGGCAGCTTGCTGCCTTCCATGCCCTGTTGCTTGAGATGACCTTGGCAGGTGTCCCCTGGGCGACCTGAAGCTTGAGGGTCCCGGACTGCTTTTATGCAGCACGGGTGTTGCAGTGCTGCCCCCTCAGGGTGTGGAACTGGAGGTGCATCGCCAACGGAGAGGGGGGTGTCAGATGGGCTGAACACCTCCAGGATCTCTCGCGTGGAAGGCCCCATTGTCGCTCCTGCTGACCCTCTTCCCTTTGGATTCCCAGGAGCCCCTGGGATCCTCTATGGGTAAGGGGATAGAGGAGCAGCTGAAGTGAGATCCAGAAGGGCAGCTATCATCTAGTGCTGACCCTCCTGGATTCCCACTAGTGCATGCACCATGTAGTTGAAAGCCCTGCATCATGGAGCTCATGCCTTCAGCCATGGAGGTCATGAGCAGAACCACCAAGCGGACATCACCCACCATGGAGTGCATGTCCTGTGCAAAGGTCTCCACTGCACAGTGTTGGTCTCGTTGTGTCAGAGTAATGGCACCGTCTCTGCAGACAGTAGGTGATGGGTCTCCTCCAGTCGGCCTTGCAGTCCAAGGAGCGATGCTGTCATCCCTCCTTGATGCTCACTGCTCTGCCTTTGAAGTTCTTGCAGCTCTGAGATGACCGTACCCAGGGGCAGGTCATCAGCCAGTGGTTCAGCTGAGTTCCTCCGAGTGTCAGATCCCTGGAACATTCCTGCCTCCACCTCCTGTGGATCATCAGCTGTAAGGTGCTTACCAGTGAGTGACCCAGATGATCGAGGTGTGAGTATCTGCGCTGGTGGAGGGGGCAGGTGACAGGTGTGATGCCTTTTCTATATTTGTCTCCGAAATGCCTCCCTCGGAGCTGCTCGTGTCAGTGGGGCCAGAGGACATGGAGTTGGTCGACAGATAGACCTGCAAGGGAAGAGACATGGCATTAGTGCATCATGAGGATAACTGATGGGGATTACTCGCGTGAGGCTTGAACTATGACTGTATGTCTTGAGGATTCTCACTTTCGTCTGATTCCCCCACGTCACCCTCTGCTCAAGCGTGGTCTTGCTCCTCTCCGGCCATCTCAAGGGCTTTTTCCTCAAAGGGAATGAAGCATCAGAGCTCAGGAATTACAGCCCACTTATGCCTGTTGTGCTCGATTTTATCCAGCAGAGAGACAGATGGGGAATGTGTCGGCAGGAGCCTTGCCACTTCAGATGGCTATGAGTGTCACGCCTGGGACCCGAGTAGGAGTGGGAATGTGAGGGGCAAAGTAGTTATTGAGGGGCACCATGCAGATTGGGGTTGAGGGGGTGATGGAGGAGGGCTGCTTGATGGGTGTTGGCAACCTGTGAGGTGGCTGGGTGAGAGACCATCTTGGAGGTGTGAGGGGTGGGTCAGGGGGTTCAGTGAAGGATTGGGGGTGGCAGACATACCCTGGCTGTGCGAAGAAGGTCATTGATCTTCTTGCGGCACTGCTGCCCTCCTCTTCTGCAGTGAGCTGGCACTGACTAAGATTGCAATGGCCTCCCAGGCAGGGGTGGTAACCTTGCTGGAAGGACATCTGCGGGAACACAGGTGTCGGAGGTCCCACTTCTGCAGCACACCATCCAGTTGTTTGGTGAGGGCTTCCTCAGAGAATCTAGGTGCAGGCTTCATGGCAGCCTGTAGCCACCTGGGGTGGCCACGTCCCGATTCCAAAATGGATACTTGCAAACAGTGCAGGGAAAAATGGACAGGACTAGAGAAACAAGCAGGTACAAGGTTTCCTGTGTATTAGGACTTGCAGAACCCAGACAGAACTGAAACCACTAGCCACTAGCATAGTAATGAGCTATCTCCGGGGACAAAAAGAAACATTGAAACAATTGGTACCAGGACAGACTTCCCGGCGCCAGTGGAAGCTAAAACAAAGGCAGGCCAACGGTTACATAGAGCCCGCCCAACGATCAGGGAATGATCCCGTTATTGGAGAGAATCGATACAAACGATTGGGACATAGTCCAATTAATTGGGACCAAGTCCAGGGTCCGCCCAGAAGGGTGCGAAACCCCTGGGGCCTATAAAACAGAGTTCCCAAGGTCAGTTCACTCTCTTGGAAGCTTTTGGAAGATCTCTTACTCCTCTCCATCTTCAACTTGGCATTTGGCTCTCAGCTACTATTCTATACCAGTTCAAAGCCAGCAGTATCAGTACCGGATAACGGCCATTGTTCCTCTGACTGAGTGGGCCACTCAAAGCTAAGTATAGGCTTTAGTAGTAGTTGTAGTTTAGCGAGTAGAGTTTGTGCATGAGTAATAATTGACTGTGTGTGTAAATAAACGTGTATTGATTTCAAACTTACTAACTGGTGTATCGAGACATTGATCAGTATTCGACTTTGAACCCTGTGGTGGTATCAGAAAGATACCTGGCGACTCTTGAGCAAAGGTAATTAAAACAGAGCAAATTAAGGGAAAGCATAACGAGCAACACGCCACCTGCCCGACTGGATCGGAAACAAGTGCTGCATGGTTTTGGAGAGGCATCTATTCCTGTAACAGCCTCCCCGAACCGGTGCTGGAATGTGGTGACTAGGGGCTTTTCACAGTAACTTCATTTGAAGCCTACGTGTGACAATAAGCGATTTTCATTTCATTTTTCATATGGAGCTCCCCACTGATTACAGAGATGAGGTTTCCCTGGACTGAGTGAATCAGCAGGAGGCTGCCACAAGCGTGGTGTGATCCGCGTGGAAAACAAAATTGTTAAAGAGGTACGGCGGGATTCACATTGGTTTTCTCTGTGTTTACTGATAACATATAACTATGAACATATATGTACATATAAGAGGGTTTAGCCCAAACTTTGAGATAACTCCATGCTTGCTTCTACACTAATCTTTGTCCAGTTCAAAACTCACTCTTGTCTCAGGTTGTGTCTCTACATCACGCTATCCCCACAGTCCCACATTAACCCTTGCTACATCAGATATCGTTATAAGAACATAAGATCTAGGAGCAGGAGTAGACCATCTGGCCCCTCGAGCCTGCTCCGCCATTCAATGAGATCATGGCTGATCTTTTGTGGACTCAGCTCCACTTTCCGGCCCGAACACCAGAACCCTTAATCCCTTTATTCTTGATGGAACCATCAATTCTACGGACACGTGCTTGTAGGATTAGAATAGCGGTTTTAATATACTTACAACAGAGCCAGCCTGTTCACCGTTGAACTTTCGATGAACTGGCCGGCTGGCTCTGTGGCACGGATCTTTATACAGCAGCTCCAGGGGAAGGGGTTCTGGGCGGAGCCAAGGGGGGAGCCCAGTACAAATTCTCGAGTACTCCCAGAGCTATTCCCCCTGGTGGTCAGGTAGTGCAACTGCACTTACAATATCGGTGCGTATATACAATGGGAACAGAGTGACATTGGTAACTTATAATACTGTGTGAATCTCATTCACCATATTCACCCCCTGTGAAAAAAAATCAAGTCCGGCGGGGGTGGTGGCTCACAGAGTTAGTCTGTCCGGTGGACGAATTGTTCGTTGCGATCTGCGGAGCACTGGGGTTGCAGCCTCTTGCGGTGGCTGGGTGGGTGTTGAGAGCTGGGGTACGATGGCAGACTCCGGGGCGGGTCTCGTCCAAACTTCATACACCTCTGGCTCGACCGGAGACTGGGGGCGCTGGGGGTGGGCTGGTGCTGGCGCGTGGAACCGGTGGGGCGAGCTTGCGGGATCGGGGGCGCGAGGGGGCGGCAGCAAAGGAAACGGGGTATGGGGTTCCTCAGTGGGGGTGGGGGGGGGGGGCTGGATCCAGCGGGTGCCAGGTCTTGAAGGGATACTGTGTCCTGGCGATCGTCCGGGAACTCCACGAATGCGTACTGGGGGTTGGAATGGAGGAGGCGCACCTTTTCAACAAGGGGGTCGGTTTTGTGCGCCCTGACGTGCTTCCTCAGGATAACCGGGCCTGGTGTCCTCAGCCACGCCGGAAGTGAGACCCCCGTGGTAGTGCCCCTAGAAAAAATGAAGAGCCGCTCGTGAGGGGTTTGATTGGTCGCTGTGCAGAGGAGGGATCTAATTGCGTGGAGCGCGTCTGGGAGGACTTCCTGCCATTGGGAGACTTGGAGTTTTCTAGTCCGGAGGGTCAGTAGGATGGTCTTCCAGACCGTCGCGTTCTCCCTCTCCACCTGCCCGTTCTCCCTGGGGTTGTAGCTGGTAGTCCTGCTCGAGGCGATGCCCTTGTCGAGCAGGTACTGACGCAGCTCGTCGCTCATAAAGGACGAACCCCGGTCGCTGTGCACATAGCTGGGGAAACCAAACAGGGTGAAGACACTATGCAGGGCCCTAATGACTGTTTGGGAGGTCATGTCGGGGCACGGGATGGCAAAAGGGAATCGAGAGAACTTGTCTATGATGTTGAGGAAATAAATGTTCTTGTTAGTGGAGGGGAGTGGCCCTTTGAAATCGATGGCAAGGCGTTCAAAGAGCCTAGAAGCCTTGACCAGGTGGGTCCTGTCTGGTCTATAGAAGTGCGGTTTGCACTCTGCACAGATCGGGCAGTCCCTGGTGACCGCTTTTACCTCCTCATTGGAGAAAGGCAGGTTTCGGGCTCTGATGTAGTGGGCGAGCCGGGTGACCCCTAGATGGCAGAGGTCATCGTGGATGGCTTTCAGACGGCCGATCTGCGCGCTGGCGCATGTCCCGCGGGATAGGGCTTCCGAGGGCCCGTTGAGCTTCCCCGGTCGATATTTAATATCGTAACTATAGGTGGAGAGTTCGACCCTCCACCAAAGGATTTTATCGTTTTTTATTTTGCCCCTTTGCGAGTTGTCAAACATAAAGGCAACCAATCGTTGGTCAGTGATGAGGGTGAACCTCCTACCTGCGAGGTAGTGCCTCCAGTGAAGAACAGCCTCCACGATGGCTTGTGCTTCCTTCTCGACTGAGGAGTGTCGGAGTTCTGAAGCGGATAGGGTACGGGAGAAAAATGCAACGGGCCTCCCTGCCTGATTTAAAGTGGCTGCTAGAGCTACCTCTGAGGCGTCGCTCTCAACCTGAAAGGGAGTGGATTCATCCACCGCCCGCATGGCTGCTTTGGCGATGTCCTCATTGATGCACCTGAAGGCCTGGCAGGGGAACATCAGCTGACAGGGGAAATTGTGTGGCCTTAAGGAGTGGCCGGGCTTTGTCCGCATATTGAGGGACCCACTGGACGAGTATGAAAAGAACCCCAAGCACAGTTTGAGGGTCTTGGGGCCATGGGGGAGGGAGAGTTCCAAGGCATGCGGTCCGGGTCTGGGCCCAGGACTCCGTTCTCCACGACGTAGCCGAGAATGGCCAGTCTGTTTGTGCGGAAAACGCATTTCTCCTTGTTATAAGTGAGGTTTAATTTCTGTGCCGTTTGGAGAAAACGGTGGAGGTTGGCGTTGTGGTCCTGCTGGTCATAGCCGCAGATGGTAACATTGTCCAGATACGGAAATATGGCCCGCAGCCCGTACTGGTCTACCATTCGGTCCATTGCTCGTTGGAACACCGAAACCCCGTTAGTGACGCCGAAGAGAACCCGCAGGAAATGGAAGAGGCGGCCAACGGCCTCGAACGCTGTGTAGTGGCGGTCCTCCGGGCGGAATGGGAGCTGGTGGTATGCAGACTTCAGATCCACCGTGGAAAATAGCAGATATTGGGCGATCTGATTAACCATGTCTGCAATTCTGGGGAGGGGATACGCGTCTAGGAGCGTAAAGCGATTTATGGTCTGACTATAGTCGATGACCATGCAAAATTTTTCCCCGGTCTTGACGATCACCACCTGAGCTCTCCAGGGATTATTACTGGCCTCTATGATCCCCTCACTGAGCAGCCGCCGGACCTCCGATCGTTTAAAGACCCTATCCTGTAGGCTGTAACGCCTGCTGCGAGTAGCTACTGGTTTGCTATCTGGAGTGAGATTGGCGAAGAGAGATGGGGGGGGGGGGAGATGCGCAGAATGGCTAGGCTGCAGATAGTGAGTGGGGGCAGGGGCCCGCCGAAGCTGAGGGTGAGGCTCTTGAGGTTGCACTGGAAATCCAGGCCTAATAAGAGTGGTGTGCAGAGGCCGGGCAGGACATAAAGCTTAAATTACGAATAACTAGCGCCTCGAATTGTGAGCATAGCGACGGTGCGTCCTTGGATTTGGACTGAGTGGGAGCCCGAAGCGAGGGCGATAGTTTGGCTCACAGGAAAAATAGGAAGCGAATAGCGTCTTACCAGCTCTGGGTGTATGAAGCTCTCGGTGCTCCCGGAGTCAAAGAGGCATGGCGTGCTGTACCCGTTGATCTGGACCTCCGCCATCGAACTTCGTAGGTGCTTGGGGCGGGATTGATCTAGGGTGACCGCGTTGAGTTGCGGGCCGCGTGACAGAGTGACATTGGTAACTTATAATACCGTGTGAATCTCATTCACCACAATTCTTCAAAAAACGATCTATCTTTATCTTAAAAACATTTAATGAAGGAGCCTCAACTGCTTCACTGGGCAAGGAATTCCATAGATTCACAACCCTTTGGGTGAAGAAGTTCCTCCTAAACTCAGTCCTTGTAAATTCTATGATAATCTATGATTAATCTAGGACAAAGGTTTGGCACAACATTGTGGGCCGAAGGGCCTGTTCTGTGCTGTATTTTTCTATGTTCTAAATCTACTTCCCCTTATTTTGAGGCTAGGCCCACTAGTTCTGTTTTCACCCGCCAGTGGAAACAACCTGCTCGCATCTATCCTATCCATTCCCTTCATAATTTCATATGTTTCTATAAGATCCCCCCTCATCCTTCTAAATTCCAACGAGTACAGTGCCAGTCTACTCAACCTCTCCCCATAATCCAACCCCTTCAGCTCTGGGATTAACCAAATGAATCTCCTCTGCACACCCTCCAGCGCCAGTACGTCCTTTCTCAAGTAAGGAGACCAAAACTGAACACAATACTCCAGGTGTGGCCTCACTAATACCTTATACAATTTGCAGCATAACCTCCCTAGTCTTAAACTCCATCCCTCTAGCAATGAAGGACAAAATTCCATTTGCCTTCTTAATCACCTGTTGCACCTGTAAACCAACTTTTTGCGACTCATGCACTAGCACACCCAGGTCTCTGCACAGCAGCATGTTTCAATATTTTATCATTTAAATAATCATCCCTTTTGCTGTTATTCCTACCAAAATGGATAACCTCACATTTGTCAACATTGTATTCCATCTGCCAGACCCTAGCCCATTCACTTAACCTATCCAAATCCCTCGGCAGACTTCCAGTATCCTCTGCACTTTTTGCTTTACCACTCATCTTAGTGTCGTCTGCAAACTTGGACACATTGCCCTTGGTCCCCAACTCCAAATCATCTATGTAAATTGTGAACAATTGTGGGCCCAACACTGATCCCTGAGGGACACCACTAGCTACTGATTGCCAACCAGAGAAACACCCATTAATCCCCACTCTTTGCTTTCTATTAATTAACCAATCCTCGATCCATGCTACTACTTAACCCTTAATGCCATGCATCTTTATCTTTTGTGTGGCACCTTGTCAAAGGCTTTCTGGAAATCCAGATATGCCACATCCATTGGCTCCCCGTTATCTACTGCTCTGGTAATGTCCTCAAAAAATTCCACTAAATGAGTTAGGCACGACCTTCCCTTTATGAACCCATGCTGCGTCTGCCCAATGGGACAATTTCCATCCAGGTGCCTTGCTATTTCTTCCTTGATAGATTCCAGCATCTTCCCTACGACCGAAATTAAGCTCACTGGCCTATAATTACCTGCTTTCTGCCTACCTCCTTTTTTAAACAGTGGTGTCACGTTTGCTAATTTCCAATCCGCCGGGACCACTCCAGAGTCTAGTGAATTTTGGTAAATTATCACTAGTGCATTTGCAATTTCCTGAGCCATCTCATTTAGCACTCTGTGATGCATTCCATCAGGGCCAGGAGACTTGTCTACCATTAGCCCATTAGCTTGCCCATCACTACCTCCTTAGTGATAACAATCGTCTCAAGGTCCTCACCTGTCATAGCCTCATTTCTATCAGTCACTGGCATGTTATTTGTGTCTTCCACTGTGAAGACCGACCCAAAAAACCTGTTCAGTTCCTCGGCCATTTCCTCATCTCCCATTATTAAAACTCCCTTCTCACCCTCTAAAGGACCAATATTTACCGGAGCCACTCTTTTTGTTTTATATATTTGTAGAAACTTTGACTACCTGTTTTTATATTCTGAAAAAGTTTACTCTCATAATCTATCTTACTCTTCTTTATAGCTTTTTTAGTAGCTTTCTGTTGCCCCCTAAAGATTTCCCAGTCCTCTAATCTCCCAGCAATCTTTGCCACTTTATATGCTTTTTCCTTCAATTTGATACTCTCCCTTATTTCCTTAGATATCCATGGTCGATTTTCCCTTTTTCTACCGTCCTTCCTTTTTGTTGTTATAAACCTTTGCTGAGCACTGTGAAAAATCGCTTGGAAGGTTCTCCACTGTTCCTCAACTGTTTCACCATAATGCCTTTGCTCCCAGTCTACCTTAGCTAGTTCTTCTCTCATCCCATTGTAATCTCCTTTGTTTAAGAAGAAAACACTAGTGTTCGATTTTACCTTCTCACCCTCCATCTGTATTTTAAATTCCACCATATTGTTATCGCTCCTTCCGAGAGGATCCCTAACTATGAGATCCTTAATCAATCCTGTCTCATTACACAGGACCAGATCTAGGACTGCTTGTTCCCTCATAGGTTCCATTACATACTGTTCTCGGAAACTATCGCGGATACATTCTATAAACTCCTCCTCAAGGCTGCCTTGACTGACCTGGTTAAACCAATCGACATGTAGATTAAAATTCCCCATGATAACTGCTGTACCATTTCTACATGCATCAGTTATTTCTTTGTTTATTGCCTGTCCCACCATAATGTTACTATTGGGTGGCCTATAGACTACTCCTATCAGTGACTTTTTCGCTTTACTATTCCTGATTTCCACCCAAATGGATTCAACCTTATCCTCCATAGCACCAATGTCAGCCCTTACTATTGCCCGGATGTCATCCTTAAATAACAGAGCTACACCACCTCCCTTACCATCCACTAAGTCCTTCCGAATAGTTTGATACCCTTGGATATTTAACTCCCAGTCGTGACCATCCTTTAATCATGTTTCAGTAATGGCCAGTCATTCACGATGATTTGCGCCATCAACTCATTGACCTTATTCCGAATACTACGACCATTCAGGTAAAGTACATTTATGTTGGCTTTTATACCTCTGTTTTGAATCTTAACATCGATCAGTAACCTCTCCTAAGTTATATTTCCTCTTAACTTTTCACCTAATTTTCCTTGTCGTGAACCTATATCTTCATGTAACAACCTGCCGTGTCGCTTTCCATTTATGTTTTTACTTCCTGTTTTATTCCTTTTAGTAGTACTGGGCCTATTCGCTGAGCTCCCCTCAGTCACTGTACCCGGTACTGTCGCCATTTTTGATTTTTGACTATGGCTTCTCTGCCTTACACTTTCCCCCTTACTGCCTTTTGTTTCTGTCCCTGTTTTACTACCTTCCGACTTCCTGCATCGGTTCCCATCCCCCTGCCACATCAGTTTAAACCCTCCCCAACAGCTCGAGCAAACACCCCCCCCCCCCCCCCCCCACCAGGACATCGGTTCCAGTCCTGCCCAGGTGCAGAACGTCCGGTTTGTACTGGTCCCACCTCCCCAGAACCGGTTCCAATGCCCCAGGAATTTGAATCCCTCCCTCTTGCAGGGATTCTATGATTCTCCCAAAGGCCCTCATGCAGGGGCTGATTTACAATGAATCACACTGTATCCTGGCACAGGGCCCCCAAAGCAAGGGTTCCCCCAAAATTCAGGCTCTCAGATTGGTGTTTCTCAGCCAATCAGGTTCAGGCATACATTGCAAGCCTTTCCACAATTGAAAAATCAATCACTATTCTCAGCCAAGCACAGGACTTATCTGATCTGGGACTTATTTGATCCGCTGCAGTTGTGAATTGACCTCACGTTTCTAGAGGATGCAGGTAGGTCTCAAACAGTTGTCAGACGATGGAGACAAGGACAGGCATGGAGAGAGTTGTGGCCTTGCAGTGCCAATGAAAACTGCAGGAAGAAGCTAAACTTCTGACTGAAGAGAAATTCTACAGTAAAGAGAATCAGATCATGTCCAGTGGAAAAAGGGTTGACCTGAGACTGGGGGTGATTTGTGGCGTGGAGAGGTGCAGGGTCAAGAGAGAGAGGATGAAATGAAGATAGAAAGGCACAAGTAGACATGATGTATTTTATGGAGATGTCTGGCTTTGACTGTGGACGAGACACAAAACCTGGCAATAGGTATATAAAGCAGAAGCAATTCAGTTCTATTTGCACTTTTACTTCTTGCTCATCGATTGTCCTGTTTGAATTTTGTGGGACAAATGGATTTGACAGTATTATTTGGAAATTGCAGTCCATGCTCCTCCAAGAACTCCTACTGCAGTCCCGCCCTTTTGGCTGTTTGCACTCTGATTGGATGAGAGGCTGAGTGAGTGGGCCATGCGAGGCTGACTTTGTGTTGTAGAACAAAGCGGTGGCTGCTAGAGCTGGCTGAAGGTACCATTCCATTACAGTGCAGCCACAACACGAGGAAATCTGCCTCGTGTTCCGAAATCAGAATGTTTTGTAAATGGATAAAACGCGCGTGAATGTTCAGTGGAATCGGTGTGTACATTATTTTTAACCTGGAAACTTTGACATGGGAATTTGCAACCAGTAAAAATGAGTAAGGCCGTAGATACACACATTCCGTGCAGTCAGATTTGTTTTCTGGTTGAGGAATATTTTTAAATTCAAGTTGTTTTACAGATGCGGTTTTCTGTCTGTTTGTGGTAGCACATTTCCTTTACTCTTCCCATCCCCATCCCCTCATGTGGCGTCAATGTCAGTGTTTGGATTTTCAAGTAATGACGAACATTTTATCTGCATGTGCACAAGTTTATTGAATCAGAAAATGCTGGAAATACTCAGGTCAGGCAACATCTATGGTGAGAGAAACAGTGAACAGGCGGTATTCAATGGATGTGTCAGAGGTCTTGTCCACGGGCCGGAGAGGCAGCGAGAGCTCTGTGTTGAATCTTTAAGGAGGTCTGAGTTCCATATTTGTTCGTCTCGCATTACAATATTTTCAATCTTGCATTCAGACAAGAGATCAGCTTAGATTTTAACAACGCAGTTATTCAAACAGACATGTTTTTACAAGTGAATAAACACTCAATCAATTTGGGTATTTTTTGGCTTTGGCGTTTGGGTCCAGGGGTGGGGGACTGTGGGTCAGTGGGCCCCACTGCCACTCATCTGCCACTGCCCGTTTGGTTGACAGTGTAAAAGGTCTTGATCATGTCAAAAGACGTTGTAAAAAAAAAACACAATGCGAATGGTAGGTGGATTGGCCACGCCATATTGCCCCTTAATTGGAAAATCTTTTAAAAAGACATGGTAAAGGTCCAAGTTCTATCCTTAGTATTTCTTCAGGGGTTGTCTAACTACAAACACCATACCAGTAGTTCCTGGAGCTCTTCTGAAATAGACTGGTGGCAGATCATTGTCATTAAGAAATTTCTGGCAAAAATTGTGAGCACGATTTAATGGAATTTGTTTCGAAGTGTGGTAGTGAGTGGGAACTGCCACAAGTTTTCCAATGCTTGGCCTGGCGAGGCAGTCACCACTATAAAATGTTAATTGGACCACTTAATGAGGCTTCAAGCAGAAACTGACTGTCCCCGTGGAGCTGGTTCGCTAGGACCGAGCTTGATAGGCCCTCGCTAACAAGGGAGAGCAGGACGTAAACTGCTTCTGCAGCCAGCCCACACAGCTCTCAGCCATGCCACTGACGAAACTAGCCGCATGATTCAGGGATGCCTGAGTTTTTGACGTGGTTGAAATCAGACGAGATGCCCTGTTCCCCAGAGGGTCTCGGAAGGTCAGTAGGACAGTAGCCAATGCCACCTGGGGGTAAGTGGCGGTGGCCATCGGCTTGGGAGCATCACAAGGAGGACTGGAATCCAGTGCCATAATAAAGATTTTTTTCAATATAAATTGAGTACCCAATCAATTTTTTCCTATTAAGGGGCAATTTAGCATGGCCAATCCACCTACCCTGCACATCTTTGGGTTGTGGGGGCAAAACCCATGCAAACACGGGGAGAATGTGCAAACTCCACACGGACAGTGACCCAGAGCCGGAATCAAACCTGGGACCATGGTGCCGTGAGGCAACAGGGCTAACCCACTGCCCCACCGTGCTGCCCCTGCCATAATAAAGTTAACCTCCACCGGGCTGCACAGGTGGGTTGGCTCCTCCCCCCCCCTCCAAGAGCATGCGTCTGGCACCGCCCAGCCCACCCATGTCCAAGAGTACCACCCATGCCGGCCCTCTCCAATACTCCAACACCTGCCCATACTCTCCATCCCCTACCACCCTTGCTCCCCATCCCCTACCGCCCATACTCCCCATCTCTTCTTCTCCTCCCCCACCCCCCAACCTCGCGATGAATGATCCATGCAGCTCACAATGCCCCCTCTGGCCCACAAGAGGCAGGAGAGAGCCCAGGTGGGTGGCGGGGTGCTGGACATCAGAGTCTTCACCCCCTAAAAGTAACAGGCCCGAGAGGTCGCAAAGGTGGCAGAAGACAGATCTGTCACCAATGTAGAGGTTGGCGTACAGCTCAGAGGTAAGGTTCAACTGGCCCCCACCCAGCTGACCTGACATGTGAGTTGCTAATGCCATACTGAATGACCCATCCCTGCCACTGACCACATGTCCATTCTCCTGCAGGATCATTAGTCGACGGTGCCCGCCCGCCTCCCATGAAAACACCTCGGAGGGCAGCTGGGACACCGTATTCGTGGCATAGCTTTCATCCCCACCCTCCACCAACGCAGAGACACGCACCTCGGTGAGCGGCAGTAGTGGACAGACTTCTGGGGCACATTCTGGTGAGCACAACACCGTTGCCAATGCACATCAGGTGGAGGCAGGAACGCCCAAGCGAGACAGCATTCGGCCTGCCGGATTCCAGGACCCAGCTGAGTCCCAGTCAGATACTGAGCCTCTGGACCAGGTTTATCTGGAGCTGATGCAGACGCTAGGATGGGAGGGATGTCAGCAACACCCCAGCAGGTCCACAGCCAAGAGGAATCCCAGAGGCTATGGGCGCAAGACATGCTGCCGGCATTGTGTGGCAACCGCAGGGAAGAGCCTGGTGCACTATGTCAGCACCATGAGTGGATGTGACCAAGGAGCGACTCAGTCGTTGACGGCCATGGCTGAGTGCCTCGGAAGCATGTCCCAATCGCTGGGGGACGTGTCCCAGTACGAGCTGGACCTTGATGAGGCGCTGCAGAGCATGTCCCAGTCTCACGTGGGCATTGCCGAGGCCCTCCAGAGCATGTCCCAATCGCTGGGGGACGTGTCCCAGTACGAGCTGGACCTTGATGAGGCGCTGCAGAGCATGTCCCAGTCTCACGTGGGCATTGCCGAGGCCCTCCAGAGCATGGCTTGGTCGCTGGGGGAGGTGTCCCAGTCACAGGTGGGCATAGCTGAGTGCGGCAGAACATGTCCCAGTCTCAGGTGGGCATTGCCGAGGTGCTGCGGAGCATGTCCCTGGTATTGGTGGGCAATGCTGCGGTGCTCCAGAGCATCTCCCAATCACTGACAGGCATTGCCAAGGGCTTCAATACCATGCTGCAGACATTGAGGAGGATGGCAGAACCAGATGACGTAGAGGCAGCCGGGATTTGATCCAGCTGCTCCTCAGTCCCGAGATGAACCCCAGGACCCTATGGGCACCAACACCGATGGAATGGCAACAGCAACCACCACCAGCCCCAAGACCCCCCCCCCCCGACAACGGTGCATCTTGGAGTCAGCACCCAGAACAGGGTGGCACAGCAGTGTATGTGCCACCGGCATTGGGCGGGGGCCCTCTGGCCCCTTGGCCCCCAGAGGACGCCCATCAGGGGCATCGAAGGCCACAAGGCGCGATAGGCAGCAGGCTGACTCCACCTCTGACGTGCCCGACAGTGACCCGCTGACATCGTCAACACAGTCCCATCACCTGGAGTGATTTTATACAGACCATGGGAGGGTGGAACAGGGGGAGGAAGAGTGGGGGAGGTGGGGGGGAATGATGGACCTGGCCACGTCCTGTGTAAAGCGGGTGAGGATGAGGGCCTCCCTGGCCCTCCGGGCTTGCCGGACCCTCATCGCTGCCGCCTGTCCTCCATCCTCCAGCTGGTCCTGCGGGTCCTCCCCGAGCTCGTCCTCCATCTCCTCCTGGCCCGACGCCTCCTTCTCCTCCTCCTTTGAGGTGGCCACATGGTCCTCCACCTCCAGCACATTGCCCTGCTGCTGTATCAATTTGTGGAGGGCCCAGCAGACCACCACAAAGCAGATGACCCTCTGTGGGTGTACTGCAAGGCACCACCAGAGCAGTCGCGGCATTATTTTAAGAAGCCTGATGGCCCACTCAATAACAGCCTGGGTGGCCGCAAGGGCCTTGTTGTATCGGATCTCAGCATTGGTCACCGGCCTACCATCCTGGCCTGGTCCACGAAGGGGCTGGGGATGTCTGACTGCCCAAGGATGTAGTTGTCATGCACATTCCCTGGGAAGCTTGCACACACGTGCATGATCTTCATGTGGTGGTTGCACACAAGCTGGATGTTAGTGAGTGGAACCCCTTCCTGTTGATGTAGGGCACTCCCAGAGGGCCCGGTGAGCGCAAGGTGACAAGTGTGCCATCTATTACCCCCTGGACCTGGGGCATCCCAGCAATGGCAGAGAATCCTGCTACCCGGGCATCTTGTTGGGCCTGGTCCATGCCAAATTTATATAGTTACGCGACTGCCCGGTCAAATAGGGCATTCGTGACCTTACGGCCTGCTCGAGCCCTGGAATGATCCTGAGACGTAGACGTTCAGGGCTGCGGTGACCTTGACGGCCACCTCCATGTGGTGCAAAGTCCACAAAGAAATGGCACAGTGCCGCACCATCCCATTGTGGCAGAGCCTTCTGCAGCACAAGCTGTCCGTCACCTGTTCGAAAGACCAGCGATGCCTGTACAACTTGGACCGTCGCTGGCCTCTCCCTCTCGGTCCCTCCCTGGCCTGATGGGTGGTCGGGTCCTCAAGAGTGTGGGGTGGGCCCTATGCATGGGTCACTCAAACCTGTCGACGCTGCTGCCACCGCCTTCTACAGTGTCTGGCTGCCGGGCCTGCCAGCAATATCACGAGGGCAGCCTCCGCGTGATATCTGTAAGGAATTATAGGGTGTGTGGGACTGACAGCCAGCGGTGTCTTCCGTCCCAGGATCTTCCATCCCAGGATCCTCCATTCCCCCATTACTCACCCCGCCCCCCCCACACACCACAACCCCTTCCATCCGACACGCCCTGCCCAGGCACCCCGGTCGCAGTGGGGGCTGCTGCTCACCGGACCCCACACCCTGCACCCCAGACACCTGCATGTAACATTACCTGTACCGGCCGCTGGTCCTCTTGCCGGTGCACATACCCACCCTCTGGTCACCAAAATACCCCCAGTGCTGGGGCCCAGTCCCTGTGTTCGTAGTGTTGCCTCTCACAGTGTTCCAGCATCATTGTCTGATTGGAATGCCTGGCTATGACTGCCACATGCTACATGGCATGCCAACCCATGGGAATCCACTTGGAAGCTGTGAAGTGCTCACTTAACTATGATTGCCAAATCCCAATTGGCAATCGCCTTCAGCCTTGTGGCTAGAGGCCTCCATGGTCAGTGGTTATGGTGGGGCAGAATGGCAGGGACTGAGGTGGCTCCTGGAATGGGAATGCACAATCCAGGTGATGAAATAACGGATCCATGGCTGTTGAGACACCCATCTCTTCCCCCCGTCCCCCAGATCCACACCTGATAAGGGGCTGGTTTAGCACAATGGGCTGAACCGCTGGCTTGTAATGCAGAACAAGGCAGCAGTGCGGTTTCAATTCCCGTACAGGCCTTAGCTATGAGGAGCGGTTGAATAAACTCGGTTTGTTCTCACTGGAACGACAGAGGTTGAGGGACGACCTGATAGAGGTCTACAAAATTATGAGGAGCATAGACAGATTGGATACTCAAGAGGCTTTTTCCCAGGGTAGAGGGGTCAATTACTAGGGGGCATAGGTTTGAGGGGCAAGGTTTAGAGGAGATGTATGAGGCAAGTTTTTTTACACAGATGGTAGTGGGTGCCTGGAACTCGCTGCCGGAGGAGGTGGTGGAAGCAGGGACGATAGTGACATTTAAGGGGCATCTTGACAAATACATGAATAGGATGGGAATAGAGGGTTACAGACCCAGGAAGTGCAGAAGATTTTAGTTTCGACGGGCAGCATGGTTGGCACAGGCTTGGAGGGCTGAAGGGCATGTTCCTGGGCTGTACTTTTTTTTGTTCTTAGTTCTTTGCCTCCCCAAACAGGCGCCGGAAGGTGGCGACTAGGGGCTTTTCACAGTAACTTAATTTGAAGCCTACTTGTGACAATAAGCGATTTTCATTTCATTTCATCACTTCCACCCACCACCAACGGGGGCCACCTCGACCGAAACTGGTCCCCCTGGGGCAGCCGACCCAGTGCCCCGGGGCACAATGCCCCGGAGAGAAGTTGGCTACTCACCTCCTCGGATCCCCACAGCAGCCCTCCGCCAGGTTCCCGTTTTTTAAAAAGGTATACTAATGCGTGCCTGCATTTGCTGGGGAGGCGGTTAGATCATGGGAGGCCGTTAGATAGGTTGCCGCTCCCATTAATTGCATGAAGCCTTAAGTGGTAACTATTGGTTTCTCGTTATGCTATGGCGAGTTCTTGATTTCGCATTCTGTGAGATCGCAAACCGATCGGCACCCAGATTGTTTCTAGCCTCCCTGCAATGTTCTCGCTTAAGCACAACATGGCCATTAAATCACATCCTTTGTCAGCAACGGAGAGTAAAATTCGCCTATGTGAGATGCAAGATTGGCAAGTTCCTTTCCTCTTGAACAGGTGGATAATGGAGGAATCTTTGCATTCTTGTGGCGTCGGTGGCACAAAAGCAGAGTAGTTAGCACTGTTGCTTCACAGCTCCAGGGTCCCAGGTTCGATTCCCGGCTTGAATCACTGTCTCTGCGGGAGTCTGCACGTTCTCCGTGTCTTCATGGGTTTCCTCTGTTGCTCGTTTTACTGGAGTGTGATTAACACGCCTCCGTTTAAAGGCCATGTGCTTAACACTACTATGGCTCTGTATGTGTAATTATGCTCGGAGTCGCCAGGTGTCGTATTGAGACACCGTCACAAGTATATCAAGGTCAGGCTCAAAGTAATAAATCCATACACCGATTAGTAAGTCCAAACGATTGGTGTTTATTATAACAAATATAATAAATACTCATGCATACGCTAAAGAGACTAACTTACTCCTAATACTAAACAACTAAATACTGAGCTCACTATGACTGTTTTTCCCTGTGTTCCTTGCGGTTCTCCATTTTGTAGCCCAGTGTCCATCTTAGATGGCTACACCTCTGGGTGCTCCGGTTTCCTCCCGCACTCCAAAGATGCGCAGGTTAGGTGGATTGGCCATGTTAAGTTGCCCTGAATGTCCAAAAAGGTTAGTTGGGTTTATTTTTTTTATTTTTATTTTTTAAATAATTTTTATTCAAATTTTCACAAAATATCAGTAACAAAATACAAAAAAAAGAGGAAACAAACCCCTCCCCCCCCATCCCCATATACAAAAAAATAAATAAATTATACCCGTCATCAACAATGAACAAATATACACGCCCCTTCAACGCAAAACAAAGAGAAGAACCCCCCCCCGGTTGCTGCTGCTGCTGGCCTATTTTCTACCGTTCTGCCAGGAAATCTAGGAAAGGCTGCCACCTCCTGAAGAACTCCTGCACCAATCCCCTTAGGGCAAATTTCACCCTCTCCAATTTAATAAACCCCGCCATATTTTTGATCCAGGCCTCCACGCTTGGGGGCCGCACATCCTTCCACTGAAGAAGAATCCTCCGCCGGGCTACCAGGGACGCAAAGGCTAGAATACCGGCCTCTTTCGCCTCCTGCACTCCTGGCTCCTCTGCAACCCCAAATATTGCGAGTCCCCAGCCCATTTTGACCCTGGATCCTACCACCCTCGACACCGTCCTTGCAACGCCTTTCCAAAGTTCCTCCAGCGCTGGGCATGCCCAGAACATATGGGCATGGTTTGCTGGGCTCCCCGAGCACCTAACACACCTGTCCTCACTCCCAAAAAACCGGCTCATCCTTGTCCCGGTCATGTGAGCCCTATGCAGCACCTTGAACTGTATGAGGCTGAGCCTCGTGCAAGAGGCGGAGCTCACCCTCCCTAGGGCATCCGCCCATGTCCCCTCCTCGATCTCCTCACCCAGCACCTCCTCCCACTTACCCTTCAGCTCCTCCACCGAGGCCTCGTCCTCCTCCTGCATCACTTGGTACGTTGCCGAGATCCACCCCTCTCCAACCCACACCCCCGGAGCACCCTGTCCTGGACGCCGCGCGGCGGAAACCGTGGGAACTCCGCCACTTGCCGCCTGACAAACGCCCTTGCCTGCATATACCTGAAGGTGTTCCCCGGGGGGAGCCCGAACTTCTCCTCCAGCTCACCCAGGCTCGCGAACTTCCCATCCACAAACAGGTCCCCATCCTCTTAATACCTGCCCTGTGCCAACTCAGGAACCCGCCATCAATTCTCCCCGGGACAAACCGGTGGTTCCCCCATATCGGGGACCCCACCTCCCCCCGTGCCATCTCCATTGCCCCCAAATTTTGAGGGTAGCCGCCACCACCAGGCTCGGGGTATACCTCGTTGGAGGGAGCGGCAGCGGCGCCGTCACCAGCGCCTCCAGGCTCGTGCCCACACAGGACGCAATCTCCATCCTCTTCCATGCTGCCCCTTCCCCCTCCATCACCCACTTGCACACCATCGCTGCGTTGGCAGCCCAGTAATACCCACAGAGGTTGGGCAGCGCCAGCCCCTCACCATCCCTACCCCGCTCCAGGAACACCCTTCTCACCCTCGGGGTCCCCTGCGCCCACACAAACCTCGTAATGCTCCTGTTAACCCGCCTGAAGGCTGCCTTCGGGATAAGGATGGGGAGGCACTGGAACACGAACAGAAATCTTGGGAGCACCGTCACCTTGACTGACTGCACCCTACCCGCCAGAGACAGCGGCAGCATGTCCCACCTCTTAAACTCCTCCTCCATTTGCTCCACCAGCCTCGTGAGGTTAAGCTTCTGCAAGGCCCCCCAGCACCTGGCCACCTGGACCCCCAAGTACCTGAAGCTCCTCTCTGCCCTTTTCAGTGGGAGCTTACCAATCCCCCCCTCCTGGTCCCCTGGGTGAACAACGAACAGCTCGCTCTTCCCCATGTTGAGCTTGTACCCTGAGAAATCCCCAAACTCCCTGAGAATCCTCATTACCTCCGGCATCCCCCCATCGGGTCCGCACATACAACAAGTCATCCGCATAGAGCGACACTCGGTGTTCCTCTCCACCTCGCACAAGCCCCCTCCAGTTCCTCGACTCCCTCAATGCCATGGCCAGCGGTTCAATTACCAGCGCAAAAAGCAGGGGGGATAAGGGACACCCCTGCCTCGTCCCTTGGTATAGCCGAAAATACTCCGACCTCCTCCTATTCTTGGCCACACTCGCCACTGGGGCCTCATATAACAGCCTCACCCACCTGACAAACCCCTCCCCAAACCCGAACCTTTCCAGCACCTCCCACAAGTACCCCCACTCAACCCTATCAAAGGCCTTCTACGCGTCCATCGCCGCCACTATCTCCGCCTCCCCTTTTACCGCCGGCATCATTATAACATTCAAGAGCCTCCGTATGTTAGTATTCAACTGCCTCCCTTTCACGAAACCCGTTTGATCCTCGTGAATAACATGCGGCACAGTCCTCTATCCTCGTGGCTAAAATCTTCGCCAACAACTTGCATCTACATTTAAAAGTGAGATCGGCCTGTATGACCCACACTGCAGGGGATCGTTGTCCCGTTTAAGGATCAAGGAAATCAGCGCCCGAGACATCGTCCGAGGTAAAGCCCCTCCTTCCCATGCCTCGTTGAAGGTCCTAACCAACAGAGGCCCCAGCAGGTTTGCATAAGTCTATAGAATTCAACCGGGAATCCATCCGGCCCTGGCGCCTTCCCCGGCTGCATGCTCCCTATCCCTTTGACCAACTCCTCCAGCCCAACCGGCGCCCCGAGTCCCTCCACCTGTCCCTCCTTACAGTTCCTCGTAGAAGTGCCTGAAGACCCCATTGATGCCTACCCCACTTCGCACCACATTCCCCCCCTATCCTTAACTCCACCGATCTCCCTAGCTGCATCTCGCTTCCGAAGCTGGTGCGCCAGCATCCAGCTCGCCTTTTCCCCATATTCATACACCGCCCCCTGTGCCTTCCACCACTGAACTTCCGCCTGGTCGAATTCGGCCTGTAGACTACGCCGCTCCCTCAGCACTCCCTCCTCCGGAGCCTCCGTGTACCTCCTGTCCACCCTCACCATCTCCCCCACCAACCTCTCATTCTCTCTCTGCTCTCTCCTCTCCCTGTGGGCCCGAATGGAGATCAACTCTCCCCTAACCACTGCCTTCAGCGCCTCCCAGACCGTCCCCACTCGGACCTCCCCATTGTCATTGGCCTCCAGGTACCTCTCAATACATCCTCGGACCCACCCGCCCACCTCATCGTCCGCCAGCAACCCCACCTCTAAGCGCCAAAGCGGGCGCTGGTCTCTCCTCCCCCAGCTCGAGGTCCACCCAATGCAGGGCGTGATCAGAAATGACTATCGCCGAGTACTCAGTATCCTCCACTCTCACAATCAGCGCCCTACTCATAACAAAAAAAAAATCAATCCGGGAATAGGCCTTATGCACATGGGAGAAGAATGAAAATTCCCTGGCCCTCGGTCTAGCAAACCTCAATCGGCCAACCCCTCCCATCTGGTCCATAAACCCCCTCAACACCTTATCCGCCGCTTGCCTCCTACCCGTCCTGGATCTGGATCGACCCAGTGCCGGATCCAGCACCGTGTTGAAATCCTCCCCCATTATCAGGACCCTCGTATCCAAGTCTGGAATCCGGCCCAACATGCGCCGCATGAAACCCGCATCGTCCCAATTCGGGGCGTATACATTGACCAGCACCACCCGCTCCCCCTGCAGCTTGCCACTTACCATCACATACCTCACGCCACTGACTGCCACAACGTTCGACGCCTCGAACGACACCCTCTTTCCCACCAGAATCGCCACCCCCCGATTTTATGCATCCAGCCCCGAATGAAACACCTGGCCTACCCATCCCTTCCGCAATCTAACCTGATCCACCACCCTCAGGTGCGTCTCCTGAAGCATGACCACATCCGCCTTCAGCCTCTTCAGGTACGCAAACACGCGGGCCCGTTTGACCGGCCCATTCTGTCCCCTTACATTCCAGGTTATCAGCTGGATCAGGGGGCTACCTACCCCCCTCCCCCGCCGACTAGCCATTACCCTTCCTCAGCCCGCCACGTGCCCGCACCTCCCGCTCGGCCTGTTCCCCAAGGCGGCAGACCCGCATCCCGACCCCCTCTACCTGCTCCAGCTCCCTCTTGGCCATTCCAGCAGCAACCCGGTACCCCCCCCCCCCCCCCCCAGCAGCTGCATTGCTCCCTCCATTGCACTCCTGTAAGTCAGCTGACCCAAGCCACTCCCACCACTCCTTCGACCCCCCCAGCGTGGGGCTTCCCCTCCTCCCCATTGCCCACCAGCAGGTTCTCCTCCTCCCCCTACCGCTCTCAGCGCGGGATAAAGCCCGCGCTTCCCAGCTCAGGCCCCGCCCCCTTCAGCGCAGGAAGAAGCCCACGCTTTCCACCTGCCTGACCCCGCCTCCTCTGACGCAGCTCCCTTTACTGGCCCAGTCCCCTCGCGGGGCCCCAACCCCCCTTTACTGGCCCAGTCCCCTCGCGGGGCCCCAACCCCCCCTTCCCGCCATCAGCCCCCCACCCCTCCTCCCCGAGCCCATCCGACAGACCCAAGAAAAAACAGTGCCCCACCCACCCTAAAAGCAACAAAGAACCAACAATAAACAGAGAACCCCCGCCCTCGAAATGTAACACAGCTACACGCAAACCCCCGTAACCAACCCTCAGTTTGAGTCCAATTTTTCGGCCTGGACGAAGGCCCATGCCTCCTCCGGGGACTACAGCATGCCGAACTTCACTCCCTTCCTGTGTAGCACCGCCTTCGTCCGGTTGTACCCGGCCCTCTTTGCCACCTCCGCACTCCAGTCCTGGTAGACCCGTACCTCCGTGTTCTCCCACCTACTGCTCCGCTCCTTCTTCGCCCACCTGAGTACACACTCCCGGTCAGCAAACCGGTGGAACCGCACCAGCACCGCCCGCGGCGGCTCATTAGGCTTGGGCCTTCTTGCCACTATTCTGTGGGCCCCCTCCAGCTCCAGGGGCCCCTGGAAGGACCCAGCTCCCATCAGCGAATTTAGCATGGTGACCACATAGGCCCCCACATCCAACCCCTCCAGCCCCTCCGGAAGGCCCAGGATCCGCAGATTTTTCCGCCTCGAACGGTTCTCCATCTCCTCGAACCTCTCCTGCCATTTTTTATGGAGCGCCTCGGGCGCCTCCACCTTCACCGCGAGGCCCAAGGTCTCGTCCTCGTTTTCGGAGACCTTTTGTCGGACCTCTCGGATCGCCACCCCCTGGGCCGTCTGGGTCTCCAGCAGCTTATCAATTGAAGCCTTCATCGGCTCCAGCAGCTCCGCTTTAAGCTCCCTGAAGCAGCGCTGAATAGCCTCCTGCTGCTCCTGCGCCCACTGCATCCATGCCACCTGGTCTCCGCCCGCCGCCATCTTGTGCTTATTCCCTCACACCCACTTTGGCTTTGCTACCACTTTTTTTTTTTTTTTTTTTATTCGCCCCACTCCTGGTCCAGACCATACACTGCTGGGGAAATGTTGCTGGCTCCTTCCCACGTCGGGAAACGTCGAAAAAGTACCGCTGGGGGCCCTAAAGAGCCCAAAAGTCCGTTCCTAACGGGAGCTGCCAAACATACGACTTAGCTCCGCATAGCCGCAACCGATAGTCTCGTTAGTTGGGTTTATTGGGTTGTGGGAACAGGGTGGAGGTATGGGTGCATAAAGGACTGGTGCAGGCTCGATGGGCCGAATGGCCTCCTTCTGCACTCTAAATTCTATGATTCCATGATTCCTTTCTCTTGCACATACTGAAAGAATTCAGTGAGCTTCTTCACCTATTCATCGTCAACCTTGTAGACCTCAGCTGGGATAGCATCAGCTCCGGTGGAGCTTCACAAGCAGACAGCTGTTTGTGTTCATCATTTCTATCAGTGTGAGCGGATCATTCAGCAAGCAGTTGGTGGCAACATTTGGCAGCTTGTTGGTTGCTCCGTCATTAATGGATGAAGGCCAATTGAGGATGTAGTTCAAGTGTTCTGTTTGTCTTTCTAGAATTTGGGCTTTTCCTGTGACGTATTGACCTGCTGGCACCGAGATTTGGTGAACAAGTAGAATGTGGCCCATAGACAGATTTTAGAGTATCACAGAATCGCTTCCAATCTAATCTCTGATTATGAGTGAGATCCGTCTGCTTTCTGATTCAGCCAACTGTCTTACATCTCTCGGAGCTTGCATTGCACAGTCTAGTGGGTATTTAAGTCGGCATTGTGCTTGGATAACGTCTTGACACTGAGGTAAACCCTATTGAAGAGATGCTCCCCTTCTCAGAAGTTTCTGGATTACCTCATTGATTTTATTGAACCAATCTCGATGCCTATGAAGGGTAGAAAAGGGGCTCAAGAGCAGGGGAGTACATTATATCCTTAATGCAGTGAATGTTCATTTCCGCAGTACATAGGTGACTCGCAAGGTTCTGAGTTTCCTTCATGGCTGCCCGTTCGAACCTTGAAATACTTCTGACCTCCATGTCCTGGGATGTCTCGGGAATAGATCTTGATGTTTAGCTTTGAAATTATAAGACAGTGATCAAAACAGCAATCAGTGCTGCACATGGCTTTTCTCACACACATTCTGTCGCTCTGCTTGATGGCGACGTAATCGATTAGATGGCAATGCATAGAAAGGGGTTGTGTCCAAGATGTCTTGTTAGGGAAGCAGAAAACTCTGTTGGTGATTCAGAGCTCATGCCCAGCTCACACCTTCCACAAGAGGAGACCATTGCTGTTACAACTGCCAACCCTGTTTTTACGATGACCCCTTCCCACGCCTGGTGAAATCACCAAGGATGCAACCAATATGAGTGCAGGATTGAACAAGTAGGGACACAGTGAAGTCCCCTCTACACCCTGCATTAACCCCCCCACCACCTCCCCATAATAGCAAGTGAATCTAAGTTTCCTAAATAATCAGATGATTCATTAAGTTTCTCATGAACTTATTTTGCTTAATTAGATACAGGGACAAAATGCAAGCACCCAATAATTTCACTACTGGCAAAGAGAGAATAAAAATAATTCCGTATTCCCAGAATGTTTCTTAGGATCTGCGCACCAAACGTTTCCATTTACAAAGACAATTATTTTCCACGTTATTGTGTTCCACACACAAAAACTATTTCTGCCTGTGAAGTGTTGGTACTACAGTAATTTGGTTTTCATCACTGGTACAGGTCCGCCATGTGAGGTCAAGGGCATACAGATTCTCCACTGGAAGACTAATTTGTCTAGTCAGAAACAGGATTTTAATTCAGGGATTCCCTCTGTCAAGCTACAGAGGTAAACTAAAAAAAATGCTCAATGTTTTCTGATGTTTCTTACACCTCTGGACACAGGAATTTAATAAAAGGGGAATCCCGTTAAGCTCCCTGGATAGCACTGAAAATAAATGCAGCATCTGTTGTGGTGGTGCAGGCCAGCAAATCCAATTTTGATCTTTGGGTTAACAAATCTCTATTGGGCAGCAGTTTAGGGAGTACTATTGACCTCAGTGCCCAAGACGAGGGTGGGAAGGGAAAAACAGCTGCAGCTTTCCACAGGACATTGGCCGCCTTAATTTTACTGCCCCCGCCCCCCTCACCCATTCCAACAAAATACCTTCACTCCTCCCCTCAAAGTTGCAATTTTGTTGGATACCCAGGAATCCTTGATGGAAGGTCCACAAGTGCGAGCTCAGTTAGGATGGCTTCCAATATTGAAAAGCCTGTGAACAATCACTGTCCAGACTCTCAGGAACCAACAGGTTGCCAGTGCTAGTGGATTCCAGCATGGATTTCCACCTTTAACAGAGGTGGAAAGATAATATTCTGAACGGAATTCCCACTTGACCAATTTAATACGGAAACTATTTTGAAATTATTACAAATATCTTCTGTGTACTAATTAGTTTAGAAAATTTGTAATAATACTTTTACGCTCATGCAAGATTATAATTTAAAATTTGAATTGAAAAGGCATCAAACATTTTGCTCTTTGGTCTGCAAATGCAATAGCTGCTTTGTGTTGGTTGTGGGATGGGCTGCTCAGATTACTATGTCCACACGATCCAGTCACATTGTTAGTAGGGCTAATCAGAAAATCATGTGAACATTTTATACATTAATACAGATACAAAAATATATAGAAACTAAAAATCCATAAATCTTTATTTCAACAAAATTAACTTTACATTACTTTCTCTGAACACAGCAAAGAAAAATACATAAATATTTATTAACACCAAAACTAGCACTTTGCACCAGAATGTTTATTGTAACATGCCATCTGAAAAAGAACAGGAATTTGTGTCCAGCAAATTTCCTTTTTACTAATAACAAGTCTGACTTCAGTCTTGCTCATCTCAGACAAATTTAGTAAAGGGCCTAAAACCAATATCAAGACTTTCAGTTTCTGGGGAATGGACCTAACCCCTTATTTAATAGACTGAACACAATTTTTGGGTCAGACATTTTTCAGACATCATTGGGGCAAACAAATGGGCTTTGGGACACGCAGTAAAGTTGACACAAATTAAGTTTAATTTCTATCCTATTGTTCCTAGATTTTGCTAAACGTTTATCATGTATAACAAAATACAGCAAGCCTTCCCATTCATGGGAAATCGTTTTTTTAAGAGAGTGAAATTATATGTACCTTTAGAATACATTCAGAATTGTGCTTTTCTAAACATCTTAAATTTCTTAAAATAGCTTAATTTTGTGTTTAAGGCATTTAACTGCTAGTCTTCGACTTGTATTGTCTGTAATGTAACAAGGTTCCAGGAACTGGAGGGGTGGTATTTTCGATACTTGCTCCTCCACTTTCTAGATTGCATCAGTCCTCACTCAACAACCAGGCCTTACACAAAATGGCCACCAGCAATCCCAGAAAGAACTGACAACCTACAACCTGGAAGTGCATCCACATCAGCAATCTTGGAAAAAGGTTCAATGCAAACCCTCAGATAAGATGATGTAGATCACCGAGCGATAGCAAAGGGCGGAAGCCTTAGAATGGATTCCTGTATGAATTACCTGCTGTGTGCTTTGTGGATTACCATCAGTACCAGACAATGAACCTGACTATGGACTGTATGAGAACCTGCCTCAGTAACTGGAACCCTTTCTTGTGTTTACAGGACTGCAAACTTGGCTACATGCCTTCACTTGTGTTAATCAATAAATTGTTTATTGATTTAACTTGGTTTTCTGGTTGCTTATGTTGCGTCTCTAAACCCCACCTATATCTTCACACCACCCCATGCTTCAGCATAATAATTGGTGGAGAATGTGGGCATAAGTTATGGGCTGGTAACAGAGACCAAAGAGACTTGGACGCTCTTATCCAGCAGCTCGCCCAGGCATGCTGATTCAACAGGAAGCCAAAACCGTTTGCTGCCCTTTGACTTGCACGGAGCTCCTGCCACTTTCCAAAGACTAATGGATCAAGTCCTATGTCCCCATCGTCAGATTTCCGCTATGTCCCCATCGCGAGTTTTCCGCTGCATATATGTCATCCACAGAACAATCTGGGAAGAACATATGCGGCACCCAAAGTGGGTGGTTGATGCCCTACAGAATGCAGGACTTACTGCCAACTCTAAGCATTATCATCTTGGGGCAAGTGAAACAAATTACTTGGCATATACCATTGGGAGGGCATTAATCATGTCACAGGAGACATGCTTCATGGGCTACGACCAGTACCAGACAACGAACCTGCTTTGGAATCTGACTGTATGAGAACCTGCCTCAGTAACTGGAGCCATTTTTCTGTTTATACGACCATTAACATGGCTACATGCCTTCACACGTGTTAAATTAATAAATTGTTTATTGATTTGACTCGGTCTTCTGGTTGCTTACGTGTGTCTCTAAACCCCACCTTTATCATTGCCTGACCCCTTGCGACATCACCTATCTTTCCAACAGTGGGAAAAAATAAAATGCAATTCTCAAGAGGAAAAAGTTGCATTTCAGTGGTCACTGTTGTAAAAATAAACTTGCCTATTAGAACATATTTGGAGGAGCGACTACTGACTTCAGAAAACTGTACATTTCTGCTGTCATTTTACATTCTTTGTATGCTTGTCAACGCTGTTTCAGAGAAGCAAATCTATATGATCACACACAATATTAGAGTTTAAAATTAGGATTGTACGATTCTGCGTCTATGTAAGTCTTCGAAGTTTAAAAAAAACACATAATAATGCTCCTAGAAAAAATTAAAACAAAAAGTGCACACAAGTCACAATGTCTGATCCTGGGACTTTAATGCCAAACAGGGAACTAAATGTAACCATATAACCAGAAACAAACCCAATAAAACAAGATTATGTTTTAAAAACATCAAACGCAATCAGAGTTATTTAACATTAACTCACTGGTTTATATAATGCTCCAAATATGACAAAATCCATCATTAAAGTTTACCTAATACACTTGTTATTCAGACCAGTGCAGCTTTAATGGACCAGTGGAAGACTAGAATATTAAATCATACAGATTAAGAAAGTTCCTGGTTCATGAATGAATCTACAGCAAGCTAAAACAGGAGGATGTACTTCAAACGCCTAAACTGGAACAAACTAGAATCTTCTTCCATTGTGCCAATGTCAGGGACGAAGTCTGACAGACTAGTGAGAAACAATCTAGAAATTAGTTTCTCCTGAAAATTAAAATTTGCTATGAATTTACAAATTAGCTGGAAATTGAAAATGTTACATCCTATTCTCCTGGCCTCTCCTGAAGGTATGGCCACTTGCTGGACTGTTGTTGCAATGGCAAACAGTCTTCAGGTATTCATCTAGCTAGAGCAAGTTGACCATTTGTGGAGGCTATTACAGCTGAACCATATCCTCTTCCGAGGCACCACACACTCCATAAGCAAACCTTCTAGCACCAGTCATTCAATCAGAAGTGGAAATTCTGGTTTTCTTTTTCTCTCTCCCAGCATCCCCAAACAACACTTAGAACGTATTGAAGCAATCTGCAGCATTTCAATTGTTGCTCTGGATGAAATCAGATTCTCAAACCTGGGACCTTCTGGCCTATATGGATGCAAAATTACCTCTAGGTCTTTCAGGAGACAACAGTGGGACTTATTTTTTTTTCAAACCAAAAAAGCTCCTCCATCTGTTCGCTAAAATATGAATCTAGCAAGCTGGAGAGAAGAAACTGATTCATTTCCTCCTCAAATTTATATTATTCATTATCCCTCCTAATGAATACATACCATTGTGTACCTGAGACTGTGGCAGGGGATATGCTTCTGTAACAAGGGGTAGCTTAGTCTTTTAGAGTACTTCTGCCACTGATCTAGCGGAACCCACATATATGGCAATGCATCAACTAATTCAGGAAAAAACACTAGAACACACATTTCTGCTCCCAGGTCAGTGATGGTGTACTTATCTTCTAGGATTAGATTACTTTGTTGCGCTGAAAAGTTTCTGTATTCCTTGATAAAAGACGGATGAAATTATAATTTTTCATCTATTTACTATAACAGTGAATTGATTTTACGGTAACAGCAGAGATTATTTTCACAACTGTTAAGAGGTAGAAAATTATGTGGGGTTTTAATAAGACTTCAATAAGATTGTCATTCATGAAGATCTTAAGATCCATAACCATCCGATTCTAAACTCTATCGTATATCATAGTGTAATCGTATTCAGTTATTTAATTTGAATTGAAACAACGTATTGAAAATTTGTTGTTCAAGTCAAATCAAAAATAAAAACATTGGAAAATCTCATCAGCCTCGCTGATTAATTTAAAAATCCACATGCGAGTCTGGAACAATGAAATCTGCTGATTCAGTCAAATTCAACCCAGAAATTATCAGGTGTTCACCTCCCTGAACCTCTCCAAGTTGCATCTTAAAACATACCTATTTCATCAAGCTTTTAGTTACCTACCCTAGTAACTTCTGGTGTGGCTTGGTGTCAAATTCTGTTTCATCATGTTCTAGTGAAGTGCCTTGACATTTTAAAGTGTTGATGGTGCTATATAAATGCAAACGGTTGTGAAGCCCTTCATTAAGCCTGATGCTATGGATCAAGGAGTAGGAGAATGGGAGTAGTTTGCAAGCTGTTTGAGCAAATGGCTGATCAGAGGTATAAGAGCCTTATCATTGAGGAAAAAGACAAGATCAAATATGTGCAACAGCAATCATGGGAAATTAAGAAAACTGTGGCTCAGGAACTTAACATCTGCTCCACCACAGTTTTCAATGAAAAGTGATGGAATAAGGAAAGCTTTAAGCACCAAAATCCAATCATGGTTTGTGAAAGAATGAAGAACAATACAGCACAGGAACAGGCCCTTCAGCCTCCAAGTCTGCACTAGTCATGATACCACGCTTGGCCAAAACCCTCAGCTCTTCCTGGTGCCGTAATCCCTCTTCTATACTCATCCTATCCATGTATTTGTCAAGATGCTTTTTGAAAGCCGTTGACATATCTGCTTCCACAAGCGCAAGAGAATTAGGAATTTCAATATTTTCACTTGTACACGATACAAGTTAAAATCTTTCAGTAACAGTATACACAACTAAACTTCACTGCAAGTTCTTGTAAATGCACACACCACATTAAATCTGCTGTTACCTTCAAAGGTCGTGATACTCAGCTTGTAATCTAGAGAAACAAAAATACATAAATGGTGTTCTTTTGGAGGAGTTATTGCATCATTTGTCCAAAATGGAGGTCTTGTGGCACAGTGGTAGCACCCGTACCTCTAGACCAGAAGCTTCAGCTTCAAGTCCAATGCCAGGCCTTGTTGACCATGGAAGGAGCATTCGTAATGCTGTTCAATGGGCTGATAAACAGCTTGGAACTCCTTCCACCACCTTTCCATCAAGGGTGAAGATCAGTTTTTTTCAAAATTGTCCAAAGCGCATGATCAAAAGGCAGAAAAGTCACTTTAACAATTGACAATCTGATGGAATTGATATTTTTGCCATCACCAAGGGTGCGATCCAGCCAACAGATGATGTGATTTATGTTCTGAAACTACCTTAAATGGTGTTGAAAAGCGGCTTCTGTGTATGGTGGGAGCATGCTATTTCCATTGTTCACCGGCAAACAATCCAAATGATCCAACCATCACAAGAGGAGTTGAAAGCAGAATTCACCAACAGCTTTCAGCAATGTAAATTGTTCCCATCGGGACAGTTACTGCATCTGGTAGCCGAGGATTTCGGACACGCAGACTCTCATAGGAAACCCCAGTGCAAGAAATGTCTGACGAGCCAGCAGACTTAGGTTTGAATCTGTTATCACTCTCAATAGGCCAGAATTAGAAGAGCACAGATATCTCAGAAGGTTGTGGGGCTAGAGATTACAGAGATAGGGATGCATTAGGCCAAGGAGGGATTTGTAAACAGGAATAAGAATTTTAAAATGAAGACGCTACTTGACTGGGTGCCAATGTAGGTCAGTGAGCATAGGGGTGATAGGGAAATGGGACGTGCTTCAGGTTACAACACAGGTGGCAGTGTTTTGAATGACCCCAAGTTTACAGGGTAGAATGTGGGAGACCAGCGAGGATTGAATTAGAATAGGCGAATCTATAAGTAACAAAGGCACAAATGAGGTTTACAGCAGCAGATGAGCCGAGGTGGGGATGAAGTCGGGTGATGTAACAGGGGTGGAAATCTGTGGTCTTAGTGGAGACTTAAATGAGTTTGGAAGCACATCTTAGGATCAAATATGTTTGCAAACACATTGGCTAATCTTATACTGTTGCTAGAGAGAGGGATGGAATCGGTAGCTAGAGAACAGGGGTTGGAGCAGGGACCAAACGCAATGGCTTCCCTCTTCCCAGTATTTAATTGAAGGAAATTTCTGCTCATCCAGTACTGGATGAACAATCTGATAATTTAACAGCAGTGGAGGAGTAGAGAGGGGTGGTGGTAAGGCAGCGTTGGATATTGTCAGCGTATATGTGAAAACTAACACTGCGCATTCAGATGATGTCATTGAAGGCAGGATGTAGAGAAGCAGGATTAATAGAATGAAAAACATTAGACTGCAGTCAACTTGTAGCACACACATGGCTAGTAAGCACCTACTTTGTTGCAACTGTGCTATGGGTATTATTGGGAAGATATATCTTGAATTATAACCAGTGCCAATCATATCCTTTCCACATTCTTTGCATGCTGTCTCAGTTCTAATGAGAGAAGGTACAGAGTATTTTGTTTTGGGCAATGGCTGTTGGGCTTATTGAGATTTTAACCAACTTCTCACCTGCTGTTAAAAGGAACTGAATGTGACTATGAGTAAAAAAGATTTAAAATATAGCATTGATGGCAGAATTGCAGCAGTCAGCATTTAACAGGATTTAAAAATAAAATCAGTATGTCATGAACCAACAGAATCAAATATTTTTAATGATGTTTGAGGAGGGAAAAATAAACAGTTTTGGTGTTTTTTTTGGGTCAAGAGAGACATATTCCCAGGTTTCTGATATTCTGACTTATTAAGGTAGGCAGTACCACAAATAATCTTGGCGTGTATGTACACTGATATTTACAGACAATTATATCAAGCATGTATAGTTGAGAGTAATCCTGAAGATACTGATGGGCTAAAAAGACATATATATGCTGATGGGCTAAACAGGCATATAGCCACCCTTGTTTTCTGTAGTAGATTTAGAGATTATGGGAGAGATTCCTTCTCAATGCTATTATTTTTTTTACTGGTGTATTATTTGTGCAAGTTTAGATTTCTGGAAGTATTTAATCAACCATCAGAGATCATTTTCTTTTGGACTTCCGGTTGCGGCTATGACCAGCTAAGTCGCACATTTGGCAGCTCCTGCGACAAAGGTGTTTAAGGGCCGATTGGAGGGCCCCGACGGTACTGTAAAGACGAATCCCGGTGGGGGAAGGCTCCCTGAGGAGAGTGAGACCAACTTTATGGTCGGTACTCGAAGTGGGGCGACAAAAAAAGCGGCAGCAGCTCCCCGAAAAAAGCGGGGGAAGAGGACCAAAATGGCGGCCGGTGGCGCACTAGAAGATTGGAGAAAATGGGCGGAGGAGCAGCAGGCCGCTCTCCTCCGGTGTTTTACGGAGCTGAAAGTGGAACTTTTAGAGTCTATGAACGCGACGACCACAAGGCTGATGGGGGCCCAGGCGACCCAAGAGGCGTCGATAAGAGAGCTGCAGCAGGAGATGACTGCAAGGGAGGAGGAGGCCACGGTCCTCGTGGGAAAGGTGGAGGTGCACGAGGCACTCCACCTGAAATGGCAGAGCCGCTTTGAGGAGCTGGACACTCGAATGAGGCGGAAGAACTTGAGGATCCTGGGCCTAGCAGAAGGCCTGGAGGGGCCTGATCTCCCGAAATATGTAGCGGAGATGCTGAGCTCCCTGATGGGAGAGGGGGCCGGTCCATCGCCTCTGGAGCTGGAAGAAGCATATCGGGTCATGGCTAGGCGGCCTAGGGCGAACGAGCCCCCGAGGGCGGTGCTGGTGCGATTCCAGCGTTTCTGTGATCGGGAGAAAGTGCTGAGGTGGGCCAAGAGGGAGAAAAGCAGCAAATGGGAGAATTCGACGGTGCGGATATATCAGGACTGGAGTGCGGAGGTGGCAAAGCGGCGGGCCCGGTTTAACCGGACGAAGGCGGTGCTGCACGCAAAGAGGATCAAGTTCGGAATGCTGCAGCCAGCGCGCTTGTGGGTCACCTACAAGGACCAGCACCATTACTTTGAGACCCCAGAGGAGGCATGGACTTTTGTTCGGGAGGAAAAGCTGGACCTGAACTAGAACTTGGGAACGCCGGCGGTCGAGGCCGCCCGAGTACCCTTGACTGATCAAGTGGCCCATGTCTTTCTTAGGCCAGGTCGGAACTTGGTTAAAGTTGATGGATCGTTTGGTTTCTTTGAAACTTGTGTTATGGGGGGTTTCTTTGTTCCTTTTTGTGTGTCTCTTCCCGTTGCCAACTTCCCTTAATTATTGTTGTTGTAGGGGGGGCTTTTTTACTGTTTTTTGATCTGTTCTTTAAGGGTTATGGTTACTGTTCTGTTCGATGGAGGGTGATGGTTAAATACGTTATTATTGGGTAGTTATTTAGTTATGCAGGCATAGTTATGTATTTATGTATTTATTTGAGATTTGTTATTTATATTGTTATATTGTTAAGTTGGGGAGGCGGGACGGGGGGGGGTGCAAGTTGGTTATGCGGGTTTTCTTTTTCTCTTTTTTCTTCCTCTCGTTTTAAGGGGGCTTCTTTATGGGCTTGGATGGGGACGGGGGGTGGAATTGAAGATGGCGGGGGTAGGGTGTGGCCGGGCGAAAGCGCGGGCTTTCCCCTGTTTCCCGCGCGCGGGACGGAGGAAGGGGGAGGAGAGAAGAGTGGGGTGTGGCCAGCAATGGCGGCTTTTCCCGCGCTGAAGCGGGGTCAGAGAGGGATGGCAAGGGGGGGGGGGGAGGCCCCTCCCCCCCCCACATCGGGAGGAGTCGGAGTGTGGCAGGGGCAGCCGGGTCAGCGAAAATCAGCTGACTCTCGGGAGTACGATGGTGGATACACCGCGGCTAGGAGGGGTCCTAGCCAGGGGGGGGGGGGGGGGGGGGGGCGGGGGGGGGGGGGAGAAGGGGGGTTAGGGGGGGATACCGGGTTGCTGCTGGAAAGGCCGAGGACGGGAAGGGAAGAACGGGAGGGGAGAGGGGGGGGGGCCATCGCCATGGGGAACGGGTCAGAAGGGGAGGGTCGACCCGGGGCGAACAGGGGACAGGACATGGCTAATAGACAGGGGAAAGGGACAGGTCGCTCCGCGACCCGGTTGATTACTTGGAACGTGAGGGGGCTGAATGGGCCGGTCAAGAGAGCAAGGGTTTTTTTCACACCTAAAGGGACTGCAGGCGGATGTGGCAATGTTGCAGGAGACTCACTTGAGAGTAGTAGACCAGGTACGCCTGAGAAGGGGGTGGGTGGGACAGGTGTTCCACTCAGGCTTGGACGCAAAGAACCGGGGGGTGGCGATTTTGGTGGGAAAGAGGGTGTCGTTCGTGGCGGCGCAGGTGGTAGCAGATAAGGAGGGTAGGTACGTGATGGTGAAGGGTAGGCTGCAGGGAGAGAATGTGGTGCTGGTGAATGTGTATGCCCCGAATTGGGATGACGCGGGTTTTATGAGGCGCCTGTTGGGCCTCATTCCGGGTCTGGAGGCAGGGGGCCTGATCATGGGGGGGGACTTCAATACAGTGCTCGACCCTGGGCTGGACAGATCGAGTTCCAGGACGAATAGGAGGCCGGCAGCGGCAGAGGTGCTAAGGGGGTTCATGGAGCAGATGGGGGGGTAGACCCTTGGAGATTTGGCAGGCCAAGGGCGAGGGAGTATTCTTTTTTCTCCCACGTCCACAGGGTGTACTCCAGAATAGATTTTTTTGTACTGAGCAGGGGGCTGATTTCGAGAGTGCAGGACACGGAGTACTCGGCCATTGCGATTTCGGACCATGCACCACACTGGGTAGAGGTAGAACTGGGGGAAGCACGGGACCAGCGCCCGTTGTGGCGCCTGGATGTGGGGCTGCTGGCGGACGATGAGGTGTGCGGAAGGGTCCGGAAGGGCATTGAGAGATATCTGGGCACGAACGACACGGGCGAGGTGAAGGTGGGGGTAGTCTGGGAGGCCCTGAAAGCAGTGATCAGAGGAGAGCTGATCTCCATAAGGGCACACAGAGAAAGGAAGGAGAGGCAGGAGAGGGAGAGACTGGTGGGGGAACTTATAGAAGTGGACAGGAGATATGCGGAGACACCAGAGGAGGGGCTGTTGAGGGAGCGGCGCAGTTTACAGGCCCAGTTTGACCTACTGACCACTAGGAAGGCGGAGACGCAATGGAGAAGGGCACAGGGCGCGGTCTATGAGTACGGGGAAAAGGCGAGCAGGATGCTAGCACACCAGCTGCGCAAGCGAGATGCAGCCAGAGAGATTGGGGGAGTGAGAGAGAAGGGAGGGAACGTAGTGCAGAAGGGGCAAGAGGTGAACGGGGTCTTCAGGGATTTCTACAGGGAATTGTACCGGTCTGAGCCGCCCAGGAGGAGGGGGGGAATGGAGAACTTCCTCGATAGATTGAGGTTCCCAAAGGTCCAGGAGGAACGGGTGGAGGGGCTGGGGGCGCCGATAGAGCTGAAGGAGCTAGTTAAAGGGATAGGCCAGATGCAGGCGGGGAAGGCGCCGGGGCCGGATGGGTTCCCGGTGGAATTTTATAAGAAGTATGTGGACTTGGTGGGTCCAGTGCTGGTGCGAGCCTTCAATGAGGCGCGAGAGGGGGGGGTTCTGCCCCCGACAATGTCACAGGCCCTGATCTCCTTGATCCTGAAGCGGGACAAAGACCCTGTACAGTGCGGGTCCTACAGGCCTATCTCCCTCTTGAATGTAGATGCCAAACTGTTGGCAAAGGTCCTGGCAACCAGAATAGAGGATTGTGTGCCAGGGATAATCCATGAGGACCAGACGGGGTTCGTAAAGGGACGACAACTTAACACAAATGTCCGGAGACTGTTGAATGTGATTATGATGCCAGCAGTGGAGGGGGAGGCTGAGATAGTGGTAGCACTGGATGCGGAGAAGGCATTCGATAGGGTGGAGTGGGAATACCTGTGGGAGACGCTGGAACGGTTTGGGTTTGGGGAGGGATTTATCAAGTGGGTGAAGCTGCTGTATTCGGCCCCGATGGCGAGTGTGGTTACAAACGGGAGGAGGTCAGAGTATTTTGGGCTCCATCGAGGTACCAGGCAGGGATGCCCCCTATCCCCCTTACTATTTGCATTAGCGATCGAACCGTTGGCGATGGCACTGAGGGGTTCAGGGGGGTGGAGAGGACTGACAAGGGGAGGGGAGGAACATCGGGTATCACTCTATGCGGATGATTTGTTGTTATATGTGGCGGACCCGGAAGGGGGAATGCCGGAGGTAATGGAAATACTAGCGGAGTTTGGGGACTTTTCGGGATATAAATTAAATGTGGGTAAAAGTGAGGTCTTTGTGATACACCCGGGAGATCAGGGGGAGGGAAGTGGGCGGCTCCCCTTTAAGAGAGCAGTAAAGAGCTTCAGGTACTTGGGGGTGCAGGTGGCAAGGAACTGGGGGACCCTCCACAAGCTGAACTTTTCAAGGCTGGTGGAGCAGATGGAGGAGGAGTTCAAGAGGTGGGACATGGTACCGCTGTCGCTAGCAGGGAGGGTGCAGTCAGTCAAAATGACGGTCCTCCCGAGGTTCTTGTTTCTGTTTCAGTGCTTGCCCATCTTTCTCCCCAGGGCCTTCTTCAAGAAGGTAACTAGCAGCATTATGGGCTATGTGTGGGCACATGGCACCCCTAGAGTGAGAAGGATTTTCTTGGAACGGAGTAGGGACAGGGGAGGATTAGCGCTACCCAATCTTTCCGGATACTACTGGGCGGCGAACGCATCGATGGTGCGCAAGTGGGTGATGGAGGGGGAGGGGGCAGCTTGGAAACGTATGGAGAGGGCGTCCTGCGGCAATACAAGCCTGGGGGCGCTAGTAACGGCACCATGGCCGCTCCCCCCCACAAGGTATACCACGAGTCCGGTAGTGGCGGCCACCCTGAAAATCTGGGGGCAGTGGAGGCGACACAGGGGGGAAGTGGGGGGTCTGATGGCGGCGCCACTGAGAGGGAACCACAGATTTGTCCCGGGGAACACTGGCGGGGGATTCCAGAGCTGGCACAAGGCGGGCATCAGGCAACTGAGGGACATGTTCATAGAGGAGAGGTTTGCGAGCCTGGGAGAGCTGGAGGAGAAATTTGAGCTCCCCCCGGGGAACACGTTTAGATACCTGCAGGTGAAGGCATTTGCCAGACGACAGGTGGAAGGATTTCCCTTGCTTCCCGATAGAGGGGTGAGTGATAGGGTGCTGTCAGGGGTCTGGGTCGGAGAAGGGAAGGTCTCGGACATCTACAAAATAATGCAGGAGGTGGAGGAGGTGTCGATAGAGGAGCTGAAAGACAAGTGGGAAGCGGAGCTGGGAGAGCAGATAGAAGATGGGACATGGGCGGATGCCTTAGAGAGGGTCAATTCGTCGTCGTCGTGCGCAAGGTTGGGCCTCATCCAATTTAAGGTGCTGCACAGAGCCCATATGACGGGGACTAGGATGAGTCGGTTCTTCGGGGGTGAGGACAGGTGTGTTAGGTGTTCGGGAAGCCCTGCGAACCATGTACATATGTTCTGGATGTGCCCGGCACTGGAAGAGTTCTGGGAGGGGGTGGCGGGGACGGTATCGAGAGTGGTGGGAACCAGGGTCAAACCAGGGTGGGGGCTAGCGATTTTTGGGGTTGGGGTGGAGCCAGGAGTACAGGAGGCAGGGGAGGCCGGAATATTGGCCTTTGCGTCCTTGGTAGCTCGGAGAAGGATCTTGATTCAGTGGAGGGACACAAGGCCACCAAGTGTTAACACCTGGTTAAACGACATGGCAAGCTTCATCCAATTGGAAAGAATTAAATTCGCCCTGAGAGGGTCGGTACAGGGGTTCTTCCGGCGGGTGGCAGCCCTTCCTTGACTTTCTGGATCAGAGATAGGAACTGGAGGCCGAAACAGCAGCAACCCGGGGAGAAAGGGGGGGGGGGGGGGAAGGGAGGGTGGGGGATAGCAACGAAGGGAGCACGTCAGCGGGGGGTCGCGGGCAATGACTGCCCGAGGCCATCGGCAGAAAGGGAAAAACGGTTTGGTTGCTAGACTGGTAGCGCGGGGGGGGGGGGGGGGGGGGGGGGGGGGGGGGGGGGGGGGTGCGCGCGGGGGAGGGCGTGGGGAGGATTTTCCAGGGGGGATTTGTTGTGTTATAATTTAAAATGTAGTAGGGGTAAATGTTTGTATCGAAAAATTTCAATAAAAATTATTTAAAAAAAAAAAGAGATCATTTTCTTTACAGACTGTGTTAGGGATTGTTGACTTGAATGGAAGTGCTTCTTGACCGTTTTTCTTGATCTAGATCAGCTAAATATACATTTGGGGAGGAATGAGGGTCATCATGACATTAGAAGATTTTTAGCTTCGCAATAGCAGTTCACTGGTGTGATTTTTTTTGTAATCACCATTCCCTGTCAAACTCCTGGGTATAAAATACTGAATGATGGGCAGCAATTCCAAGTTTGTGCTTCCTTACTTTTGCATGGTGAATATTTGTTTCCATTCTGGCTTCTTGTTTAAAATAGCTTTCAGTAGAAAAGTTTGGATTGAGAAAAGACATGGTTCAAAATGTGAGATTTGATTAATTGTTAAGATTGCTCTTATGTAAAAACTAAGTCATTCATCCCTTTAGCATCTTGTGTTTGCAAGATTATCCATCAGTTTTATGTTTGGTGCTGCATGGATTGTTTTTAAATTTTTCTTTACTTCTTCTTGGGATGCAAGCATCGCTGGTAGGCCAGCATTTGTTGTCTATGCCTAACTATCCTTAAGAAAGTGGTTGCAGGGTGGAACGGTGGCACAGTGGTTAGCACTGCTGCCTCACCCTGCCAAAGACCCGGGTTCAATCCCCTGGGTCACCTGTCCGGGTGGAGTTTGCACATTCTTTTTTCTTTCTTTATAAATTTAGAGTACCCAATTCATTTTTCCAATTAAGGGGCAATTTAGCGTGGCCAAGCCACCTACCCTGCACATCTTTGGGTTGTGGGAGCAAAACCCACGCAAACACGGGGAGAACATGCAAACTCCACACGGAGAGTGACCCAGAGCCGGGATCGAACCTGGGACCTCAGCGCCGTGAGGCTGCAGTGCTACCACTGCGCCACCGTGCTGCCCTGAGTTTGCGCATTCTTCCCATTTCTGCGTGGGTCTCACCCCCACAATCCAAAAGATTGGCCATGCTAAATTGACCCTTAATTGGCATTATTTTTTTTTTTATTAAAGTGGTTGTGAGCTGTCTTCTTGAACTGCTGCAGTTTATGTTGTTTAGATACAACACCCACAGGACTGATGGAGTGTTCCAGCAGCAGTGAAAGAATGGCGATATAGTTCCAAGTCAAGATTGTGTGTGAATTAGACAAGAACTTGCGGGTGGATTACAGCTGCTCTGTTTAATTGATGTATTCAAAGAATCAAAACTTTACTACCTATTTTTTCCTTGCCCTCACATTATGGTCTAAATTAGTGTTCCTTATAAGTCAAATGTTCTTCAGTGAACTGTGTTCATTTTGAATTTGCTCACCTACATTACTTTTATACCTTGTTTTTATTGTCACTCCAATGATTGTTCTAGTTTCTCATAAATAAGCTGCACCTTGGATCCTGTTATACAGGGGAGGTTGTACTGACAATGTTGATTTCATATGGATTGAATAGTTTTCAGGTCAAGATTCCTAATACCATATTCATAATGTAAAACTCAGAACTTTGCAGGCATAATTTTGTAGTATAACAACTACAAAGGATCATTAAAAAAATGTCAGTGCAAGGGGGTGTCGTTCAACTCACTGCATCTGTGACAATGATAGATTCCCCCATTGCTGCCATCTACTCCAATCCCATTTCTGATTTTCCTACTATCCTTTTTTTAAATTACAGAATTCACCCATACTTCGAAGTCACTATGGTGATATATTCCATTTCTAATAACTGTGTGGGAACAGTTCTTTTACCCCCTGATTTATGTTTCTAAGACTAATGCAGAGCTGATATCCCACTGCCAAGGACTTAAACCAACATTTCAAAATTCTGAAAAAAGTTGGGGGAAATAGACATGTGGGTTCGGTTCCTCCATAACTTTCTCTGCTCCATTGAATACACACCTAGTTTTCTACATTTCCCACAACTACAATCACCGTCAATTTTGTCTTCCATTATTTGTAATTTGCGTTCAAAGACCCGTAAAACATGATTTCCCCCACTGCACAATATTTTACCATTCTCTTCCCTATCCCCAAATGCAATTACTTTGAAATTAGCCACAGTGAACTGCATTTGTCATATATTTTCACATTCTTTAAACCTACATTTTTCTATAATCTCTCCTGCATGTCTCGTCACAGTTTACCATGTCCCCTAATTTGGCAACAGCAAGTTTTGATTTAACTGCTCTACAATATATGTAGTATTTAAAAATTCTTTGTGGGCATCAATGGCAAGGACAGGTTGTCCATCCCTAATTGCCTTTGATCAGAGTGACTTGCCAGGCCATTTCACAAGGCAGTTAAGAGTCAACCACATCTCTAGGGATCTTCTAAGGTACCACAAGTATAATACTACATGACCATTTGTGGATAATCCTGTAGTTAAATATATCTGGTAGCACTGGATCTGTAACCATTTGTAAAAAAAAAAAATCAGTTTAAGTAGTTGTATGAATTACTCAAAACTGAAAAGGAAAAAAAAAAAATCAGATCATTCTAACAAAATAGGCCACTTCATCAAGGTTAACCGCAAAGTCACGGAGGTGAGTTGGTGTTTTATGAAAAACGTCTCCATTGAAACTCCACCATTTACCTTCAGGAAGATAGATATCTCTTGTTTCTTTACCTTTTTCTAGAATGGGGGCTACCATAAGATTATCCCCAATTAGAAACTGCGTGTCTACCTTTTGTGCTTTATCGTCACCTGGAGCAATCCACCAGAGGGGCCTTATAATTGGATTACCCGTTTTAGTAGATTCCTCTGCTAGCCGAAGGATATGAGGCACAACTAAACTTTCTCGGAGCTGTGTAAATTTATATGCAATCCGCAATACCTCCGCATCATATCGCCAAGGAGGAATGGAGAACTGCATAGCTGGAAGAAAAGCTGATAGTTCAAGCCAGCGTATATAAAGCTCACGGTCTGGGATATCATCAGAACCATCAGTTTTATTTGGATAAAGGTTTCCTCCAATCATATCAGGCAATATGAAGTGGTATCCCAAAATACTCATGGTGAGAGCAGTTGGAATCAGCGACTTTAAGCCAAGCTCATAACCCCAAACAGAATCACGGTCAATCATTCGAACGAAAAAAGGGAGCATCTGGGTGCGATATCCTACCCTCACTTCAGCCAATTTGCAGTACAAAGCTGCTGTTTCTGCATATAGTTTACTGAACATGCTAGGATCAGACAAAGGCTGGTGAGTACTAAACTCTGCAGGAAGGTAACTAGTCTCACCCGCATCAAATTTAAAAGACACAACCCCATACTTAGACCTCAAATGTTCCAATCTTTTCTGGAACCAATCTGTGGTTTCAGGATTGGTGAAGTCCAAAACTGTTGCAATCCCGTTCCACCATTCCACAAAGGCAGGAAATCTTCCACTGGGATCCATCACAAAATAAGAGTTTTCTATTCCCTTCACAAAATTGGGAGAATTATAATTAACAAAGGGGTGAACCCATAACGTCACCTGGAATCCATCATCTCTTAGCTTTTGCAGCATTTCTGAAGCATTTGGAAACTTCACTGGGTCAAAGTCAAATTCTCCATAACTACTGGAATATCGGTCATCTATTTCAATATGACTGATATTGAATTGATACTTCTTGATTTTTTCTGCATAATGCAAAACTTTATCCTGGTTCACTTCAGTTTTGTACAGAGCCCATGTGGACCATATGGGGTACCTAAACATACTTTCTGAAGGTGTAATCGCAGGCTTCTTGAAATATTTTTTGGCCATGTATCTGTGGACAATTTTCAAATCAGAACCAACACAGACTTGATAACTTAATTCTACAAATGGCTGTTGTCCTGTCAGCAGTTGAAATGGAGAATCTTTGTAGCGAGCGTGCAGGCAAAATGCTTTTTTATCTGAGCTGTTCCAACCAATGTGCAGAGGGACTGAATCATTAACTCGAACAGCCACAGCTTTAGACGAGACCCAATAGCGTTCTAGAATTCCACCAAAACCTTCACGTATTGAGTGCACATCACCTGTTACATATGGTTTAGGATCCACTACACCTGAAATTTTGATAGGCCAGTGCTGGGTGCTAGTTTCTGCTCCTCCATACCAATGTCCATCTACCCAATACATGCAGTGTTCAACAGCAGAGTCCAATGCGACAGTCTTCCATTCGATATTGTAGCAAGTTATGCTATCTTCGGGTTTAAAGGTTTTGATAAAGAAATCCACTCTCTCTTTACCAGACTTTGTGCAGTTTAACCCATCTCCAGTTTCATCTTGAAAACATGATTCAAGGTCAATGGGAGCAGATTTGAAGCCCATTTCAAAACCAAGTCAGTGGTATTTCTGATGAAAAATCCATCCTTATAGAGCTCTAACCGTTCTATTGTAAAGCTATTTAATTTCTTTAACGATGACGTGTAATAGCACCATGCAACTACTGCTGCAATTACCAGCAGCAAGCCCAGTAAAATAGTACAAATTAATGGCTTGGCTTCTTTGGATTGTTTCCCCCGAGCAGCAGGCAAGTTTCCTGGCACGACTTGGTACATTGCATCAAAGTGTGGGTTTTCTCCTCTACCTGCCCGGTGCTTTAGCTGATCTCGATTGTAGCTATGAGGCATAAGGTTGTCATCAGGTACCCCTGCGTCTTTGGTATTTTGTAGCTGACACACAAACTCATTATCGCCGTATCACCGAATGAAGCCACAAAGTATTCTGTAGGCATTCTGGACGACAAGGGAGAGAAAATGCTCTTATTAATCCATAGCCCGCTAAATCAGGAATTTGCACTGCACATTCCAAAGCATTTACAACAACCTAGAAATTAAATCAGCTTTCACATTCCAAACTTTTTTTTAAATTTGAGAAGCAGTTAAGCAAACAACCAAATGGGAAAACTTGTGGTTAAGCTTAGCAAACGGAATAAGATTCCTGACGTGTTTCATTCGGTGCCCATTAGAGCTTTCACTAAACTGATTCACAGCTTATAATAGTAACTACATTTATACATTCCGTCAGTAACTGGCTCTTGACACTACAATTAAAAGCACGGCATTTACTTGTGCCACATTCTATTGTTAATAAAACAGCAACTACAAGTATTTATTTAGTCTTAAAATTTTAATTTCTTAAAATTGTAATAATTCATCGCTTACCCCAGAATAAGAAAACCCGTATTCCAGACATTGTTGAAATGCTCTGGTAATAAACTTTGTCGAATGTCTTTGGTTAGGTAGGTGAAGTGCCTGCAAATGTGAAAAGATAATTGAATAAAGGTATTCAACAAAACCAATTGATGTTGTACAGACAGATGCATTAACTGCAACAAGGATTTAGTAGCAAAATCATTATTTATGAAGGAAAGAAGAAAATCAATACCATCCGTACAGCTTTGAGAGAATAGAAAAGGAAGGATAAAGCAAGTAGAGAGAAAACAACTAATAGCAAGAAAAGTCTTAGAGTCCTAAAATCATACATCACAGAAAAGGCCTTTCGGCCCATCGTTTCTGCACCAGTCAAAAACAACCACCCAACCACGCTAATCCCATTTTCCAGCACTTGGCCCATAGCCTTGTGTGTCCTCTGCACATATAAATACTTCTCAAATGTTATGAGGGTCTCTGCCTCCATAACTGTTTCCGGCAGTGAATTCCCTCTAAACTTCCTGCACCTTAAATCTATACCCTCAGGTCATTGACCCCTCCACCAGGGAGAAAAATTTCTTCCTGTCTACTCTATCTATGCCCCTCATAATATTATACATATCAATCATGTCCCCCTTCAGTCTCCTCTGCTCAAAGGAAAACAACCCTAGCTTACCCAATCTCTCTTTATAACTGACACTCGTTCAGTCCAGGCAACATCCTGGTAAATCTCCTTTACGCCCTTTCCTGTGCAATCACATCCCTCCTTTAATGTGGATTCCAGAACTGCACAATACTCCAGCTGCAGCCTAACCAACATTTTATACAGTACCAGCAGAACCTTCCTGCTCTTAAACTCCATCCGTCAGCTAATAAAGGCAAGGATACCATATGCCTTCTTAACCACTGTATGCACCTACTCTGCTACCTTACGCGACCATTATACATGCACACCAAGGATACCTCTGATCCTCAGTGCTTCCCAGGGTCCTGCCATTTATCATGTATTCCTCCAGATGCATCACCTCACACTTATCCCAGATTGAATTTCATTTGTCACTGATCAGCCCATCTATATGCTCCTGTAATCTAGGCTAGCCTCCTCACTATTTACCACCCCACCAATTTTCGTTAAAATCGGTAAAGTGATCTGTGAATATGATGATATAATCTAAAATCAATTGAGGGACACGTTATGGATCAAGAATAGTTTCACTTGTGGGAATGTGATGATGAGATGCAGGATGTGGAGCAGGAATAATTATCCAAGCAAGTGGAGAAAGATAAGAAAAAAGGTTAGAAGAGTGCCCACCAACTAATACTTATATTGCATCTTTGCTGTAATAAAACATCCCAAGACACTTAATAGGAGCAGCATTGAACAAACTTAACACCAAGTCACTTATGGGGATATTACAGCAGATGACCAAAAGCTAGGTCAAAGACATAAATTTTAAGGAGCATCTCAAGTTTATGATGGGTAGAAAATGTTAGCATTGGAATAGTCAAATCAAGAGGTGACAAGAACATGAATTAGTTTCATCAGCAGGTTCACTTGGAAGGGAGCAGTGTTGGGACAATGTTATGGCGGTGGAAACAGGCAGTCTTAATGATGGCATGGGTGTGTTTCAAATGTAACACCATGGTTATGACAATCGTCAGTGGAAGAAATGGAGTCAGTGGCTCTAGAATGGAACTTATGATCGGGGCCGAAGACAATTGATTCAATCTTCTCAATATTTAATTGGTGGAAAAATGCAGTACTGGATGTCGGAGAAGCTGTCTGATAATTTAAACACAGTGGAAGAGCTGAGAGAGATGACGAGGTAGGGCTAGGTGTCATCTGCATAGACATGAAAACAAATGTGTTTTTGGATGATTATGCTGATGGGCAATGAAGTTGAGAAATAAGGGGGCCAAGGACAGATCCATTGGGGGGGGGGGGGGGGGGGGGGACATCAGAGGCAACAGTGTAGAAGTTGGAAGAGAGGCTATTGCAGATAACATGCAAACAAATGAAAAAGGAGAAGTAGGCCATTCGGCCCTGTGAACCTGCTCCACCATTCAATTAGATCATGGCTGATCTGTTGGTGTTTCAAGTTCTACATTACCATTTACCCCGATAACCTTGGATTCCCTTGCCTAACAAGAATCTATCTACCTCTGCCTTAAAAATATTCACTGACCCCCACCTCTATCACTTTCTGAGGCAGAGTCCCAAAGTCACACAACCCTCAGAAAACATTTTCCTCATCTCGGTTCTAAATTCACCTGAGGAAGGAGCAGTGCTCCAAAAGCTAGTGTTTGAAACAAACATGTTGGACTTTAACCTGGTGTTGTAAGACTTCTTACTCTGTTCTAAAAGGGCAACTCCTAGTTTTAAAACAGTTCCCTCCAGTTCTGGACTCACCCACAAGAGGAAATATTGTTTCCATCTTCACCTTGTCAAGATGATTCAGGATCTTGTATTCTTCAAGCAAGTCACCCCTCACTCCATGCTGCCATTGTCGTTGGCGGGGAGGGTGCAGTCCGTCAAAATGACGGTGCTTCTGAGGTTCTTGTTCCTCTTTCAGTGCCTGCCCATCTTTATCCCCAGGGCCTTCTTTAGGAGAGTGACTAGCAGTATTTTGAGCTTTGTGTGGGCACATGGGACTCGGAGAGTGAAGAGGGTGTCCCTGGAGCGAGGGAGGGATAGAGGCGGGCTGGCGCTGCCCAACCTTTTGGGGTACTATTGGGCCAATGTGTCAATGGTGCGTAAATGGGTGATGATGGGGGGAGGGGCGGCGTGGAAAAGAATGGAGATGGTGTCATGTAGAGGTATGAGCCTGGGTGCCATGGGTGGCAATCATCGGTTCATCCCGGGGAATAGGGATGGGGGATTTAGGGAGTGGCAAAGGGCGGGCATCAGTAAATTGAGGGATCTGTTTATTGGCGAGAGGTTTGCGGGCCTGGGGGAACTGGAAGATAAATTTGGGCTTCCCCAAAGGAACATGTTCAGATACTTACAGGTAAAGGCGTTTGCTAGGCGACAGGTAGAGGGATTCCCTTTGCTGCCCTCGCGTGGGACGATGGACAGAGTGCTTTCGGGGGTGTGGGTCGGAGAGGGGAAGGTGTCTGACATCTATAAGGTAATGCAGGAGGTGGAGGAGTCGTCAGTGGAGGAGCTGAAGGCTAAATGGGAGGAGGAACTCGGGGAGCAGATAGAGGACGGAACTTGGGCGGATGCCTTGGAGAGAGTCAACTCTTCCTCCTCATGTGCGAGGCTTAGTCTCATCCAATTTAAGGTGCTGCACCGGGCCCACATGTCTGGGACTAGGATGAGTAGGTTCTTTGGGGGTGAGGACAGGTGCACCAGATATTCGGGGAGTCCAGCGAACCACGCCCAGGGGGGTGTTCCTTATTGTAGTTTCTATTATGTAACTTAATATTGTGTTAATTTGTGTTGTTGTTAATATGCTGTGTTGTTCATGGAGGTGGGGCGAATGTTTATGATTGCTAATATTATTGTTATTTTTGGTATTTTATCATGGTTCGTTTTTGTAGTATAAATTCAAAATTTTTCAATAAAAATTATTTTTTTTTTTAAAAAGTCACCCCTCACTCTTCTAAACTTCAGTGGAAACAAGTCAAGTTGGTATAATTTTTCCTCATAAGACAACTTACTCAACCCAGGTATCAATGTAGTAAACATCCTCTGAACTGACCCCAACGCATTTACATCCTTCTTGAAATAAGGAGGCCAATAGTGGGCATAATATTCAAGACATGGTCTTACTAATGCCTTGCATAACTACAACACAACATCCTTAATTTTCTGCACATTTCCTTTCATAATAAAGTACAGCATTCCATTAACCTTCTTGCTAGTATGTGGGTACAGCATATAAAAGTCTTTTGATTCATGCACTGAAACACCGAGATCCGACTGCACCTCAGAATCGTTCAGTTGTTCTCTGTTTTAAGGAATACTCTGCTTTTTTTAAGTCTTCCTTCCAAAGTGATCAACTTCATAATCTCCCACATAATACTTCATTGCCCACTCACTCAACTTTCTCATGTCCGCTTCACAGCATACTTTCCTTCTAATCTTTGTGTCATTTGCAAATTTGCTCCCCTCATCTAAGTTGATATAAATTGTTGAGACCCCAGTACAGATCCCTGCAGGACTCCACTCATCAAATTCTGCGAATTAGAAAAAGACCCATTTTTTTGCCAGCCAGCCAATCTTCTGTCTATGTTACCCCTACACCATGAGCTTTTATTTTCCACAATATCCCTTGATGTGGCATCTTATTAAATGCCTTCTGGAAATCCAAGTGCAGCACATCTACAGGCTCCCCTTTATCCACTGCGCATGCTGCTCTTAGTTAGCTCCATTTAAAACTGGATAGTCTCTCAATGCCGTGCGCCGCACCGAGTGGGAGGTAACCACAGCAGAGCAGGAAGTGCTGGAGTCTAGTCTGTCACCTTGGAGCAGCCCAAAAGCTACCCATTTAAAGCCCTCTCAGTTACTCAGTTACTCCCAACCATATCTCCAGCCATCTGCTTGCTAGGGGAGACACCCCATGACAAGGGGCTGGTTTAGCTCACTCGGCTAAATCACTGGCTTTGTAAAGCAGACCAAAGCAGGCCAGCAGCACGGTTCGATTCCCGTACCAGCCTCCCCGGACAGGCGCCGGAATGTGGCGACTAGGGGCTTTTGACAGTAACTTCATTGAAGCCGACTCGTGACAATAAGCGATTTTCATTTTTTCACAAAGAAACATCCAGGGTGAAGTAAGACAACACCTCACCAACACAGAAGACTTGTCCCCTTTGAGGTTGCAGAACTAAAGAAGGTCCAACGTGGCTTGAAGTGTGCAAGGCAGCAGAATATGACAATTTAAGAAACACCTGGGGCCCCGAGTTCTTGCCTGACTGACCCAGTCTTACACGATGTTATAAATTCCAACATCATTCCAAAGAAAAGACGGACAACCAAAGCCATCACCATACCAAAACCCGTTAAGGACCCCATACTTGACGCTAGCTACCATCAAATGTCTCTCCTGTCGGTCCCATATAAAATTCTTGAACGCCTCATCTTTCAGCACATAGCTCCAATTATAAACAGTCCTTTGCATTGACCAAGCCGATTTCCGCAAGGACCGCAGCACAGTGAAACAGGTACTGTGCCTTATAGCCCAAATGGAAAACGGTTTTCAGTAAAACCTGAAGACGGGTGCTGTGTTCCTTGAACTCACAGCCGCCTACAACGCCGTTTGGCACACTGGCCTCCTCCAGAGATGTCGCAGGTCCGGGTGTGTGTATGCGTGTATGTATGTGTGTGGGGGGCAATGAGGCCCCCCTATTACTGGGGTGTCTGTGGTGGAGGGATGGTCTCCCTATTACAGGGGTCCCTGTTTTTTTTGGGGGGGGGGGTGATGTCTCGGCACTCTACACTAGCATCCCCATGAACACGGCCTGGCTGCAACAGCCTCAGTACTCAAACACCAACAACTACCAATCTCCAGACGCAATTATACAACTCATCCACTTCATCCTGGATCATAACGTCTTCACCTTTGACAACATGTTCTTCATCCAGATGCATGGAACAGCCATGGGGACAAAATTCACACTTCCATACTCCAAATCAACATCCACAAGTTTGAACAAGACCTCCTCAACACACAGGATCTTCATACAATGTTATACACCAGATACATAGATGACATTTTTTTCCTGTGGACCATAGCAAAAAATCACTAAAAAGACGACAAGATAATCGTCGCGGCAGGGGGGGGGTTTACGGCAACATAGATTAGGGGGGTAGTTAGGCGGGTCCTTGTAAGAGGGGAGATGGTTTTTGCGCTATGTTGATTGTTCATGGCAAACTTCTGTATTGTTGTTGTTTACTATGCCAAAATGCCTCAATAAAATTGTTTATCAAAAAAAAGACGACACGATGACATCAATAAGTTCCATCCCACCATCAGACTCACCATGGACTACTCTCCAGAATTGGTTGCATTCTTGGACACAATCATCTCCATCAAGGACGGTCACCTCAGTAATTCACTTTACCACAAGCCCACAGTTAACCACACATTATCCAGCTTCCACCCTAAACACATTAAAGAAGCCATCCCCTATGGACAAGCCTTCCGTATACACAGTATCTGCTCAGACGAGGAGAAACGTAACAGACATTTACAAATGCTGAAAGATGCCCTTGTACAAACGGGATATGGCGCTCGGCTCATCGATCGACAGTTCTAATGCGCCACAACAAAAAAACCGCACTGACCTCATCAGAAGACAAACACGGGACACAACCGACAGAGTACACTTCGACGGCCAATACTTCCCTGAAGCGGAGAAACTACGACATCTTCTTCGCAGCCTTCAACAAGTTATCGATGAAGACGAACATCTTGCCAAGGCCATCTCTACACCCCCACTACTTGCCTTCAAACAGCTGCGCAGCCTCAAACAGACCATTGTTTGCAGCAAACTACCCAGCTTTCGGGAGAACAGCGACCACGACACCACACCACCCTGCCATGGCAACGTCTGCAAGACATGCCAGATCATTGACGTGGGTACCACCATTACATGCGAGAACACCATCCACCAGGTACGCGGTACATACTCGTGTGACCCGGCCAATGTTGTCCACCTCATACGTTGCAGGAAAGTATGTCCCAAGTCGTGGTACATTGACAAGACCATGCAGACGCTGCGACAACGGATGACCGAACATCATGCGACAATCGCAAGGCAGGAGTGTTCCCTTCCAGTCGGGGGACATTTCAGCAGTCAAGGGCATTGAGCCTCTGATCTTCGGCTAAGCATTCTCCAAGGTGGCCTTCAGGACGCGCGACAACGCAGAATCACCGAGCAGAAATGTATAGCCAAGTTCCGCACACATGAGGATGGACTCAACTGGGACCATGGATTCATGTCACATTACATTCGCCCCCCCACCATCTGGCCTGAGCTTGTGAAATCCTATCAACTGTCCTGGCTTGAGACAAGTCACACCTCTTTAGCCTGTGATTATCCCTCTCTCCAGTCGCTCCATCTGGTCCTTTAAAGACTTAATTACCTGCAAAGACTTGCATTCAAAGTATTATGTTGCATCATTGACTTTGTCTATATATGTGTTTCTGGAACCCACCTCTTCATTCACCCGAGGAAGGAGCTGCGCTCCGAAAGCTAGTGATTCAAAACAAACTTGTTGGATTTTAACCTGGATTTATTTATAAGAACAACTATTTAAATGGGGCCCAGTTAAATCTCACTGGGTCCTCTCTGTGTCGGTCAGTTCCTGGTTGGCCGACCTTTTATACAACATGATTATCAGCCCCATAGCCGGGGGCAGGGGGGAGCTTAAATTCCCCCGAGCCATACGGGGAAAACAATCAACCCGGCCTGTGTACCTTGTGCAGGTTATTACAGAGCTCATCCGAGGAAGCTGAAATTGAACCTAGAACACAGAGTTAAAAGAACATAATGCTTTGGCACATTTACACTTCACTTTCCGTTCTGAGAGAAAAAGTTATTGTTATGCTAATACACGAGAGCTTTGGCCTTCCCAAAAATGTTTTTCACATTTTATTTTGCACATTTCAGTTTGTGAGTTACAAGTTACAAAACTACATATATTACGAAGCAAAAACCAAGGAGAAATTAAAATTACAGAAGAAATACGCCAAAGAAAAAAAAAACAGAAACAAACAAAAATCACTGTGTAGATTTATATGTACCTGTCTCCCCTCCCTTTGTGGCCGTGATCCCCATTTGGCTGACCTGCCTCAGTTGTACACCCCAGTGTGATCCAAACGTGTGTTAACCGGCATGTTTTTTGTTGTTGTTCCCTCTGGTTTCCCGCTTGCCCTCTGACCTCACCCCTGCGGTTGACCTTTGTACCTAGTGGGCTTTTTTGTGAACTTTCGTGCCACTTTTCCTTTATGTTCCGTGGCTTGTCCATGTCTGCCCTCCTCTTGTTCTACTGGTTGCTAGACAGGTCTTGGAACAAGTTGGTGAACGGCTTCTATAAGACATAGAAGCAGAATTAGGCCACTCGGCCCATCGAGTCTGCTCCGCCATTCAATCATGGCTGATATTTTTCACATCCCCATTCTCCTGCCCTCTCCCCATAACCCCTGATCCCCTTTTTATTCAAGAACCTATATCTCTGCCTTAAAGACACTCAGTGATTTACATGCTGATTCTACATGCTGTGGAAGCCCTCTTCTGACCCTCGGATGGCAAATTTTGTCTTCTCCAGGAGGAATTTCAACAGGTCAGACAGACAGTCTGTAGCTTTGGGTGGTGCTGCCGATCGGCCTTCCCACAGATGAAGTCACTTCTGTTTCCTGTTTACTTTTTAAATGTAGTAATTTTACTAGCATATATAGAAAGCTCAGGACTCAATCATCAGGTTGGGACAGGGTAAATTGTTCAGTTTGCGTCATAGGTTTAAAGTACAATTACATTGTGGGCGGCTGGGTAGCACAGTGGTTAGCACAGTTGCTTCACCGCTCTGGGGTCCTAGGTTCGATTCCCCACTGGGTCACTGATTCCTCAGGGTCTGTACGTTCTCCCAGTGTCTGCGTGGGTTTCCTCTGGGTGGTACACTTTCCTCCCACATTCCAAAGATGTGCCGGTTAGGTGGATTGGCCATGCTAAATTTCTCTTCATGTCCAAAAAGGTTAGGTGGGGTTACTGCATTACAGGGATAGGGTGGAGCTGTGGGCTTAAGTAGGGTGCTCTTTCCAAGGCCGGTGCAGACTCAATAGGCTGAGCAGCCTCCTTCTGCACTGTAAATTCTATATTAACATGGATAAATGCTATTTATTACAATAGAACTAATTCATCCAATTAAGCAGCAGTTTTTTTGAGGGTTAACTTCTACAGGGATAAAGATGTTTTGTTTCCTTCATAAGCCCTCCTCCAGTTAAACATCTGTAACCTCATCTGTCCTGGGAGTGAAAAGAAGAATGTTACCAGTGCAGCATGTGTGACAATGACTCATATATGCCCCACCCTGGGAAGTAATGGCGAGGAAAACCTCAAAACGTTGTCACGTGTCTGTCAGGCAAACAACCACCTGCATTAATGCAACGCCTTTAACATAGAACATAAAGAATACAGCACACAACAGGCCCTTCAGCCCACGATGTTGTGCCGAACTTTTGTACCACATTAAGAACAAATTAATCTACACCCCATCATTCTACCGTAATCCATGTACCTATCCAATAGCCGCTTGAAGGTCCCTAATGTTTCCGACTCAACTACTTCCACAGGCAGTGCATTCCATGCCCCCACTACTCTCTGGGTAAAGAACCTAACTCTGACATCCCCCCTATATCTTCCACCATTCACCTTAAATTCATGTCCCCTTGCAATGGTTTGTTCCAATCGGGGGGGAAAAAAGTCTCTGACTGTCTACTCTGTTTATTCCCCTGATCATTTTATAAACCTCTATCAAGTCACCCGTCATCCTTCTCCGTTCTAATGAGAAAAGGCTGAACACCCTCAAACCTTTCCTCGTAAGACCTACTCTCCATTCCAGGCAACATCCTGGTTGGTAAATCTTCTTTCCACCTTTTCCAAAGCTTCCACATCCTTCCTAAAATGAGGCGACCAGAACTGCACACAGTACTCCAAATGTGGCCTTACCAAGGTTTTGTACAGCTGCATCATCACCTCACGGCTCTTAAATTCAATCCCTCTGCTAATGAACACTAGCACACCATAGGCCTTCTTCACAGCTCTATCCACTTGAGTGGCAACTTTCAAAGATCTATGAACATAAACCCCAAGATCTCTCTGCTCCTCCACATTGCCAAGAACCCTACCGTTAACCCTGTATTCCGCATTCATATTTGTCCTATCAAAATGGACAACCTCACACTTGTCAAGTTTAAACTCCATCTGCCACTTCTCAGTCCAGCTCTGCATCCTATCTATGTCTCTTCGCAGCCAACAACAGCCCTCCTCACTATCCACAACTCCACCAATCTTCGTATCGATTAATGACTCATCCAAGTCATTAATGAAAATCACAAACAGCAGAGGACCCAGAACTGATCTCTACGGACGCCACTGGTAACTGGGCTCCAGGCTAAATATTTGCCATCCACCAACACTCTCTGACTTCTATCGGTTAGCCAGTTCGTTACCCAACTAGCCAAATTCCCCACTACCCCATGTCTCCTTACTTTCTGCATAAGCCTACCATGGGGAACCTTATCAAATGCCTTACTATCATAAAACATCTCAAGGTGCTTCACAGAAGCGTTAGAAAACAAAATTTCACATTAAGCCACGTAAGAGATTTGGGAAGATGACCAACAGCTTGCTCAAAAGTAGGACTTAAGGTGTACTTTAAAAGGAGGAAAATCAGAGATAGGTTTAGGGACGAAATTCTGAGCTTAAGACTTTCTTAGCTGAAAGCATGGCCCAGAATAAAATCAGGATGCTCTTGGGGCCATATTTGGAGGCGCATAGAGCAGCGAAGAGAGGTAATTGCAGATGATTCTCTGGCTATTAGTAGCAAGGGAAGGCCATGGCGTAGTGGTGTTGTCACTGGACTAGTAAACCAGAAATCCAGGGCAATGCTCTGGGGACTTGGGTTCAAATCCCACCACTGGTCCCCAACTCCAGATCATCAATGTAAATTAAATTCAATAAAAAAGAAATATGGAATTAAGAGTCTGATGATGACCATGAAATCATTGCCGAAAAATCCATCTAGTTCACTAATGTCCTTAAGAGAAGGAAATCTGCTGTCCTTGTCTGGCCAACATGCGACTCCAGACCCACAGCAATATGGTTGACTCTTAACTTTCCCCTCAAGGGCAATTACAAATGGGCAGCCTACATCCCATGAACGAATAAATTGTTTTTTTTACATAAATACAAATAGAATCAACAGTCCCACTCAGCGGCATGGTGGTGCAGAACCAAAAGGAGGATGGTGTGGTCAACCATAAGAACTAGGAATCATCTGGCCATTCGAGCCTGCTCGGCCATCCAAGAAGATCATGGCTGATTTTTTTGTGGACTGCGCTCCACTTACCCGCCCGCTCACCTTTTATTCCTTTACTGCTCAAAAATCTATCTACCTTTGCCTTAAGAACATTTAACGAGGTAGCCTCAACCACTTCACTGGGCAGGGAATTCCAGATTCACAACCCTTTGGGTGAAGAAGTTCCTCTTCAACTCAGTCCTAAATCTGCTCCCCCTTATTTTGAGGTGATGCCCCCTAGTTCTAGTTTCCCCCACCAGCGGAAACAACTTCCTTGCTTCTATCCTATCAATCCCCTTCATAATTTTATAAGTTTCTAGAAGATCCTCTTATTCTTCTAAATTCCAATGAGTACAGGGCCATCTCATAAGCCAATCTTCTCAACTCCGGAATCAACCTAGTGAATCTCCTCTGCACCCCTTCCAATGCCAGTACATCCTTTCTCAAGTAAGGAGACCAAAACTGTACGTAGTACTCCAGGTGTGGCCTCACCAGCACCCTATACAGCTGCAACATAACCTCCCTGCTTTTAAACTCCATCCTTCCAGCAATGAAGGACAAAATTCCATTTGCCTTCTTAATTACCTGCTGCACCTGCAAACCAATTTTCTGTGATTCATGCACAAGAACGCCCAGGTCCCTCTGCACAGCAGCATGCTGCAAGTTTTTACCATTTAAATAATAGTCCATTTTGCTGATATTCCTACCAAAGTGGATGATCTCACATTTAATAACATTGTACTCCATCTGCCAGATCCTTGCCCACTCACAAACTATCTATATCCCTCGGCAGACTTTCAGTCTCTTCTGCATACTTTACTCTACCACTCATTTAAGTGCCATCTGAAAACTTTGACACATTACACTTGGTCCCAAATCGTCTATGTAAATTGTAAACAATTTTGGACCCAACATGATCCCTGAGGCACTGGCCACTGATCGCGGACCAGAAAAAACACCCATTTATCTCCACTCTTTTCTTTCTGTCAGTTATCCAATCCTCTATCCATGCTAATACATTACCCGCAACGCCATGCACTTTTATTTTACGCAGCAGCCTTTTGTGCGGCACCTTGTCAAATGCCTTCCGGAAATCCAGATACACCACATCCGCCAGTTCCCAGTTATCCACTGCGCTAGTTATATCCTCAAAGAATACCACTAAATTAGTCAAACATGACCTGCCTTTCATGAACCCATGGTGCGTCTGTCCAATGGGACAACTTATATCCAGATAGATTCAAGCATTTTCCCCACTACTCAAGTTAACCTAACCGGCCTATAGTTACCATGTCAAAGGCTGCAGACAAGTTGTGAATGATTTTGTTTGAACATTATTTATTTTTAAAAATAAATTTAGAGTACCCAATTATTTATTTTCAATTAAGGGGTAATTTAGCGTGGCCAATTCATCTACCCTGCACATCTTTTTGGGTTGTGGGGGCGAGACCCATGCAGACATGGGGAGAATATGCAAACTCCACACGGACAGTGACCCGGGTCCGGGATTGAACCCGGGTCCTCAGTGCAGTGAGGCAGCAGTGCTAACCACTGTGCCACCCTGACAATTTGTGGATGATGAGAAAAGATAATTTACTTCTGTCACGGTAACATTTGGGATGGACACCTGTTTTCAAGTACCCAATTCCTTTTTTTTCTAATTAAGGAACAATTCACCATGGCAAATCTATCTACACTGCGGGGACGGCACGGTAGCACAATGATTAGCACTGTTGCTTCACAGCTCCAGGGTTCCAGGTTCAATTTCCAGCTTGGGTTACTACCTGCGTGGTGTCTGCACGTTTTCTCTGTGTCTGCGTGGGTTTCCTCCGGGTGCTCCTGTTTCCTCCCACAAGTCCCGAAAGACATTCTGTTAGGTGAATTGGACATTCTGAATTCTCCCTCTGTGTACCCGAACAGGTGCCAGAATGTGGCGACTAGGGGCTTTTCATAGTAACTTCATTGCAGTGTTAATGTATGCCTACTTATGACAATAAAGATTATTTTTAAATCTTTTGAGTTGTGAGGGTGAAACCAAAGCAAGCACGAGGAGAACGTGCAAACTCCACACGGACAGTGACCCGGGGCTATGATTGAACCCGGGTCCTCAGTGCCGTGAGGCAGCAGTGCTAACCGCTGCACCACCATACCACCCTGATCTGGACTTGTGGGAGGAAACCAGACTCCCGGGTCTTCCGACACACCAAAAACCACAACCTCTGGACTCGCAACTACCCGTACCTTCGATACCGTTGACATAACGTCAACAAATCCCTGCCAAAATCCCCAAAGCCTCGGGCATGCCCAAAACATATGGACATGATTTCCACCAGCACACTGCCCACACCTGTCCTCCATATCGATTTAAGTTGAAAACTTTAATTCTAGAGAAGAATTCTGAGGAACTCAAAAAAGTGTTGATGGGGTTCTTCACCCAGAAGAACTGGTCAGTCACGGATGTCGGAATTGGTTCCAGCAGGAAATTTGGTTAGGTCGACTTTGAAACCAGAGAACAACTAGGCAACACATTGCAATTCAATGGAAACAATGTCTTGGGACTTGCATAATGTCTTCATAAGTGTTTGTCTCCACTTAGACCTAGTGTATAAGGTAGTAGCAATAATTACTCATTGAAGTTTTAAAAAATATTACTAACGCTTGCAAAACACTATCCCCATGAGTCCCACCTTTCTTTTGCGCTGACTACAAATGTTATAATTTAAATTAGATAGCCAGGTCGAGACCATGTTGAATGATCATTTACTTAGATGGTGGTCATTGGAAACTTGACTGGGGGCAAAACATCCCTGGGCAACCTCAAAAAGAACTTCAAGCCCATTGTGGGAAGCACAGAAGAAGAAAATATCCATATGAATAACAGGGAAAGGGGAAAATAATGCTGTCCAGAAGATCATATTCCAAAAATACATAATTTACCTCACACTGAAGCTTAAATCAATTAAAAGACAGACCTGTATTTATTACATCTTAGAATGTTTTTATATAAAAAGTGTAGTGACTATTAAACATGCAGAAGTATTATCCATTTTGTGCACAGTGATTTCATACAATAAAATCAATGACCAGTTTATCTGTTTTTAATGCTATAATTTTGAAGGGAGAATTTGCTGCCCTTCTATGAACAGTGCTGTGGGATTTTTAAGATCGAACTGAAACACTGGAAGTTGGAATGTCACAATCCTAAGGCATTGATGTGTCAGCCAGCCACAGCATTTGAACAGAAAATCTTGTGATCCAGAATCTGAGAGTGATGAACTAAATGAAGATGACACACTTGATAAATAATAATGCAGCTACATCCTGGCATCAAAGTTACATCCTGGCATTAAAGCATTTTACATCACGAATTAAGCAGATGCTGAGCCTATATTCATTCTCTCACTCCACATAGATAATCCAAGTGAGATGTCAAATGTTAGTTATGCCCATTTCAAATAAACATCGAGGATTGTTAACCAGTGGCTACACTGGAATTCATGGGAAGACTACACAAAAACATAGATAAGTAGGCGTTTTAATTGCTTTTCCCCCCTCTTGCCACTTAGGCCTTTGTGCCAATTTTAAATTAGTTTGCCTCAGGCACCAAAGGGTTTTTCCAATATGAAAATTCCTATTTTGACATGATTGAATGAGAGCCACCTACTGAACAATGTCAGGCAGCTCAGGTTGCAACAGAGCCAATCAATTTCCAGAGTGGATACTCATCTCACAGCCATGGGTATCCATTTACATAGGCAACAACCACCATATGTCTTCATAAAACACTTGAACATAAAGAAATATCCCAAGTTGCTTCACAGGACCATAACATAAAATTGACATCAATCCACACAAGGAATTATTAAAATGCAGGTTTTTAGAGATGTCTTAAAAGGAGGAAAGAGGAGGAGTTTATTAGCGGGCTCCCTCCTCCACCCACATCTGTGGCTGGAGTAACCTGGATGAGCTGGCCATGGGAAATTCAGCTGAGTCTGTGAAAAGTTACTCCAACGGAAGAAATCTAGACAAATGTGGTACATCAGCCAGAATTCAACCACAAAGCCGTCACATCCTATTTTTGCCTGGCTTGTGATTAAGTGTGGATTGCTGTCACTGCAATGTACCTAAAAATGCTGCAGATGATTTGGCATTACCCATTACAGTAGCCATGATGTGGAGATGCCAGCGTTGGACTGGGGTGAGCACAGTAAGACGTCTTACAACACCAGGTTAAAGTCCAACAGGTTAAAGTCACTCCACTCCCAACCATCCCTCATTACTCCTGGGCTTTTTCACCCATCAGCCATCTTGTGGGTCTGCCTGGCACTCTACTTTGTTCATGGGATGTGGGCATTACTGGCAAAGCTAGTTTTTATTGCCCATCCTTCATTGAGAAATGGTGGTGAACCACCATCTTGAACTGCTGCAGTCCATATGGTGTAGGTACATCCACAGTGATCCTAGGGAGGGCATGCCAGGATTTTGATGCAGCAATGATGAAAGAAAAGATTTCTATTTCCAAGTCAGAATGGTGTGTTATTTTGAGGGGCATTTAGAGGGTGCTGTACCCTTACCGCTCTTGTCCTTCTAGGTGGCAGGTTTTGTGTGCATTCAGCAGCAAGAATAATAGCATTAGAACAAAAGCATCAAAAACAAAGAAGGAATGGTGATACACTTCCAAGTCAGGATGGTATGTGACTTTGGGGTGGGGTTAGTGCTGTCATGGAGCGCTGTCAAGAAACCTTTGAGTTGCTGCAGCACATCTTGTAGATAGTACACACCCCAGCATGATGTGCCAGTGGTGGAGGCCATGGATGTTTGAAGTGATTGATGGATGGTGTCAATTAAGCAGTTTGCTTTGTCACTGCAGCTGCACTCAACCAGATAAGAGCGGTGTACATAAATAACAGGTTCTCAATTTCATAACTGAATTAATCAGTATATCTGACAACCATATAACATCAAACTTCACAACAGATGTACTAAAATAGGCCGAGTAAGTCAGTCGATTTGCAAAATCTCATGCACTGCGTCTTATTTAAAGTAACAAAAGTGACAACCATATTAGGTAACCATGCTTGTCACAGCCCAAATGTAGATTTCATGAATCCCTCAGCCTCCCCTATCACAAGGTACCCCAGTAGCTCAAACTGAAAACTTAAACTCAAGGATAAAACAGTTGGAAACGATATGTGTACCTGTGGTTTCCGCAGCTACACTGAGCATACAGCACGTCTCACGTTACGCAGACACCGTACTTCAGACAAATCAATTTTCTCTGAGCAGTTTATTGCAACAAACAAGATTTAGCAATTTAATCTTTCAATTATAATTTTAGACCCAGTCTTAAAGAATGATCTCTCACCAAAACTAAATTCCATATTAAACTGGCTGGCACACTCTACCATTTGATCAATTCCTCACATTGACCAGCTAGGATTAAGTAAATTGATGTAAAAATGCAGAACAAATAAATCTAAAAGCTTTCAACACTCTTACTCGCCCTTCAGACTATTGCTGCTTAAAACAAATTCCTAATTTTAAACTCAAATTTATATATTTTGAATTTATACGATCCCCAACTGGTTGCGGGGATGCAATTGTTTAATTACAGCTCTTGCCTAATAATTGACCTTTTGCCAGCGAAAATCAGTTTACAGGTAACGAACGCATCAATAAAACAATTGAATATTCAATTTTTTAAAAACGAATTTAGAGTACCCAATTAATTTTTTCCAATTAAGGGACAATTTAGCGTGGCCAATTCACCTACCCTGCACATCTTTGGGTTGTGGGGTTGAAACCCACGCAAACACGGGGAAAATGTGCAAACTCCACACAGTGACCCAGAACCGGGTTTGAACCTGGGACTCTGGCGCCGTGAGGCAGCAGTGCTAACCACTGCATCTCTGTGCTGCCCCTGAATATTCAATTATTTTATAATATTGAACAGCTAAAGTAAAGTTTCTGCATTATATTGTAAATAATCAAAGTTTCAGTACTTAGCCCACATTTAAATGACTATGTTGAGTGCTATTGAAAGAAATAACTAACAACTGATTGTGTAACACTACTGGATGTGGTAAGGTCTGCTGATGATACAGAAATGGGGAGTATGGTGAAAACAGAAGAAACCAGCTCTGCAATTAGTGAATAACAAGGTGGAATCTCCCGCTGACAAGTACTGCAAATAAGGAGGAAAAATATGACATCCCTTTTTCTTAATTGGTTTGAAGTAGCAACCTAGTGGCCCGAGTAAACATTAAATCAATGCAGAGCAGCAATCAATAATGTTGACAAAATGTTTAAATGAATAATCAAAACAAAAGAATAGCGAGAGGAAGTTATGAGAAACCTGTAGAGTGCTCTAGTCACATCATAATATTTATGGGGCGGTATGTTGATGCAGTGGTTAGCACAGCTGCTTCACAGCACTAAGGACCCAAATTCAATCACTGCCCCAGGTCACTGTCCGTGTGGAGTTTGCACATTCTCCCCATGTCTACGTGGGTCTCACCCCCGCAACCCAAAGATGTGCAGGGTAGGTGAATTGGTGATGCTAAATTGCCCCTTAATTGGAAAAAAAATCATAATATTTACTATGTCCATTTCTGCTGGCTGAGTCTCAAACAAACATTTGAGCACTGAAGTATTCCAGAGCAGCTACAAGAAGGATCTCTACGATTAGCCAGCAGTGTTAAAGACAAGAAAAACATAGGCTTTTCAACCTAGTAAAGGGCCATGGAAAAGTAACCTTAGAAATATAAAACATAGTGTGGGAAAGGTAAGTTCATAATATTACTATTTAATCAAGGTTTTATTTAAAGTGAATTTTAAAATCAAATTATACAGTAAGATAAAGGCAGACAATTCAAACTTACAAAAGGAAAAGTTACTCATGATCAAGAAACTTTTCTTCACACCAGGATCGATCTATTGATTAGGGTTCCAGTCAAAAACAATGGAGGTAAAAAGCCCTGGCACTGCAAATGAGGGGTGGGGGAGGGGGGTGTAGGATCATTCTGGATGGAGGAATTAAGATGTGTTTAACAGCCTTCCTAAATAATATTTATCTTGTGATTATATCTTGCATCTTCCACAACCCTACCTTACCTTTTGGACACTAAGGGGCAATTTAGCATGGCTAATCCACCAAACCTGCATATCTTTGGACTGTGGGAGGAAACCAGAGCACCCAGGAGGAAAACCACACCGACACAGGGAGAAAGTGCAAACGCCACACAGGCAGTCACCCAAGGCTGGAATTGAATCCGGGTCCCTGGAGCTGTGAGGCAGCAGTGCGCCACCCCAAGGACACCAATAAATTTATGTCCAGGTGTGTCTGTAAACAAGTCGAGATTTTAAATCAGAGATATTTGAGGACCAAAAAGCAAGATAGTTCAGGAGCTGACAGCAGAGGGGAATTTGGTGGAGGTTAGGAAAAAGATGAAAGAATTTTAAGATTAGATAAATTTAATGGAGAGATGAGTTGAATAGTCAAGTTCATAGTTGGGGTTCTCACAGATGAGCTAGGTCTGTGGAAGAGATGGAGGTTCAAGCAGAGGAGGGCAAACATTACAGGTGACTAGGTGGCGATTGTGGCAGAGAGGATATGGACCAGAAGCTCGGGTCAGGATCAAATACAGCAAGAAGTCTTACAACCCCAGGTCAAAGTCCAACAGGTGACACCCGAGGAAGGAGCAGTGCTCCAAAAGCTAGTGTTTGAAACGAACATGTTGGACTTCAACCTGGTGTTGTGAGACTTCTTACCCCAGTCCAACGCCGGTATCTCCACATCAGGGTCAAATAGATGTTAAGGTTGGAAACAGACCGAGGCAGTGGTTGGGCAGGGAGTGGAAACGAGGGGGCTGTGGCGATGGCTTTGATAGGCGAGCGTAACCAAGTAAGGTCAGTCTTACCTGGCTTTACACCGGAGATGATCCAAAGGCAGAGATGTTGGGGTCAGCTGTGCCCGGGGGGGGGGGGGGGGGAGGACAGAGATTCATGGACAATGTCACAGAGAATGTCCCATAAAGGCCGTCATTAATAATGGTGCAGTTTGGAGTATGCATGTTGTAAGATCGGCCCTGAGATATTGCGGAACTACGGCCAGTACCACAAGGTCTGAGGAGAGAAGTGAAACTTCTCCCCGATTGCCCGGTGGGTGGGTGCAACGACGAAACGAAAAGCGCTGAGACGTGTTTACAATCAACTTTTACAGAGACCTGACATGTGGCAAACCCTTGTGAGCACACTCCTCACACCTCGTGTTTAACGGCGACTGAAAAGAAAAAATACACAATTTTAAAACAAAAAAAATACTTGACAGTAAATCTGATCCGCGGAATCCGGCACCAAGACTCTCCGAGTAAAAACACTCAACAACACCGGCGGTAACAGGCTGTGGGTCATTAATAACCTGTTGGTAGCTCAAGAGGGGAAATGGAAACAAACGGCTTACCGGTGACAACAGCAGTTAATATTTATCCCCACCTCTTGCAGGAGGCTAACGCGGCAACACCCTGAGGTGAAGGGAATCTCACACTCATGTCCTTGCTCCTCAAATTAAAGCTGCCTCTCCTCTCCACCAGGGACAACAACCTCTCAGCGAGCCCGCCTCCTCCCGCGCCGTCACACAGCAGCAGCGGAGGACAATGGACTGTGCGGCCGTCAATCAACCGGGTGCCCCGCCTGCTCCCGCCCCGTCACACAGCAGCAGCGGAGGACAATGTTATGTTGTTCGCCTGCTCCCGCACCGGGAGGACAATGGACCGTGCGGCCGTCAATCAGCCGGGTGCCCCGCCTCCTCCCGTGCCGTCACACAGCAGCAGCGTGAGACAATGGACTGTGCGGCCGTCAATCAGCCGGGTGCCCCGCCCCATCGCACCCCTCCGCGGCTGCAACCTCAGCCAATCGGCCGGCGGCAGGGCGGGACCGCTGTGATCCGCAGCCGGTCTTCCCGACAGCCGTCAATCACTGACAATGCACGACGGCCTTTGTAGTTCAGATGCCAACTGCGTTTTTGAAGCGGCAGCGCTGAGAGCATGTAACATTTCAGTTTTTACTTCCCTTCCCTGAATACCCTTTCCTTTTAAAATTTTTGTTCACTGCGAATATTTCTTATTTTGTACATGAATGAGCGAAGCATATTGCTCTCGTGCTTCACATGTCCATCTTTGGCCTGCGGCAATGCTCCCTCCAGTGATGCCCAACGCAAACCTCAGCTTCCGATAGGAGCCAGACAGCCTTCTGCGTTAAACACTGAGTTAAACAACTTTTGACAGTAACTCCCCCCTCACCTTAAGCCACTCGCCTTTTGTAGCTTGTTCTCATTTGCTTTTCACCTCCTGGCCTGCTCTTAACACAACTGCATCCCTCCCACTTGCTTATTCAATTGCTTCCATAAGGGGCTGGTTTAGCACACTGGGCTAAATCGCTGGCTTTTAAAGCAGACCAAGGCAGGCCAGCAGCATGGTTCAATTCCTGTACCAGCCTCTCCGAACATGTGCCGGAATGTGGCTTTTCACAGTAACTTGATTTGAAGCCTACTGGTGACAATAAGGGATTTTCATTCATTTCATTGACAGGGTGGACAGTGGGTACCACTGTTGCCTCACAGCACCAGGGACCCAGGTTTGATTCTGACCTTGGGTGACTGGAGTTTGCACTTTCTCCCGATCTGCGTGGTTTTCCTCCAGGTGCTCTGAGGCAGCACGGTAGCATTATGGTTAGCACAATTGCTTCACAGCTACAGGGTCCCAGGTTCGATTCCCGGCTTGGGTCACTGTCTGTGCGGACTCTGCACGTTCTCCCCGTGTATGCGTGGGTTTCCTCCGGGTGCTCCGGTTTCCTCCCACAGTCCAAAGATGTGCGGGTTAGGTGGATTGGCCATGCTAAATTGCCCTTAGTGTCCAAAATTGCCCTTAGTGTTGGGTGGGGTTACTGGGTAATGGGGATAGGGTGGAGGTGTGGGCTTGGGTAGGGTGCTCTTTCCAAGAGCTGGTGCAGACTCGATGGGCCAAATGGCCTCCTTCTGCACTGAAAATTCTATGAAAACCATGAATTCCTCCCACAGCTCCAAGCTGTGCAGGTTAGGTGGATTGGCCATGGTAAAAAGGTTGGGTGGGGTTACAGGGACAAGGTGGGGGGCCTAGGTAAGGTGCTCTTTCAGAGGGTCGGTGCAGATCGATGGGCCAAATTACCCCCTTCTGCACTGTAGGAATTCTATGATTCTATGACACATTCTGCTATCCCACCTTTTGCAATCATTTGCATTTTGCATCATGGTACCATTAACACTATTATGTCCCTAACAAATTTGTCATTATCTCCTTTGCCCTGACCTTGTTTTCAATTCTGCCCCACCTCCTATGTCCCCTTTTCAACTGTATAAATTTACCTTTCTCCATTTCTACCTTCATTTAGATCTGAAATGAAAAACAGAGAAACTCTGTTTCTCTGCACAGATGCTGAAAAAGATGCTGAGTTTATCCAGCATTTTATGCTTTTAATATATATGATTTACTTGTTTTGTTTAAGTAAAATATTGTATTGGCACAGAGCCCAAGTCTTGAAATAGGAAGAGAGTATATCATCATTCTACCCCTTTCGATGAAAGGAGAATCAGGTGGCAGTATGTGACACATTTCAGTAAGAAGAAACAAAAATACCGTGGATGCTGAGATAAAAACAGATAAAAACAACAACCTGAAAAGTTAACCCAGTTTCTCTTCCCATAGATGCTGCCTGACCTGCTGTGGGCTTCACAGAATAGTTCTCTGGGTCTCATTATTTACTTATTAACATGTTAAATGTTATTAATACATTATTAACTATGTTAAATGTACTAATTAAATGCAAGTTGTTGTCAAAGCATGCTCCAGATCATAAGGAATACAATATCCACTTATAGGGTGATCAATAATGCCGTACCTAAGGAAGTACTGCCTCTGGCATAAAACTCAGAAATGTGACAGTATGGCCTGTCGTTTCTGGTATGGGAGAATATTCTAATTAACATTAACGATGAGCATGAGGACCATAAAATTGTGCCTCCAGCTATTCATCTGTTCAGTGATCTGGAGTTCTGCCATTTGTGCCCAAACACATTTAATCTCATCTATATCTCTTAAAAGAGCATGGAAATATGGGCATAAGTGAATTACACAGGGTGGCACCATAGCACAGTGGTCAGCACTTCTGCTTCACAGCGCCAGGGTCCAGGGTTCGATTCCTGGCTTGGGTCACTGTGCAGAGTCTGCACGTCTCCACATGTCTCCATAGGTTTCCTCCGGGTGCTCTGGTTTCCTCCCACAAGTCTCGAAAGACCTGCTTGCTGGGTGAATTAGACAATCTGAATTCTCCCTCACTGTACTCAAACATGAATGAAATGAAATGAAATGAAAATGAAAATCGCTTATTGTCACGAGTAGGCTTCAATGAAGTTACTGTGAAAAGCCCCTAGTCGCCACATTCCGGCGCCTGTCCGGGGAGGCTGGTACGGGAAGTGTGCTGGAGTGTGGCGCTGGAGTGTGGCGATTAGGGGATTTTCACAGTAACTTAATTGCAGTGTTAATGTAAGCCTACTTGTGACACTGATAAAGATTATTATTATTATAATACACCCAAAGCTCTTCGAACTTTTATTTCAGTCCATTAAACTATTAAAACAGGGTGCGACTGTTTGCAGATGACTGCATGGTCTAAGCTTTAGGGGAAACTAACTATGAGATGGCATTCAATGTCAAAAATGCTATGACATGCACATCATTGACAAAAAATAATCCTCCAACAGATAGCTTTAAGTTCTATAATTAAATGTTCCAATATATATAACCTTATCGGGGGGGGAGGGGGGGGGGGGGGTCATCTTAAATCCCCTTTAGGGATTACACATTCAGCAGATAATACTAAAGCAGAAATGATCCTTGGTTTCTTGAGGAGGAATCTTTGGCATTGCAACAAAAATATCAGAGTTACATCTTATCAAACATTTATTCATCCAATCCTGGAGCAAGTTGTGAGTGGGACCCTTATATGGTAAGAGTTCGAAACAAGATTGAAGTGATCCAAAGACGTACTGCGCAATTCTGCACAAATCATTTAGCGTCACATCCTTGATCAAAGATTTGAAATAGGAACAACTGTAGCAAAGGAGGCAGAAACGTTAGCTGGCCCTATTCTTTAATAAATGGAATGGATGAGTGGAAATTGACAGAAATAAGTGCTTAGTACCACTGGCAATGACAAAACACGAGGTAGCCATCCATACAAACTACAAAGGTCATTTGCTTCCAAGTCAGCGAATCAACAAACTTTTTTTCCAAATGGAACAAATTGCTGAAGGAAATAGTAACAGCCCCATCACTTGCGGCCTTCAAGACCCATCTTTAGTTCTTCATTTATAAGATTTTCATTATCAAGACTATGATATCAGCAGGTCAAAAGATGTAGGAGCAAAATTAGGCCACGGCCCATAGAATCTGCTCACCATTCAATCATGCCTGATATTTTTCTCATCCTCATTCTCCTGCCTTCTCCCCATAAACCCTGATCCACTTATTAATCAAGAACCTATCTATCTATGTCATACAGACAGTGATTTGGCCTCCACAGCCTTGTGCGGCAAAGAGTTCCACAGATTCACCACCCCCTGGCTGAAGAAATTCCACCTCATCTCTGTTTTAAAGGATCGTACCTTTAGTCTGAGATTCTGTCCTCTGCTTCTAGTTTTTCTACAAGTGGAAACATCCTCTCCACATCCACTCTATCCAGGCTTCGCAGTATCCCGTAAGTTTCAATAATATCCACCCTCATCCTTCTAAACTCCAACGAGTACAGACCCAGAGTTCTCAACCGTTCCTCATACAACTAAGATCTTTATTCCAGGGATTATTCTTGTGAACCCCTTCAGGACCCTTTCGAAGGCCAGCACATCCTCCCTTAGATACGGGGCACAGAACTGCTCACAATACTCCAAATGGGGTCTGACCAGATCCTTATACAGCCTCAGAAGTACATCTGCTCTTGTATTCTAGCCCTCTCAACGTGAATGCTAATTTGCCTTCCTAACTACCGACTGAACCTGCACGTTAACCCTAAGAGAATGATGAACAAGGACTCTTAAGTCCTTTCGTGCTTCTGATTTCCAAAGCATTTCCCCATTTAGAAAATAGTCTATTCCTCAGACCCCCCCCCCCCCCCCCCCCCCCCCCCCGCTTACTAAATACAACCTGGCCCTCTAGGTATTTTTGTATCATCTGCAAACTTACCAACAGTGCTTTCAGCACAGTAGCACAGTGGGTAGCACTTGCTTCACAGCTCCAGGGGCCCAGGTTCAATTCCCGGCTTGGGTCACTGTCTGTGTGGAGTCTGCACGTTCTCCCCATGTCTGCGTGGGTTTCCTCCAGGTGCTCTGGTTTCCTCCCAGAAGTCCCAAAAGATGTGCTGTTAAGTAATTTGGACATTCTGAATTCTCTCCCTGTGTACCTGAACAGGCGCCGAAATGTGGCAGCTAGGGGCATTTCACAGTAACTTCATCCCAGTGTTAATGTAAGCCTACTTGTGACAATAAAGATTACTATTATTATTCAGTTCTATCTTCCAGATCATTAATGTATAGTGTGAAAAGCTTTGCTCCCAGCACAGACCCCTGAGGCACACCACTAGTCACCGGCTGCCATCATGAGAAAGAGCCCTTTATCCCCACTCTCTGACTTCTGCCAGTCAGCTAATCCTCTAGCCATGCAAGGATCTTACCCTTAACACCATGGGATCTTAACTTATTTAACAGTCTCCTGTGCGGCACCTTGTCCACTGGTTCTCCTTTGTCTAACTTCCTTGTTACTTCCTCAAAGAACTCCACCAGATTTGTCAGACATGACCTCCATTTAACAAAGCCATGCTGACTCAGTCCTATTTTATCATGCACTTCTAAGTACTCTGCGATCTCATCTTTAATAATGGACTCAAATCTTACCAATGACCAAAGTCAGGCTAACCAGCCTATAATTTCCCGTCTTCTGCCTCCCTCCCTTCTTAAACAGCGGTGTGACATTAACCACTTTCCAGTCCTCTGGGACCCTTACTGCCTCCAGTGATTCCTGAAAGATCACCACCAATGCCTCCACAATCTCCTTAGCTATCTCTTTCAGAACCCTGGGGTGTAGTCCATCCAGTTTCCCCAGAAACGTCTCATTAGTGATGGCCACTGCACTCCCCTCTGCCCCCTGATTCTCCTGGAGCTCTGGCATCCACTGATGTCTTCCACCGTGAAGACTGATGCAAATTAACTATTCAGTTCCTCTGCCATTTCTTTGTTTCCTATTATTACTTCTCCAGCCACATTTTCCAGTGGTCCAATGTCTATTTTTGCCTCTCGCTTACTTTTTATATATTGAAAAAAACATTTCCTATCATCTTTTACGTTACTAGCTAGCCTGCACTCATATTTCATCTTCTCTCCCCTTATTGCTTTTTTAGTTGTCCTCTGCTAGCTTTTAAAGGCCTCACAATCCTCTAGCTTTCCATTAATCCTCACCACTTTGTATGCTTTTTCTTTTACTTTTATGCTGTCCTTGACTTCCCTCGTCAGCCATGGATGCCTTGTCCTCCCCTTAGCACGTTTCCTCCTCCTTGGGATGAATTTCTGTTGTGCCTCCCGAAGAATGCCCCTGAGATAACCTCAATTACAACACAGGAGAGAAGATAGGTAATTCAAAGGCTTTAAACATCTGAGAACTGAACAGCAGCTGAGAAGTGTGCTCATCACATGCTGCCGAGTGAGCCTCATCTTATATACCGTTTCCTGGTGGCGGAGCCAGAGGCGGAGTCCCCCAGGGTTCCAAGCCCGGTCTTAAAGGGCCAATGCATTAAAGGTAAGGTACCGTTACAGCAGCTACTGATAACATTCATCACACCCCCAAAACTCCTGCCATTGCTGTTCCATTGTCTTCCCTGCTGGGCTACTTTTCCAATCAACTCTGGCCAGCTCCTCCCTCATGTCTTTGTAGTTACCCTTATTTAATTGTAATACCGTTACATCTGATTCCAGTTTCTCCCTCTCAAACTGGAGGGTAAATTCTATCATATTGTGGTCACTGCTCCCTAAGGGTTCCTTCACTTTAAGTTCCCTAATCAAGTCTGCCTTATTACACATCACCAAATCCAGAATTGCCTGTTCCCTAGTAGGCACTGTCACAAGCTGTTCCAAAAAACACATCTCTTCGACATTCCACAAATTCCTTTTCTTGGGATCCATTACCAATCTGATTTTCCCAGTCCACCTGCATATTGAAGTCCCCCATGATTATTGTGATATTGCCTTTTTTACATTCTTTCTCTGTCTCCTGATTTATTTTGTGCCCCACGTTTTGACTACTGCTAGGAGGCCTGTACATAACTCCCATCAGGGTTTTTTTACCTTTGTGATTCCTCAACTCTACCCACAGAGATTCTATGCCTTCTGATCCTATATCGCTCCTTGCTACCGATTTAATTTCATTCCTTACCAAATATGCAACCCCACCCTGTTTGCCCATTTGCCTGTTGCAATTATTCCCGAAGTAATGATGAAACAGAGTCCTCGGGCAAGATATTTTACAGTTTTGGATGTTAGTAATGGATTCTGGTCTATTCCACTGAATAGGCAGTGTCAGTACAAATTTGCCTTTACATTCCAGGACCAACAGTACACTTGGATATGCCTACATCAAGGGTTCCACAATTCGTCCTCAATATTTCATCAAAGATTGGCACAAGGCCTAACCAGATTCTCAAGAGCAGGATGCCTAGAAATGTATGTAGATGATTTGCTTCTTCAGACAGAAACTAGGGAGGAGCATTTGCAATTGCTTGGTGGATTGTTGAACCTTTTAAACAAATTGGGATGAAAAGTGAACCCCAAGAAGGCCCAGATCATGAAATCACAGGTCACCTACCAGGGAACAACCATTACATATGGAAAACGAGAATGAGAGAAAGGTAGAATAAAAGCCAAATTGCCATTGCCAACTAATTTGAAATCACTCAGATCATTTTTAGGCCTGATAGGTTACTGTAGAAATCACATTGATGGATTTGCTACCAAAGCTGCTCCCCTGTCAGACTTATTAAAGAAAAACAGCCACTGAGAATGGAAAGATCAACATACTCAAGCCATACTCAAGCTAAAGCAAGCTCTAGCTAAGGAAACAGCCCTACAGGTCTCTGACCTTGAACTACCTTTTGTGCTAGAAGAAGCAGCCATTGAAAGCATCATTTCAGCAGTCTTACTACAGGAACGGTATGGGAGATTGGGACCTATTGCCTATGTATTTAGGTTACTAACCTGTGGAAAAAGGCTTTACAGTCTGTGAAAGACATTTACTCGCAGTATTTCGGGCTGTGCAGCCCTTCGCATACATAATTGGATTTAATCCATTTACCATTCTAATAGAAAACACCCCTCTCCAATTCTTATTGGATGGAAGAATAAAAGATGGTACAGTGAGCCAACATCGCATTGCCCACTGGACTCTCATGCTCCAGTTACAGGACAAAGCTATAAAAAGAACCAAAACACCCACCCTCTTAGCAGACAATTTGAATTATAGTGGGGAGCCACATGAGTGCTAAATTTTGACAACAGACGATCCCAAGGGCCCCTTTGTGCCAAAACAAAATGGGGGAAATGGCAAAGCAAAATCTATCCACCAAACAAGCACGCAAACAAATGACAAAACAGCAAAGGAAGAGAAAGGTAAGGGTCCAAAGGACACTCAAACCCATAAATTAAAGATATTTGTAGATGGATCCTCCATGGTGGAGGATGGCGTCCGTAAAACAGGGTATGGCATCTATGTTGGAGATTCAAAAGGCAATGTTATACATGAATTAGCACTTAAACTGCCTATGAGCGTACAAGCAGCTGCACCTGCAGCTGTAGCTTACGTTGTAAGTTTCCACCAAGATTTTCCAACCCCAGCAGGCATCCATTCAGACAGTATGTATGTGTGCTACAGCCTAACAGATTTCTTACCCTTGTGGGAACCCAGCAGCTTCATATCTGTGGATGGTAAACCTTTGCTCTCTGCCCCACATCTTAAATACATCTTATCACTAGCCCAAGGCTCAGAGTATGGTGCCATTAAAGTAAAGACCCATCATAGGTCTTTGCCTTGCGGTAACATAAGAGCAGATGAGTTACCAAAACAGGCTGCCCAAGACGGAATTCCATGGCAACCCCCTACTCTTGAACAGACAGAACAAATTGGTGCAGTAGCCACTAACCAAATCAAATCGAACATCTTGAAGCAGCTCAAGGGGAAGATAAAGAGATTACCTCGATCAAAGAAGGCGATGTGCCTGACTCCTACAAGAATTGGAAAAAATAAATTAGAAATTAAGAACGGCCTGGTAATAAAAGAAGGACGGTACCTCGTACCTACCCAAGATAGAAACCAAATAATTTACCAGTGTCATGAGGCAAGGACATCAAAGAATTAACACACCCACTGACAGAATTAGAAACTTATGTTGGTGGCCAAATTATGCCAAAGATGTGGAAGATTATATAGAAAATTGTATAGTGTGCACAAAACAATCCAGATCATTACGCAAAGAAAGGGGAATTAAGGCACACCCGACCCGCGGAAGGACCATGGACAGATTTACAGATCGATTATGTAGGACCTTTGGAACCCTGCAAAGGGGGGTACAAATACATCCTAGTGGTTCTCGACACAATTAGCAAATGGGTAGAAGCCTTCCCCACCAGAACAAATACAGCCAAGATCAGAGCCGATATATTGGTACAGCAGGTGTTTAAACATTGGACCTTGCCCGGTAGTATTGAATCTGACTAGGGTATTCACTTTACAGGTCAAATTATGCAGAACATAATGGCACTGTTCGGAATTAATCAGAAGTTCTATATGGCCTATCACCCACAAACCAGCAGGCTAGGGGAAAGAATGAACAGAACCCCTAAAAGCAATGATTCGGAAAACAGTACAGCAAAATAACTCAACATGGAATGTGGTGCTACCCTTGTGGTGATATGCCTATGCATAGATCTGTATATAGTTAGCAATGCGACCTCTAACCAGCTGATGGTGATAGATATCTATCACATTACTCAAGACACCCGCCAGTTGGTTGTAAGTCATACAAGAAGGTAGTCGCACTTAGAGTAGCTCCAGAAGAAGTCATTGAATTAATTTAGTAGCCATCATCTGTATTAGTTTGTTAGTTATCTTTCCATGTGTTTGTTAACAAATCATCTTTATAGTTAAACAGTTATATGATCTGTGTACATTATTACAATGGTTAGATCACAGAACACAACATGGTACCAGGTGTGCAGGACATTAAAAGATAACAACGGGGCGAAATAAGCTGAAGAATGAAAAGAGAAGTTTCTTCTACCAATCTGGTGAACTATGTCCATCTGCAACTCAACACAACAAAAGACTATGAAGTTAGAGATGGAAGGTTTGAAGGCACCCTACCAGCTTCAAGTCTTGGGTAATATAAATTAAAATTTGTGTGTGTTCAAGCAGCAATTTCAACTCTGTTGCAGCTTTTGGCCTGCAGGCACAGCCGGTGAGAGGCATATTGTGTTGCTGCTCATGTTGTGCAAATTCTGTGGCTTACCCTCGTGTGCAGTAGGCTGAGCTTTTGTTCCTCCGTAGTTTCAGCAGTGCTGATCTCGGCCAGGTAGGCCTTAAAACATTTCAGCCAGTGGCAGAAGGTTTCTTTCGCCTCTGCATCCTGCGGATCGAGTTCTAGACGTCCTGGTTTTAGAGCAGATTCCATGCTTTACTTCGGCAGCTTCTTAAGTGTATTAAATTGATGGAACCATCAATTCAGCGAACACGTGTAGTTAGATCTGAACAGAGGCTTTAATACACTTACAACAGAGCCAGCCTATTCGTCGTTGAACTCCAGATGACTGCAGGCTGGCTCTAAGGCACTGATCTTTATACATCGGTCCCAGGGGGAGGAGTCCTGGGCGGAGCCAATGGAGGAGCCCAGTACAAACTCTCGCGTACTCCCAGAGCGACTCCCCCTGGTGGTCGGATAGTGCAACTGCACTTACAATGTGGATAGTGAACATATATACACAAAGTTATATTAGCAACTATATACAGCATTGATCTTACAACGGGTAGATAACGAACATATATACATGGAGTGATATTGGCAACTATATATAGTGTGAATCACATTCACCACAAGTGGTTTCACAGGTCGGCGCAAAATTGAGGGCCAAAGGGCCTGTACTGCACTGTAATGTTCTATGTTCAGCCAGTTGGGCAATTAGTCTTTTTGTTTTCCAATTGTTGGCAGTGAGTCAAAGGACGGATGTGTTGGTGACTAATGGGAAGAGAGTGGGGACAAGACATGAAGCATCCAGGAATACATTTAAACACAGCTGGTAACTCTAGTGGGAGGACGTTTCACTTTTCAGAGCTGCCGACCAATCTGATTAGCCAGCAGCTCGAGCCGTATTGGCACATCCAAAGGTCATTAGTGGGCACCGTGAGGACTGCAAGAAGAAGCATGAAGGAGAGTGATGGCTGCTGCAGAAAGGTAGGTTCTGGGTGGAATCCAAGAGCCCAGGGTGAGGGGAAAGTGGACTGAGGCAGGATTTGGAGGGCAGTTAGAGTGAAAGGAAGGGGGTGTGACATTGTAGGAGGTGGGGGTGGGAGGCAGGTGCACGGAGTGCACAACCCAAATGATGTTCCCTCCCCTTCCTTCCTGCCCTTGCTACCACAAAAAATGACTTGCCCATTTCCACCACCTGCCCATAACAATCATATGGTGTGGCAATGTATTACCCCAATCAATAGGCTTGCCAACAAGTCTAATTGGCCTTTAAATATTTATTTAATAGTTAGTTATTTGATTATTTATTTAGATATGACAGGTGGACTACTGATTTTGTTACTTGCCCACATGGTTTCTTGTGGGGGTCAGCTCAGGCATGGGCAAGAAGACTAAACCTGGCAAAATCCAACCCTGTGTTTTCATAGAAAAAGTTATGGAATTTCAGAACACATTCTCCAATACACAATAAAAATGCCAGAACTTCATGTGATACGAAAGGAATTCAAGTTATCAGTCATGGTGGACAAATATGAATTTCACCTCTAACAATGTCCTTCCTGCATTGGTAAATTAGATACATATCTGGGTATGGGCCTGTTCCACAAATTCTAAAATTGGCTAAAAGCAACAAACTGCATTCTTCATACAAGTCAAAGTCTATCTCATTTAATCCAAATATTCCAATCACTGTTCCCTGGACATACTTTTACAGCGACCAATTTACATCTCCTATTTGCCATGAAGCGAAGCTCACCAATACTGGGAAGACAGCCAGCAGATTTCTATGAATATGTTTGAACGTCATTAAAACTGTACAATATTAATCTATCTTTCAAAAACTTAGTTTTGGAGGCCTGGTTTCAGGGAAGGATCCCTGATGTATCTGGTTTATATGAGTGAGGCCCCAAAGTTGGAAAATTCAATGATGGGGGTAATTAAAATAATTATTTAACTTAAATTAAGCCAACAAACGGTCAATAGTGCGTCTCCATTTTGGCCACAATTCACCGACATGGCATAAACCAGTCATGAGAGTTTTGGCACTCAATTTTCAAACGCTTTCTATAGCCAAGGAAGCCATGGACATCCTGTTCTGCATGCTTTAGTATCAGACTAAACGGTGCATTTCGCTGGAATAACAGCTGAAGGAGTAAATAAGTATTTGGTCATCTAATTTACTAGTTAATATTTAATCTAATTTAATTTAATGCAAATTCCTTGGCTGGAACTTTTTATGTTCTAAAGTAAATGCTCTTTAGTGTCATGATACAGGAATATCATTATTTTACAGAGCATTTGACTAGTTAGTACACACTTGTACATCACTGATATTGCTAATACCAGCCACTGAGTTATCTTTATTGGCGCAATAAAGACAGTCAACAATTTAAAAACTGAGTTATCTTTATTGGCACAATTAAGATTGTTAACAATTAATAAACTAATAAATCTTTATTATTGTCACAAGTATACTTACACTAACACTGCAATGAAGTTACTGCGAAAATTCCCTAGTCGCCACACTCCGGCGCCTACACTGAGGGAGAATTCAGAATGTCCAATTCACCTGGGGGGCAAGAGAAGGGATTGGTGGAGATGCCGTTCAAGGTGGTAGTGAGGGGTGGGAGTGTTTTCGATATTTGGGCATTCAGGTGGCATGAGGGTGGGAGCAGCTGCATAAGTTAAATCTGGCTCGGTTAGTGGAGGAGATGAGGGGGGACTTTAGGAGTGGGATGTGCTCCCGTTGGGGTTGCAGGATAGGGTAATGTTGAAAAAAGAAGTAGAGGAGGGGAAGGTATCTTAAGTCTATAAGGAGCTGATGGACTGGGAGGGAGCCCCAATAGGTGAGGTTAAGAGAAAGTGGGACAAAGAGTTGGGTTGGGTGTTGGAGGCTGGCCATGCGTCCTCATCGTGTGCCAGACTTAGCCTTATACAATTTAAGATGGTCCACAGGGCACATATGATGATGATATTATTTGATTTGATTTATTGTCACATGTACAGAAGTACAGTGAAAAGTATTTTTCTGCGGCCAAGGGAACGTGCACAGTGTACATAGTAGACAAAAAAAGAATAAATCGACAGAGTACATTGACAAATGGTATATCGACAAACAGTGATTGGTTACAGTGCAGAACAAGGGGCCAAACAAAGCAAATACATGAGCAACAGCAGCATAGGGTGTTGTGAATAATGTTCTTACAGGGAACAGATCAGTCCGAGGGAGAGTCGTTGAGGAGTCTTGTAGCTGTGGGAAAGAAGCTGTTTCTACGTCTGGATGTGCAGGTCTTCAAACCTCTGTACCTTCTGCCTGATGGAAGGGTCTGGAAAAAGGCAATGCCTGGGTGGGAGGGGTCTCTGATAATGTTGTCTGCCTTCCTGAGGCAGCGGGAGGTGTAGACAGAATCAATGTGAGGGTGGCAAGCTTGTGTGATGTGTTGGGCTGAGTTCCCCACACTCTGCAGTTTCTTGCGATCTTGGGCTGAGCAATTACCATACAAAGCTGTGATGCAGCTGGATTGGATGCTCTCTATGGCATATCTGTAGAAGTTTGTGAGAGTCAATGCAGACATGCCAAATTTCTTTAGCTTCCATAGGACCTTAAAGTTATCGACCATCTCCACTTCGGAGCCATTGATGCAGATTTGGTGGTGGGGGGGGGGGGGGTCGGGGGAGGGGCGAGGGGCGGTGTCCTGCTACGCTTCCTGAAGTCGATGATCAGTTCCTTGGTCTTTCCGACATTTAGAGAGAGAGGTTGTTTTCGGTACACCATGCAACCAAGTAATCTATCTCCCTTCTGTAGTCTGATTCGTCGTTGTTTGAGATACAACCCACGACAGTTGTATCATCCGCAAACTTACAGATTGAGTTGGAGTTAAATCTTGCTGCACAGTCGTGTGTGTATAGGGAGTACAGTAGAGGACTGAGCACACATCTTTGCGTTGTTAAGGACTATTGTGGAGGAGGTGCTGTTGTCTATCCTGACAGATTGCGGTCTGTTGGTGAGGAAGTCAAGGGTCCAGCTGTACAGGGAGGGGTCAAGTCCAAGATTTCAGAGTTTGGTTTTAAGTCTTGTCGGGATAATGGTATTGAAGGCGGAGCTGTAGTCTATGAACAGCAGTCTCACATAGGTGTCTTTGTTGTTGAGGTGTTCAAGTGTTGATTGTAGAGCCAGGGAGATAGCATCTGCTGTGGACTGGCTGTGGTGATAGGCGAACTGCAATGGATCAAGACCACCTGGGAGGCTGGTGTTGATCTGTCTCATTACTAGCCGCTCGAAGCATTTCATGATAACACACGTCAGGGTCACCGGTTGGTCGTCATTGCGGCAGGCTACCTTGTTCTTCTTTGGTACTGGTATTATGGTGGTCTTCTTGAAGGAGTTGGGGACCTTTGAGCAGAGGAGTGAGGTGTTGAAGATGTCTGCGAATTCACTTGCCAGCTGGTCTGTGCAGGCTCTGAGAGTTCGCCCAGGGATTCCGTCGGGGCCCGTCGATTTCCGCGGGTTCACTTTCAAGAAGACAGCTCTTACCTCTGAGGCTGTAATAGTGGATATGGGTGTCCAGGGCTGTTGGGGCAGGTGGCACTGATACATTGGCTGATTGCTCAAAGCGGGCAGAGAACCTGTTCAGTTCATCGTGGAGGGATGCTCCAGCTCCAGATATTCCGCCTGGCTTTGCTTTGTAACCTGTGATCTCGTGTAAGTCCTGCCATAGACGTTGGGGGTTTGTGTCGTTGGCCTGGGACTCTAGTTTGATGCGGTATTGTCTTTTGGCGTCCCTTTACGTCGTACCTGGATTTCTTATGTAGGTCAGGGTCATCAGACTTGAACGCTTCCGTCCGGTACTTCAGCAGGGAGTGAACCCTTTGGTTGAGCCAGGTTTCCGATTGGGGAATATCCGTATTGTCGTCTTTGGTACACAGTCCTCGACACACTTACTGAGGAAGTCTGTGACGGTGGTTGCGTACTCATCCAGGTTAGTTGCCACGGCCTTGAATATGGACCAGTCCACAGACTCCAAGCAGTTTCGGAGGATGTCCACTGATGCCTCAGACCAGCACTACACAGTTTTCTTGACTGGCTCAGCATGCTTGCGTTGCTGTTTATAAGCCGGTGGCCCGGATGAGCAGGTTTTTTGAAGGGATGGAGAATAGGTGTGGGCGGTGTGGGCAGCGCCGACCCTAGGGTTGCTGGCGCCCCAGGCAAGCTGAACTTCGGCGCCCTTCGGGGGGGGTCGGGGGGGGGGGGGGGGCCGGGGGGGCGGGGCCGGGGGGGGGTGGGCCCGAGGGGGGGGGGGGCGGGCCCGAGGGGGGGGGCGCGGGGCGGAGGGGGCCGCCCTGGGGAGGGCGGAGGGGGCCGCCCTGGGGAGGGCGGAGGGGGCCGCCCTGGGGAGGGCGGCCACCGCGCATGCGCTGGTTGGCACCGGCCCAACTGCGCATGCGCGGGACCCGAGTCTCTGGCGCCCCCTAGCACATGGCGCCCCGGGCGACTGCCCGAGTTGCCGGTGCCTTGGGCCGGCCCTGGGTGTGGGGGTGGGCCAGCGAATCATGTCCATATATTTGGGCATGTCCGAAGCTTGGGGGTTTCTGGCAGGGGTTTGCTGATGTTATGTCGTCGATACTGAAGGTGAGGGTGCTTCCGAGTCCAGAGGTGGCGATTTTCGGTGTGTCAGAAGACCCAGGAGTCCAGGGGGTGAGAGAGGCCGATGTCTTGTCCTTTGTCTCCCTCATAGCCCAGAGACAGATCTTGCTAGCATTGAGGGACTCGGAGCCCTGGAGTCGGGGGTGTGGGTCAGTGACATGGCCAGGTTTCTCAGGCTTGAGAAGATCAAGTTCGCCTGAGGGGCTCGATACTAGGGTTGGTCCGGAGGTGGCAGCCGTTTATCGACTTCTGGGAGAAGAGTTGGAGTCACTGGCCGGTATTGTAATATTCCTTTATACTCTGTATGAATAGTTGTTGCCTCAAAATAAATTGCCTGTTGTGGTTATCCGCTGATGATTGCCTGGTGTTCATGTTATTACACTTCCCAAAAAAGGATTTGAGTTATAGCTTCATTTAAAAAAAAGTTCCTATCCATTGGACCACTTGTTAATCAACTGCAAATGTGTTTAATAAATTTGCAACAATTTATCTATCTTTAAGTGACCTTCTCCCATTAACAGATATAGCTTGCGATTAGTGTCTGCAGTAAACAAAACAAAAACATTGTTAAGAATAGCAGTTTATATTGCAAAGGTATAGATATACAGGAGCAATTTGAAAGCAATAATCTTAGATTCAGATGACAATTGTAAATCACTTCAGCTTTGCACTGACGATTTATCAGCTAGCTGAGCCTCTGGATTAGATTTCTGTACTATCTTGTAATCATTCCCAGGTATTCATTATTCAAAAGATGGAACACTCATCAAATACCTAGTACCTGACACTATTTCATTTTTTATTAACTAATTTAATTTAATCAGTAACCAAGTAACATGTTCCAAAGACATTTTTAAAAAAATAATAAAAACACAATATCATTGCTTGGGGAATGTGGACTCTCAACAGCCTCACACACAATGGAACTACTTTTCTGATAGAGGAAGAAAATCATGTAAGGTCATCACAACAGTTAATTTGTTTCAACAACTCCCATCCCCACTCATATCACTTACAGTCTATTTTATCATGTGCTCCCTCTGCTACCTCACACTTCAATTTGTAAGGGAATATTCTGCTCAAATATTTATGACTCAATGATATCCAAAACTGTAGAATATTCATGCATTCCAACGTCATTGCCTGCTGTCTCTCACTGATAAAAGTCCTGTACGTGTGTGTATATGCCTGCAAAGCGTGTTCACCATCTACAAGGCACAAGTCAGAAACATGATGGAACACTTTCCATATTCTTGGATGAGTGCAGCTCCAACAACACTCGAGAGTCAACGTCACCCAGGGCAAAATAGCCCACGTGATTGCGACCCCATCCACCACCTGAAACATCTGGTCCCTTCAGTACATTACCGCACCAGTGTGTACCACCCTGGCACTCTATTCCTCTCTTTTAATTCATTCTTGGGATTGTGGGCATCTCTGTCAAGGCTGTCATTTATTGCTCATCCCTAATTGCCCCTGAGAAGCTGGCAGTGTTAGGGAGGGAGTACCTGCAACACATAGACTACAGTGATTCAAAAAGGTAGCTCGCCAACTTTAGGGATGGGTAATAAATGCTGGCCTTGCCAGCAAAGCTCATATCCCATGAGTGAATAAAAAGACATTCTGCAAGTGTTCTCAAAGTTGATGATTAATATTGCTGACATTCCCAAAGGAACCAAATGGACAAACCCCAAATGGATGAGCTGCAAAGTTAACCACATCTTACTTCAACACTGACATGACTTCCAGTGACGGGGATGTGCTGAGTAGTCACAGAAATCAGTGGCTTTCCTCCCATGAACCCGAAAATAAGCACTTTTACCCGAAATAGCTCACCAGTACAGGGAAAAAACGTATCCCTGCACCTCAACCAATACCAACGTGAACAGAGATGCTGAGCAATAGCAACTCGAGAGGCCAAAAGGAGATGGGAAGTAGGAAAAGCCAGGAGATGTGTGGCTGAGACAGCGGGCGCACGATGTAATGAAACTCGGGCCACGCCAAGATGAGAAAGACCGACCCGCCGCACAAGGAGCCCCCCCACTTACCAGAGGGGGGTTGGAGGATGTTTCTCTCAAGGGAACTGAGAGAACATGGAGAGGAGACAAAAACCAACATTCAAGCGGTAGTCAGGGCGGCAGTCACGGAAGCTCTGGCAACCATGCGGGTGGCCCTGGATAAAGCGGAGAGATGACTGGAAGCCCAGGAGAGCACCATGAAGAAGCTAGAAAGGCCTCAATAGACCAGAGCGGCCAGATCACCACCCTGGGGAAAGAGATAACAAGGTTGGTCATGACGCAGGGGAGTCTAAGGGGGAAGATAGAGAAACAGGAGAACTGATCAAGGCGGTTAAACCTGTGGATAGTGGGCCTGCCGGAGTGGGCTATGTGACCCAAATGCTGGGCAATCTGGTAGGAAGGGATAACTTCCCCAACCCATCAGATCCCACCGGTTACTTCATCCAAAACCCAAGGCCGGAGAACAACCAAGGGCGATAATCTCTAAAATGCACTGGTATCAAGACCGAGAAAGAAGCCTGCACTGGGCGAGACAACCGAAAAACTGTAACTGGGAAGGTTACCAGATCAGGATCTATCAGGACATTGGGGCTGACCTGGCCAAACACCGGGCAGGGTTCAACAGGGCGAAAGCAGCCTGAACAAGAGGGCGCCACGTTAGTACAGTGGTTAGCACTGTTGCTTCACAGTCCCAGGTTCGATTCCCGGCTTGGGTCACTGTCTGTGTGGAGTCCGCACATTCTCCCTGTGTCTGAATGGGTTTCCCCTGGCTGCTCCAGTTTTCTCCCACAAGTCTTGAAAGACGTGCTTTTAGGTAATTTGCACATTCTGAATTCTCCCTCTCCTCTGTGCACCTGAACAGGCATCGGAATGTGGCAACTAGGGAATTTTCACAGTAACTTGGATTGGATTGGATTGGATTGGATTATTGTCATGTGTACCGAGGTACAGTGAAAAGTATTTCTCTGTGAGCAGCAAGTCATTAAGTACATGAAAAGAAAAGAAAAAGAAAATACATAATAGGGAAACTCAAGGTACACAATGTAACTACATAAACACCGGCATCGGATGAAGCATACAGGGGTGTAGTGTTAATGAGGTCAGTCCATAAGAGGGCCATTTAGGAGTCTGGTAACAGCGAGGAAGAAGCTGTTTTTGAGTCTGTTCGTGCGTGTTCTCAGACTTCTGTATCTCCTGCCCGATAGAAGAAGTTGGAAGAGTGAGTAAGCCAGGTGCGAGGAGTCTTTGATTATGCTGCCCACTTTCCCCAGGCAGCGGGAGGTGTAGATGGAGTCAATGGATGGGAGGAGGGTTTGTGTGATGGACTGGGCGGTGTTCACGACTCTGAAGTTTCTTGGGGTCCTGGGCCGAGCAGTTGCCATACCAGGCTGTGATGCAGCCAGATAGGATGCTTTCTATGGTGCATCTGTAAAAGTTGGTAAGGGTTAATGTGGACATGCCAAATTTCCATAGTTTCCTGAGGAAATATAGACGCTGTTGTGCTTTCTTGGTGGTAGCGTCGACGTGGGTGGACCACGACAGATTTTTGGAGATGTGCACCCCGAGGAATTTGAAACTGCTAACCATCTCCACCTTGGCCCTGTTGATGCTGACAGGGGTGTGTACAGTACTTTGCTTCCTGAAGTCAATGACCAGTTTTGCTGGCATTGAGGGAGAAATTGTTGTCGCTGCACCACTCCACTAGGTTCTCAATCTCCCTCCTGTATTGTGACTCATCGTTCTTCGAGATCCGGCCCACTATGGTCGTATCGTCAGCAAACTTGCAGATGGAGTTGGAACCAAATTTTGCCATGCAGTCATGTGTGTACAGGGAGTCGAGTAGGGGGCTAGGTACGCAGCCTTGCGGGGCCCCGGTATTGGGGACTATTGTGGAGGAGGTGTTGTTGTTCATTCTTACTGATTGGTGTCTGTTGGTCAGAAAACCGAGGATCCAGTTGCAGAGTGGGGAGCCAAGTCCTTGGTTTTGGAGCTTTGATATGAGCTTGGCTGAGATTATGGTGTTGAAGGCAGAGCTGTTGTCAATAAATAGGAATCTGATGTAGGAGTCCTTGCTGCCGAGATGCTCTAGGGATGAGTGTAAGGCCAGGGAAATGGCCTCTGCTGTGGACCAGTTGCGACGGTATGCAAATTGTAGTGGATCAACGTGTTCTGGGAGTATGGAGGTGATGCGCTTCGTGATCAACCGCTCGAAGCACTTCATTACGACTGAAGTCAGGGCCACCGGGCAGTAGTCATTGAGGCAGGTTGCCTGGTTCGTCTTTGGCACCGGTGTGATGGTGGTCTTCTTGAAGCAGGTGGGGACCTCAGAGTGGAGTAGGGACAGGTTAAAGATGTCCGTGAACACCTCTGCCAGCTGGTCCGCGCAGGCTCTGAGTGCACGACCAGTGATCCTGTCTGGGCCCGTCGCCTTCCGAAGGTTTCAGGAAGGCCGATCTGACTTTGGAAGCAGTGATGGTGGGTATGGGTGCAGTTATGGGTTGCTGGGGCACTCGGCAGCGGATTGTTGGTTACCTGCTCGAACTGAGCATAGTATGCATTGAGTTCATCGGGGAGGGGTGCGCTGCCGCCGGAGATACTGCTTGGCTTCACTTTGTAACTTATGTTGTTTAGTCCTTGCCACATTCGCAGAGAGTCTGTCTGTGACTCTAGCTTGGTTTGATATTCTCTCTTGGCATCTCGGATGGCTTTGCGGAGGTCGTACCTGGATTTCTTGTATAGGTCAGGGTCGTCTGACTTGAACGCCTCAGATCTGTCCTTCAGTGGGGAGTCAATCTCGCGGTTGAGCCATGGTTTCCGGTTGGTACTGCTTTCTTTAGCACGCAGTCGTCCACACATTTGCTGATGAAATCTGTGACGGTGGTGGCATACTCATTTCAGTTGGTCGCTGAGTTCTTAAACATGGACCAGTCTACTGTCCCTAAGCAGTCACATAAGAGCTCTTCTGTTTCCTCGGACCAGCACTGCACGACCTTCTTAGCTGGATTCTCCCGCTTGAGTTTCTGCTTGTATGCCGGGAGAAGGAGCACAGTCTTATGGTCTGATTTCCCAAAGTGCCGTCGGGGGATGGAACGGTAGGCGCCCTTGATTTTATGAGTATCAGTGGTCAAGAGTGTTGTTGCCCCTGGAGGGACAGGAGATGAACTGGTGGAATTTTGGCAGTGCACTCTTGAGGTTTGCCTTGTTGAAGCCTCCGGCCATGATGAACAAGGCATCCGGGTGTTCTGTTTCGTAGTTGTTTATAACTGTGTACGGTTCGTCCATCGCCTACCTCACTTCTGCCTGGGGTGGGATGTAGACTGCTGTGATAATAGCTGAAGTGAACTCACATGGAAGATAGTATGGGCGGCACTTTACGGTCAGGTATTCCAGGTCCGGGGAGCAGTAGGTCACCAGGGTCGACACATCCAAGCACCAGGAGGAGTTGATGAGGAGGGAAACCCCTCCACCCCGCGCTTTGCCTGATGACGTGGTGCGGTCCGCCCGGAGAATTGAGAAGCCTTCAGATTGTATGGCACAGTCCGGTGAGGCAGGGGTGGGCCATGTCTCTGTGAGGTAAGTCTGGCGTTAAGTTCATCCAGCTTGTTTTCGATCGCTTGGACGTTTGCCAGGAGTATGCTGGGGAGAGGGGTCTTGAAACCACGTTGCTTCAGTCTAACCTGCAGACCGCTGCATTTCCCTCGCTTCCTTGGTCGGCGGCTGTGGCTGGATGATCCTGGGATCCGATGGGAGACGTCTGACCTAGTGGGAGGTAGCTGGTTGTGTCTGGCAGGGTCCGGGGTGCTGGCGGGGACCAGGGCGCTGGTTACATTTCCGGGGTCGTGTCTGGCAGGGTCCCGGGTGCTGGTTAAGGTAGAGGGGTTGCTAGGGGAGGACTGTTTGCAATCCAGATGGGTCCTGGCGTTCTACGGGCACGTGAATACCTTGCAACATGTTCGGATCCTCGCGCGGGGTCTCCGCCATTTAGGGGGTCCTGGGTTGAGGACAGGGGCTTCCTGAGGCAGGTTGGGCTGAGTCCCGTGGTCTGTTCCCTCCCTGAGCGCTCCTGGGGTCGGGTCTTGAAGTAGGCCCGGTCGGGCCTGCACGTGGATTTTTCTTTTTTCCATCTCCAGGTAGGTCGGTTTGCTGGGTGGGCCTCTCCGGGTCGGGTCGCTGGGCGGGTCTCTCGGAGTCAAGTTGGGCTGGGTCTCGTCATTGGGGGTCGGGTCGGGAGCTCCGGGGACTGGGCCGGGCTATCCAGGGACTGGTGTCGGTTGTTAGGCCGGGTTGGGAGCTCCGAGGTCCAGGTCGGCTCCAAATCGAGGTCGGGGCTTTACTTCCGGTTTGGGCCCGATCCACTTCCAGGTCGTGGAAGTCAGGTTGGGTCGGGTCAAAAGATCTCCACAGGCCTCGGAGGATGTTCAAGCCTGCAAGAAAAGATAAAAGAGAGAGGTTAGTCATCATGTTAGTCAGAATTAAATTTTAAAAGATTAGAACGAGTATAAGTTAAGTAAAAAGTGAATCTGTTGGGGGAGCTCGCAGAGAGTTGCCTCGCTCTGGCGCCATTTTCTGGACATTTTTGCCTCCTGCTACAACTCTAATCCAATCATAGACGAAGAATCATCATAGAATCCCTACAATGCAGAAGGAGGCCGTTTGGCCCATCAAGTCTGCACCGACCCTTTGAAAGAGTACCCCACCTAAGGATACCCTTAGTTTAAAAACTTTTTTTAAAAGAAGGAGTAAATCCCACTATGTCGGTACTGCCCCTGGCATCCAGGCAGTGTCAACCTGCCAGTGCCCAGGTTGGCACAGCCAAGCGGCAGGGTCTGAAGGGACCTAAAGGGGGACTCATTAGGAGGGCCCAAATAGTCAAATGATAGTAATCCTGGGGGGGAGTGGGTTGATGCCAGTGACCTTCAGTGGTGGGAATGGTTGATGCGAGCAATCAGTGATGGGTGAGGAGGAGGTCCCGATGTCCATGGGGCAGGGAGTGGGCCTGTCCCTTTAGAAATGGTGCCCCAATCTCTGAGGAACCAGACCTGCTGGCGGCTTCAGGTCCCGCCACTCTCAATGTCAGTGCATTCATGCCCCCAACAAAAAAAATGACTCACTTCTTCTGTTGCCCATTCAAAAGACCTGTTGCCAGTCGAAACGGAGGAGTCTTAACCAATCTCACCCCAATAAATTTGGTCCAGGTCCTTGCACCACAATCAACAGAAGGTGAACGAACTGCTGCCCATGCGCCACCAGAGTCACGGTGGTCCCACGATTTTTAAAAGCTCCCAGTGTAGGTTGCCAATTTCACTTTGCTATTGCGAAGTATCAGTGGCATGACCCCTGCACAAAGCTGCCAAAATGTGTTGAGGTCCACAATGGAGACAGCGGCACCAGTGTCCATTTCCACAGTCACTAGATGACCATTAACCTGCAGCGTGACCCAGATCAGTGCAATGTTTGAAGCTGTGGCACAGTTCAATTGCATTTATACTCCCTGTACACACACGACTGCGTGGCAAAATTTGGTTCCAGCTCTATCTACAAGTTTGCTGACTGTTATAACCTGCCTGCTTACCACTGGCTGGGGACTAATGGCAATCCCACAATACTTAGGGAGTATGAGCTTCCCCAATGAGGAGGGGAGGGCGGAGAAATCATTAGCAGAGTCCCTGCATAAATAGAGCTGGCCTGTATGGAACTGCTAGAGAGGAGTGAGCAGCAAGGGAATACTGCTGCTGTTGTATACATTATATATACGTATATGTTATTGTAAATAAAGTTATTTCTTTCTATTCTACAAACTCGTGCTGGATTCTTCATGGCCCTCACAAAACTGGCGACGAGGGTTAAAGTGAATAGCTGTCTACGCTGCTGAAGCCACCTCCCTGGACTTTTGTTGGATACAGGTTGGAAGTTTTTTTTCTCTTACACCATGCCTCTCTATGGATGTTTGGATGTCTTTGATGCTCCGCTGAAAGTTGGAACCAGTACACACAACAGATGCGTTACTATTTCCAGGCAAACAACATCACTGAAAACGAGTGCCAGGTGGTCATTTTGCTCACTGTCTGCGACCCGCATATGTTTGGGGTGATTAGGAGCCTTACGTACCCAGCTGCGCTGGACACCAAGACATTTGCACTGGACACCAAGACATTTGATGAACTTGTGACCTTAGTGGGGCAACATTTTAACCCAGCCCCATCCACGATAGTCCAGCATTACCGGTTCAATACCGCTGAGAGGACCCCAGGAGAATCCCTTGCAGAGTTTCTATCCAGGCTACGCAGGATTGCGGAGTACTGTGACTATGGTGAGACTTTGTCAGAAATGTTACGCGGCCGTTTAGTTTACGGTATTAACAACGCGGCCACCCAGAGAAAGTGATTATCCGAGCCAGTATTGACTTTTCAACAGGATATTCAGATAGTATTGTCCCAAGAGAGCGCAGAACGAGGAGTGCAGGAGCTACAGGGAATGGAGGTGCACGCCTTGGGCCGCAACCCCTTCCATCCAAAAGCGTCTCCCCGCACCCCTGAGGTACCTTGGGCGGGGCGTCGTCCGGATTGACGCCAGTGGCCGCCGGACGTTCCTCCCCGAAGGGAGCCTTATCCAGAGCCAATGGATGAGGAGCCATGTCAGTATCGGACTTGTGGGCGCTGACCCCGTCACAAACGCCGGTCCTGGGGCCGTACCTTTCCTTTTGATGAACCTGCGGGGCTACTCCCGAGGATGTGGAGACGGAGGACTCTGCCTACAGCTATATTGTGTGGCAGCTCCCCGTGTGGCCCCCATTAAGGTGACAGTACAGGTCAATGGTCACCCACTTGAGATGGAGTTGGACACTGGTGCAGCGGTCTCCGTGATCGCCCAGAGGACATCCAACCACATCAAGCAGGATATCCAGACCCTTACATTAACTGACACACAGGCCAGGTTGGCCACCTACACAGGGGAACCATTGGACATTGCAGGAACTACGATGACCCCTGTTGTTTATGTACACCAGGAGGGGCGTTTCCCACCTATCGTGGTGTGCGGCCACAGGCCCAGCCTGTTGAGTCGGGACTGGTTGCGCCATTTGCGGCTGCAGTGGCAGCACATCCTCCAAACAGTTTCTGGAGGGTTGACGGAGGTACTAGGATGGTACCCAGCCTGGTTTTGGGAAGATAAAAGGGGCCCTATCCCATACCTAGGTCAAACCAGGAGCCACGCCGCACTACTTCCGGGCACGCCCGGAGCCTTACGCCTTGCTCGGGAAGGTAGAAGGGGAGCTCACTCGTTTGGAGTCCTGGGTATTATCAAGCCGTCCGTTTCGCTGACTGGGCAGCACCAATTGTACCTGTAATGAAGCCAGATGCCACAGTCCACTTGTGCGGCGACAATAAACTTACAGTGAATATGGCTTCCCCGCTCGACCAATATCCAATGCCTCACATAGAAGATCACTACGCGAAGCTTGCAGACGGACTCTCGTTCACGAAATTAGATATGAGTCACGCCTACCTACAGTTGGAGCTGGACCCTGCCTCCCGACCATATGTAACGATTAATACACACCGGGGCCTGTATGAATATACACGGTTGCCCTTTGGAGTATCCTCTGCCTGCGCTATTTTTCAACGCGTTATGGAGGGCATTTTGAGAGGTTTACCGCGTGTCGCTGTCTACTTAGACAACATTTTGATTACAGGGACGCGGAGCAGGAACATTTGGAAAATTTGGAGGCTGTCCTTAGACGCTTCTCAGAGGCTGGAGTCCATTTACGTCGTACAAAGTGCGTCTTTCAGGCGAAGGAAGTAGTCCACCTGGGTTATCGTGTGGACCACGAAGGTTTGCACCCCGTTGCAGAAAAGGTGTGCGCAATTCAACAGGCCCCCGCCCCGACTGACACTTTGTTCTTTTCTCGGCCTCGTAAACTATTACGGGAAGTTCCTCCCCAATCTTGCAACTACTTTGGCCCTGTTGCACCTTCTGCTAAAGAAGAATCACACCTGCGTTTGAGGTCAGCAGTAAGCAACTGCTTTCTGGCGGTTAAAACAGCAATTGTCGTCGTGTGGGTTATTAACCCACTATGATCCTGGAAAGCCTTTGCTCATCACGTGTGATGCATCCCCATATGGTATTGGGGCCTGGCCCACAAGATGGAGAATGGTGCCGAACGGCCGATAGCTTTCGCCTCCTGCACATTGACTGCAGCGGAAAAGAAGCACGCGCAGATCGAGAAGTGGCCTGGCAGTGGTCTTTCCGGTGGAACCCTTCCACCAGTATGTGTATGGCCGCTATTTCACTATCATGATTGGTCATAAGCCTCTGCTAGGACTTTTCCAAGAAGATAAGTCAATTCCGCCCATTTCTTCCGCACGGATCCAACGCTGGGCTTTGCTGCATGCTGCCTATGAATATTCTCTGGAGCGTAAACCCAGATAGCGAATGCGGATGCACTGAGCCAATTGCCTTTATCGACCGACTCCATGTCGACCCCCATAACTGCTGAGGTGGTTGCAACCCTAAATTTTATGGACTCCTTGCCTGTCTTCGCATCACAGATCCGCGAGTGGATCCAGACAGAGCCAGTCCTGTCAAAGGTTCGGCACATAGTCCTGTATGGTGTCCAATATAGACAGCTCCCAGACGAGTTGCGGGCATTTTCTTCCAAGCTGTTGTGGGGAACATGTGTGGTCATCCCAGAAAAAGGACAGGAGCTGATACTACAGGTCTTACACAATGGGCGTCCGGGTGTGACCAAAATCAAAACGTTGGCCTGGAGTTATGCCTGGTGGCCAGGCCTCGACGCCGACATTGAGGAGGTGGCTCAAAACTGCTCAATTGCCAAGAGCATCAGAAGCTTCCGCTGGCCGCGCCCCTACATCACTGGGAATGGCCAGGGCGGCCTTGGCCGCACTTGTATGTGGATTTTGCCGGCCCTTTTCAAGGTTTTGTGCTCCTTCTATTAATCGATGCCCAGTCTAAATGGTTAGAGGTGCATAAGGTGGTAGGCACAATGTCCTGCGCAATGATCGAGAAGATGCGTTTGTCTTTCAGTACGCATGGCCTCCCCAAGGTGCTTGTCACGGACAACGGCACTACTTTCACAAGTGAGGAGTTTGCAAAGTTCATGAAGATGAACGGCATACGCCATATCCGCACCGCTCCAAACTACCCGGCTTCCAATGGGTTGGCGGAGCGCGCAGTGCAGACATTCTAACGGGGTCTAAAGAAAAAGTCTTCTGGGTCTATGGACACTAGACTGGCTTGTTTTGTGTTTTCGTATTGGACCACTCCACATGTAGTGACTGGGGTAGCTCCCGCGGAACTCCTAATGGGTCGGAGACTTTGCACCCGCCTTAGCATGTTTTTTTCCGGACATTGGCGCAAAAGTACGCCACACTCAAGAACAGCAGGGACATGGCCTTTCTATGCATCGGCCGATTTGGCAGTTTGCATCCGGTAACCCAGTGTTCGTTCAGAATTTTGCTGGTGATGCCCAATGTGTCCCTGTCGTATCTTTCACCGAACGGGCCCTATCTCTTACCAGGTATAAACCCAGGGTCATCTCCAGCGCAAGTGTGTAGACCATGTTCGGTCCAGAAGGCCGCCTCTTCCAAAGATCCCTGCCCCCGGAACTCACTTCTACAGTTCCAGAGACCAGACAGAGTGGAAGGTATTCCTCACGATCTTGAGGAAATACTATCAAGCTGCTACTGAAAGCATGGTGGGCCTAGAAGACACGGTTGCCTCCGAGAGTGTGCTACAACACAGCGCCCAAAACTATGAGTCAAATAAGATAATAAACACAATGTAACGCATATTTCAACAGTGGCAAGAACAACTAAACCAAAATGAAAGAACATAGAAAACAATCAGCTAACCATAAGCAAACGCTGCGATGACTGCCCTTGAAGCACATTGACACCAGCCAATATTGAACAGCACAGCGGTGAGCAAGGAAATCCCTGAAGCCAGATAAAACGGAGCCATGTCCTTCAAAACCTCATCAGGAAGCTGGGCTGGCACCAAAAGCCAGTAAGACATTTAAACACCACAAGCTCAAGACAAAGAGCACCCTACACAGCGAAGGTGGTGTAACAGCAGAATCATCCAAGAGACTGATACAGATTTTTTTAAATTATGGACATTTAAAATTTGCGTGTATTCAATTTGATCCATTTAAAATTCATGTATCCGGAAATAGCTTATATGTACATGTCAATGATTTAACAATCATTTTGAAAAAGAGGAGGATGTGATGATATGTGAACTGTGTATATAATATAATAGCCAAAACGTATGTAAACATTAGTGCCTGTATGTATAGATTAGTATTCTAGCATCCGACCACAGGTGGCGTGGTGACAGGAGTAGATCACTGGAAGACATCCACATAGTATTTTTGTTCATTAATAAACAGTTTTGTTCATATACAAAGCCGGGTGTTCTCTGATCACTTTTTTTTTAAAATTTAGATTACCCAATTATATTTTCCAATTAAGGGGCAATTTAGCGTGGCCAATCCACCTACTCTGCACATTTTTGGGTTGTGGGGGCGAAACCCACGCAGACACGGGGAGAATGTGCAAACTCCACACAGACAGTGACCCAGAGCCGGGATCGAACCTGGGACCTCAGCGCCGTGAGGCGGTTGTGCTAACCACTTGGCCACCGTGCTGCCCTGTTCTCTGATCACTTTAACGACAAAGACCTCGTCATCTGTGCACACAGAGAACATTATAAGAGGTTGCATGCCTTTTAATACCACACTATTACTTCCTACCATTGTGTCCCCGAGCCATAGCATTGTCAGCAAACTTTGATTCAGACTCTCATAGCAGCATATTGCCTTTTATATTGCAGCTATTTCGTTTTACACCATTACCTGTGGCCAATTGCCTGTTTGAAAGTCTATATATTTCAATTTTAATAATTCTTTAGGCTCAATATTTCTTAACTATTACATTCATGTGCCTATTTTTACAGTGCAATGTCCTCAGTCCTAAAGTTCATCTCATTCCAATGTTATCAACATCATTAAAGGGAAAAGGCAGGCTTTTCAAGAACACAATTGAAACCAGTTCTGTCAAGTTCTAAAACATTTCGATTCCTATACGCAAATCCTCTTGCTATGAACATATCATTTGCCTTCTTTTCTGCCTGCTGTACCTGTGTACTTACTTTCAGCGACTGATGCACAGAGACACCAAGGTCTCACTGAGTATCCACCTCACTCAATTTACACCCATTCAAATAATTTTTTATTTTTTTTTTATTTTTACAGCACAGAACAAGCCCTTCGGCCCTCGATGTTGTGTCGAGCAATGATCACCCTACTCAAACCCACGTATCCACCCTATACCCGTAACCCAACAACCCCCCCCTTAACCTTACTTTTTAGGACACTACGGGCAATTTAGCATGGCCAATCCACCTAACCCGCACATCTTTGGACTGTGGGAGGAAACCGGAGCACCCGGAATGCAATAATCTGCCTTCCTATTTTTGCTCCCGAAAGTGGATAACCTCACATTTATCCACATTATTCTGCATCTGCTATGCATGTGCCCACTCACTCGGCCTGTCCAAATCCTGCTGAGATGTCTCTGCATCCTCCTCATAGCTCACCTCCCACCCAGCTTTGTATCGTCTGCAAATTTGGAGATAATACTTATGAACTTATGAATAGTATGTGTTCAACCTTAGGTGAAAAAGAGTCCATTGGTCAGTATGTGACAGCAGTAACACATCTAGAAGTCAGGCAACTAAAAGATGATTTCATTAGAGATAGAATTGCCTTACGCACAAGAGATCCAATAGTGAGAGTAAGCTGACTGAGAGAGGAGAAACGTGCTCTCAAGAAGGTGTGGACACGTGTGGAAACACAGAGGTGGTTAAAACATCAGCTAAAGCACATAGATGGCAGAAGAGACCAGGGCATACATTATGCTGAGAGTCATTCCAGGCTGAAAGAGCAGAACAATTAAGAATAAAGGGGATGATGCAAATACTGCAGAAGACACCATACAAAGGAAAAGAAGGATCATCCAGCTTGGGGAAAGCAGTGTTTTAAGTGCAAGAAGTTGAATCATTTTGCACACACATGTTTGGCTTGAAAGAAGCAAAACAATCATATAACAGATGGCCACTGGAGAGATATCAGCCGAAGAGTCTGATGAAGCTCTATACACCATATAACAGGTTAGTTCCATCAAGTCTATCAGTGATAAATGGTGTGTGACTGTTAGAATTATGACGGCGGTAGAAGAGCATCAAGGGAACAAAAAGCGCCAGATAGGCACTGGTGGGTCATGCAGCATCATGACCTTCACAGGCCTGTGTGATGTGGCTCAAAATGGTGATCCAAAAATGAAGCCCTCAAAAGTAAGATTGATGCAATATGATGGCACGCTATTCATACTGAGGACAAATTAGTCAGAGTGTCCAGTGCAATGGCTAGCATGACGATCAGGAGTTCCAGATCAAAGACGGTATGCAATAACCACTTATCCTAGCTGATGCAAGTCTAATGTTTGGACTTTAGGGGGTAACCCTAAACATGTCAGCATACATTTACAACATTTCACAGCACACAAAACCATTGACTGCTGGACAGATCCTAGAGAAGTACAAAGATGTTGGGTTTTTAAAATAAATTTAGAGTACCCACTTATTTTTTTCCAATTAAGGGTAAATTTAGCATGGCCAATCCACCTAACCTGTGCATCTTTGGACACTAAGGGACAATTTTGCATGGTCAATCCGAAGCCGGCACTTCTGCTGCTGCTGCTGCTCTCTCTGTTGCTCAGTCAGCTGCCTGTTCCTGTGCTGTTTTCTGCTGAGTTGCCTGGAAAGAGGAGAGTTGGGAAGGAAGGAGGAAGAGAGGAGAGGAGTGAAGGATTGGAAGGAGGCTGCTTTCAACACCAAGATGGGAGTAGAGACCATTGGGCTGCCTGTCTGCTGGGCCCCTCCTGGACTGAGGGCCCTGGCCGGCCCGGCCATCCCATCCATCGACAACTGCCTCCAGTAAGGACAAAGTCAAGACAGGGAGATCCAGGAGTCGGTATGATTGCTGACCCACTCGCATACCAGTGGTTTCTTTTGGTGGGAGGGCATCTGATTCTTTGGTGTGGTTGTTCCAGGGTAGGGAGCACGAACTATGGTTTTGTTACGCCCTTCGCTGGCCGAAGACTTCACGCAACTGCACCTACTTACATCAGCGCGGTTTTCCTAGGAGTACGGACTGTGTGTGTGCTGGCCCCCTCCCGGGCTGAAGATCTGCCTTTGCTCCCCTATCCTCCCACCCTCCAGCTGTACAGGAGTCTTCCACCTCTGGCACCAGCCTGTCCACTGTGCCCCACCCTCCCGTGGTGATATCCTCCTCATCTCGCAGCGTCCCTTGCTCTCTCTTCGTCCCTTTCCTTGTTCCCCTATATACCTTCTTGGGGGACAGTACAATATTCCACCTCGCTCTTCCCCAAACCCTCTTTTCCTGCACCTCCCGTCTACTTTAGTCCCACAAACAAGTCAAAGGTGGGGTGGGTGTGTCACTTGCCCTGATGACCACTCCACCTATGCCAGTGCTGGGGATGTCCAAAGTCACCTATGCGGGGGTGGTGGCCTTGTTGGCCTTCACTACTCCCGCAGGCCGCCACCTTTCCGGTTACTGACCCGAAAACTGGGTGTAAAGTGCGGCGCTCACCCCACCATCACCATAGAGGTGTGTTTTCGCGCAATGGCCGGGGTCGTCGGCCCCTCAGCCATTGTGGCGCCTCTCGCATGTACGAGAAGGTCATGTTCTTCCTGAGAGATGAGAGGGTGGTCCACCTTGCCCTTGAAATGGGGCCCGCAGTGGATGTGACCTATGTGGCGGTGGATCCTCTTGAAGGTACCGCCAAGCGGGTCATATTATCCAATGTGCCGCACTACCTCGCTCGGGAGCTTCTCTATCCCCACCTCCAACTACTGGGGGAGATTCGTTCCGAGGTGGTGCCGCTCCTTCTCGGCCCGAAGGAAACCTCCTTCAGGCACATCTGCCCCTTCTGGCGCCAGGCTTTTATCTGCCTGACTCGGGAGGATGCATTAGAGGGGGGATTCAAGGCCACCCATTGAGGGGAGACCTTCCGTATTTTTGGTCTGCGGAAGGCATGCAATGCCAATTTGCAAGAAGGTGGGGAATATGAGGAAGAATTGCCCCACCTACAAAGCCACCACAGACCCAAGGCGGCTGTGGCTGGCACCGCTGCCCCCTATCCCTCCGTTGACATTAGCACACCAACCCCGCAAGGGGACATCGTGTCAGCACCTACTGACCAATCGGCTGCTGGCGTGGAGGACGGAGGGCATCCACCAGGCCGCAAAGTTGGAAGGAGGCAAGGCAGGGATCGGCTCCAGATACCCCCGACCCCATTAGCCTAGAGAACCTTCCGCCCCAAATCTCCGGCTTGGGTCCAATGATACACCAGGCACCATGGGCACTCCGTCTCATCCCGGGGAACATTGACACCTCAGTGTCAGCTACTTGGCCCGGTGTTGTTTCAGCATGGGTCAGCTGCGGGGGCTGAGGGGGTGGGGGGGTTGCGCGCGTCCTCAGTGTGGTGAACGTATTGCAGTAACCATTCACTATGTATGTCACTGTACCACGCTGTTGCCCATGAGGGCTCTACCTATGGACCATTGTAAGATATTACCTGGAATGTATCATATTGGTGCCTTTGTGGGCTCCGCCTCTGGCTCCACCCCTTGAGGGGAGGTATAAAGAACAGTAGCCCTGTAGGCGGCTCTCAGTAGCAGAGCAGTCACAGGCAGGCACTGTTCTAGTCGATTAAAGCCACAGTTTACATCTACGCTCTGTTGCACATGAATTGATGGTCACATCAATTTAATCGACTACAACACCACGATGGAATCTGCCCTCAAACCTGACCGACTGGAACTCGACCCACAGGCCGCGGAGGCCAAAGGGAGTTTTTCGCACTGGCTCCGCTGTTTCGAGGCTTACCTCGCCTTCCGTCTCCAACGATCAGAAGCTGAATCTCCTCCACGCCTGGGTCAGCCATTGAATCTCTGTACAACTCGAGGAAGCCTCCACCTATGCAGATGCCCTCGCGATGCTGAAGCGCCTATACGTAAGACTCATGAATGAGGTATACGCGCGACATCTCCTCGCTACTCACCGCCAACGCCCCAGAGAATCGCTGGAAGAGTACCTACGTGACCTCAAAGTCCTTGCGCGAAGTTGCAACTACCAGGCCGTTACGGCCACTCAACTTATGGACCTCGCAGTCCGGGATGCCTACGTGGCTGGAGTCAGGTCCAACTACGTGAGACAGCGCCTACTCGAGAAGGGTGCCCTGGACCTGGAAGAGACGGTAAAGCTAGCCTCCTCCCTAGAAGTAGCGTTCCAAAGCCTCAACGCGTTCCCATCTGATCACGCGACCCCCTCGTGGACCCCCGACCAAAGAATACCCCAGGCCTGAGCCGCGCGGATGCCCGCCCAACACGGGGGGGGCGACCCTGCTATTTCTGTGGCCAGCATCAGCATCCCAGGCAGTGCTGCCTGGCCCGGAACGCAAACTGCAGCGACTGCGGAAAAAAAGGACATTTTGCTAAGGTTAGCCTGGCCAGGTCCAAACCCTCAAAATCGCAGGCCCGACCCTCAGACTCACAGGCCCGTAGATCCCACAGTGTGGCAGCTTGCCTACCGGCTCCGCCCCCGGACGTGTCATCGGCCTCGTGCTGTCCATGGGGGCAGCCATCTCCAAGCCCGCACAAAAGGTGCGACTCATGGGGGCCGCCATCTTGGCCATCCTCGCCCATGCGGCCCTCCATGTGCGACTCGTGGGGGCCGCCATCTTGGGCGCCATCTTCCTCACCGCCCGACACATGCGACCGACAGGGGGGGCCATCTTGGCCGCCATCTGCAAAGCTGCCCGGCATGTAGGACCGACGCGGGCAGCCATCCTGGGACCACCCCAGCACCTCCGACCACGCCGGCTACCCGCAATTCAGCGCAGTCACCCTGGACCAGTCACGACCCAAACACCTCCGGAGCTCCATGATGACCGTCCTGGTAAATGGGCACGAAACACCTTGCCCGTTCGACTCTGGGAGCACGGAGAGCTTTATTCATCCAGACATGGTAAGACGCTGCTCGCTCCCAATCTTCCCAGCGCACCAAACCACCTCCCTCGTCTCCGGGTCGCACTCAGTGCAGATCAGGGGGTGCACTACCGCAACCCTCGCAATACAGGGCGCCGAGTATGCCGATTTTAAGTTATATGTATTCCCCGACCTCTGCGCTCCTCTCCTGTTGGGACTGGATTTCCAGTGTAACCTCTAGAATCTAACTCTGAAATTTGACAGGCCCCTACCCCCACTCACCGTATGTAGCCTTGCGACACTAAAAGTCGACCCTCCCCCGCTCTTTGCAAATCTCACCGCCGACTGTAAGCCAGTTGCCACCAGAAGCAGGTGGTATAGCATTTAGGACAGGACTTTTAGCAGATCCGAGGTCCAGCGACTCTTGTGGGAGGGGATCATCGAGGCCAACAATAGCCCCTGGAGAGCTCAGGTGGTGTTCGTCAGGACCGGAGAAAAGAACCGGATAGTTGTAGATTACAGCCAAACCATAAACCGGTACACGCACCTCGATGCGTACCCCTTTCCCCGGATCGTAGACATGGTAAACCAGATCTCACACGACCGGGTGTTCTCCACGGTGGATCTGAAGTCTGCATACCACCAGCTCCCAATCCGCCCAGAGGACCGCCACTACATGGCCTTTGAGGTAGACGGCCGCCACTTCCTCCGGATCCCCTTCGGCGTCACAAACTGGGTCTCGGTCTTTCAAAGAACCATAGACTGAATGGTGGACCAGTACGGGCTGCGGGCCACATTTCCGTACTTGGACAACGTCACCATCTGCGGCCATGATCAGCAGGACCACGATGCCAACCTCCAGAGATTTCTCCAAAACGCCCAAACTTTTAACCTCACTTACAACAAGGAGAAATGCGTTTTCCGCACAACCAGACTCGCCATCCTTGGCTACGTCGTGGAAAACGGAGTTCTAGGAACTGACCCCGACCGCATGCGCCCCTCCTGCAACTCCCCCTTCCCCACTGCCTCAAGGCCCTGAAAAGGTGCCTCGGGTTCTTTTCCTATTACACCCTGTGGGTCCCCAACTATGCGGACAAAGCCCGCCCACTAATCAAGGCCACCACCTTCCTACTAACGGCCAAGGCCTGCGAAGCCTTCAGCTGCATCAAGGCGGACATCGCCAAAGCCGCAATGCACACGGTGGACGGGTCCGTCCCCTTACAGGTTGAGAGCGACATGTCAGAGGTCGCCCTCGCCGCTACCCTCAATCAGGCTGGCAGGCCAGAAGCATTTTTTTCACGCACCCTCACCGCCTCTGAAATTCGACACTCCTCAGTCAAAAAAAAAGCCCAAGCCATCATGGAAGCCGTGCGGCACTGGAGGCACTACTTCACTGGTAGGAGGTTTACCCTCGTCACCGACCAACGATGGGTACCCTTCATGTTCGATAATACGTAGCAGCGCAAAATCAAGAATGATAAGATCTTGAGGTGGAGGATCGAGCTGTCCACCTATAATTACGATATAGTATATTGTTCTGGGAAGCTCAACGAGCCCCCAGATGCCCTGTCCCACGGCACGTGCACCAGCGCACAAGATGGCCGACTATCCACGATGACCTCTGCCACCCGGTGGTCACCCGGCTTCTCCACTACATCAAGGCCCGCAACCTGCCCTACTCCACTGAGGAGGTCAGATCCATGACCAGGGACTGGCCGATCTGCGTGGAGTGCAAGCCGCACTTCTATCGACCGATAAGGCCCACCTGGTAAAGGCATCCTGGCCCTTTGAGCGCCTCAGTATCGATTTCAAAGGGCCCGTCCCCTCCACCAACCGCAACACATATTTCCTCAACATCATTGACGAATTTTCCGGCTTCCTCTTTGCAATCCCTTGCCCCGACATGACCGCCGCCACCGTCATTAAAGCCCTACATAGTATCTTCACCCTATTTAGTTTCCCCACGTATGTTCAGAGTGACCAGGGCTCATCGTTCATGAGCGACGAACTGCGTCAGTACCTGCTCAGTAAGGGCATCGCCTCGAGCAAGACTACCAGTTATAACCCCCGGAGAAACGGGCAGGTGGAGAGGGAGAACATGACGGTCTGGAAGACCGCCCTCCTGGCCCTATGGTCTAGGAATCTCCCAGTTTCCCACTGGCAGGAGGTCCTCCCCGACGCACTCCACTCTATTAGGTCCCTCCTGTGCACGGCCACAAACGAGACTCCTCATGAGAGTTTCTTTTCCCCAGAAATCCACCTCTGGGGCCTCGCTTCCATCCTGGCTGAAGACACCGGGGCCCATCCTACTCCGCAAACACGTCAGGAGCCATAAGTCCAACCCCCTGGTCGAGAGGGTCCAGCTCCTTCACACCAACCCCCAGAACGCATACGTAGAACACCCCGACTGCCGACAGGATACGGTTTCACTCCGGGACCTAGCGCCAGCAGGTTCCACTACCACCGCCACCCCAACTTACCCCGTCCAACCTACGCTGACCAGTGCCCCCACCCCTACATGGCACCCGCACCCCCTCCCGCCTCCCATTTCCCCTTCACCGACCCACAGGAACGAAGCTCCAGAAGACATGCTCCCGGAGTCCACATCTGTCCCCATACCGGCAACTGTGGGGGCAGCACGGTAGCATGGTGGTTAGCATAAATGCTTCACAGCTCCAGGGTCCCAGGTTCGATTCCCGGCTAGGTCACTGTCAGTGCGGAGTCTGCATGTCCTCCCCGTGTGTGCGTGGGTTTCCTCCGAGTGTTCCGGTTTCCTCCCACAGTCCAAAGATGTGCGGGTTAGGTGGATTGGCCATGCTAAATTGCCCGTAGTGTCCTAAAAAGTAAGGTTAAGGGGTGGGGGGTTGTTGGGTTACGGGTATAGGGTGGATATGTGGGTTTGAGTAGGGTGATCTTGGCTCGGCACAACATCGAGGGCCGAAGGGCCTGTTCTGTGCTGTACTGTTCTATGTTCTATGTTCACTACACATGCCCGCACGGATGAGTTCGACACCCGGGCCAGCTGCGATATCAGAGCTTCAGCGATCACAGCGCACGATCTGGGCGCAGGACAGGCTGAACTTGTGAACCTTTCACCCCCGCCGGACTTCACTTTTTTAACAGGGGGTGAATGTGGTGAACGTATTGCAGTAACCATTCACTATGTATGTAACTGTACCATGCTGTTGCCCATGAGGGCTCCACCTATGGACCATTGTAAGGTATTACCTGTGATGTATCATATTGGTGCCTTTGTGGGCTCCGCCTCTGGCTCCTCCCCTTGAGGGGAGGTATAAAGAGCAGTTGCCCTGTAGGCGGCTCTCAGTAGCAGAGCAGTCACAGGCAGGCACTGTTGTAGTCGATTAAAGCCACAGTTTACATCTCCACTCTGTTTCGCGTGAATTGATGGTCGCATCACTCAGACCAGTGCGAAAGATGCCAAAGTCACAAACCCGGGCGCAGAGTCGGGGGGGGGGGGGGGGGATGCAAGGGTGGAGGTTTTTTTGGTGCAAGCCATCCTCCGCAAACAGTGCCACTCCTTCGAGGGAGGGGAGAAAAACATCATGACCCCTCACCGATGCGGAGAGGGTGGCTCCCCGACCACTGTCCCTCGGCATTACACTGCGTTCCGGAAGGAAACAAAGAAGATGAAATATGTTTCAACCCTTGAGGTTTTTTTAAAATTTAGATTCCCAATTCATTTTCCAATTAAGGGGCAATCTAGCATGACAAATCCACTTACCCTGAACATCTTTGGGTTGTGGGGGTGAAATTCACGCAAACACAGGGAGAATGTGCAAGCGCCACACAGACAGTGATCCAGACCCGGGATCAAACCTGGGACCTCGATGCAGTGAGGCAGCAATGCTAACACTGCGCCGCCATGCTGCCCCTGAGTTGTCGCAGTCCCCCAAGCAGGATGTCTCGGGGCTGGGTACGAGTGGGACCCCAGAGGGCACCCGGTGGAATTTTGCACACTGGAGGCGTTTGTTTTCACAACACTGGAGGGCTGTGGCAGCTCCCTTGATCTCAGGTCATTGGGCGATGATGGCGAGGAAGCCCCACCCCCCCCTCCGCTCCAACTCCCATCTCCATCCTGGAGCTTTTTCCGGAACGGTTCCCGGATCTATCCCGTGGCCCGGCGTGCAAGAGGAGGGGGTGTCTGAGCCGCCGCCTCCTTCTGGCCTGATACTCTGAGAGGAGCCTGCGACGAACACATCTGTTGAAAATCTGGGGGGTGGGATCGAGACAGATTCAGGGCTGGTTGGTGGGACCATGCAATCCGTCACACTCAATGTGGCAGGAGACTCGGTCCCAGACGGCGACTGCCCGGAGGAGGCCGGTTGCTCGGTGGGGGGCACAGGGATGATTTTGTGTCCATCTGCAGCAAGGCGGTGGACTCCATCGTGCACGACACCAAGTCACCCCTCATCCCCCAAGGGGAACTCCGGGGTTTCCTGCATGTAAACAGCAGTTGTCGAAACTGAGCGCAGCTAGCAGAGTGGAGCATGCGGTGCCCACGGGCATCATCGAGTCCTTCCGTGCCCGGTGGACACTGCAGGAGTTGGGGTGCTTTATTTACCCCTTTAATTTCACTCGTTTATGATGTTTTTAAGTTTCCGTTGATCTTTGCTATGTTCGGGCAGTGCCCCTAACAGGAGCGGCCCTTTTTGTTTGTCCCTAAGTTTATTTCCTCTCTTCTATTTTGTTGATGGACCTCAAAAGAGTGGCCAATCCACCTAACCTGTACATCTTTGGGTTGATGGGGTGAAACCCACGCAGACATGGGGAAAATGTACAAACTCCACACAGAGACCCGGGGCCGAGATCGAACCCCGGTCCTCAACGCCGTGAGGCAGCAGTCAGAGGAGTACAAAGATTTCATAGGGTTGGGATGTCTACCTGGAGAATATCAGAATAGGAACTGGTTTAGCTCACTGGGCTAAATCGCTGGCTTTTTAAAAAGCAGACCAAGCAGGCCAGCAGCACAGTTCGATTCCCATACCAGCCTCCCCGGACAGGTGCCGGAATGTGCCGACTAGGGGCTTTTCACAGTAACTTCATTGAAGCCTACTCGTGACAATAAGTGATTTTCATTTCATTTCATTTCATCATCGTAAAACAGATGAGAGTGTCAGCATTTGCCAAGAAGACTTCCAGCTACCTTCAAGCTGCCTAGCAGCCTAAAGGACAAGATAGAAAATCTGGAAAAGAAGGAAATAATCAAGTAAGTGACAACTCCTACAGCCTGGATTAGCAGCATGGCAGCAGTGGAACAAACAGGAAAACTTAGTAAGCTTAGACCCAGTGGATCTAAATAAAGTGCTGAAGAGGTCTTAATACCCATGCCAAACCTCAAAGGAATTTTGCCACAACTTGCCAGTGCAAAGATTTTACTAGCCTATATGCAAAGGAAGGTGACTGGCAAGTGAAGTTGGATGAAAGCAACAGCTTTCTAATGACATTCTGAATGCTGTTTAGGAGATACAGATGGTTGTGCATGTCATTTGACATTTCCATGGCTCCAGAAGAGTATCAACACAGACAGCATGAGGTAGGCAGTGCCCTTTCCAGAGTGGAAGCCATTGTGAATAATCTACTAGTCCATGGATGTAGAGACACAATGGAATAAGCCATAGCCGACCATGGTGAGAATTTAATATGACTGCTAGAGAGAGTTTGCAAGATGAACCTGAAGTTGAAGAAGAAATAATTGCCATTGAAGATCCATGTGATCAGTCTGGTTGGGGGGCTTCTCGCTCCCCCCCCCCACCCCCCACTCCGCCGATCAGCCATCACCTTTCTTGGGCCAGTCCCCAGCCCGTGCCCCACGCATCCGCAGGCCCGTCCCCAGGCAGCGCAGCCTCCGCCCCCGAGCTCCTTTTTGTCCCATAGCAAAAGTCCCTCTCCCATCAGCCAAACATTCCCCCCCCCCCACCAGTAACAGCACTATGCCAACTGCCCCCTTCAACAAGCATAACATCTGCTAACCCCCCACTGCACTTCCGTGAGCCAGCCCGCCCAGCTAGCTTGGTGGCCCCCACCCATGGCACCATACATTTACCCACCTATTGTTCCCTCCCCACTCCCTCCTCCCCCCCGCCCCCCCACCCCCACCCCCACCCCCCACACCCCGCTGTCTCGGACACACATAAGCAAAAAAAAAATTCCCAAACCAATTGCCCGAAAGAAACATAAATAAAATCAAAAAGACGATTCAACATCTAAAATTCACACCTCCATCCCCCATCAGTGGAAATGCAAACTTTAACTCACACAGCTCTGCAGCAGATCCCAAATCAATACAGAAGGCATTACTGATAATGTCGAAAAACAAAAAACTTTTTTAACATGAGCGCTGCATCAACATTCAAAGACCTCAGTCCGCTATCAGCCCTTTCCTTCCAGCGAAGTCCATCGCTTCCTCGGGCGACTCAAAGTAAAAATGTTGCTCCTCATAAGTGACCCAAAGACGGGCCGGATACAGCAGTCCAAACTTAACCTTCTTCTTGAAAAGGGTTGACTTTATCTGGTTGAACCCCGATCTTCTCCTGGCCATGTCCGCACTCAGATCCTGGTATGTACGCAGGATGCTGTTCTCCCATTTACAGCTCCGTACAGCTGCCTGGCCCACCGTAAAATACATTCCTTGTCCAGGTATCTGTGGAATCTCACCGCCATTGCCCTCGGGGATCCCCCACTCGCGGCTTCCTCGCGAGTGCTCTGTGAGCCCTGTCCACCTCCAAGGGTCGGGAGAACGTTCCATCTCCCATTAGCTTCTCGAACATGCCCGCTATGTATGCCCCTGTGCCCGCTCCTTTGGATCCCTCCGGGAGACCAACGATTCTCAAGTTCTGCCGGCGGGACCTATTCTCTAGGTGCTCCACCTTCTCCTGGAGCCTTTTCTGCTGGTCTTTCAACATCTGCACCTCCAACTCCACTGCTGTTTTAATCGTGTCCAAGCATTCCTGTTTCTGCTTGGCGAAGCCCTCCTGTATGAACTGCATCAGCTGCTCCGTCGACCACAGGGTCATTGAGCCAGGACCCCAGTCGTCTGCCATGCTTTCTCCCGCTGCAGCCTCAGCCCAAGCCTTCTCTGTTCACCTATTTCTTCCTTTGCGAGCACTTCTGGTCCGCCTCTCCATGCACTGATGTAGGATTCCTCTTCACAATTGCATCAATTTTCCGAATCAAATCCGACAGAAAATCGGGGGAAAAGGTCCAAAGGTCCGACCCGAGCGGGAGCCACCAAATATGCAAACTACTCCTTCATAGCCGCCACCGGAAGTCCTGCTATTCCTATTCTGACTAGTACGTGGCACTGGTAGTCGCCCTGAGATCACTACCTTTGAGGTCCAGCTTCTCAACTTTCTTCCTAACTCACTATATTCAGCCTTCAGGACCTCATCCCTTTTTTACCTATGTCACTTGTACCAATGTGTACCACGACTACAGGCTGTTCATCCTCCCCTACAGACTATCATGTCACCAATCTTTAATGCTCTTTCATATTCTCCCCTCGTTCCCATACTCCTGCTGAGTTAGTTTAAAGATTTAAAGACCCTCCCCATGCAACAGCAAAACACCACCACACAAGAAAATCAAGTTCTGGTGCAAGTTCGAGTGTGTTGCTGGTGGAGGACCACGAATTATGATAACAACATATGTTTATATAGCACCTTTAACACAATAAAATGTGGTGAGGCTCTTCACAGAGGGAAAATAAAACATATATTAACACCAAAGGTGGGGTGAATGAAATGAGGAAACATACCAAGAAAACAGTGACAGGAAATGGGACGATCTGAAACGTGGCTTATCGTACAGTGACCTAATATCTGGAAGGATAACGAATAACATGTGGCGTGAACATTTACAAGATCCCAAGGTAACTTCAAATTTACGCAGCAGCACGGTGACGCAGCTGCCTGACGGCGCTGAGGACCTGGGTTTGACTGTCCGTGTGGCCTTTGCATATTCTCCTCGTGTCTATGTGGGTCTCACCCCCCATAACCCAAAGATGAGCGGGGTAGGTGGATTGGCCATGCTAAATGGCTCCTTCATTGGAAAAAAAGTAATTGGGCACTTGAAATTTGAAAAAAAAACCTTCAAATTTACAAAGAAATTCCTTAAGTAAAGGCTTAGGAGTGATTATCTTTACATGTCTGACTGGCCTTATTTCCTTTCACAGTTTGACTCAATTCGCTAAAATGGTAGTCTGGCAATGGGCATGCAGGATTCACGTGCAACCTACAGTCGCAGGCTGCAAACAAAGTTATAAGACCATTAGAAATAGAAGCAGGAGTCGACCATAAAGCCTGTCGTGCCTCCTCCACCATTCCATTTGAACATTTTGGATTTTTGGCTTCAACTCCACTGTCCTTTGACCAACCTTCTATCAAATTCCTAGGTGTGCACATCCCTAAAAATCTGTCCTGGTGCACCCACGTTGCACTCAGACCAAGAAAGCACAACAGCGCCTATACTTCCTCAGGAAACTAAGGAAACTTGGCATGTCCACATTGACTCTTACCAACTTTTACATGTGCACCATAGAAAACATCACAACCTAGTTTGGCAACTGTTCAGCCCAAGACTGTAAAAAACTACAGGGAGTCGTGAACTCTGCCAAGTCCATCACATAAACCCGCCTCCCATCCATTGACTCTGTCTACACCTCCTGCTGCCTTGGGAAAGTGGGCAACATAATGAAAGATCTCTACCACCCTCCTTACTCACTCTTCTAACTTCTTCCATCTGGCAGGAGATACAAAAGTCTGAGAGCACGCACTAACAGATTCAAAATCAGCTTCTTCCCCACTATTACCAGACTCCTAAACGACCCTCTTATGGGCTGATCTGATCTCTTCACACATCTTCTCTACTGAGTAGTACTACATTCCTGTATGCTTCACCCGATGCCTGTGTCTATGTATTTACATTGTGTATTTTATGTTTACCCTATTATGTATTTTCTTTTGATGTATGGAATGATCTGTCTGAGCTGCACGCAGAACAATGGGCGCGATTCTCTGAGCCCTGCGCCGGGCCGGAGAATCGGCGCAACCGCGCCATGCCGCCCCGACGCCGGCGCGCGATTCTCCGAGATGCGGAGAATCGGTGCCATTTGCGCCGGCACCTTTGGCACGGTGCCAGTCATGGGCTGCTGTCCGCGGCCTGCCCGCCGATTCTTTGGTCCAGATGGGCCGAGCAGCCACGCGGAAACGGCAGAGTCCCGCCAGCGCCATTCACCCCTGGTCGCTGCTGGCGGGAACTCTGTGCGAAGGGTCGGGGGAGGGGGGCTGTTGGGGGGGGGGGGGAGAGGAGGGGGGCTCTGTCCCCGGGGGGCCTCCGATGGGGTCTGGCCGGCGATCGGGGGCCCACCGATCAGCGGGCCGGCCTCTCCCCCCTGGGCCTACTTTATTGCGCAGCCGGCCCCTGAACCCCCACACCATGTTGCGTGAAGAAGTCCCCCACGCATGTGCGGGTTGGCGTGGCCCAACTGCGAATGCGTGGGTTGGCGTGGCGCCCATTTGGCGCCGGGAAAGGAGCCTGGAGTGGTGTGAACCACTCCAGCGCCATGCTGGCCCCCTGTGGGGGCCAGAATTGGCTGTTCCCGCACCCGTTTCACGCCATCGTGAAACACGACGGCGTTCACAATGGCGCGAACACTTAGTCTCCATTTTGGAGAATCGCGCCCAATACTTTTCACTGTACCTCGGTACGTGTGACAATAAACACATCCAATCCAATTCCAGGAGCCCTTATCTTGTCCACCAATCTTATGTATTGAATGCCTTTTGGTGTTTCCAAGTCTACTCTACTAATTCTGTTTTATCCACCCTATGAGTTACATCCTCAAAAAACTCAAATAAATTTGTCAAACACGGTTTACCTTTCATAAAACCACGTTGACTTTGTCTGATTATAGTATGGTTTTCGAAGTACATTGTTGATGTCAGGCTAACTGACATGTAGTTCCCTGTTTTCTCTCTCTCCCTTTCATGGTGGTGTTATGTTTGCTAGCTTCCAACTGTTCTAGAATCTCGGAAATTGTGAGATTTAAATCATAACCTCTCTGCAGTTATCTGTTTTCGAACCCTCGGATGTCAGGTCCTAGGGATTTGTTGGTTTTTCGTCTCTTACGTCTCCAATACTTTTTTTCTCCTCTAATTACTATACCTTAATTTCCTCATCCTTATTAGCCCCCAAGTTACCCTATCACACCTCTGAATTTGTGTACATTTAAAAAATAGATGTTATGCTCATTTTATACCTCAATACCACCACCCTTGCAGCGCATATGCGATTAATTACTCCCGTATGGGCATTGCCGGAATAAGACCAATGATCGCGGTGCTGGCGTTGTTCGCGCGCATGCAGAACACATTTTACGCAGTGTTTTCCTGCGGGCAGAAATAGACTTCCTGGGATAGCTGGTGAGGAAAAATATATTGCGCTAAACTGCTGCAAGATTGTTTATTGTCGCAGTGTAATGCTGATAGCGAAACTAGAACACAGACAAGAGCGTCCGGTCATTTTAGCACGAGTGTGTAAGAAGAGCTGTAAACGCGTGAGCCTTATACATTACACTTGACAGGGCTGGATTAAGATTGTTGGGTTGCAGATTTGCCAAGGTCAGATCATTGGACCTGATGAGAAAAAACGCCGTGAAGCACATTGCAAATCAACTGAAATGAATCTAGCAGCTGTTACGTGTTTCTGTTTTTATAGACAGGCGCACAGAAACAAGTGGATCTTTATTTTTTTATAATAGATTTTAAAAATCATCGGTGAATTGGTGAAATCTCGGCTCTGCTTGGGGGAAGGGATACAGACAGACCAAGAGCATCGAATGGGGATCTGAGTGCTGCACCAACCAACCAACCTTCCTTCTCTCACTCTCTCTCTGTCGACTGGATATAAAGGTTAGAATTTTCTTTACAGAATGTTTTTAACATGCCGCTAATTCTTATGTCTGTGGCTCGTTCGTGTGAGGAAAAAGTGCGTTTAAATGCGCCCCCTTTTGTTGTCGGCCTGGCCCAGCATTTTCCCTGCTTTTAAATATGGAAATGCAAGTTGTTGTTGTGCAGTGGAAAGTAAAAGACTACAACTCCCGGCGGGCAGCGCGCGGCGCCGACGCATGCGCAGTGCACTTCCCGGCTGACTGTGACGTCTCTCTCCCCGCAGATTCCAGCACTGGAAAGGTGAAAGGTCGCGGTTGGTGGCTCAAAGAAACCCCCATGATTCCTATATGCCCAGTAGTTTCTTTCACGTACGGTAAGTGGAATTGGCAATTTATATGTAAAACAATAGATCCCTTTTATTATTTAAAAAAAAATAGAGGTGGGGTAAATAAAGATGGTGGTGGCTCCGCTCGCGGCCTTCGGGGAATGTTAAAGACTTTGATTTGTGGAGCGAGAGGAGTTTTTGTTTCTTGTTTGCTGAAGCTGAACGATGTGATCTGTGATGATGTTTTACTGGTCTCTCCCTTCTCCCTCTTGTTTGTTTGGGCGCTTCGCATGGTGCTCAGTGCCCGGCCGGCTAGGCGAAGATGCCAAAATGGCTACCAGTAACTACTTTGGATTTGCCCATGGTGGTGCTGCGCAGTACAGGTATGTGTTTATCATTCCGCGGCTTCTCCAACACTTTTCATTCAAAATCCACAGCTTCCTTCCCACGCCCTGCCTTGTCTCCGCAATCCACCCATCTTGCTTTGTGACTTTCTCTCAATGGTTAAAAAAAAATCCCCGCACTTTTTCTTTCAAGGGCCACCTTTGTTTTCCCCCTTATATGTTTGGAAAAATAACGTAATGCCTGCTCTCCCTCGGCTGGCGTGTAACTGAGAAACTCCCCCTTTTCTCAATTGCAGTCACAAAATGGCGACACGGTGTGCGGTCTCTCTTGATGCGGCCGGCGATCTTTTTTGTCAGCGGGGTCTCGTTTCCCTTGGGTTGGATTTAGACTTAACAAATCGTTCTTTCCTTCCAACTGTTCTCTTTTGAACTCCCCCTTCTATTTTTTTAAAAAACCGCGTGGGTTTGTAACGGTAACTTGCGATCCCTGCGGAAGATGTCTTCCAGAGGTCGTCAAATAAGTACCGCTGGGGTCTGAGCCCTTGGTGCAATAAAGAAGGCAGGAGGAACCTTGGGGTCAGTAGTCCCCGTTTGCCACTTGTATTTCCATAGCTAATTTCTATTTTTTTGTCATTGACATTTATTTAAAAAAACATTATCAAATTAATTTATCCATGTGTTATTGACTTAATTAGTCAAATTAACATATTTTTATTTGGATTTTCACTCTTGGATATTTTCTAGTATTTGCACTAAACATGTCACAATCAGTAAAGGTGCTGGTTTTCCAGTATTAATGCTGAATAGTGCAACCTGATACTGTGGTGTTGCTGGTACTAGATTATTAATACGTCAAGTTTCCAGTAGTTAGAGTGAAATGAATTACAATTCACAATTGGAAATTACAATCTCCCAGGAAACAAAATTAATTTTCTTGTATGCTAAATATAAATATAACACTGTTTTGTTTTACACCAAGCTCTGCTGCGTCAGTTCAAAACTAAGCCATCCAGTGTCAAATTAAGTAAACTTCTACAATTGATATTACTAATCTGTTGTAGGATTTCTGCAATGGCTATTGTGATATGGTCAGTTGATGAAATAATGTGATTTTAATATTTGGAAGTATTGAGCAGCTGGGAAGTTGAACATCTCTAAAACTGGTTTTGAAGTAAACTGACCCATGTAGAATTGAATTGGAGGTCTTGAAATTTGACAGTATTGCCTCCTGTTGGAATTCTCCTGCATTGCTGTTTCAAATCCAGGTTCTTTTTTTAATGACCGGCTGGCAATATTCTAGCCACATGCATATTGACATAATGTGATACTATCATGTCACTCAATCATCATCTTGGCTTGTACAACTTTAAAGTAAAGCAAAATAAAACAAAGTGCTGGGAAAACTAGCAGTATGTGTGGAGAGAGAAACAAAGTTAACATTTCGAGTCCAATATGACTCTTTCTGTCTGAACTAAAATTGTAGCACTTGTATCAGAAGTTACTGTGGTCACACAAAACAGTAGAAAACAAATCACTTTCAATATCCATTCCAGATACTGATATTATTGCCTTTCCCCCTGGAAAAAATGTGTAATTTTTAACACATTTAAAAATGTGCATAATTTAAAGGTGGCACAGTGGTGAGCACTACTGCCTCACGGCACCGATTATCCGGGTTCACTGTCCATGTGGAGTTTACACATTCTCCCCGTGTCTGTGCCTCACTCCCACAAACCCAAAGATATGCAAGGAACGTGGGTTAGCCACGCTAAATTGCCCCTAATTGGGAAAAAAAGAATTGGGTACTTTAAATTTAAAAAACGCATAATTCCAACAGTTCTGTAAAGCAGCTAATATTATAGGCCTAAGCAGGGCAACGCGGCGGCACAGGTGGTTAGCATGGTTTGCTCCTGGCTCTGGGTCACTGTCTGTGTGGAGTTTGCGCACAAATTCTCCCGTGTTTGCGTGGGTTTCGTCCCCACAACCCAAAAGGTGTGCAGGATAGGTGGATTGGCCATGCTAAATTGCCCCTTAATTGGAAAAAATGAATTGGATACTCTAAATTTCAAAAAAGAGATATAGGCCTCGGCCTCAGTGCAATGAAGCAGTCAAATCGATGCAGGCCAGATCCCAAGAGTGAGATTTTGTAGTGCAGTAGTGGGTATGATCTGTCAGCAACTGTTGTATGGGAAAATCAAAAATAACTTGGATTGACAGTAACAGTCTTAGTGGGGATCAATGAGTAGATGTTACCAGGGCTCAATCACCGATGCAATGAGATTGCCAAAACCATTTAGATTTGATAATTAGCTGATTCCTGCAATCACTTGGATTGCTATGAAGGGTGGATTGAGACTTTGTAGATGTGAATGTTTTCTCAAGACCCTCTGTTTTTCATGCAATAACCAAATGACTACTTATGACAGCTGAAGGCTATCATTTCAGCAATTTATAAGGTTTGCGTACAGTCTAATCCCCTTAAATTTGTTTTCCAAAATATTTACGATGACTGTTAACATAGCAATTTTTAAAGAAACAATTTCTGCAATAGCATCTGCGAATAAGGAAAATATTCTGATTAAAAAAAAAAAACAACATGCCATTGTGGACTTCTTCCAGAAAGGAGGTTCACTAGAGGCAGACATTGTAATGAGGCTGCACAAGTACTTTCAGCAAATTATCTTTCACTTTGAAATGTGATACCTAAATCTTATACCTGCTTCTCTGGATTGGTGAGAATGGCTGCTCGACTGGGTCAGAGAAAAAATTATGTTTTAAGTACCATGCTGGGCCAGGTGGAACTCCTACAATTCATAAAATTAATTTATTGATCATCTGATTTGGTCTTGCGCTTGTTTAAAGCAGACTTATTTCCCTAAAAACAAGTATTTATGATCTTTGTAGCCGCAAAGAGAGAATCAGAGGTAGTACATGTTGAGTTTGTATAACATAGTGTCGGAGGTTTATTAATAGATGCTGCTCAAACAGGGTACAATGGTGAATTCCACAAAAGCCGACGGTGCTCCAATTACATCATTGTATAACACGTGATATCACACCAGCCAACGGTATTATTCTGATATAAACCAGTATTAAAAGTCAGAGGCTGAGTATTCTGCTTTCCACCATCTATAGATGTGTTGGAAAATGGGATGAGAATAGATAGGTGCTTGATGACTGATGCAGACATGATGGGCTGAAGGGTCTTTTTCTCTACTGTAAAACTCTGACTCTAGATTTTGAACAGCTCTATCAAATCTCCTCTTGACCTTCTCCTTTTCAAGGAGAACAGTCCCAAATTCTCCAGTCCATGTTCATAATTGAAGTTGTCATTTCTTGATCTATTCTAGTAAACCTCTTCTGCACTCTCTCCAACGTGTTCACATCTGTCCTAAAGTGTGGCACCCAGAACTGTACACAGTACTCCAACTGAGGTCCTATGCAAGTTCAGCATAATCTCTTAACTTTTGTGCCCTATGCCCTCTTCATAAAGGCTATGATACTGTGCGCTTTATTAATTGCTCTTTCCATCTATCCTGCCACCTCCAATGACTTGTGCACGCAGACACCCAGGTCCCTCTGCTCCTTCACCCTTATTATATAATGCACCCTTTTATTACACTGTCTCTCCATGTTCTTCCTGTTAAACTGAATTCCCAAAGTCTGTCCACCATGTACAAGGCACAAGTCAGAAGTGTGGGCCGGGATTTGCCGAAAATGGGACTATGTCCCCACTCTTGCCGGAAAACAGGCATGAATCACTCTGGACTTTTTTCAAAAAGTCCAGAGTGATTCTCCAGTTTTAAGAGGGATAGCAGGGCCCCGGTGTGTGCCGCACAGCTCCTGCTGCTGATACGGGCCCTGCACTTCTGGCTGTTTCGTGCCGACCCCTGCGTGACATGGCAGAGCCACTCAGCGGGCCAGTGTGGACTCAAAACGCACCTGGGGTAGGTGTGGGGGGGACGACGACAAGGGCAATAAATGCATGGGAGCACCATGACCTGCAAGTTTTCCTCCCAAGTCGCACACCATCCTGGCTTGGAACTATATTGCCGTTCCTTCACTGCTGCTGGGTCAAAATCCTGCAAAACTCTTCCTAATGGCACTGTGGAGGTGTCCACGCCACATTGACTCCCCAGCAACTCAAGAAGATGGGTCACTGCCAATCCCTCGAGGGCAATTAAGGAATGCTGGCCGAGCCAGTGATGCCCATATGTTGTTAAAGACCTTTTCAAAAACTTGTATTTTCATAGACCTTTAACACAGTAAAACATCCCAAAATGCAGGAGCATTGTAAGCAATATATGACATTGAGCTACAAAGATGTTGAGATAGATGTCCAGAAGCATGGTCAAAGAGATGTTGTGGAGCATCTTAAAGGAGAAACAGAGATCGAGGCACCAATGATGAAGTTGTTAAAATCTGGGATGCTCAAATGCCAGTGTTAGGGTGGAGCTGGAGGAGGTTAGAGATTAGAGAAGGCAAACCATGGACGGATTTTTTAACTGAGAGAATTCTAAAATTGAGGAATGTAGGTATGCCCTTCACTTGCAGTAATGCATATCATCTACAAAATGCACTGCTGCAATGAGACTCTTTCGGAAATTGCCTCTATCACCAAGAAGGACAAGTGCGGCTGGTACATGGGAAAGCTGCAACACATTGGAGTACACTGAAGATCTCGCATCATCCTGACTTGAAAGTAGATTGTTCCATCATTATTGCTGGAAATAAATTATGGACTTCCATTAACAGCACTCTTATGATACTCTCACCACATGGGCTGCCGTAGTGAAGAAGGTGGTTCACCACCAGTGTTTGTTCTAAGTTGTGTGAGCCTGCACAATAATCCATCAAGTGCTATGCACTTAATTGTTACAGCCATGCATCTCCTGATGGTTTAGTGTCACTAACTTAAGAAACAACTGGTGGACTCCCTCATGGCAGGAAATTAACAGACAAGAGCCAAGCTTGACATCATTACTCAGGAAACAGCACTGTGGGTTTAGCTAAAGCACATGGACTGCTGCGGTTCACCGTCACCTCAATGGAAATTGGGGATGGGTGGTATATGCTGGCCTAACCAGTGACACCAACGACTCATTAAATCATTTTTTAAAGAAAGGTGACATTAACAGCTGAAAGGAATGGTAGCACAGTGATTAGCACTGTTTCTTCACGGCGCCATGGACCTGGGTTCGATTCCCAGCTTGGGTCACAGTCTGTGCCCTGTACTCCAATTTATTATATAGGTTGAGCACCCCTTATTCGAAATTTGAAAAGCTCTGGAAGCCGCACCTTCGAGCGCTGACATGATGCTGCGAGTGGAAACAAGGGTCTGGCAAGGTTCCCAGGCGATGCACAGGTCTCAATGTGCCACCGACCAGATTCAGAGCAATTTGTTAGGTGTGTCTAGGAGGGTTCTTTGAAACAGTATGTTGATATTCTAACCATGGAGGGGGCCTTACTTGACCTAGTTTTGGGAATGAGCCCGTCTGAGTGACCAGGGGAATATTTTGGGAATTGTGAACATAATTCCTAAGTTTTCAAATACTCATGGATAAGGACAAGAGTGGTGCTCGAGGGTGCTAAGTTGAGAGAAAGCTAACTGTAACAGAATTCGGCAAGAGCTGGAGAATGTGGATTGGAAGCAGCTATTTAAGGACAGTTGATTAGAGTGCAGGACAGTCATGTCCCTGTGAAAAGGACGGAAATGGTGAGAATTCCTAAATTTCAGTCCGGATGCAAGTATCAGTCGAACACCAGATAACTTCAATGATTCTTTTATTTACCGCGGGGCTACACAAGTGTAACTTTGAGTTACAGCAAGTGAAGGCAATTTTCTTTCAGTTACAGTTAATTATATACTTGTACAAAACCCCTCCTTCATATATTTTCTTCTTCGTCTCAATATTCACGCAGTTTGTTCATTAGCTTACATAACATTGCAATTTTTATCATCAGAAGGAGTAACTCATCCCACAGCTGCGTTTCGTTCCCACAGACAGTCACAGGTTCCCACAGACAGTCACAGCCAGGATCGCGATAAGCTGAACACAGAAGCAATTCATCTCACAAGGCACATACACATATTACACAAACCTTGACATTCCATTTCCCATCAAGCTCTGATTCTAACTTGACATTCCATTTCCCATCAAGCTCTGATTCTAATTTGAGCCAAACTCTCAATGGCAGGATTAGGGAACCATGGATGACAGGGGAAATTGAGACTTTCAAAAAGAAAAAGGAAGCACACATAAGGTCTAGGCAACTAAAAACAGACTTAAGTGTTTTGAAGAATATAGGGAAAGTGGGAACAAACACAAATAGGGAGTTAGGAAGGCTAAAAGATACAATGAAATGTCATTGGCAAGCAGGGTCAGGAAAATCTCAAGACCTTTTTCTAAATATACAAGAACAAGAGGGTAGCTAGGGAAAGAGTAGGCCCATTCAAGGACAAAGGAGGGAAGTTATGAGTGGAGTCAGAGGAAGTGGGTGAGATCCTTAATGAGTACTTTGGTATTCAAAGAGGAACAAGGCAGATGTTGAGATTAGGGATGGCTGTGTGAATACTCTAGGACATATCAGCATAATAAAGGAGGAAGTGTTGGATATCTTAAAACGCATTAAGGTAGACGTGTCCCTTGGGCCGGATGAGATATACCCCAGGGTACTGTGGGAGGAGATAGCTGGGGTCTTAACAGATGTCTTTGCATCATCTTTGACCACAGGTGAGGTTCCAGAGGACTGGAGAATAATTAATGTTGTCCTTTTGTTTAAGTAGGGAAGAAAGGCTAATCCATGTAATTATAGGCCGATGAGTCTGACATCAGTGGTGGGAAAGCTGTTGGAGAAGATACTGATAGACAGGATTTATTCACATTTGGAAACAAATGGACTTGTTAGTGATGGGCAACATAGTTTTGGGAAGGGAAGGTCATTACCAACTCGACAAGAGGTGGCAAAATTAATTGATAGGGGGAGGCTGTGGATGTTGTCTACATGGACTTTAGTAAGGCGTTGACAGGGTCCCTCATGGTGGACTGGGACAAAAGATAAAGTCGCTTGGGATTCTGGCTAGCTACATGGATAAAGAACTGGCTTGGCAACAGGAGACAGAGTAACAGTGGAAGAGAGTTTTTCAGGAATGGAGATCTGTAACTAGTGATGTTCCACGGGCATTAGTGCTGGGACTACTGTTTGCAATATATATAAATGATCTGGAGGAAAATGTAGATGGCCTGATTAGCAAGTTTGTAGATGACACTAAGATAGGTGGCGTTGCAGATGGCGAAGGGGACTGTCTTGAGAACATAGCAGGATATAGATAGATTGGAGAGTTGGATAGAGAAATGGCAGATAGAATTCAATCTGGACAAATGTGAGGTGATGCATTTTGGAAGATCAAATTCAGGTGTGAATTATACACTATGTGGCAGAACCCTTGGGGGCATTGACATACAGAGGGATTTGGGCGTTCATACTTCCTTAAGTGGCAAATCAGGCGGATGAGGTGGTCAAGAAGGCATACGGCATTCATCGGCCGAGACATTGAGTGCAAGAGTTGGTAGGTCATCTTGCAGTTGTATAAAACCATATTTGGCCACATTTGGAATATTTCGTGCAGTTCCGGTCACCGCACTACCAGAAGGACGTGGATGCTTTGGCGAGAGTGCAAAGAAGGTTTACCAGGATGTTGCCTGGTCTGGAGGGTGTTAGGTATGAGGAGAGTTTGAATAAACTCAGATTGTTGGAAAGACGGAGGCTGAGGGGAGACCTGATTGAGGTCTATAAAATGACAAGAGGTTTTGACAGGATGAATAGTCAGAATTATTTACCAGGGTGTAAGACTCAATTACAAGGAGGCATATGTTCAAGGTGAGAAGTGAAAAGTTTAGATGTGTGGGGAAAGTTTTTCACGTAGAGGTGCCTTGAACACTTTGCCAGTGGAGGTGATGGAGGCAGGCACGATAGCAACGTTTAAGATGTATCTTATAGACTGTTACTGTGCTGTAATGTTCTTTGTTCTACAAGCCCTAGGTGGGGCAGTTTTGGCGCCAAAAGGTCAGTTTGTTTTCAGTCATTATAGCCAGATATTAGTGCATTACTCACTGATTATCGTGCTTCTGCTGATCATCAGCGACCGCATTATATAAATTTACAGGTTTTTCAAAATTCGAAAATTTCCGGAATCAGAGATTCTTTAAGCCCCAAGCATTTCGAATAAGGGATGCTCAACCAGTAAATCAGGAGAAGGAAGATTCCCAACACTGACTCCTGGGAACTCTATTACACCCCTTCCTCCAGCCTGAAAAACATCCATTAGCCATGACACTCTGTTTCCTGTCACGCAAGCCAATTTTGTACTACTACTTTTGAAAATCCATGTGCACCACATTAACAACATTACCCTCTAGAAAGCCCAGCAACGTCTCTACCTCCTACGGAAGCTAAAGAAATGCGGCATGTGTGCATCGACTTTCAAACTTCTACAGACAGCATCCAATCCGGCTGTATCACAGCTTGGTATGGCATCTGCTTGGTCCAAGATCACAAGAAACTGCAGAATGTGATGAACTCGGCCCAAAGCATCACACAAGCTTGCCACACTTACCTTGATTCTGTCTACACCTCCCGCTGCCTCAGCAAGGCAGACAGCATTATCCAAGACCCCTCCCACCCAGGCATTGCCTTCTTCCAGACCCTCGGAAGGTACAGAGGTCTGAAGACCCGCACATCCAGACATAGGAACAGCTTCTTCCCCACAGCGACAAGACTCCTCAACGGCTCCCTCTCTGACTGATCTGTTCCTGTAAGAACACTTTTCATGATGCCCTATGCTGCTCTTGCTCATGTATTTGCTTTGTTTGGCTCCGCACAGTAACCAATCACTTTGTCGATGTACCATTTGTCAATGTGCTCTGTTGTTTATTCTTTTTGTCTACTGTGTACGTTCCTCGGCCGCAGAAAAATACTTTTCACTGTACTTCGGTACACGTGACAATAAATCAAAAAAAAATCATCCATCTTCTTTAATAACCTGCATTTGTCCATGTGACTTAGTTTTGGCTCAAATTATTTGAAGTTTTCCCTCCACTGAAGTTAATCTGGCTATTAGTTGTTGGGCTAATCAGTACATCCTTTTTTTTTTAAAAACAAGGCTGTTATATTTGCAATTCCCCAGCCCCCTGTACAATCCTTGAATCTAAAGAAGACTATGAAGTTTAAAAAAATATATTTTTTTATTCTTCTTTTTCACATTTTCTCCCAAATTTACACCCACCAAAACAAACAATAATCAGTAACAAATATGTCAATCCCCATATCAGTAACAATGATCCCATCCTCCCACCAAATCCCAAACATCAGCCCGCATGTTCACATAAACAAATGACAAAAAGGAATCAGGAATCCCCCACAGTCACATCAACACACGCCGCGCCCCCAAAAAAACCCTAATGTTCGCTGTTCTCCAGTTCTTGAAAGTGCATGATGAATAATGCCCATGAATTATAGAACCCCTCCATCCTTCCTCTCAGTTCAAACTTGACCACCTCAAGATTCAAGAACTCCAACTAGTCCCTCCCACCGCCACGCCAGGGTGCAGAGGTTGCTCTCCATCCCATCAGGATCCGTCTTCGGGCGATCAACGTGGCGAAGGCTACAACATCTGCCTCTACACCCGTTTCCAACCCTGGCTGGTCCGACACCCCGAATATGGCCACCCGGGGGTTTCACGTGCACCACTTTAGAAATTACCCTGAAAACCTCCTTCCAGTAATCCTCTAGCTTTGGACTGGACCAAAACATATGAACATGATTAGCGTCGAACCTGCATGTATCTAAACATTTCCCCCTGCTCCAGCCCATACTTCTCTTCCAGCTCCTTCAGTCCTGCAAACTGGCCCCTAAGAAACAAATCTTTTAGTGTCTTAATCCCCGTCTCCTCCCATTTCTGAAAATTTCCATCCCACCTCCCTTGCTTAAATCTGTGATTCCCCCGAATCGGCATTTCCATTGACCCTGCCCCCAACTTGAAGTGTTGATGAAACTGCCTCCAAGTTCTCAATGAAGCTATTATTACCAGACTCCCTGAGTACTTCCCTGTGGCTGAATACTATGAAGTTTTGACCAGTGTTTCCACTCTAGTAGCCTTGGATGCATGTCAACTTTTTAAGATTTTTGTATTTAGATTCATTGTCATGTGTAAACCGAGGTACAGTGAAAAGTATTGTTCTATGGAACTTGTTCCATACATGAAAAACATAGGACATATGATAAATACACAATGTAAATACATAGATATAGACATTGGGTGAGCATACGGAGTACAGTGCTAACAACAGAAGAGAACATGGCTAGAGAGATCAGTTCAGTCCATAAGAGGGTCATTCAGAAGTCGGGTAACAGCAGGGAAGAAGCTGTTTTTGAATCGGTTTCTTGCGTGTTCTCAGATTTTTGTGCGTGTTTTTGGATTTTTGCATCTTCTGCCCGATGGAAGAGGTTGGAAGAGAGATATTAACCAGGTTGAGAGGGGTCTTTGATTATGCTGCCTGCTTCCCAAGGCAGCGGGAGGCGTAGACAGAGTCATTGGATGGGAGGTGCGGGTTCTCGTGATAACTGGGCTGTGTTCATGATTCTCTGTAGGGTGGCATGGTAGCACAGTGCCAGGGACTCGGGTACGATTCCCAGCTTGGGTCGCTGTCCAGAGTCTGCACGTTCTTCCTGTGCGTGGGTTTCCCCGGGCGTTCTGGTTTCTTCCCACAAGTCCCGAAAGACGTGCTGTTAGGTGATTGGGACATTCCGAGTTCTGTGTGTGTACCTGAACATAGTTTGGCGACTAGGGGATTTTCACTGTGACTTCATTGTAGTGTTAATGTAGGACTACTTGTGACACTAATAACGACTAATAGTTTTGCAGCCTTGGGCTGAGCAATTGCCATACCAATCTGTGATGCAGCCAGGTAGGATGTATGGTGCATATGTAAAAATTGGTAAGAGTCAATGTGGACATGCCGAATTTCCTTAGTTTCCTGAGGAAGTATAGGCGCTGTTGTGCTTTCTTGGTCGTTGCGAGGCATGGATGGACCAGGACAGATTGTTGGTGATGTGCAGACCTAGGAATTTGAAGCTCTCAACCACCTCCACCTCTGCACCGAAGATGCAGACAGGAGTGTGTCGGCACTTTGTTTCCTGAAGTCGATGACAAGCTCCTTAGTTTTGCTTACATTGAAGGAGAGATTTTTGTTGTACAATGTCACTAGGTTCTCTATCTCCCTCCTGTACTCTGACTCATTGTTGTTTGAGATCCGACCCACTATGGTCGTGTCTTCAGCAAACTTGTAGGTGGCTGAATTTTGCCACACAGTCATGTGTGTACAAGGAGTATAGGAGGGGGCTAAGTACGCAGCCTCACGGGTCCCCAGTATTGAGTATTATCATGGAGAACATGTCGTTATTTATTCTTGCTGATTGTGGTCTATGGGTCAGGAAGTCGAGGATCAGTTGCAGGGGGAAGAGCCAAGTCCTAGGTTTTGGAGTTTGGAAATGAGCTTGGCTGGGATTATGGTGTTGAAGGTGGAGCTGTTGTTCATGAATGTGAGTCTGACGTAGGAGTCTATAGAATAGATTATAGAACAGTACAGCACAGAACAGGCCCTTCGGCCCTCGATGCTGTGCCGAACAATGATCACCCTACTTAAACCCACGTAACCCGTATACCCGTAACCCAACAATCCCCCCATTAACCTTACACTACGGGCAATTTAGCATGGCCAATCCACCTAACCCGCACATCTTTGGACTGTGGGAGGAAACCGGAGCACCCGGAGGAAACCCACGCACACACGGGGAGGACGTGCAGACTCCACACAGACAGTGACCCAGCCGGGAATCGAACCTGGGACCCTGGAGCTGTGAAGCATTGATGCTAACCACCATGCTACCGTGAGGCCCCCAAAGTCCTTGTTGTTGAGATGCTCCAGGGATGAGTGTAGGGCCAGGGAGATAATGAGTGCTGTGGACCGATTTTGGTGGTATGTGAATTGCAGTGGATCAATTGTATTCTGGAAATATGGAGTTGATGACCAACATCAAAGCACTTCATAATAGATGTCAAGGCCACTGGACGGTATTCGTTGAAGCACATTGTCTGGTTCTTTGGCACCAGTATGATGATGGTCTTCTTGAAGCAGGTGGGGACGTCAGAACAGAGTAATGGAACAAATCTTGAAATACAAACAGCTTTTCTAATACCTCTTCCATGTCAATTTTAAATCCTTTTAGTGTCTGAATTACCCCCTCTTTCACCATGCCCTGAGTAGCAGCATTAAGAAGATGCAAAATATTCATTTAATACCACTACTTTGTCCATTGCTTCCTAGCATAAATCCTCTTTTGATTCCGAATTGGCCCTACTCCTCAGTCCTCTTGTCCTATAGAAGATTTTGGGATTTCCTTTATATTGGCAGCCAGTATCTTTTCATACTCTCTCTCTTTACTTATTTCCTTTTTGCCTCTCTGATCCTTCTCGATTCAGCCTGGCTCTCGGTGTATTTTATTTTTTAAAAATAAATTTAAAAAAAATTTAGAGTAGCCAATCATTTTTTTCTTTTCCAATTAAGGGGCAATTTAGCATGGCCAATCCACCTAACCAGCACATCTTTGGGTTGTGGGGGTGAAACCCAAGCAAACATGGGGAGAATGTGCAAACTCCACACGGACAGTGACCCAGGGCCGGGATTCGAACCTGGCTCCTCAGCGCCGCAACCCAGTGCAAACCACTGCGCCACATGCCGTCCTGAATTTTCTAACTGACATCCATCGTAAGTGCACTTTTTTCTTCTTCTCTAATTTCTATTTCTTTTGTCATCCAGGAAGCTCTGGAATTGTTTGCCTTATCTTTCACCCTCTGGGAAATATACCTCAACTGCACCCAAACTATCTTCTTCGAGGTAGCCCATTGTTCAGCCAACATTTGACTCCAATTTATTAGGCCAAATCCGTTCTGACCTTGTTAAATTTGACTTTCGCCAGTTGATCTTTTTTTTTCCTATTCCAATTCTTTCTTTTTGTTTTCCTATTCTAATTCTTTTTCCCCCCCCAATAGTGTGGCTAATTCACCTACCCTGCACATGGTTTTTGGGTTGTGGGAGTGAGACCCGCGCAGACACGGGGAAATTGCGCAAACTCCACACGGGCAGTGACCTGGGGCCGGGATCAAACCCGGTCCGCAGCTCAGTGAGGCAGAAGTGCTAACCACTGCACCATAGTGCTGCCTGCCAGTTAATTTATTCTTCCTCTGGATTGTTCTTTGTATGGTGAGGTAATGATCACTGCTCCTAAACTTTCCCCTACTGACATTTGATCCATCCAATCCATCTCATTTCTAAGAACTAGGTCCAGCAATGCTGCCTTTCTCGTTGGATTGGGAACATGCTGCTGGGGAAAATTTTCCTTAACACACTGCAGGGCCTGGGTAGAGAGCTCTTTCAGGATTAGTGCAGACTCGATGGGCTCAATGGCCTCCTGCATGGCAGGGATTCTACAATTATATGAAAATGGAGTCTAAAAGGACTGGAACAGAATCTAAGAAGGCTGGTGAATTATGCCGAACAGAATACAGTAAGCTTTTATGAAAGAAGAATAAAGAGGGTAGAACTATTCACAGATGAAGGTAGGGATCTAATTGTGGAGGATGATTTGGGTGTGTTTTGCCTTGTTTTCGCAAGTGAAGATGGAAGAATGAAAGGTTATAGAAAAATCTGAGTTAAAAGGAATTGATTTTGAAGAATCTTAGAGAATGTTTGCAGTACAGGAAGAGGCATTTGGAAATTAGTAGGTTCATTGACAGCTGGTACTATTTTCTAAAGGCAAGTAGAGTGAATAAAATGTGATACCGCTGTTTTCATTTCTTCTATTTAGCTGTACATTTCTTTAAAAAAACCGATGTATATGCATTTTTGGAACTTATTTCTCAGAACATTCTGCTGTGTGGTACGAGAGGAGTCAGAGTAACATGGATAGAGAGTTGGTTGTACATAGAACAGAATCATTAAATCTGGATGAATTTGAGTTGCTGAAATTGGATGTGACTTTGAATTGAAGTACCCCATCGGTTATCGCTGGGTCCACTTTTTCTAATTATGAATGGTTTGTACAGGGGGACAATATGAGAGAACTTTCATTTTTGACCATGCTGCATCAAGCCAAGGAACATTCAATGATGCAGCCTATTTCACATAGCCCCTAAAAGTAATGACTATTTTGTAGTTAGTGTTTGCACCTTTGTACAGAGCACATGTTAGTCACTTCTGCTTAAGAAAACTGAATTTTCATATACTGAAGCAAAAAGTTCCAGTTAAAACAACTCTCAGTCCTCATTTAGCTTCCTTATTTATGCATCTGATATAAAAGTGGTCAGCCTGCAAAAAATACTAAATGTTACTCGACCACAGGGGCAAAATAGCCAATTTGGAACATATATTTTCCAACAAGGATTAAAAGCCGTAGCTGAAATTTTTCTCCAACAACTAAACACAGCACCTGCGCTCCTGGCTGACCCCACTAATAATTTTAGTATTTGCTGCCAAGGTTCACTGATGGAAACTGGCAACTTGACTGAGGTACCAGAGTAGGTGTTCCAGTGGCGGCCATGGAGTGAGTGGTCGCAGTTTGGTGGCTCCTGCTTGAGGCAGATTTTTTTTTGTCTTTTCCCCAGCCAAAGGGCAAGTATTTGAGGGCAAAAGGTACAGGAGTGCCTGGGGAAGGCACAGGGAAAGATGATGGAGGGCAAAGGGACTGCTGCAGTGGTCGCTGGAACAGTTGGTGGAGTTTCTGAATGATAACGTTCGGCAGCAGAGGAGAGGCACTGGAAGACCTAGCCAAGGTGGTGGAACTATTGAGGTCTGGGATCGAATGTGTGGAGCAGAGGCTGGAGTCCCAGAGCCTGGTGATCCAGAAAGTGGAGGAGGCGGTGGGGGAGCATGAGGAGCAGTTGGCCTTGTTGGTGGCTGAGATGGGAATGATGTGGGAGAGCCAGTAAAAGCTGAGGGAGACGGTGGAAGATTTGGAGATAGCTCAAGCAGGCAAAACCTAAGGATTGTCGGGATGCCTGCAGACATTGAAGGTGCGGACGCTGGGGTGTATGTGGTAAAGATTTGGAGAAGCTGATGGGGGAAGGAGGCCTTTGATCAACCCCTGGAAGTGGACTGGGCGCTGCCTGCAGGCAGGCAGTTGTACCACATTCTGGACGAGGAGATCCTTCGATGGGCAAGGTAGACCAGGATATGTACCTGGGAAGGGAATGACCTGCAGGTGTACGCCGACTTGGGTGCGGAACTGGTGAAGAGGAGGGCCGAGTTTAACCGGATCAAGGCTCCCTTCTTTAAAAAGGGGGTGGAATTCGGGGTACTGTACCCAGCCCGCCTGTGGGTGACTTTCCAGAAGCAAGAATGGTATTTCGACTCTTCAGAGGAGGCGGTGGAATTTATAAGGGGCAATGAACTGGGAGGAGTGTGAGGACATTTAACTTTGAGGAGTTTTTTCTGGGTGTTCTTTAAGGTATTTGATGGTGGGTTTTCAGGGTCATTTTGACAGAGAGCAACGATGATGAGTGTGCCTTTTGTTACTCTTAAGGGATAGATGGCTGGGTTGGGGAGGGGAAAAGAGGAATTGAGGTAGGAGTTTGAGGGTGGAGGGGGTTGGAGGGTTGCTGGCATGGGTGTGGTTGGTATGGTGCAGTTGGGATGAAATTGATGATGGTGGGCATCCGAGGACGGGCCTGGTGAGTCACATGATGTGGGCTGGAAGCTGGCCCAAAAAGGGATATGGCTGATTGGCAGGGGAAGGGAGTGGGGAACCTCCTGACCAGGCTGGTTACATGGTATCTGAGGAGGTTGAATAGGCAGGTTAAACATGTTGCATGTGTTCACGTATTTGAGGAGGCTGAGGGCGGGCATGGCTGTTTTTGCAGGAGATGCACCTGAAGATAGGAGACCAGACAAGGCTGAGAAAAGGATGGGTGGGGCAAGTGTTTCATTCGGAGCTGGATATGAAGGTGAGGGGGCTGGTGGTGTTGGTTAATAAGCGGGTTGCGTTCGAGGTGGGGAGAATTGTGGTTGATCTGGGGGGTGGGGGGGGGGGAAGATTTGTGATGGTTAATGGAAAGTTGGAAGGAGTGACGGTGGTTCTGGTAAATGCCTATGCCCCGAATTGGGACAAAGTGGATTTTATGAGGCAGGTGTTAGCGAAGATCCCTGACTTAGACTTGAGTCGGCTGATTTGGCGGGGGGGTGGGGGATTTTTAATATGGTTATGAATCCGAGCTTGGACTGGTTGAGTCCCAAGTCATTGAGGGTGTCGGCAGTGGCAAAGGAGCTGAGGGGGTTTCTGGAACGCATGGGGTTGGGGTGGACCCGTGGAGGTTTGAGAAGGAGAGGGCGAACGAGTTTTATACTTCACCCATGTGCACCTGGTGTACTCCAGGATTGATTTTTTTTCGTGCTAGTTAAGTCGTTGTTGGCGGAGGTGGTCGACTTGGAGTATTTTGTGATTTCTGAGGAACTAAATCCAGGGCTCTTTAGATGTCAAGGGAGAATATGATGATTATAGAACGTGTATGATGTATGTCAGGTGAACATTTCAAGTGAGAACATGGTCGTATAAAATAAATGGAGAGGGGCAGTGAAAAAGGAAGCAAGACTGGCAAAGAGAGAATATAAGAACGGCATGGTAATTAACATAATAAAGGAACCTAAAACTCTTCTTCCTTAGTTTCCACGGAATTCCTACAATGCAGGAGGATGCCATTCGACCCATCGTGTCTCCACAGATCCTCTGAAAGAGCAGTTTACATAGGCCCACTCGGCACCCTATCCTCCTAACCCCACCTAACCTGCACACCTTTGGACAATGGGAGGAAACCCGAGCGCCTGGAGGAAACTCATGCAGACACGGGGAGAAAGTGCAAACTCCACAGTCACTCGAGGCCTGAATTGAACCTGGGTCCCTGGAGTTGAGGCAACAAGACAAACCACTGTGCTACCGTGCCGCCCATACCTGGGTCCCTGGTACCGTGAGGCCCCAGGGCAAACCACAGTGTCACCGTGCCATCTTCTGTCGCATGGAAATAGTAAGTGGACAGCAAGAGGTGGCGTGGATCCTGCTGGAGACAGAGTGAATTATGCTTAAAGATGCAGGACAAGGCAAGAATGCTCAATGAGTACTTAACAATGGTGATAATTGGGGAAGAGATGCTGACAAAACCTTGGTAGAGGCTTGGGTGGATGGAGGTAATGGGTAGACTGAAAATTAATAAAAAGGCCGAGTGTGTATAAGTCTTCAATTAATAATATTTTAAATTGTGATCAAATGTAATTCCTGCACTGATGCTGGTGGAACACAGTCGTTGAACCCTTTGTCTGACTAAGTAGCTACCCGTCTACTCTGCTTACTGTAATGTACCCAGCTTACGATCCCATCTTGCTATTTTGTGTTGAGTTCAAATGGTTAGCTTCAGTAATTTTATTCAAAGTATTCTCCTGGCCTTTTTTCTCAACACCAGCATGTATGCAAATGCAAGGGAAGGGTTTTTACAACAATTGCTTCATTAGACTTTTTAATAAAAAATAATTTTTATTCAAATTTTTTCAACAACAAATTTTCTCCCCATAGTTAAAACAAACAAAGTGAGGTTCTGCACCAAAACATAAAAAGAACCCCCCCCCGCCCCAAAACGAAATAATAAATTATAACAAACAACAGTACAAGAAAGAAGAAATTAGCAGACCCACTATCGCAAATACAAACCCCCTTAACCAGCCCCGAACCCCCCACCCCACCAGGTTGCTGCTGAAACTGACCACTCTCTACCCCTTCGCCAGGAAATCGCGAAAGGGCTGCCACCGCCGAAAGAACCCCTGTACCGACCCCCTCAGGGCAAACTTAACTTTCTCCAGCTTGATAAACCCAGCCATGTCGTTGATCCAGGCCTCCGAACTCGGGGGCCGCGTATCCCTCCACTGTAACAGAATCCTGCGCCGGGCTACTAGAGACGCAAAGGCCAGAACGCCGGCCTCTCTCACCTCACGTACTCCCGGCTCCGAAGCTACCCCAAAGATCGCGAGCACCCAACTCGGTCAGACCCTAGACCCGACCACTTCAGACAAAGTCCCCGCCACCCCCTTCCAAAACCCCTCCAAGGCCGGACATGCCCAAAACATATGGGTGTGATTCACGGACCTCACGCACCTGTCTTTCCCTCCAAAGAACCGGCTCATCCTGGTCCCTGTCAAGTGCGCCCTATGCAGCACCTTCAGCTGGATTAAGTTGAGCCGTGCGCAAGAAGAGGACGAGTTCACCCTTTCCAGGGCATCCGCCCACATTCTATCCTCAATCTCTTCCCCTAACTCATCCTCCCACTTCGCTTTAAGCTCCTCTACTGAGGCCTCCTCCTCCTCCTCCTGCATCCTCCTGCGTCACCAAAGCCTCCAGACACATGCCCACACAGGACGCCACCTCCAATCTCTTCCACGCGTCACCTTCCCCCTCCGTCACCCACCTGCGAATCATTGCCACATTTGCCGCCCAGTAATACCCACACAGGTTGGGCAACGCCAAACCCCCTACCTCCCTTCTTCGCTCCAAGAATACCCTCCTTACTCTCGGGGCCTTCCGCGCCCACACAAACCCGAGAATGGACTTATTCACCCTTTTGAAAAAAGCCTTCGGGATCAATATGGGGAGGCATTGGAAAAGGAACAAAAACCTCGGGAGCACCGTCATCTTAATCGACTGGACCCTGCCCGCCAACGAGAGCGGCAGCGCGTCCCACCTCCTGAACTCTTCCTCCATCTGCTCCACCAGCCTTGAAAAGTTAAGCCTGTGCATGGCCCCCCAGGTCCTAGCTATCTGGACCCCGAGATACCTAAAGCTCCTCTCAGCCCTCTTCAACGGGAGCTGACCTATCTCCCCCTCCTGCTCCCCTGGGTGCAGGACAACAACTCACTTTTCCCCACATTGAGCTTGTAACCCGAAAAGTCCCCAAACTCCTCGAGTATCCTCAGCAACTCTGGCATCCCCTCGGCCGGGTCCGCCTCTCCCGTTTCCGGAGCTGGTGGGCCAGCATCCGACTTTCCTTCTCCCCATACTCATACATCGCCCCCTGCGCCTTCCTCCACTGCGTCTCTGCCTTCCGGGTGGTCAGTATGTCAAACTCCGCTTGGAGATTGCGCTGCTTCCTCAGAAGCCCCTCCTCCGGGGTGTCTGCATATCTCCTATCCACCCCCACTATTTCCTCCACCAGCCTCTCCCTCTCGACCCTCTCCACCCTCTCCCTGTGCGCCCGAATAGATATCAGCTCCCCTCTGACCACTGCCTTCAGCGCCTCCCAGACCACCCCTACTTGCACCTCCCCATTGTCGTTGGCTTCCAGATACCCCTACGGACCCGCCCACACACTTCCTCCTCTGCCAAAAACCCCACATCCAACCTCCATAGTTGATCCTTCCCCAGCTCCAGAACCACCAGGTGCAGAGCATGGTCAGATATGGCTATCGCCGAATACTCCGCCCCCACCACTCTCTGGATCAGCGCCCTACTAAGGACAAAAAAGTCAATCCGGGAGTAATCCTTGTGAACGTGGGAGAAAAAGGAGAACTCCCTACCCCCCAGCTTCAAGAACCTCCACGGGTCCACCCCTCCCATCTGATCCATGAACCCCCTCAGCACCGAGGCCGCCGCCGGCCTCTTGCCCATCCTAGACTTTGAGCGATCCAGAGCCGGATTCAGCACCGTATTAAAGTCCCCACCCAGGATCAAACCCCCCGCCTCCAGGTCCGGGATCAGACCCAGCATTCGCCTCACGAAGCCTGCATCGTCCCAGTTGGGGGCGCACACATTGACCAGGACCACCCGCTCAACCTGAAGTCTACCACTCACCATAACGTATCTACCAGCACTGCCCGCCACCACATTGGACGCGACGAACGACAAGCTCTTACCGACCAAAATTGCCACCCCTCGGTTCTTTGCGTCAAGCCCCGAGTGAAACACCTGTCCCACCCAGTCTTTCCTTAGCTGCACCTGATCCGTAACCTTGAGATGCGTCTCCTGGAGCATAGCCACATCCGCCCCCAGCCCCCTCAAGTGTGCCAAGACCCGGGACCGCTTCACCGGACCATTCAGCCCCCTCGCGTTCCATGTGACCATCTGAATCTGGGGGTCTTCCCCTCCCTCTGTGCCGATCAGCCATAGGTCTCCCTCAGCTCACCCCACGCCCAGGGGGCAGACCCCCCCCATCATTATGTCACTGCCTCCCCATCTATCATTAACTAAGTTATAACCACAAACATATGGTAAAATCTGTACTGTATATACATTAATATTCAAGTTATGACTAAATACAGTGGATTTCTAGGTTTACTCAAACTTAAATGCCTACGTCAATTCCTCGTAGCCCTCCTTAGTCTGCCTCTATCATGTTGGGTCTCTTTTTATTCGGAGAAAAGATGACTTGCCTATCCATTTATTTTTTAAAAAATAACATTTTATTTCTTGATGTTAGGAAGAACAGGCAGGAGCCCTAGCTTCAGGTTTTTACTGATGTTGGTCTGTACTAAGGTGCACAAAATTATTTCATATATTAACCCGTTTTCCCTCCCCATCTGATCAAGTAGAATAATGGGTGTGAACATGCACCGTAGCATTTTGCTACTGCATTGGAACAGCTATATTTCTGCATAGCTATTTTCTGGATTATTTTCAAATTGAAATGTTGGGAGCCATTTGTGAGTTTGAGCATTCAATATGCTGTCTTAATTGAAGCTTCATCAAACTTTTTCCAAATAAGACCATATGTCTTATTCCCGTACCAGCCTCCCCGGACAGGCGCCGGAATGTGGCGACTGTGGCGAATGTGGCTTTACACAGTAACTTCA